>NC_133662.1:271139943-271769943 GCF_037893015.1 Macrotis lagotis | reverse complement strand
GAAACCAGGGAGGACAGTGGTTGGAGTGAAGAAGGAAAAGTGTTCCAGACATGAGGGATAGCCAGAGAGATCTCCCAGAGATGCGGGGTCTTGTAGACAGAAGTCTACAATATCCCCGGATCAAAGAGTGATGAAGAAATGTGAACACCAAACAGAGCATTTGCTTTGGCTTCTGGGGAGCAATGGGAAGCCACTAGAGTTCACTAGGTAGGAGAGTGACATGGTCGGATCTGCACTTTAGGAAACTCTAGTGGCAAAGTAGAGGGTGGACGAGAATGGGGAGAAGCTTGAAGCAGGCAGGCTCCTCTCCCCCATCAAGTTTGGCCACAGTCCAGGAATGAGGAGATGAGAGTTTGCACCAGATGACAGAGAAGAGATGCTGCAGAGGTGAGGTGGACAGAAGATGGATAGAGGTGAAGTGGACGGAGATGGACAGAGGTCAAGTGGATGGAGATGGACAGAGGTCAAGTGGACGGAGATGGGTAGAGGTGAAGTAGACAGGCAGGCCTTAGCATCGTGTGGAATCTTGGGAGTGAGGGAGAGTGGTGAGGCACCCAGGATGCCTCCTAGGTTGAAGGCTTCAAGAACTAGGAAGGTAATGGTGCCCTCTACAATAAAAGGAAAAATAGGAAGGGGAAGGTTGAGGGGAAATATCATGAGTTATGTCTGGACCATATTGAGTTTAAGACATCTACTGGACATCTAATTCAAACTGTCTAAAAGGCAGTTGGAGATTGGAGATTGGAAGTCAGCAGACAGGGTGTGGGAGGAAAGGTAGATTGGAAAATCGCCTGCGCCTCCTTTCAAATCTCACTCAAATGTCGCCTCCTCCAAGAAACCTGCCTTCCCTCATCATCCCAAAAGGTAATTCAATTAACTGGTATTCATTAAGCCACAGGAGGTGCGAAGAGAGGAAAGAAGCAGTCCTTGACCTCAGGGAGCTTACATTCATTCTACTCTGCAGAGACAACACGGAAATAAAATAAATCTGAGTCCTGGAGGGAGCAGGACTTGTCACCTTAACAACATGAGGAATCTAAAAAGCTTCTTTAGAAGGAGTTGCTCATCCTCCTTTCCCAGTCTTCCTTCACTCTGCTCCACAGCAGGTCCTCTTTGATCCACTGACCCTGGCTGGCCTCCTGCCTCCTCCCCAGCTAAGATCTTCCATCTCTGACCTCCACATATTTTCTCTAGCCATCTCCCATGCCTGAAATGCTTTCCCTTAGACTTGCAGAGATCTTGGGATTAGAACAGGCAATGGGAGGGTTTGCCAGAAACTCTCCAAAGGCCTAGAAGTGAGAGATGGATTGTCCTGGATGGGCATGCAGAGTGTGTGAAGGAGGAAGACCAGCAGAGCAGCCTGGAAAGGAAGGCAGAGCATGAAAGGCCCTAAATTCCTGGCTCGGGAGCTGGGCTTTGATCCTAGCTAATTCTGAGGACAGAGGCATTCAGAACACACTAATGGAACATGCTGTCTCTGAAGCCTCCGTCTTCCCAGACTGCAGGAAGGCGGTTCCCTGTACATGGCGGCAACGTTACCACAGTATTAACCAAGACTACAGATTAAATTGCCTGTGGTCAGTCCCTATTTCTCTGAAAAGGGCTGCTCTGGGGCAGTTTCTCGTCCTTCGTAACTTGTCAGTCCTAGATTTGCCTGGGACCAGAATGGGGAGAGCCCATGTCCAACTGGGCAGGCATCCTAGCCTTGCCTGACCCAGCTCTGCAGAGGCTTTTTATGGAAGGAAAGAAAAAGGCCCTGGCAGGGAAACGCCTCCTTGGGCTAAATGGCTTAACCAACCAGGTTGCTGTCAGAAAAGGCAGCTGTTTGGGAGCTGCTTAGCAGGACGCCTGGTGTCTGTTCTCTCTGTCTGTCCCTTACCTTCTGGTCTTGCCCCTGGGGACCTCACTCTTCTGTAAAGCAGAGAGACAGGGACGTGGGGCGCTTCCTCATGGAGATCACATCCAGTGAGCCTAGGGGCCCTTCTGTAGTGGGTGTTACTGGCCAAAACTTCTGGGTGATCACACTGGAGGCCAAAGGCAGCTCAGAAGAGCTTCCACAAATCTTGTTTTCACCTCGTGAAGAGGAAGCCTCTTCCTGGGTCTTGGCCTGGCTTTCCAGGCGTGGAAAATCACTGGGGGAAATCAGACCACGTTAAAGACTGGGAAATACTCAGAGCAAGAAGCAGAAAGAGAAGGGAAACTGAGAGACAGAGATGGTGAGACAGAGAGAGAGAGAGAGAGAGAGAGAGAGAGAGAGAGAGAGAGAGAGAGAGGAGAGACAGAGAGGCAGAGAGCCAGAGCCAGAGACAGGCAGCCAGAAGAAGCCCAGGGACAGCGGACAGCCTCCAGAGAAGGCAGGGGCCATCCAGAGTCGTCCTTTCTGCACAACCACTTTAGGACCATGGGTCCAAGCCTTTCTGAAGTTCTCCCTGAGACTGACGGGCCCCTTTGCACAACTCCGGTCAAGTGTGTCCTGCCTACTAAGAGGCTGACTGGGAATCCCAAGCTAGTTCTAGGCCTGGAAGAGAAGGGGGGAGAAGGCCAGAGGTGGGGGTGGGGAAGGGAGTGGCCCAAGCAGCCGCAAGCCCCTAGCCCCAGAGGAGGGCTAGAGGGAAGGAGAAAGGGAGGTAGAGAGAGGGAGGAGGGAGGAGGGTCTCAGTGACTCATTGTCAGACCTCTCGCAACGCAGCTGCCTAGCAGGGCCCCTCCCCTCCAGCGGTGGAGCCCGGCCCTCCCTCTCGCTCTCTCCTCCTCTGTCCCTCCTTCCCTGGGTCTCTCCCTTCCTGCTGCCTGCCAGTGGAACTCAGGGAGAGGGCAGCAAGCCAGGGGGCAGCTCTCTGCTGGGCGCTGGGGGTTAAAGGCAGCAGAGCCCGGCAGAGGCAGAGGTGGGCTGCTGTTTTCCCGGCTAGTTTGCTGTCCTCCTCCTCCTTCTCGTTTTGGCCCCTCTCTCCTGCGGCCCACCCTAGATGAGATTCTCCTCCAGGGTGGCAGAATGAGACTGAGCAGCAGCGGCGGCGGCAGGAGGGGTGGCCCTGGTCTGGTCTCCTGGCTGCTCCAGGGGTGTCTGCTCTGGAGCTGGGCGGCTGCTCAGGATGTCCCCCAGAAAGCCATCGCCTTCCAAGGTAAGGCCCTCTCTCTGGCCTCCCACCGGACTCCAGGGGCCTTGACTTCAGGGGCAGCCCAGGAAGCCAGCGCCTCTGGGGCCGCCGAGAGCACCCTGGCTCCTTCCCGCTGCCCTCCGGAGGAGGACCTGAACTCTGCTCCCTGGCCAGCTGGCCAAAGCTGAGGAGCTCCCGGCCTGCCTCAAGTGGTCCCTAGCAGGGTTGGGGGGCCTGGGAGGTGGGGGGGGGACGAGGAAGAGGTGGCCAATAGTTGTCCAGAGTTAGTGATGCTGATTAGACCCAGAGTGTGACTGAAATGGAGACTCGGGCTTTTGCCCGGGAAGGGGGGATGCAGGACCCCCACCTGGGTAAGACCTGAGACAGCCGGACGAGGCGGCTCCCTCAGACCCCGCCTGGCTGTGTCTCCCATTGAGAGCCCCCATCCCCAGACCCTCCTTCCCCTTCCCCCCTCAAGGGCAAGTCCATGGGGGCCTCTTAGGGAATCTGCTGCTTCTGCCCTGAAGCTCCCCCTGGGCTTGTCCAAGAGTCTGGCACTATGGGCACAGTCCTCTTGGGGTCCTCCCACCCTGCCAACTGATCCTGGATCCCTTAAAGGGGAGGGCGGGAGGGCAGACAGGAAAGTTGCGAGCCCTGACCCTGCCCTCCTTTGAAAACAGACTGCCCTGTGGACCTGTTTTTTGTTCTGGACACCTCGGAGAGTGTGGCCTTGAGGCTGAAGCCCTACGGGAGCCTGGTGGACCAAGTGAAGACCTTCACCAACCAGTTTATTGACAATTTGGTAGACAGGTACAAACCACTCCGATGATTTTCTTTTCTTTTCTTCCTCTTTCTTCCCTGGGGTGGGACATGCAATATGTGGTGCTAGAGGCAGAGAACTGGCCAGAGATCCAGACAGGACTCTGTCTCCATCCCTGCCCCCCTCATTTGGGGGGAGAGGGGGCCTTCTCAAGTTCCATTCTCCTGTGCCTCAGTTGGCTCACTTCTCAGAAGAAGGACTTGGGGGTGGGGGACCCTGCCTCGGATCTGTAATTGTGGCTCAAGGGCAGGGTCCACAGAAGACTTGGGCAGCTTCGGGGGTTGGGGGGCTCTGAGCCTCCTATCTGGGGCTGGGGACTAGCCTTAAAACCCACAAATTTTGCCATGGTCCCTTGAGGCACAGCCTGGTCCCAGAAAGCTGAAGGGTGTGCCTAGAGGCCACCCTTGGTGAGGGGGCATCTCAGGCTCCACAGACAGTCCACCAGGGATAGCCTCTGAGAACATGGGAAGGGGAAGCTGCCGGCCCCTGCAATTCTCAGAGTTTCCTGAGGAGGGCACCCCTTCTTTAGCAATCCTGGGCTCCTGGGCACTGTTGGCTATCCAGAGGGCAGGTCTCGGGCTTTGGCCACTTCTCTGACCTGGGCACTGAAAGCCGGGGTGCAGAGTGGAAGGGGGCAGATTACAGCCCAAACTTAACAGGAGCAAAGCAGGCATCTCTCCTGGGGACATGATGAACTTGTCTAAGATCATTCATTCATTCATTCATTCATTCTGATTTAGACTCCTGACTAAGGGGCTTCTAGTCTTGGATGTGGGGATGACACCCACTTCCTGATCACTAAGACACAGGTAAAGAACGGGCCAGAGGCCAGGTCACTACATGTAAAAGTAAAAGATGTGGGCAGAGGAAGCTTCCCTTTTGTTTCTAGATGGCCAGGGCCTAGCATTGTGCCTGGTACATCTGGCATGTGGAAGACATTCTTGTTTAATCGATTGATTCTGTCGGGGGGGGGGGGCTGTAGGCTGGTCACCAAAAGCTTCTGGGCCTCGGTCCCCCCCCTTTGTTAAAGGAGGAGGGTGAGTAGTTGGACTTGATGTCCCTCCCACCTCTCCAGCTAGGCTCCACAGTTGGGGGAGAAGGACCCACCCAGACAAGGAAGGAGCTGGTTGAGCCCAAGGGGGGATATGGTGGGAGGGTCAGTCTCCACAAAGAAGGGACCTTGGAACCTAACTACCTGGATCCGCCTCTTGCTCAAGGGGCCCATTTAAATCAACCAGATGGAAGGAGCTGTACCCAGGGAGGCAGCTCCAGTTGGGGGGGGGGTAGTCCTCAGGCACTCAAACAGGAGCCAGAGGCCAATCCAGGAGTCCCAGGAGCCCAGCCCCACCCTAACATGACTTAGTCTCCTTCCTGAGCTCGGCCAGAGCCCTGAGGTACAGGCAGCACCCCCTTCTGCTTGGCCCATTCAACTGGAGCCGCTATTCTCAATGGAGATAGAGGTGTCAGCCAGTCCACTAGCATTTAGGTCAGGGTGCCTGTACTATCCTAAGCATGACTGGCCCAGGGTCTCTCAGTCTAATGGGGGAACATCATGTAAACAATGAGGTACAAGGCAGATGGAGGTAATCACAGAGGGAGGTACCAGCACAGAGGGAGACTGAGGAAGACAGGGTTTTAGCAAAGATTTAAAGAAGGCCGGAGAGGTCAGTACAGAGCAGAGTGGGGAGAGTGTTCCTGTAGCCAGGAGGAGGGTCTTGTTCAGGTTGCAGCAAGAGGCTGGGGCCACAGATCACAGAATAGGGTGAGGGTACGATGTAAGAAGGCTGCAGGGGGAGGGGAGGGCCGGCTCTGAAAGCCAAACTACCCTGAGGGAGACAAGAACCTCCGGAGTGAGGTATGTGCTGAACTATGACTCACCTGGACAGCAAAGACCTAGGTCCAGTGGAGCTGCTCTGCTCACTTATCACCAGACCCTCCAGAAGGTCCCTTAATGATTTCCAGGAGCCTTAGTTTCTACACCTGTAAAATGAACCAGGATCAGGAGTTGGTCCTTTACTGCACAGAACAGAGGAAGTAACTGGCAGATTTTGAACATAACATAAACCTGGTCATAGCAGAGCATTAGGAAAATTGTTCGAGCCTTGGGCTGGAGGATGGACTGGCAAGGGAAGAGATGGGAAGCAGGGACCAATGTTGCAATAGCCAAAAGGAAGAGAGCAGGGCCTGGACCGATGGGAGGTCCTGAGTCTGCAGATGAAGCTCTGGATGCAAACAATAGGACTTGGGAAAACATAGGATTTTGAGGTGAGAGGCAGGAAGAGTCTAGATGCCTCCATATTGTGAGCTTGGGCTCTCTGATGGGTAACGTACCAAGAACAAAAGCAGGTTGGGCAAGTTGCCCATCCAGACCAAGCTGTCCAGTGGAATGCAGGACCATCATGGAGAGAAGGGGGACAGGCTGACCCTGGTGCTTGACAGTCATAGGGCTGGAAGTTCCCACCAAATCATGGAAACTGATGACACTGGGGGCAGCTGGGTGGCGCAGAGGATAGAGCACTGGCGCTGGAGTCAGAAGTACCTGAGTTCAAATCTGGCCTCAGACACTTAATAATGACCTAACTGTGTGGCCTTGGGCAAGCCACTTAACCCCATTGCCTTGCAAAAAAAAAAAAACTAAAAAAAATTTTTTTTAATAAAAAAAAGAAATTGATGAGATCACCAAGAGGAAGGAAGACGAAGCCTTAGGTGATGCCCCCTCTCAGGGACAAGCACCAGAAGCAAAACAGACAGAGGAGAAGTCAGGGAGAGAGGAGACCTCTCAAGAGGGCATAGGATCTTGGGAGCCAGGGAAGGGCTGCTCAAGACAGCCTTGGCAGGGACCTTACTAGGACTGACTCCTTCCAGGAAGATGTCTTCCTAGCTAATCCCAACTGCAGGGCCACTGCAAAGAAAGCTTAGGGAGATGTGTTTTTGAGGATTCCCACTCCCCTTTGAGGAGCTCTATTCCACTTCCAGTAGTGTCTCCTCCCACACCACTTAGCACTTAGCACTTAGCACTCTAAGAGACCTCCATCTTCTCCCTCCTGATCAAAACTTGCTCTCCAGAAAGAATCTGACTTCAGTCATTTACACTTTAGTGTAAATTTATGTTACTAGATTGGCGATTTTGGCCTTCTCTCTCATTGTGGAATGAAAGACTTTGAACCTGCCCCTTCTCCACCCTATCCCAATTAGAGGTGCCAGAAGTTCCCAGGAGTAAATGGGATAGGAAATAGCTGTTTTCTGACAGCCTCCCCTGCCACCTCGGCCCCATCCCTAAGGCCAGCCCTCCAGAAGCACATACCACTGTCCACCAGCTCTCAGGGAGGGCAAGCCTTTCTCCTTGCCCCCCGCCACACACACACACACACACACACACACACACACACACACACACACACATTAGACTGGGAGAAGATAGAGAAAAGAATCAGAAGATCAGCTGGGCAATGGGAGCCGGGATTTATTCTCCTGGAGATGCTGAGGTTTGGGCAGGAAGATCCATATGCTCAGCTTGTTGTGTTGCCGTCAAGTACAAGATGAAGCCAAGAGCCTCTTGACTGGGAACCTTGAGTGGGGTGGCCGCATACTCCCCAAGATCAGCAGAGGAGAGGGCATGGGTAGAGAGGACCACGGGAAATTGGGCAGCTGCTTGGCTGGGCCAAGGTGAGGGATGGCCCGCTTATGCATCCTCTTGACTTTTCAGGTACTATCGATGCGACCGCAATCTTGTATGGAACGCTGGAGCTCTCCATTACAGTGATGCTGTGGAGGTTATCCAGGGGTTGAGCCGTATGCCCAATGAAAAGGATGGCTTGAAGTCTAGGGTGAGCGCGGTGAACTATATTGGCAAAGGCACCCACACTGACTGTGCCATCAAGAAGGGGATTGAGGAGCTGCTCATTGGGTGAGTTGGGCCAAGGGATGAGGGAGTCTTGAGTTGCACAACCCAGGGGCAGGTTCAGAGGCAGGAAAACAGGCAAGGCTGGAATGACCCAACCAACATGCCCCAGAGTCTTGGTGTCCATGGCCTAAGCCTCCTTGGACTGCCCTCACAGGTGCTGTCACTGGGGGGGGATGGGAAGGGAAGGGTAGAGGCAGACTTGTATACTCAACACTCTTTGGGTCATGAGAAAGTTTTACATTCTACTCCCTGAAGAGTGCAAATGGAAGCTGGATCTAGTGACTATCTAATGCCTCCCAACTGGACCACCCAAGCTCCAGGTCCCACCTGTTCTATCCAGATAGGTCAAAAGTGGTCAGCAAAGTAGAGGAAGAGAAAGCCATAAGAATCCATGTACATGCATGTGTTTGTGTGTGTGTGTGTGTGTGTGTGTGTGTTAGGGGTATGAGTCTAAGTATATATTATGGTGTGTGGAGGGGTGGGGGTGAGTATGACTCCGTGTGTATGTGTTTTTGTTTGGGGTGTCTATGTTTATGAATTTTTCAAATATGTGTTTAAGCCATTTAAAGAGTTAGATGCTCCTCATTCCTGTTCTTGGAGAAAGGATAGAAATCCAAGTCACAATCTATCTACCCCTTGACCTCAAGACTTGGCAAGGTGACTTCCCTCAGGGGCTGCTCCCTACACGGACCCTCCATTTGGCCACTAAAGTGATTTTCCCAAAGCCTAGCTTTGGCTGTCTCCCCTCTCCTCAGAGACTCTACAATCCAATATTAAATCCCTTATTAGGCATTTAAAGTTTTTACTGGGTCGGCCCCTCTGACCACCATGGTCATCTCCCATCTCCCTGTCCTCTGCCTGCTCCACACTCTGGCCACACTGGATCCCTTGCAGTTCCCTAAATGATCTCCTCTGTCTCCTGTGTTCCCAGTTCTCCCCCAGGTCAGGACTGCTCTGCCCTCATCTCATTCCCCACCCTGCTGCCAAGGGTCCTCTTAGCTAGTAATGAGCCCCTTCTCCTCTTGGGGTGCCTTCGATCTGTCCCTGGTTCTTACACATGTCTAGTCATTTACTCAGTGTCTCCCCTTTAGAAGGTGAGCTCCCAGGGGGCAGGACTACCTTTCTTTGTATCCTCAGGGCTTAGTCAGGCCTGGATCACTGGATTGATACAAATGACCATCTCTAGGACCCAAAGGGGTTCTTTCTAGTCTGTCTCTATCACCCTCTGAGGGGGGGGCCTGAGCAAGGTCACAGGGTAGGAGAATGGGGTTTGAGGCTGGATTGGCCGCCTTTCTCTTTTGGGCATACATGGAAACCAAGGCTTACCCTCAGAAAGTCTTCATTTCTTTAGGGTCTGGAAGGCCTTTTGACCTAAACTTGACAGACTCCTGTTTGGAAGCCACTCTGTGACCACCCCCAAGGAGAAGGGTCTCCTCCAGGAGACTGGGGGGCTAAGTGGATGGGGCCAGGGAAGAGCTGGGCTTTTGGACTGACCTTGTAGATCTGTGTAAAACGATGATCATGGAGTTGGGGGATGGAAATCAATGACACCTGGTCTCTAATAGTAAACAATGGGTGGGTGGGAAGAGCACAAAGGGAGGGCAACCATGTTCCCCCAAGTCCTCAAACCAAGCCAAACCTAGTAGGTTTGGGGAAAACAGCATATTTCAACTCAAAAGACTCAGGCATCCATCCTAGCTTTCCCACTCATTTTCTGGGGGCCTCATGTCATTTCTTCACCCCCTCGAGGCCTCAGGTTTCCTCTTCTGTAAAATGGGGGATGGGGTGTTGTAGATCTGATGCCTTCTGAGGGTTCTTCCAGTTCTAAGTCCCATCCTTAGTCTTGGAAGCTCTGATTCTCTCATTAGAGGCCAAAGTCCTGTGAACCTCCACATCACACTGCTTGGAGTACCCCAGAATCCCCCACCTCTCTCACACACATTTGCCTCTATTTCATGTATAAGTATCCACAGTTTTCCTAATTCTATTACTCTGGTCAGTTCCATATCACCTGCAATTTTAGTGAGGTGTTCTCTAGGCTTTTGGGGAAGTCACAGATAAAAGAGCCAAGCACAGATGCCTAAGGCACTCCCCCAGAGACCTCATTCAAAGATGACATCAGACACTAGGTGACAGCTTCTCACATGTGGTCATTTAACCAAGTCCAAATCGTTCTAACCCTCCCCATCTCTCCAACCTGTTCACCTGAAGAGTATGAGAGATTGTAGCAGATGCTTTGGCCTTTCCATTTCTGTGTCCTGCCTGAGAGTTTCCAGTGGAAAGGAGCTTACAAGTCTATCCTGACCTCACATTGCTTGGAAATGGGATTGTTTCATTCTTTTCCTTCTGCTCTCAGTGTTGAGACCAGTGACCATCACATAATATACTCATTAGTTGCTTGACTGGTTGAACACTCCATATTGGTTCCTCGTGATTGCTTCTCCTCTGTGATTCATTCTAGAATTCTATCAAAATTAACTGTCCTATGGAGAGAGACCAGCCTCCTCCTCCTTCCTTCTTTCCTTTTGAAAAAAATTTTTTTTGGAAAATTGGGTCACTGTTTGGCCATCTTAACTCCAGTGTATCTTCCAATACCTGTATTTTTCCAAAAATAACTGAAAATTATTTTCGTAAGAAAATTAGGTTTCAGGGGCAGCTAGGTGGCACAGCGGATAGAGCACTGGCCTTGGAGTCAGGAGTACCTGAGTTCAAATCTGGCCTCAGACACTTAATAATAATTCCCTAGCAGTGTGGCCTTGGGCAAGCTACTTAACCCCATTGCCTTGCAAAAACTAAAAAAAAATTAGGTTTCTAAGATGGTTTGCCTTTCTTTTTAGCACCAGTGGCGAACAAAAAACAGGGGCATAATTAATGCTTATTGACTTGCTGAGGTGAATCAGTTGCCTGGGTGTTGGGGAGGAAATGGAAAGGGAAGCCAGAGACTTTTTCCACCCCCCACTGGTCTTGACCTTCAGCTCCCACCCAGGTGGCCTAGGCTCTCCTTAAATCAGAGCAACTTGACGACTGAATTTCTTCTTCTCTTTCTGTTACCCTCCATTAATGTTCCATCCATCTGAGAAAAATTTCCTTTGAATTTTTTCATCCCTTCTCCCTCCCCCCTTTATTTATATAGTCATTTTTAACCTGAATACTCAGTGTTCACCTTAGGGTAATATGGGCTTTTATGGTCCCACTAGAATTCTCAAGGTGCTGGGCTAGTGTTAGGATTTCCTGCTAAACCTGGACTCCTGAAAGTGTTTTTTTTTTTCATATAAATTGGTCAAAGGTCAATACTTGTGCACCAACTCTGCTCTCTCTCAACATCCAGTCCTTCCTTCCTTCCCAGAAGCATTCTTGTCTATGACTTCATCACATCTTTCTTGGACCAAATGCCTGCAAAGAGCTTGAGGCCAGAACCTGAGGGGCATGTGAGGTTCTACTGGTCCTGCTCCATCACAAATTCCAAGTAGGAGTGGGGAGGCGGAGAGAGCTAGCAACTCTTGTAGAGGTTCCGTTGATTGAAGTTCCCCAATGCTACAATGATGTCTCACTCCATGGTAGGTTAACAAGTTTCCCAAACCTCCTTCTGGCCCAAAGGTCTGTAACACATTACCAAGGTTATTTACCTTCTCTTTCTCCTCTGATTAATCTCTATCACACACATCTCCCCTTAAGCCCCTGCATTTTCCTGCACCAGTATATCTCCTTAATGCACAATTCTATTCCTTTTCTCCCACTTCTTTGACCAATTTTGTTTTTAGTAAACAAGATACTACAACTGCTTGATTAACACCTCTTCTTCAAATAAATTATTTCTAAAACTAATGAGAAATTAGCGAGAACTTCTATCCTGCATGACTCAACTCATCATGGTCCCATTAAAGTCACTGGAATCTTTCCTTTCTCAGGGAATAGTGACAACCACAGAAACATCCCTTTCTCTTCTACCATCATGCTTTGTAACTAGTTTATAGAGTGGGAAAAATGCTGCTGTTTATAAGGTCTAGGAATGTATTAACATCTAATTGGAAGACTTAGATAGTTGAAACAGTCATCTTAAGGATTGCAAAATGTTGGATCATTTTCCAGATTTTCTCATTAATTGGTAATTGCATGACAACTCTGTGTTTCGATCCCCATCTCAAAAACTGTGAATCAGTAACTGAGAAATTTTTAATACAAAGGTTTTAAGGACTCATTGCAATTACTGTTATCATTCTAGATGTGTGTATGTGTATATATGTGAATGTGGGTATGTGTGTAAGAAATAGATAGGGAGAGAAGGGGGGGTAAACAAGAGAGGGACAAGGAGGGACAGGCTGGGTTAGGGGAGAGGGGAGAGACAGAGTAAGAGAGAAAAAGAGAGACAGAAATAGAGCGGTGGGGGAGTCCATATACAACTAATCAATCCAAAAGATTTATTAAATGCTTACTGTACTTAGCACTGTTCTAAGTCCTAGGTTTACAAAGAAAAATATCCTACACACACACACACACACACACACACACACACACACACACACACTTTAATGTCTCTATAATATGTAATTTTATTTGCTTAGATGCACTTTCCCATGACAAGGTTCAAAGTCCCTCTATATAACCTTGTGACTGGTTAAGAGCTACTCTGGCAATGGGTCTCTCCAAATTTAGCTACTTCTGGCTAGTCCAGGGGGACAGTCTTGCAGCCCCTGTCCAAGCTCATTGCTGAAACCTCTACAGCTTAGACAGATCTACCTGAGCTTATAGTCAGCCTGCAAAACCTTGGAGAGCTGTCATCATCTCCATGTTGTGATGAGGCATCCCAGAAGGTTTCACACTTGGACATTTTGAGCCTTTTGTCAGGCTTCTTGAATTGCTCAATTAAAACTTTCATTGCCATCTGGGCCCTCAATGCCCCTTTTACCCCTTCCAAGATAATTTTCCTCATCGATGAATGTAAAGCAGCTTTCTAATATTCTCTTGTTCTCCCCCATCCCCCACCATCTTGAGGGTTTTATGGATTTGAAGTCATCCAAGGTTTGTATCCCTGAGTGACAAGCTTAAAGGGGAGCTCAGAATTCTCATCGGGGATAGGAGGTTGAGAAGGAAAGATGAGGAAAAGCTCATTTGGTCTTGCTGCTCTTCTACTCCCTGTCCTATAACTGTGGGCTTGGACACCTGGTCAGTGTCCGGCACCAGGTCAGCTGCTTGACCAGCCGGGGCCAGCTGGCTGACTGAGTCATGGTTCAGTTGCTCCATAAGTCCCTTTTCGGGAGGAGGGAGGGCAGCCTTTACAACAGGCAGGTTTCCCTCATCTGTTAGCACCAGCTTAAAACCTATCCCTGATGCATCAACCCTTAGAGTTGTTGCTTTGGTGCTGGCTAGACCCATGTCAATGCATCTCTTCCCTTGGTATCCCTTGCAGTCCAGGTTGATCACAGAGATTTTGATTGACACCCATTCTTGTATTATGTTTTGAGATCTTAAAACCCAAGGACTGTCATCCATCCATCCACTGGGGCCCTCCCCTGACCCCTGTGGTCTCATAAATGTGTCTCTACCCTAGGGGGTCCCATCTGAAAGAGAACAAGTACCTTATAGTGGTGACAGACGGTCACCCCTTGGAAGGCTACAAGGAACCCTGTGGCGGGTTGGAAGATGCTGTCAACGAGGCCAAGCACCTGGGCATCAAAGTCTTCTCGGTGGCTATCACACCTGATCACCTGGTAGGTTCTGGGCCATGACAATAGGAATGAAGGCTGGGTAAAGGCCCCAGAAGAGAAGCTGGAGTTCAGAAAACCCTGTGCTAGGAGGGAAACCTCCTTCAGTGAGACCAGTCATCTCTAAGTCTTTGTCCTGGGCCTCTGAAACCCAAATGCTAGGCTGGTATGGACATTGACTATCAGGACATACTGGTATGGGCATTGACCTGAATGCCAAGCCTGGATCAGGTAGCAACTTGCCCACAAGTCCCTCCTTCTCTGAGGGTCTCAGGTTCTTCATTTATGAAATGCAGGGGTGGGGTATGGTTAGCCTAGGGAGCATTCTCTGGTCCAATCCCCCACCTTTCCCCAAAACGGAGAAAGTCAAGCCCGCATGAGCACATCATAGGCAAGTGCACAAGCCCAGGGCCCCTCCCTTCCCTTCCCAAACATCTACTCTCCTTGGGTCTCTCCACTCAGCCCAGAGCAGGGATGTATGCGTAATTCAGAGCTAGTACCCTCCCTGTCTGGAGAAAGGGGCAACTCATCCTGCCCTTCATCCTCAAGGAAGGCTCTGAACTCACAAGGGGCAAATGTTTAAGCAGCAAAGGAAAAAATGCCTAGATGAGTTAGAACAAGAAAGAACCTGGGGTCAGTCCAGACTTGGAACCTGATGCCACAGCATCAGAAAAGGCTCCACTTGCCATGACCAAGCAACCCTGAAGTTATGGAGCTCAGAGGAATTGAATTTCTCCTTAGCTGATGAGTTGTGCTAGCACCTCTGTGCCTCAGTTTACCCACCAACAAAATGGGAATCATATCTGTCTTAACAACCTCACAGGCAGGTTAAAAACACAATTACAGGGTTACAGATTTCAGAGATTTCAGAGGATATTTTGTCCAATCCCCTCATTTGACATAAAAGGAAACTTAGTCTCAGAGGTTACGATTCTCTCCCAAAATCATCCAGCTAGCAAATGGAAGATTTAGGGTGTGAATCTCGCCTTTGAGTCTAACCCAGCCTTTCCCCCACCACCTCATGCTAAACTGTGAATAAATTAAAAGCGATTATTTGAGTATCCTTCCTCACACTTCATTTCCCCACCCTGGATATGACCATTCCCTCTGGATGAGGGATGGTCACTGGGAGGCTGAAAGGGAGGGGAAAGGGAGTCCCCATCACAGCTCTCTTTAGGTCTTGCAGAGCCTGCCCTGAGGTAGGGAAGGTAAAGTTTCAGTTGCTTGGCTCAGAAGGTGGAGTCAGGAGCTGGTCAAGGTGGGGGAGTGACAAAGAGGTACATGGAGGCAGAGGTCTGCAAGAAATTCCAAACTGTCATGCAAGCTGTCCCAGAGGGGGTTAGCCTGAATCAGGTCAGAGGGGAGTTAGCTCCTTGTCACTGGACCAGTTCCAAAAGAGACTGGACAATCACTTGTTGGCTATCTTTTCAAATTCAACCAACTCCAGCTTCAAATGCTTTTAGCTTAGAACCCTAAACAACTCACTTTATCCTCTGCCTCAATTTCCTTCTTTGTAAAATGAGAGAAATAATATCAACTTTCCAAGGTGGTTATGAGAATCCTATAGAATTTGAGAATATAAGTAAAGTGCTTTCCAAACCTGATAGAAATGGTTTGTTCCTGTTACTAAGAGGGGCTCCATTTAAGGTTTGCATTGGCCAATGAAGTTCCTTCCTATTTGTGCCTTACAACTTGAGGGTAAGGGACAAAGGGATTCTGAACCTACAGGCCTTGGATGCATATGATTGATGAAACTTGGCAAAGTCGCTTAACCTTTCTTGCCTTAGTTTCCTAATCTGTAAAATGAAAGGGTTGGAGGCCTCAGGAGCTTCTTCCAGGTCAATGACCATAATCCACCGCCCATGCACTAGGAGTCCCAGGAATGAATGAATGAAAAAAAATAGCATTTGTTCAGGATTTATTATATGTCTGGGAAACAAAATGGCTTCCCCAAGAAGCTGCCTCAGCATTCAATGCTTCAACCTCAGTCTTCGAAATACGTCTGGGCTAAAACCATGGCCATGTCTCCCAGTTGACTTGGGACTTTGGGGAGGTGGTGAGGAGGTGGGGCATCCATTTCTGAACTGATGGTGAGCATTTCAGCAATGGATGCCCCACATGGTAGGGAAGTTGGTCCGATTGGGTCAAGGTTCCCGTTGCTCAAGGGAAGTGTGACTTTTCTTTCAACAGAACCAAGCACTTTGAATTCTGGAAGCCATTTCCAATGGGAGCAGGAGCAAAGAAACTAAATGAGAGTGGGCAGTGTTACAAGTGGCATTTTTAATTAAATCTCCTTTCATCACCAGACCCTTTTCAGAACAGAGGCTTAGCAAAAAAGAGACACATTTATCACAGAGAAACAAGAGGCCCCAGTGGGTTTTCCCAGGAGTCAGAGAGGAACTCAGCTCCCTGTCTTAGTGCAAAGTCACTTACTTCCCTTGTGCCCCTCAAAAAAAATCACATCCCCGATCGTGGTAATTCAATCAAACCATTGACCAAGAAGGTCTAGGCCTTCAAGAAGATTCCAGAGACATGCTCAGAAGCACCACCTCCTCCACATCCCCGCACAGGCCTACAGCAGATGACCTTGATTTGCTCTCCTTGACTCAAGATTATCAAAGCCAAAGGAGGAGACTCAAGTTCCAGATCCAGTCTACTGTTTGATCAGGAACAAGAGTGTTTATTGCCAGATCTCACTTGATCCTCATTTTTCTTGGTTCCAGGAGGCCAGGCTGAGCATCATTGCCACCGACCACACATACAGGCGGAACTTTACTGCGGCCGATTGGGATGTCAACCGTGACTCAAGTGAGCTGATCAAGGAGACCATTGACACCATCATCAAGATGATTGTGAGCAGGCTCTTCGTCTTTCCTTTCTTGGGGCTTCTTATCTTGGAGCCTCAGACATGAGACTTATGGTGATGTAAAAGTGGAAATTAACCCAACGTTTTTCCATTTCCTTTTTTTAGAAAGACAATGTGGAACAAGTGGTGAGTCTCTCATTCCCATCCTCTGCCATCTTCTCTTCCCCTCACCATATCTACACCTGCCATAAGAGCAAGCAGGGAGGATCCTAGTCTTCTTAGGCAATTAGCCCAGAAAAAAACTCCTGGGAAGGTCCTGTCAAGGCTGGGAGGACCATCCAGAACAGTCATTAAAGGACTGCTTTGGGACTGGGGCTTTTTCTACCTTTTGTTTCTAATATCTTGGATTTGTTATTTTTTTCCAGTGCTGTTCTTTCGAGTGTCAGGTAAGTGAAACTCCATTGGCTGCTCCCCATGACCCCCCCACCATGCATCATTAGCTTCCATCTTAGTGAATAGACCCTGTGCTAACCAGAGCCTCTTCTATGCTTGATTTCCAGCCGGCCCGAGGACCACCTGGGCAACGAGGTGACCCTGGACATGAGGTGAGGAAATGCTCCCTGGCCACTCATTTCACCCCTGGCCTTCTGACTGGGAGGCATTAATCCTGGAGGGATTGGGTTCATTTTGCTTGGACTTAGGACAGAATGAGGAGTAAATGGAAAGCTCCATTATTGGAGGTCTGCAGGCAGCCCTGGATGGTTTGTTGTTGGGGGAGGGGGCTGATCTATAGGCTCCTTATTTAGGTGTGGGCAGATCCTCTAAGTTTCCCACCTTGGACATCCTGGAGAGAGAGAGGGAGGGAGAGAGAGAGAGAGAGAGAGAGAGAGAGAGAGAGAGAGAGAGAGAGAAGAGGGTTCTGTTTGGTGAGGTTCCTAGGTAGAATCAAGACAAATGGGGAAAAGTAATTTTAGATAAAACATGAAACCTGCCCTCAGGTCACTTTGTCACTCTCCCTTTACCCCCAGGAGGCTCAGTTTCATCATCTGTAAAATGAGTTCTTCAACTCTGATCTGGGCAGGGACAGTGCCTCATCCAGAGTAGGCTCTTCATTAAAACTTATGGATTATGATTGACTGGCCCTTGACCAGAGTGGTGTGAAGGAGTTGAGTCACAAGTGCAGATAGCAAGTAGATCCTTAAAGTGAGGGCATCACAGAACTGCTAAACCAAAGCAAGGGCCTCTGAGAGATCTGAGGTGGGTGCCAGGAGGGTGAGGGGAGTTCATCTGTAAGCCCCCTCCCCTTTCTTAGAGGTGAGGAGCCTGCTAAAAGTCGAGAATCCAATAGGACTTTTAGAGTTAGGATTTCCTGAGAGTCACTTGTGAGGGAACTAGACCAGGTTGGCTACTGATACTTCTTTGAAAACACATTCAAACCCTCTCTCACCTCCACCCCCATTTTATATTCCAGGGAGAAAGAGGAAAACCTGGGCTTCCTGGAGAGAAGGGAGAAGCTGGAGACCCTGTGAGTATTCAGATGATCTGTTTGGGGGCTCCAGGAGCTATGACCACTACTTCTACAAGAACCTTGCTTCATCTGCGCTCAGAGCAGCTCCAAGGGGAGGAGGGAGCATCCTTTCCCCCAGAAGGCCTCAGTTTTCTCATCTAGAACATGACAAGGTTGGACACCAGATGAACTCTGAGATTCTTCCCAGCCCTAGAGTTAGAACATTCCAGATCATCAAAGGTCTCTTCCAGTTTTGACTCTCTGATGGTACAATAGACATGTTGACAGGCTTGGAATTATGGAAATCTGGATTTAAATGATGATTCAGACATTTCCCAGGCATATGATCTTGGTCAAGACTTACCCTCTAAGTTTCCTCATTCTCATAAATGATCCCTACATTCACAGAATATACATAGATCCATAGTAACTATAGGACCTACATCATGAGGTTTCAGTGAGATAATGTGGGGAAAGCTCTTGGTAAAGCTTCAGGCCCTATAGAAATGGCATCTCTTCTCATTATTACTGTTTTGAGATTCCCTATGTCCTTTGATCAGTAACAGGACCCTGGTCATCAGTGGCCACTGGTAGGCCATTCTGTGTTCCAAGATCATGTCTTCCCCCAAAGACGGAACATGGGGCACAGGACACAGTGTAAACAATGGATCTATAAGATGGTGGGTGGATTCTGAAGCCAACAGAAATAAGCAGTGTTAATCAAAGTCTTCCTCTACTCTGAACCTTGGTCAGAATTCTAGGATTATCTCGGTGTATCTATGGACCATCAAAAGAAAAAAAATGCAGCCTCTTCTGATAAAGGAGCACCCAAACAGAGTAGGGGTGTGCCCAGTACACTCTTTGGTGTACAACCCATGGGTCAATTCTAGAACAGTGTTGGGCCTTTGGCAGTGAGAAGTTCTAATGTCATCACTTGACTTTAGCAGGAACAATCTGGGCCTTCTCACCGTCCCAATACCCATCATCAGTCTCAGTGGTAGGCAACCTGAAAAGGTAAATCTTGCCTGCAATGAAAAGTGAACAGGTAACACATGATGATGATAACAGAAATCTCAATCTCAAGCCAGAGAATTGACAGTCCATCACTTACGGCCACTGGGCTGGGCAGTAGTTTGGCCCATGAGGTCTTTAGAGGTCCTCCAAGGGTTCTTTAGTTCTGACCATATATAAGATCAACATGGAAGAGAGAGAAAAAATCTGACAGACAGAAACAATAATGTCCCCTTCAGAGTCCTCTCCCCACCAGGATCTTTTCCACACACCAGACAGACTTCATCTCTATTTGGATTAGGGGCGAGAGGTAGAGGCAGGACATTGAGCAGTCTAAGAATGTCAGTGACCACAAAACCTGATTGCCATGCCAAGCCCAATATAACCAGCCTTTCTAACAAGTGGTATGCTCTGACTCGTTATTACCGGGAGGCCCCTTGGAAATCCAAGATGAGCATCCCCCTCCAATAAATAGGGTCAGTGTTACATAGAGCTCTTTACCAAGAAGATGGGTACTAGGTGGGAGAAGGGAGGCTTTTGTTTTTCCCTTTTTCATTTGGAAGCCTATTTATCTGTGGGATATAGCTGTCCCACACATCTTACTGGATACTAAATCATTTCTGCTCTTTTCACTCAGCCATATCCCATGATGATTCTTTTCGTAATTCTGTCTTAGACTTCTCTAGCCCACTGCCCTCAGAATCCACAATATTTAACCTTGTTGTCCTCACCCTTCTCATTGCTCTTTCATAGAGCAGTAACAGAAGGTTCCCTTATTCTATGGAGGGTACAAGTTCATGAACTGGGTTTCCAGAACAAAGAGGAACTGCTGGCCATGTAGAAATATGGTTTTAAAAGCACATTATCTTTTTGTGATACCTAAACCAGGGAAGGATAAAGCAAAGAAAGAAACTGATAGGTCAAGATCACCAATAATATTGATTCAAAATGTCTGAATAAAAAATCAACAGAACTCTTAGTTGATTATTATTATATTATGTGCCTTTTTCTCTATAATTGGGCTTAATAATTAGTATGATGGTCCTAAATTGCCAAAGAATTGTCTCTGCTTGCTAAGGCAGAAGGTTTTGAAACCATTGTTTTTAAAATGTCTTTCCACCCAGTGGTTAAAATGATTAGCCCTCAGCCCACAAATTTAAGTAACCCTATCCATTTAAATATCTTGAGTATTGGTATTAGATATTAAATCTTAATTTTAATTAATTTAGTTAATATTATTTTGAATAATAATTATAAGATGAGGTTTAGCTCTACTGTTCTTCACTTGGCATTCCTGGACAATAATCACCACCACTTTTAGTCAGATGTCAAGCTCTTCCTCTTGGGCTAATTCATCAAATATACCCATACCCCACCCCTGCCAGTTTCTAGCAAGTTAGGTCTTAGCAGCAATAGGAAAATACTGACTCTCCAGGTTTTAGATGATGAACTCTGCCAGGAGCTCTCCCATGGGAGGCTTATTATAATAAGTGTCACATTCTCTTTTGCCCTAGGGGAAACAAGGTGATCCTGGACCTGCAGGTTACCAAGGAATGAAGGTATGTGGGCACCTCCTTTCTCAGAAGCCACCATTTCTTTAGAATTGTTGCATTCATGTTCCCAATTTGCAAATAACCTTTCCTCCTTTATTCATTGTGATCACTAGGGAGAAAAAGGAACACGGGGAGAAAAGGTAAGCATCAAACCATTCTGTGGCCCTCATTGTCCCTCACTGGCATGGTCCTGGACATGGCTCAGGCATAGAAGATTCTGTAATGGCCTCTCCAACCAGAAGAGCAGCAGAAAGACTATCAGAGGCCGTCCTTGACATCAGCAGCTCCCACATCCCCATCATGGCTCAGCAGACCACATCCAGGCCTGAATCTGGAGGGGGTGCTAGCTTCACCCCTCCCCATGCAGCCAAGTTTCTGTAGAACCAGGGGAGACCCTGAGTCGTGTACAAGTCATTAGGATCCCATTTCCAGGTTGTTCTCAACCCTCTTCTTATCTGTCTTCACAGGGCTCACGAGGACCTAAAGGTTACAAGGTCAGTTTTCTAGAATATTGGTCACTTCTGGTCTCTCTGTTTCCTGCTCTAACATGGCAGTGCCTTTCTGTGTATGAATTTGTGCCCTTTTCTATTGTAGGGTGAAAAAGGCAAGCGAGGCATTGATGGCATCGATGGGCAGAAGGTCAGTCTCTCATCAAGGGGGAAGGATGCTCTATAGAAAATCAGAAGGAGAGGGAATCCTCCAATTCAGGCTCATTTAGCAGAAGCTATCTGGCCATCCCCTGTCTGACCCATAGTCCAAGTTGGAGACATGTAGCCACGGGTGTTTGTGAACTGAGATCAACAGCAAGGGAGATACACTCTGGTTCATTGACATGGAGAGAGAGAGAGAGGTTATGGTTAGCCAGAGGGAGAGATGTGCTCTGGTTCATTGATATAGGGAGGGAGAGAGCTCATGGTCAACCAAAGGGGAAATAGATTCTAGTTTACTGGGTGAGGAGGGGTCACAGTCAGCTTCTTGTTTCAAAGGCTCCTGAGACCAGGCTGTCTTTGGACTTCATGATGCATCCAGAATAGCTTGTCTTCATTTAAGACATTCCAGAGCATACACTTTGCAAAACTACTGGCCCCTCTCTGGGGTCCTTTGGGTATGGTACTGTGTGTTCTTGGTATGTGGTCTTAGGAACTTTCCTTTCCCTCTCTCTTCACAGGGTGAAACTGGATACCCCGGCTTGCCAGGGTGCAAGGGTTCCCCAGGATTCGATGTGAGTTTTTGCAAAAATGTTGACTTCACCAACATACCAAGAGATGATAGGGGAAGACAGGCTTAGAAAAGTCTAGGCTCCCAGTGGGAAGTTCTCTAGAGCTGGCCCAGGGAAGAAGGAAGCAGCTGCTGCATTAGTTTCCTTCTTGCTCACCTGCCTTTCTCTCTACCAAGTATCACCCACCCCACGGGAAGTGCACCTAGGAGTACTGGACTTCATCCTTCGAATGTAGACTCTAAGTTATCATCTGAAGGGAAAATGAACTCTCCAAGCCAGTTAGTGCTAGGGCTTGGGGGGGGGGGATACAAGGAAGGCATCTACCCATCCACCAGCCACCTTGCCCATCTAGGGCCATCAATGGTGGGTGGGCTCCACTGGCTCACACACTCTCATTCCCAAGTAAAGTGTAGGACCACAGGAAGCCTGGGAGCCCTCATGAGACCCACCACACTACCACTGGTTTCTCTGCTGGGAGGGCTGATTGGGTGCCTGACTGTGGGGGAAGAACACAGCAGCAGGATTTAACATGTGCCTACCAGACCCCATTAACTAGCACATTCCCTACAGAATAATGGCTTTGTCTGCTGGTACTGAGTTCAAGTTATATGGTTTTAAGTGAGGCTTACTCACACTTCTCCATGGGGCCTCCAGCATTGCAGTCAGGCTTTCAGTCTTATAGGAAAGCTACCCCAGACTGAGAGCATTTACTCCACTACTGGCTCTTTTGGTTTATTAGTCCTTAGAGAGAGCATATTCTGTTTCAATCCCTCCTCTGACTTGGAGTCGCTATAGGACCTTAGGGAAATCCATTAGCTTCCCAGAGTCCCAGTTTCCTCATCTGTAAAATGGGGTTCACTCTTCCTGGGATTCATGCTAAAGAACTGACTGAGGTTACAGCACTGCCCCCCCCAAACTATCCCCTCTCCCTAGTGGGGTTCAGAAGCCTCATGGTCACTCCAGGCCATCATGGAATCATTTCTAAGGATTTTGTAGTTGCCATTCACTCATTCATCACCCAATGGGTGCCAGTCCCTGCTAGGTAGACAAGACAGCCCTCAGTGGGCTTAATTCTACTGGGAAGGGAGAGAAAATAATGGGTGCACAGATAAGTAAATAAAAACATGTGGAAAAGGGTAATTCTAAAGATAGCCCCCAGGAAACATGTGCTGGCCACTCTGGGGATCAGGAGAGGTTTTAGAGAGAAGGGGGCCCTTGGACTCAGCCTAGAAAGGTGCTAAAGTAGCCTGGAGATTGAGACCCAGAGGAAGAGCATCCCAGGAGTGGTAGGTATAAGAGCCCATACTAAAGCCTGGAGGTGGTAGAGGCATTTGGGTTGTAGTAGCGAGAGATAATTGAGAAATCAGAAATTAGTCCAGGAAGAGAGTCCAGAGGGCTTCCACCTGTCTAGATGCAGCAGGGAGCTCCTGACCCCATCAAACAGTGAGTTGCAAGGGCTAACAAAGCCATGTCCTTTTTTTCCCAGGGAATCCAAGGACCTCCAGGGCCCAAAGGAGACCCAGGTTCTTTTGGCCCAAAAGGAGAAAAGGTAAGCCGTGCTGTGGGAGCCGAGAGTTCAGGAGGCAGGAAATGCCTCCCAGCTGAAAACCAAGTTGGCCAGGGAGCTAGGAAGACCTGAGTTCAAATGCCACTCTAGCACATCCTGATTATGTGGCCTTGGGCAAGTCATTTCCCCTCCTCAGAGCTCCAAGCTAGTCTCTAAGGTGAGAGTCACAGAGGAAGTGCTGCTCTGTACTAAAAGAGAGAATTTGTCCCTAAGACTTTCCTTGATCCGTGAAGTCTCAGGTCCTGCCCCTAACCAAGCAAATCTTCACTTGCTGAAGAAGGTTTCCCAGGAAAGACCTTCTTTAATTGCTGGAGCAGCCCTTGCCACTGGGTGATCTCTTGTCTTCTGGCCACATATGGGGATTCTCTTCTTTCTTGTCCTTGACAGGCCCATAAGAACCTGGGGCAGTGGTACATGTGATTTAATGGCACCCAGGGTCCAGAGGAAGTAGGGCCAGAAATGGCTAGTACACTCTGGTGCTCCCCCAGAGGGAACCAGCTAAGATCATCCATGGCCCTTTGGCGGAGCCTTAGAGGACATTAACCCCATTCAGAACAGAGTACAGCAGATATGGCAGCTCTTAGAATGGTGGCAGCTACAGACTCCTTTGCCCAAGCTAGGAACAAGAGTAAGACACCAGACTCAAGAGGGAAGGAAGTTCCAGAACCCCTTCCCACAGTAGATCATTCCCTTGGGCTCAGTCTGAAAATCTGCAAAATCTTCTTTGATCCAATCATGCCAGTATTAGCAGTGATGGGTTCAGTATCATGTGCCAGTACTGGGTTAAGGTGGTGAAAGCAGAATGAACAAGCTGAGGTGTAATTGGGAAGAGCTATAGCTCTGCATCATGGCGGGGGGGGAGAGGAGGAATAAAATTGACTCCACTACTGGTCAGGTCCAGCAACCAGAGAGGGAAATGAGCAGAAATGTCCCAGTTTGTGCCATCTGTTCTTCATGGCCAAGAGGACAGGCTTCCTCACCCAGAGTCTGCCTCCACAGACACCCGAATCATTTTCCTTTCTCCTTGCAGCTGTGAGGAGGTTGCAAAGGATCTGGGAAAAACAGGGCGGTAACTAGGCTCTGATGGCCACACTGACCCCTTCAAGTCAAGCTGCCTGCCCACCTCCCAGTTTACTGCCTAGAAATGCCAACCTAAAGAGAAACTGCAGCTTCTTGGAGCAGCCAGCCTCCTCTGAGCCACAGACTCAAAAAGGAAATATATGGAAGCAAATTGGTTCATGAGGCTCAGTTCCAGTGGAGGGGGGCAATCTTGTGCCCTTTGGAGCATTTTTTATCCTAATAAACTGTGTGAGGAAAATTGGGGTATGCATGAGGAAGATGGGGCGCTACCTATAGATAATCTCTTTGATATATTGAGAAAAAATAAGCCATGTCCTGATAAGGTAAAGAAAGCCAATAGTGAGTCATTAATCTGAATGATGTTTGAGGGCCTCCCTAGGAAAGATTTTCCTCATTTGGATTACATTCTAGGAAGGCCATTATGCTGCTGCCAAAGTCAAATCCTTGCATACTAATGAAGGTACCTGTGGTCTTTTTCTAGGGCACACCTGGAGAGAATGGAGAACCTGGAAGACCAGGAAATACTGGGCCCCCAGGAGAAGAGGTAGGGCATCACTGAGCCCAAAGGACAGTGGAGTTTCCCAAGGCAACCAATATGTGGTGACAGAACATCTGTTTATGTCCATCTTTTTCTAGGGTCAACCAGGAGAACCAGGTCCAGCTGGAGAGAAAGGAGAACAAGGAGATGAAGTGAGTGATCTGTGGTTTGGGGGCAGGGGCTGAGCTTTGTGGTCAGATCACCAATGAATGCCTTTTCTTATTTTCAACTTAGGGAAATGCTGGACCTGATGGCCCCCCTGGAGAGAGGGTAAGAGCAGCCTTCTTTTGGGGGCCAAATTTGACACCTGTTGAAGTCACCATATTTAAGGCCACAGGCAGGGACTGATCTGTTTGGCTATGGTGGGATACACTCAGACATGATGTGAGTCCAGATTAGTTGACTTTCTTCACCAATTGGCAGTTTCTTCATGGGTATCATGTCTAAATAATGCCATGGTAGGGTCAGCTAGGTGGCACAGTGAACAAAGTATTATTTAAAGGAGGAGCTGAGCTCGAAACTGGTCTCAGACACCGGTTATTACTAGCTGTGTGACCTTGGGCAAGTCATTAAGCCTCAATGTCTCACGGAGAAGAAGACAACGAAGAAGAAAGAGAAGATGAAATGACAATGAAGACAACAAAGATGAAGAAGATGAATATAAAGATGAAGATGAACAAAGAAGGAGGAGGAGGAGAAGGAGGAGGAAGAAGAAAACAAAGAAGGGAAGAAGAAGAATGCCATACTAGCCTTGGAAAAAGAGAAAACTCAGACTTATTGTCTTGACCAGATGTTTTACTCCGCCCAAATGATTAATTTGGTGGTTAGTTGGTTGCTACATAGATCCAGATTGACTCTTGGCATCCCAGACCTGGGCCTGAGAAGTGAAAAGACTGGTCCTATAGTAGACTTTGAAAATATGGTTAAGATATTGAAATAAGAGTCTTACTGATCCTAACAGTAGGTCATGCCAAAGGATTTGGCCTAGATGGGACATTCATGCTCTGAAAACTAGTCATAGTTATAAGACAGGCCTCTGCTTGTACCCCACTGGTCCCGAATATACTGAATTTTCATTGCTTTGCCTCTTTCTACATAGGGTGGCAATGGAGAACGAGGACCACGAGGAACTCCTGGTGTGCGGGGACCAAGAGGTGACCCAGTAAGTTAGTTTTCAAATAATTTGTTTCCAGTTTGGGGAAATCAGATGCACTGTCCCATGACTATAGCCATCCCATTTAATGATTTCCTCCTCTGTAATACAGAAGTGTCCTGCCCCTCCCCCCACCTAAATAAACTAGCAAGACCATTGGTTAGCAGAAGCTACATGTGCATTCATGGAGCAACTTTGGGACCCTATGGTATGGCCTAAATTTATGCAGATATGGGAAGGCATAGCAAAGTTATGTCTAAGCTACTAAAAAGGAAGATTCACTTCTAAGACAGTGTGAATTCTCAACTTTGGACAATCATCAGCAGTGGCGAAGAGCACAGGGTTAGAAAATGAGGGGAACTCACTGTGCCCTTGACTCAGCATGTGGGAAGCCGGAAAGCCTGCCTATCCCCATAGGAGTGGGGGAAGATGGGGTGTGGGAGGGGATGTCACCCACTGTTTCCCTAGGGGGAACCTCTTGAATTCAACAGGAAAGTATTCTGTGGGTCTGACTAGGGACTGAATCATCCCTGGGTCTAACATATAGTGGGCCCACAGACTTGGCCAAAATCAATATGATCCAAGGGTGTGGTGGCTATGCCGTGCATCTGGCCACAGAGACTAGAAAATGCAGCCCCACCCCTCTCCTGAGGTGTAAAAGGAGGGAATCAGAGTAGCCATCACCAGGACACTGTGCCGCCTTGTCAACTCACTCCCTAATTGCCCCTTAAACAACCAGGCGAGATGGCTTTGCAGCCAAGAGTTTTATTTATAACGACACCCACAGAGAAAATGGAAGGAATATCTCCATCAAGTGCCCCTGAAGAGAAGGCAATTGAGGCAGAGCAGAGAGCAGTTGGGTCCCTGGCCAGTCAGACAGGAATAAGGGCCTGGTTTAGCTGTGGTCTTCTCTCTTAGGGGGAGGAAGACCTCACCAAGGTTCTGTTCCGGGTTTCTGTAAATGGTAAAAGGCTTCAATTGCTCCAAACTCAAGCCTATGTAGTGATTAGAAATGGAAACTGTAGCAGGAGAGGAGGAAGAAGTGAAGGATGGATGGAAGAGAGGAAGGGAAGAAGGAAGGGAAGAGGGAGGGGAGGAAGGAAGGAAGGCAGGAAGGCAGAAAGGAAGGGAAGGAGTGTGACTGAAGGATAACCCAAAATAGATAAAGAGAATAAATATTTTAAATATAGAATTGTTCCTGGTGCTTTGGGAACCCTGAACCAATTGCCACACAACTCTTATCTAGGCAGTCTTTTTTATCAATAATAGCCTACAGGTTTAAGGCTTTAGAAAATGCAAGTCTCATCCCAGTATGTCTGAACCTCTGGCTATCAGAGTTGTTACCATAGATTTAGAAAATGATAAGGATAAACTCTTTCATGGGTGCTCTGTCATGGGTTACTAAGGGAAATGAGAATTGTGGAAGGAGGGGGTACCACTGTGAAGGAGAACAAGAACATCTCTCGGGGTGTCCTTCACTGCCATGTGAAGATAGGACCCTGAACTCAATGCCCCATAACTTTGAGCAGTCACAGCAATGTTTATACCTTTGGGGTGAGGAGAGCAGAAATTGGTGGGACTTGGAGGAGCCATTCTGCTCTAATGTGGCTATTTGGCAAAAGCTGCTGCTGATCAATATGGAGGTCACATCTCCCCTACTGGAGAGACCTCCAGGCCATGGGAACCAAGAGGGAAGGTCAAACAGAGAGGACCTAGCCTCTCTGGAGGAGCACAGCATGGAGGAATGGAGCTGAGTCAGGACAGGAAGACAGTTGTCTCTTGGGTGCCATCACAGTCCTCCATACTGTGGCCCCCACAGCTGTCATGGGTAATAACATCAGTACGGTGTTAGAGCTGGAAGGGACCAGGGAGATCATCAAGTCTAGCTCTCCATCATCCAGGAGAGAAAACAAGACCCAGAGACTCAGGTTCAGTGACTAAGGAATATGCCAAGACTAGGGTTGGCATCTCACAAGACACCATCAATTTTTAAAATTTTTTATATAAGGCAATGGAGTTAAGTGGTTTGCCCAAGGTCACACAGCTAGGTAATTATAAAATGTCTGAGATTGGATTTGAACTCAGGTCCTCCTGACTCCAGGGCTGGTGTTCCATCCACTGCACTACCTAGCTGCCCCTGCACCTCCTGACTGCCCCTGCACCACAAATTTTTAAAGAGAGAGCAAAATATCTCTGAGTAAATGCCAAGAATCACAAATTTGGAGGTCAAGGGCTACAAGTATAATATACTGACCTATATACTCCATCAATCCTGACTCACATGGGACTAAATTGGGGCTTCTTAAACTGAATTGTGTGCACAGATTTCAGAGGGTCTATGAATCACCTGAAAAAAATATCTTTATTTTTAATTCATTTATCCTGTGCATTTTATTTACTACAGTTTAAAACATTAACTTGAGAGTTCTAGGGCTTCACCGGCCTGTCCAAGGGGTCTTTGACACAAAAAAGGTTAAGAATCTTTATCTAAATCCTCATTCTAGAACCTATTTTGGAAGAAAGCTTCAAGCGTTCCCTCAAGACCTTCTCTTGCCTGTCCTATAAATTAAATTAGAGTGGAATGGTAGTCTAGAGGTTAATGTTGATGATAATGGGATGGAGGTTGGTAGAACCATTGGTGTCAGGGCAGGTGTTGAAATGGAAGCTCAGGTCTGAGTTAAGATTGGGTTTGATGTTGAGGTTGCATTGTCATTTGGTTTGAAGCTGATACTGGCATTGTTGTCATCAAATTATTGTTGGGATTGGAGTTGAGTTTGAGGTTGGTGTTAGTATTGGGTTATATTAGAGTTGGTAGTTGGGGTGGAATTTGATGTTGGGGCTGACTTTGGAAAGCTTGTAGAGGTTGGGTGCTGGCATTGGGGTTTGGCATTGGAGCTGAGATTGGTATAGATTTATTGAAGCTTCTTTTTCTCCTTCCAGGGGGAGCAGGGGCCACAAGGTGACCAAGGCCGAGAAGGACCTGTTGGAGTCCCTGGAGACCCAGTAAGACCCCTGAACCCTCTCTCATTCTATATCTAGATAGTGCTACCCAGGGTGAATGGTGGCAGTCTAAACCAGTTCAGAGCCTTATAAAGCTTTCCAGGCTCTTGGCTCACTCTGTTCTGCACCCTCCTTACCAGAGTTCCATTTTCTATGGTCCCCTTTTTCTTCCCAGATGAATGGGGTCTTTGGAAAGGCACCCCTTATCGACTGGACCTTTACCAATGAGAACTCAGAGTGTTCAACACCTTGTTCATTCCTGACCTTCCTGGCCTAAAACTGAGACCAGAGAGTCAACGGAT
The DNA here is from genome assembly GCF_037893015.1 of Macrotis lagotis. Classification (NCBI taxonomy): domain Eukaryota; kingdom Metazoa; phylum Chordata; class Mammalia; order Peramelemorphia; family Peramelidae; genus Macrotis; species Macrotis lagotis. The sequence goes on along the minus strand of NC_133662.1, from coordinate 271,740,683 downwards.
GTAGAAATCTAAATATTTGGGACAAGTTTGCCATGCCAGATTGTTCTGGGGGCTCTGAAAGACATTTGGCTTTTTAACATGTGTGTGCCTTTTCATTTCCTGTTTGGAAAGGTTGGTTATGTACATGTGTGGACAGACTGAGGACCAGGAAGACAATTCAGGTCACGGAGGGGCTGGGGACATTTCCTTAGTCTGTGGGAGGGAAGATGACTTGGCGTTCTTCTAGGTATCTCTCTTTGTGACTGCTGAACTTTGCCATTAAGTGACAGACCCATAAGGGTCCCCAGAAGTCTGTGTGACGGATAGAGTGTTAGACTTCCAGTTGCATAGAGTTGGGTTCAAATCCTACCTCAAACACTCACTAGCTAAATGACCCTGGGACAATCCTTTGCCTCCCTGGGCCTCACTCTATAAAAATGGCGGAGGTTGAGTTTATGATAGCCAAGGTCTTCAAGAGATCTAGATGCCAATCCCTCTTCCATTTACTCCAAAAGCCATCTGGTCTGACCCCATCATTTCATAGAGGAGGAAACTGAGGGAGGCCTAAAGAGGGCAAGAGATTGTTGCAAGGTCACCTCCATGTAGCAGGTGCAAAGCTTGGGATGTGAGCCTGTCTTTGGATTCTAAACGGATCCTATGTGTGGTGCCTGGGGGACATGGGTCATGTCATATATGGTGCTGGGGCCTGGCCAGCATCTGGCAGGGATGTGAGGGTGGTGACAGGCTCTAGGCCCCTGCTTCCAAAACATCTGTCCTAATATCTTTGAACTGAGAGTTCAGACAGGGCTTAAGTTGTGGGTATTTATTTTGGCTTACTGCAGGGCAGATGAAGGGAAAGATTGAATTCTTCCCCAGGGAAGGTCTGTGCATGATGGCTCCCATAAACAGCCTGCCCCCGTAGCCCCAGCGGATAAGCACCTTCATCTGTTTGAAAGCTGGCATCAAATCCATTGATGGGATTGAAGTGATTTGCATAGTAAATGAGCCCTCTCCCCCTCACCCCCCCACCCCCACTCTCTTCCCTCTCCAAGTCTGGACCCATTGGGGGCCCATTCACCCTTGTCTCCTTTTGCTGAAACTGTCCAATGAGTCCATAGGAGCTGAGATTTTGATTTGAAAATAATTTATCTTCAAGTCTAAAGGAGGGAAGAAGTTAGCCCTCAAAGGATAGGGTTGGGTCTGGAGCCAAGAAAAATCTGGACTTTGAATAGGACACAAGCCCAGAATAACAGAGCTTGTGGGGATTTTGAAGGTCACCAGGTCTGGACCAACCTCATCTCTAACATGCAATCATGTCACCTCCGAAGGAGGCCCCCATCTTGCCACTTATTCAAAGAGATAAGACCACTAACCTCCACTAAGCCTCAGGCTCCTCATTCACAAAAAGAGATCCTCCATGGAGTCCTTCATGACTCCATCGTAGTGGGACTGGGAGACTCCAGATGCATAGCAACAGTTAGGAATGTTCTTTAGGAGGCAGCACAAGTCCTCTGGTGGAGTATCAGACAGGACTATTGGGATTTTCCAGAATCTTGGAGTTAGAGGGGAGTTGGGGCCACCTGAGGAGGAACTCCCCTGTGATATGGGTCATCAAACTTCTTCTTGGGACCCTCCAATGAGGGGATCCCATCACCTCCTGAAGCAGCCCATTTTTATGCTAGGACAGCTCTGATCACCCAGAAATATTTGCAGATAGAAACTGAATTCTGACTCTTTATGACTCTTTCTCATTTCCCCTAGTGCTTGCTTCTAAGGCCAGGAGGGACAACCTAACCCTTCCTCTTCCTGGCATCTCTTCAAACCCTTCAACACACCTGCAGTGTCCTCCCTCCATCTTCTCCTTCCCAGACTGGACCTTCCCTTTCTTCTTTATAGGGCGTGTTCTCTAGTCTTGGTGCCACCTTCATCCTCCTGCTCCAATCTGTCAAATTCACTCCTAAAATGGGGCCCCAGAGCTAAGTACAGGACATGGAGGGGAATTGTAGAAGTTTATTCAGGAAGGCTTAGGGAGATGACTACCACCTCTGAGCTCAGGGGTGGTCCTCACCTCTTCTCATTCTGAAAGCATTTAACTTCCCTTCTCCTCCCTCCAGTGCCTCTTGATTCCCATCTTTAGCTTGCCTGTACTGCCAGGGCCCAGCATCCCCCAGACAACCTTAGGGTCATCCACACCTTCTCTCTTATTCTCACCCCTACTCTTGATCTGTCAGATATCATTGTTTCTGCCTTCATAGCATCTGTCCCATAAGAGCTAGGGTGCAGCCTCTCATCACCTCTCTGCAGGTCCATTGCAATAGCTCTCCCTGTCCCAAGTCTCCAACTCGTCCTTCAATCAACTGCCAAAGCAAGTTTCCTAAAATAATCCTGCCTTCAGGGAGTTTCCTGTCTACTGAGGCATCTGAATGGATCAGATCCTTTGCTATATGAGTAGATCTAACTTTGGAGATACCAATGTATCCAAACCTTGATGTCCAGGGGATGGCAAGGCCAAGTCTTCAGACCCAGTTTCTGCTGGGTTCTCAGTGTAGGCCCCAGGGTCTGTCTTCTGATCTCAACTTTAAAAAAAATTCAAATTCACTGTTTCACTTTGCTTGTCTGTACATCACACCCCCACCCCAATAAAAATGTAAGAAGAAAGGAAGATATCGAAGGAGATCCCATACTGCCTCCTCTCCTGTTTGGGAACCTTAGGGGTCTAGGGGGTGAACACCCAGAGGCTAGCTTTGGACAGGTTGGTTTATAGTCTAGGACCACTCTACCAGACCATTGCTCTCCTCTTCTTGAGGTTATACTGGTCCCCAGTTTCCACCCTGCCAAAGCTTTACATTCAGTCTGTCTGTTGGCTGGATGGCATCTGAAGGGAAAGCACAAGCTCTGCCTTTGGTCCCTGATTGGTACTGGGAGCATCCAGGCTAAAGAACAGTGTTTACAAACAGGGATGGAAACCTCCAGAAAATCCAGATGAAGAGCAAGAAGGCCATCTTAGAGACCTTCTGGATAGGTAACCTCTTCTCTAGAGAGGGAGAATCAAGAGGAAATGGAATCCTTTGAGTGGCCCCTTGCCGTGACATCAGGACAGGTCATCATGAGTTTTCCAGGGATACCATACCCCAGAAGCTCCCTACTTTCCTGCCCAAGTATCCCATTTAATCCCTTGGGCTGCAAATGTTATAGTATCCTTTGGAGTAACCTGACTCTCCTGCAATCCTACCAGATATTTGGCTATGGAAGGCAGGAGAGGGCCTCATCAGTCATGCTAGCTAAGCAGGATTAAAGGAATTCAGGACTTTCCAAGAGCCCTGAGCATCCTTCAAGTGTGTTTCTGTGGACAAACAATCCTCCAAAAATCACAAACAAAAGCAGTTTTGCCAAAGACAATGACTCCTGGGGTTAGGTGACATTTTGACTGGGACAGTATGATCTCAGAAACTGATTGAGTTCTCTGTTCATCCAGGGTGAGGCTGGACCTGTTGGACCAAAGGGCTACCGAGGAGATGAAGGTCCTCCAGGAATTGAGGTGAGTGGCTGGAGGTGTTGGCTGACCCAGTCTTGCTCTGTCCTGGAATGTTGGGGAGGTCATGGAGGATCCCTTGTTATCCAGGGGTGGGCAGTAGAATTCTCCCAAGTCAGTCAGCTTCTCTACTAAATTTATTTTTATGACTTTAATGTTCAGATCATGCATCTATTTACCATGAAATATGGTATAAGATATTGGTTTAAGCTTAATTTCTACCAATCCCTTTTTCAATTTCTCGGAAGCTATTATCAAATAGAGTTCTTCAGGGTAGTTAGGTGGCACAGTGGATAGAGCATCAGTCTGGAGTCACAAGGACCTGAGTTCAAAATCTGGCCTCAGACACTTAATAATTATTTAACTGTGCAACCTTGGGCAAGTCAATTAGCCTCATTGCTTCTTCAAACAAATAAACAAACAAACAAAAAAGATAAAATTCTTTCCTAGAAAACAAATGCTTTTTGTTCTGGGACTGCATCCTCCATTGAGATTCTCTCTTCCTCAAAATTTCTTCTCCTTTTGCTAAGCCTCCTTTTCCAGGACCTTTCCTCACCCTCTTTAATGAAATGCTTTCCCCATAACCTTTTCCGGTCTCTCCTATAGTTGTGTTTGAAAGACACAACTATATTTTCTCACTCTAGTTCTCCGAATCTCCATTTGGGGGGGAATGACTTAGAATATAATCAGCACCCCAAGCCACAAAAATAAGTCTAATTATCCTAAGGTATTTCTTTCCCCTTCTACTTTTCAGGGTCCCAGAGGAGTTCCAGGACTCTCAGGTCCCCCTGGAGATCCTGGTCTTATGGGTGAAAGGGTAAGTGACCTCATCAGTTACTGTGGACTGCTACCATCTCAGGAGGGAAAGCAGTGCCTCGGGTGTTCCTGGATGGGCATTCAGGGATGAGGAGATCATGTCTTGGCTGGGGAAAGGCACACTCATGGCAGCCTGGAGGGAAAGGCATGGCTGGGTATTGACAATAGTGTTTAGGAAAAACAGAAGGAAGAGCTGGAGGAAAGAATAAAATAAGCACTAGAACATTCCATTAGGAAAAGCACAAAAGCAAACCATCATCATCTTCACTTTCAGATGACTTAAACCTTCCACTCTCAGATCCAGTGTCCCTTCCATTTGTGCCCCCTTTCCATTTGGCTTCCAAAGGGGCTGAGAGTGCTAGCAATACATTGGAATGACCTGGTGGAAAGCCTCCAAGAAGGGTCCCAGCCCCCAAAGTCAGGAAACCCTCTGGCCAAGAAGGAGAGGGAAGAGAGGGATTGGTGGGGGAGCAGAGGTATTTCCATCTTCTTCCTTTGGAATCCTGCCAGGCCAGCTTCTCAGGCTTGGAATCAAGGCAGCATACTCAAGGTTTCTGTAACTGGAATCTCTTTGCACTTCAGGATCTGGGGCAAAATCCAAGGGGTTCCCTTGATTGAAATGGGCAGGAAGGACAATTAACTGGAAAACCAGTCACCCGGGTTCTCATTCCAAGTCTTCCAGCAATTTGTTCTGTGATCTTGGGAAAGTCATTGACCCTCCATGGGTCTCAGTGTCCCCATCTGAAAAGACAAGACAGTCTCTGAGGTTCCTTCTGTCTGACCTTAAAAACAGCATCACCATATACAAATTCTATTATATTATTCTATAGCCATAGGGGAGATTCTTCATATGTAATGAATTTCTACCACTCTCACCACCCTCAAAATAGGGATGGCCACAGAGCTGGCCACTCCCAAGTTTGGCTCTCATTCATGAAATCATATGACCAGAGGGAGTAGTTCTCTGGGACCTGCCAGGTCAGAGGGCCCACCTCCTCTAGAGGGTCTCTTTTCTTGACCCTCAGTAACACTATGTCCACATGAAATCAGATTGGACTGAAGCCGTGACAGGTCAAGGGGCTAAGACTGGCTGATGAGGAAAACTAGCAATCATTGAATCCCATGTCCTTGAGGCTCATTTAAAAGGGATTGGATTTCCATGGGTAAAATCCATGCCTCCCAAGCAAAGGTTTCTTGTGGCATGGCAGCCCTACCAAGAGAGGCTTGGTCCTGGGGCCAAACCCTGATATGATTTTTATAGTCAGTCTACTGAGCTTCATGGAGAGGAAGGAGGAAGTCAGGCCAGCCCTTCTCCCTGAAGCACCCTGGAGCTGGATCAGGGACTCCCAAGGGGCTCCACAGATTTTCCAGGCCTCTTCAAAGAGCAGATGCTGTGACTTCCCTTCTAGTGGTTTATCTAAACTTCAGACCACTTGACATTTTTGTGTGGGAGAGAGCTCTGAGTTTTGTAAGCAGAGTCTAGCTGCCTCTGGGAACATAATCATACAAACCAGGCGGCTCTGCCCTCATTGCAGGCCAGGGACGTCACCTTCTGAATCAAAGTAGACAGGCTTCCCAGGAGGCTGGGCATAGCGGGCATCCAGCCAGACTTGCTTCTTCTTTGGCAGAAAGGAGGGACTGTGAATTTGGGGGAAGGAGGGGTAGGCAACACCCCAGGAGGGCTGCAGAGAAGGTCACAGCCAGGGAAGGGACATCTCCCTTTGGTGATGGTCATTCTCAGACATTCTTTGGGTATCTTTTGTTGTCTTTCTAGGGTGAAGATGGGCCCCCGGGGAATGGAACAGAAGGCTTTCCAGGCTTTCCAGTAAGTGTCGTCCTGCCTTTACCCCCCTCTGCAACCAAAAGGCTTGGACAGCTCTGTGAGCTCGGGCTAGCAATGCCTCCCCTCCTGGGGGACAGAATCCCCTGCTCTGAAGAGGTGGCAGCAGCCTCACCTCAGGGCTTGCCCCATTCACCAAGCCTCACCAAGCCACAGTGCTGGAAGAATGGTCCATCTCACAAACTGGTCTCTCCTTTTCTTTCCCTCAGGGTTACCCAGGCAACAGGGGCCCTCCTGGTATCAATGTGAGTATAGACACATACAGGGCTTTGCCCCCACTAGATGCCCTGCTTTTAGTCTACCTCTGTAGCCCTGAGAAGAGGCCCCCCAGTGCAGGCAGCTCTGAAGGACTTGTCTCCAGCCCAAGCTCTGCTGCCATGTCCCAAACTAGGGACCCAATCCTGCCCTCCAGACGCTTCCCTTTATTGCACTGTCCCCCAACCCAGACAATGGGAGCCAGGACCTGAAGTTTCCGGATTCTAGAAGTCAAGCCACTTCTTCACTCTACCCATCGACCCTCCCTCCCCAGACTACAGTTAGGTGGGGTTCCATGGAGCCACATGAACACATGGGCAGTGTGGGACCATCTTTCACTCCCCATACTCTGGGCTTTTTCAGCTTTCATCTTTTTCCAAAATGGACACTATGGCTTCTGGATTTTGTCAAACAATCTCTCCTCTCTACTCTGACAAGGGAGACTCACACATGCATAAAGTCCTTGATCCCCAGCAGCGCTATCACGTGGCTTTGTGTCATGATGGACATCCTGTCACAGGGATTGCTCAGGGCTCACCCTGAGCAGACATTAATCAGAGCCATCTTCTCCCCATGGACAGGGCAGTAAAGGCTATCCCGGTGTCAAGGGAGATGAAGGAGAGGCTGGCGACCCTGGCGAGGACGTAAGTAACAAGCATACACTAGCAGTCACCCTGATGCTAGGAAATAGCCAGTCACACATGCAATCCTGAGGAGCCATCTTCTACCCTAGTGACTTAGAGATAAACTGACCACTTCTAGAGACCAATGTAAAGAGAACATCCTAAAAATCTGTCCTTTTATTTCCCATTTGTGAAACCCAGGAAATCTCTTTCCCAACATGCTAAGATCTTCTCCAGTTGAGTCTTCACTCCCTTCACTGATGCAAATAACAACCTTCTTCTTTTAGAATCCTTTCCTCTCTGTCTCTCCATCCTGCCTTCATGGAGTCCTACCAGGTAATTGGTCACTGGGGCCCAGAACACTGTTGGGCAGTCTGTCCATCTGTGACCCCCCATCTCTCTCTCTCTCTCTCTCTCTCTCTCTCTCTCCACACACACACACACACACACACACACACACACACACACACACACACAAACTTTCTGTAGAATCAGCCTACTGCCAATTTCTGCTACTTCTGTCCTTGATGGTACTTTCTCCTTTGGTCTAGAAGCCCTCACTGGTAATATGCTACAACAAGTTGGACCGACCATTGTCCTTCCCATTGCCTCTTGGGGCACCCACACTTCTGTCCTCCAAGAGAAACACCAACCCATTGGAGATATGATCCTTCTTAATTCCAGCCAATTTAGAAACATCAGGAGCTCTGGGCTCATCCAAAATCTAGTTGGGGCAGAAAGACCTTCTTGTGGATGGAGCCGCCATCTTAAAAGAGTTGCCATTCTCCAAACAAATGATAGTCTTTTCTTGCTTTCTTTCAGAGCAATGACATCTCCCCACCAGGGATTAAGGGGGCCAAGGGCTACAGAGGCCCAGAAGGTCCTGCAGTAAGTAGCATGAATGCATGAAGGATGTGAGAACATCCAGAAAAATCAAGGGAGAGAACTGAAAAGACAGGAAGGACTGAGGAGGGTGGGCCATCTCTTTTGCTTTTACTTCCCTTAATTTTTAGCAGCCTCTGAGGGTCCCTCCCTTTGCCATCTAGCCCAGCTCCAAATAGAGCCAGCCATGGAGCCAGACATTGTCTGGGAGCCCCTCACCAGCTAAGTCAGCAGAGTGAAATCTCGAGGAGACATTCTAGCTTTCTGTGAATTGTCTGATGTGACCAAAGCAGCAGATGGAAATCTTGTCTCTGACTTGAAGTGTTTGGCCAGGCTGCTGGGAAAGAGTTTAGATTAAGCAATCACTTCTTGCCAGGAGCCAAGTTACAGAATTTTCCACTGGCTGTCTTAAGAGGTCAGATCTTTAAAAGGGTTCCCACTAGCACCTCAAGTGGAGAAGGTACAAATTTAAGGGATGGAAATGGGATCTGCCAACCTAGGAGAGATAGAAAATTGGAAAGAGATGACAGGTCACAAACTGGTGATTCAGGTCCCTGTCCAATGATCCATCAGCAGGCACATTCTGGGCACTGACTGGGAGCCTATGGCAAGACCAATTTCAGTTTCCGAGAGTCAGGGGTGGGGGAGGGCTGATCTCTCACCTTGTGACTCAGCCATGGTGGAAGGGGAGCAAAGGTCAATAGGACATTCTCCTTGATCTTTCCTGCTTCCATTTTCTTTTATTATTGTCTACCCCTCATAATGTATTTTTTGTCTCAACCAGGGACCCCCAGGACCCACAGGGCCTCCAGGACCAGATGTGAGTAAATCATGCCACTTTCCCATGATGACTTCCCTTTTATTGGCCTCAGTCACAGAATATGGGAGAAATTCATTTGACCTTAGATCACCATGGAACTGAAATCTACTACCCTGCTTCTAGACCTCTGGCTTGTACAAGGAGTGAACCAAGCTTGAGGGACCAGAGTCCTAGAAGCTGAGAATCCAAGAGGGAGAAGGGATGTAGGGGGACCAAAGGAAGTCTCCCTTTAGATCTCAGTTCCCCTGCTTGTCAAAGGACAGTATGGAACCACTTGAGTTCTAAAGTCCCTTCTAGGTGGGGGGGGGGGGGGGACATCCATGGGGAAGGCTCTCTGGTCTCCCAATTCTCTCCTGAGCTAGGTCTCATTTTCCCTGAACTTCCATCAGCCAAGTGGCCCCCTTCTCACCAGGGTGTTCAAGAACTTCTTCTGCCTGCAGAATGATGACTCTTTTTTTCTCTCCTCAGGAATGTGAAATATTGGACATAATCATGAAAATGTGCTGTAAGTATTTTGCTAATCATTGAAATGACTCGAGTAGAGTGTTGGGAGGTTGGTTTGGGGAGGTGAAGGAGGATCTCTGAGTCAGTCCATCAATTTGGCAGCAACCATCAATTCAGCCTTGACTCTGGAGTGATGCTCAGCTCCAAGTTGGAACAGTGCCACTCTTGAAAACTCCCCAGAAACATGTAGTGCTGATGTTCTTATCCCCAGTTTGCAGATTAGGAAAGCCTAGCCCTTAGGGAGGTAAAGTGACTAGCCTAAGGTCAGACTGCCAGGATGTGGCCAAACCAGGCTCCCAATTCTGTCTTGGTTATTTACCCTATCCCGTGCTAAACCAGGGTATCCTGAACTGGCATGTTCTAGATGCCCAGTAGGATGGTTTTGACAAGATGGGACAGCAAATTCAATGAATCAATTCTATTAATACTGCTAGTTAATCACCAGTTGGTCATCAGTAAGTGAATGTTCAATGAACAGTAAGTGACCACTGAATTCTCTCAAAATGGCAGCCCAATGTGGTATAGATCAGTATTAACAAATTCAAATAGAAACAAGGATCACTAAGCCATATATAAGAATCTCTGTAGACCACATATTGGCCTAGAAAACCATAAGTGAATACCATCTGTGTTTTATTGTATTTTATTTGCTTTGGCAACTATTTCTTGATTGCATTTTAATCTGTATGGGTACCATATGCTTGACACCTCTGGCATAGATGAGGATGACGGCCTTGGTGGTATTCTACAGCAGAAGGCATTGTTGCCATTATTCCCATTTCTGTTGTAAAGAACCACTCACCTGGTATGTCCATATGCTCAAAGTGCAAGTGAAGGCTGAAGCATTAAGCACCCCCATTTTATTTTTCCCTAACAACCCAAGAAGGGGCTCATTTTGAAGCCCAGTGCTTCTTCCAATGGCCTGTCCCCTCAGGGGATATTCCCCACACTATGGCAGGATAATCCCAGAATTACAAAGTAGGGACTTCTGCTTATGAGAGACCCAAGTCAAGGTTGGAAGTGGAGAAAAATGAAAGCGCTCCTTCAGATGAATGGCTTGCCCTAATTTCTGGTCAAGAGCCATGTGAAGTTTGCCTTGTATTTTAATTTCTTCTTTTCCCTTTTCTTTCCCCAGCTTGCTGTGGTGAGTAATGATCATTTTACAACTCTTTAAAAGAATGTGCATCCTACATTTGTGTCATTCTCCAGCCATTGCATGACCAGGCCCCATTTGGATGATAGGAGAGCAATTTGATGTTTGGCCAAACTCAGGGTTTGTTAGGTTCAAGCATGAATTGAGACAGATGGTTCAGATCTATACATTGAACTTTGTGAGGGCTCCAAGGAGACAGTGACAGCATCCTTGCCTTGGGTTTCCCAACTGTTGATAAGGGTAGGGTGTGGAATGACTATACACTTTACAAAGAATCAATAGAGGACATCATCATCATCATCCAAAATAGGGTCTGCTATAAATATTGGGGGGGGAGGAAAGGAGGAAGGAAGAGAGGAGACTGTTCCCTTTGTATCTCTGCTGTGTCTCAAGCATGCAGAGAATCTCAAACCTACATTTAAATAATATAGACATCTGAAACTAAGGGATAAATCATCCCAACAAAGAATCTTCTCTGAGTGTAACTCATCTCAAGACACAACTTCAAGACTAGTCAGTTGTGGTAACACTTCTGATGTCTCCTGTTTTGGAACAGAATGTAAGTGTGGGCCCATCGACATCCTCTTCGTGTTGGACAGTTCAGAAAGCATTGGTCTTCAGAACTTTGAGATCGCCAAAGACTTCATTGTCAAGATCATTGACAGGTTAAGCAGAGATGAATTAGTGAAGGTAAGGCCCTGGACCCCCAACTCTTAAGTTCTGGCAGGAGCCCTTAGTCCAACCTCAGGGTCTTTCCATTGTCCCACATCTGACAAGAGGCCGCTCTACCCCAGAAGACCTTTGAGTTCATCCACACCTTGGTGTGACTCTCCAAAGGAAGCTTTCCTTTCCCTTTGAAGTGACCATGTCTACAGGTTTCCCTTCTGTTTTTAAGCAAAGAGGTTTTCTTTCTCCTGGGAAACATTCATGTAAGACAAGCTTTCTTAGCTTATACATCTGTCAATCAATATGCATAAACCATCCAACTACATGCTCATTATTGGCTCCAGATTACATATAGTAGGGACAAATATAATTTTCACAAACCACACAGAGATGGTCAGGACACCCATGTCCAAATTCTGTAATTACAGTTTTAACTATCATTTAGTAGTTGTCATGTTGGATATGGCGTGTTGATGACACCATGACCAGAAGAGAAATCAGTTATGACCTTCTAAGCTATTTGCTAAATACTCTGAATTAGTCAGCCATTCCATCATCAGATATTTATTTAAAGGAAAGAAAAGGAGAGATTCTCCCTACCATGTTCCTCCTCACCAATTCTCCAATTCCCTCCCAAGCTAAAAGCACAATGGTGGGTAGTAATAACGAAGAGAGTCAGAGAGTTCAGACAAAGCTCCTGAAAAAAGAGAATCTGAGCCACCATGAAGAGATGGGAGAGCCTTGGGTCTAGACCAATCCCAGAATCTGAGAGCTGGAAAGGACCTCAGAGATGATCTAGTCTAATCTTTACTAATTACTAATTAAATTAAACAAATACTTCCTGCATGCTAGCAAATGAGGTATAAGACAAGTAAGAAACAACCCTTGTCCTCAAGAAGCCTACAGTCACTTCTACAACATCTCCAAGAAGTGGTGACCATAGCCTTAGTTTGAAGACCTCCTCAGAGAAGGAGCTAACTCCACAGGCAGTCCACTCTACTTGGGGACAAATTTCTCAATTATTCTCAATTTCCTTACATTCAACCTAACTTCTTAGCTTCATATGGAAAATATAGATAAGAAATATGGTCTTTCAAAAATCATCAAACCATTAGCCTTTTTTCCATAAATTTCTCTCTCACGTTCCTTTCTAAATATGGGTAGTAAATATAATCAATCAGAATACAAAACACATGGAGAAAAGGAATCACTCATCCCAGGATCATGATGAAGCTCACCTAGACTAGCTCAGCTCATTAGACTTTTAAAATCTGTCCAATAATGATTTCAAAAGAACCATGGATTTAAATGTTCACTCCTGAAAAGTAATTCAAGGATATTATCACTGGACCCATTCAAGGAAGATGCAGTGGACTCTGGACACATCTTATATGGAACACAAACCACATATAGAATTATTAATGACAAGCAATTTTCCCCAAATTGTCCAGATGAAAGAGTTATAGCTTATAGCTTCATATTTCTGCTAATCAACAGAGCCAACAAACATATTTAAAGTTAAGATTTTCTGTTGAACTTCTCCCTGAGGAATTTATAGCTATAACTATTCCCAAGAAGTTTATAGTCATTAATGCATCCAAGGTCACAGTCCCTACTGTTTCAGCACACCTTGATTAGCTACCATACCTGGATATCCATTTTCACTTTTCAAATAATATCTCCCCAAAAGGACTGGTCATAGGATGAGAGGAAAGAATGACAGGTGAACAACCTAGGGCACCAGTCCAGTACAGCAATTTAGAGAGTGTGTGACCATGTTTAGGAGAGGACTTTTTGTTTGTTTGTTTGTTCAATCATTCATTCAGAATAGAATTTGGCAATGGAAACGTAGCAAGAGAGAAAATTTGGTCACTTCTCATGGAAAATGCATCCATCTTGGTTTTGACCGCGTCCACTTTCTTCGTGAATTTTCTTTTGTAGTTTGAACCTGGTGAGTCCCATGCAGGTGTTGTCCAGTACAGCCATAACCGAATGCAGGAGCATGTGAGCTTGAATAACAATAACGTCCAGAATGCCCATGACCTGAAAGAGTAAGTGCCTTCCCCACCCCCCACCTCCCACCCCATTCTCCGCTTCTTGGCTGCCCAATTGACCAGGACGTGCAAGTCCCACCAGCTGTTGAAAGCTAATATCAGAAGGAATATAACTTTTTGACACAACTGGCATCCAACTGAAATCTTCTCTTGTCTTCTGGGAGAAGAATTCTCCCAGACCTGCATCAACCAAAAGGAAACTTGTTTCCATAGACTTGCAAACTGGAAAATGATGTGATTAAAATGTGAATATAGGCCTGATTTGACAATGATGAAGGAGACAACAAAATGACCAGGCTGTCTGCTCCTCACAGAGTCTTAGGGGGCTGGGCTCTGGGAGGGAGAGCTGAATCCTCCAGACACAGATTCTTCTTTTATCACAAATCTGTACCCTGAGCATTTGGAGCATGGCATGTTTAAGAGTACATGTGCCTCCTTTTATTATCAAGATTATCAAATCATGGGGTCATTATGCCATGGCCGTTTCTTTGAAGATAGGCCAAACAAACAAATATCCTGCCTGGATTATTTCCTTCTCCAAAGAAAGCATCAAGTGAATGGCAAATAGAGATTGCATAAGAAAAAATTGGAAGCAAAAATCCATCTATCCCTCTCCAAAAAGAAAGAATGAAATAGTCTGAAGGCTTTCTATTGACTTCCCGGTGTCCTTATTACAGATGCTTGTCCAAAATAATTGCTTCCAAAATGGTGGAACCCTTCCATTAATTATTGCAATTATTAATTCCCTACTATGGTCCATTCATTCTTTTAGGCACTGGGGTACAATAACAAAAGGAAAACACTATCTTCCCCCAAGGAGTAGACATTCTGTCTATCTTTCCTATGTCATTAGTGCCAACAATGCCACTCTGCCATATAGGATGAGGACAGGTCATGAGCATGTGTCCTTACTCTCTCATTGTGGAGAATGGCACAAATGTCAAGCTGGTAAGGGGTGTATGGGGAACAAGAGGGTAATCAAACCCTAATAGGACCGTGACAATTTGTTATCTAAGGTAAATGTGATTGGTATGCTCATTTCTCCCTTCAAGGAAAAAAAAAATAGAATGACTGCTAGACCAAGCAGATTCTACCATCAAATGGTGGCTACCATTAGGACATTGTAATGATGGGAAGGGTATTCTCTCATCCAGGGAGAAGTGGGGTTCTAATCTCTCTCTGTGAATGCAGGGCAGTGAAGAAGCTCCAATGGATGGCCGGAGGCACCTTTACTGGGGAGGCCTTGCAGTACACCATTAATAACCTGCTGCCTCCCACCCAGAATGAACGGATAGCTCTTGTCATCACAGATGGGCGGTCAGACATTGAACGAGACACAACCCCTCTGACTGTGCTCTGTGGAGCAGATGTGGTGGTAAGTTGGAGTAGACCACTCGGCTGAATTCTGGGGCCACTGGACAAGCCAGAAAGGGGGAAATGAGGGAGTGTTCTTCATTAATTCTAGCAGATTTAGGGGAGGAGGGCAAGTGGACTAAGACCTCTTCTCCCCTCAATTCCACAAATCTTTATGAGACACCAAGTGTGTGCCAGACACTGGACAAGCATGGAATAGCAATACAAGGATGGAAATGAAACCATCCCTGCCCTACCCATTCTATCAGGAGACACAGGAACAAAAAGAAGGAAACTGATGGTTATTTGAGTGGAGAAGGGATAAGTATTAACAAAGAAATTGGTTTCCATCCAAAGTTAGTTTGGGTAGAGAAAATCCAAGCAGAAGGAATAAGATTTCTTTAAAGAAGAAAAGCTTAGTAATGGTCTTTGTCCCCACAGGTATTTTCTCTGGGCATCAAGGATCTCTTTGGGGGCAGTGCAAGCCCAGATCAGCTGAATGAAATCTCTTGCCAAGGTCAACCCAGTTCCCCAGGGAAAAGGATGGGCATATCCCTTGTCAAGGAGAACTACGCAGAACTCCTAGATGACAATTTCCTGAAAAACATCACCACTCAAATCTGCATTGGTGAGAATTGCTTGGGGACTTGACCTTGGGCCACCAGGGTGGCCGGGAGGTCTTTTCCTTCAACTTTCCAGTGATTTAGTTATACAGTCAAGATACATTGAAGGGCTATGCTTGGTCCTCATTACCTGGGCTTATTTCAGGTGCCTGCAGGGATAGAGATAGGGATTGGAGCATCCATGGCTTCAACAGGGTACTGACATGTAGGGGGCCCCAGACAAACGTGGCACAGGGATACAGTGCCCCAGTGAGAGAAGCACTAGAGAAACCTTGGCTCTGTCTGGAATCAGCCCATAGGGAGGCCACACTTCATGGTGAGATAGATGAGTGTTTAAAGAAACATCAGTTTGGATATTGAAATTGCAAACTATAAGATGGAGGGTTGAAGTAAGCTGCAAAAGAGAAAACAACACTTAGTGCCAATGTTAGAGAGATCAGGAGATAGCATCAAGGAGCAAGTAGAAGTATGTTCTTCCTTCTCTTTCTCCTGGTCAAAGTGTTTAGGGGCATGAGAGAAGGGACACCTCCCTGGAGAGGGAGGATAAGGATATAGGCAGGATCTTCTGACATGGACAAAGTCAAATTTCCACAAGTACAAGAGAATGATATTAATATTTGTTTAATGCCATAAAATTCTTCTCTCTCTCTCTCTCTCTCTCGCTCTCGCTCTCGCTCTCGCTCTCGCTCTCGTTCTCGCTCTCGCTCTTGCTCTCGCTCTCGCTCTCACTTTCACACACACAGATAAGAAATGCCCAGACTACACCTGCCCAAGTGAGTAACATTTACCTCTTTGCATTGGGACTTCATAATTTTGTCAAATTTTGCTGGTTTTTGATCAGGTCCTGGGGGGTGTGGGGAAGAAGAGAGAATGTCTCTGGAAATATCGGCAACCTAACCACCCCCTTTCTTCTCTGCAGTCCGGTTCACTGCTCCCACAGACATCACAGTCCTATTGGACAGCTCTGCCAGTGTGGGCAAACACAACTTTGAGACTACCAAACGATTTGTCAAACGCCTGGCTGAACGATTCCTCACAGCTGAAAAGGCTGATCCCTCCAATGACGTCCGGTTCTCTGTGGTCCAGTACAGTGGCAGAGACCAACAGAGGCCTGAAACCAATTCCCTGCAGTTCCTCCAGAACTATACGGTGGTAGCCAGCAACATTGACAGCATGGGTTTCATGAACGATGCCACCGACGTGAACGCTGCCATTCGCTATGTGACCTCCTTCTACCGGAGAGCATCCTCAGATCGGGCCAAGAAGAAGGTGCTTCTCTTCTCTGATGGGAATTCCCAAGGGATCACAGAGAGTGCCATTGAGAAGGCTGTGCAGGAAGCCCAGAGAGTGGGCATTGAAATATATGTGCTGGTGGTGGGCAGACAAGTCAATGAACCCAATATTCGTGTCCTGGTCACAGGGAAGACAACTGAATATGATGTAGCCTATGGAGAGCGCCATCTCTTCCGAGTGCCCGACTACCAGTCTCTACTCCAGGGTGTCCTCTACCAAACAGTTTCCAGAAAAATCTCCATCGGCTGAGGGAAGGGGAATGAGAACTTCTTACTGCCCCAGGAGGCTTGCTATATGGTCTTCTCTCATCTGATCCTCTTGCCATTAACCCCTAAACACAGAAATAAAAATGTGACTTGTGACTGTCTCAGCCTCCCAATGGACTTGTTTTAGAGAAGGAAAAAGATCAGAGAAATAGAGCATGAGTCTGCTTTTTGCACATCTCCTCTACCCTCTTGCAGACCCCCTAGCTTGTAGCTCCCTATCAATAGACTTGCATGCAATCCCTTTGGCTGGAATGCTTCTCATCCCTATCTTCAGTCAGAGTCAGCTAGGAAAGCAAACTCTCCACTCAGTGACCACCATTTTCACATGTCTAAAGCAGAAAACTCCTGCACTGGGTGCATCAGCTGAGGACTGATATTCCCTGATATACATGTTTTTTTTCTGAGGGAATATATTGTCTTGTAGTAGCTTGTTCAGGCTTACACTTCACCTCAACAATCTTCATGGCCCATGACAAGCCTGTTAGTCTCATGAAAATTAGTCTATCAGGGAAATCAGTCCCCATCAGGAAAAAGAGAACCCAAAGATTGTGGGAACCACTGACCAAAGCAAGTTCTCTCCACACAAAATGGCTTTTCATCGAGATGGTGCCATTTCCGCCATAGCTTCTTTTCCAAATTTTAAAGATGAAGAATAGGTCACGTTGAAAAGGAGTCACATTAGGCATAGAAATAAAGGTGCTAGTTTCACTCTTGCTGTTTACATATAAACTTTCAACAATCTACTTAACTATCCAGGCTCTGAGAGAAGCAGATAGAGGGCCATCCAAAATTTCCATGGTGCTCCTGCTGCAAACAGATTTTTTTTTGTTTCTTTGTTTTAATTTTCCAAACAAGTTTTCCAAAATTCAATTTCCCTTAACACTCTTGTTTCATTTTACATTGTAAACAAAATATCCCTTATCTGCTGGTTCAATTGTTACTCTTGTGTTCTGCTCCATTATGTCCACACCAATAATTTGTCTAAATAAATGTTTTTCCACAATCTCTTTGTGTGCTGACAGAGTCCTTCTGTCTGTTTCTTCCTGGGGGGAGGACTGGAAACCCCTCCAAACAAAGTCCAGTTGTAGGATATGAATTCTGCCATTAAAATGGCATTGTTCTCACTCCCTCTGACCCTCAAAGGCAACAGAATGCCAATGCTTAATCCTCTTGGCTATACTCACCCAACCTCCCCTCAATTAAAAAAATATAATAGCTTATAAATTTCAGCATGATCCCTCTTCTTTTGATAGCATCATGCTACCCTGGGCTTGCAAGCACCGATGGGCTATATGGATGTCAGCTTTGCTCCTCCTCCCACTAAATTGTCCAGTCATTTCTTCAGAGAAACTTTTGACCACTTGATCTCCCTAAGTGGACCTCTTGTCTTTGCACCTATCTAGCCATCTATATTAACCAGTTTGGGGGTTCAATTGAAGAAGTAACTCACATTTTCACCTAGTCTTATCTACTTTCCTCCTTTCCTGAGCCCAAGACAGGTCTAGAGCTCCTGTCTACCTCCCTATCCTACCCCTACCTCCCCCAGAGTTCCAATCCTTAAGTCTGGTCTAGAATTCCATTCTTGACTTTTCTGTAAATGGCCCTAAGTGAATATAATTATTGCTAATTGTCAGTGACCCCTAAGAGGTCAATCTCCATAAGTGGTTTCTATTCCCTTGGAATCACCAAAAACAGAGTAGGGGGACAAAAAAGGCAATGTCCAAATTATTTCTTCCTCCCATGTTCACATAAAAGTCCCCCCCACTAGCCAGGATAGCTTGACCATCCTCCTCTACATCTCAAAGGGTAGACCCAACACAGCTGACTCATCCTCTGAATTTGGATCAGATCCTCTCCCAAATGTGTAGATGAAACTGGTGGACACCTGATATGCCCTGATTATTTGCTTCTCCTCCCTTATTGCTGTCCTGAGAAAACCCTCTCCCTGGGAGAAGGGAAAAGAAGGATCTGGATTGCTTCTCATGCCTACATTGAGTCATTTAACAAACATGGTTTAAAATGCTGTATTGGAAGTCAGAGAGAAAGAAAAAGAAATGAAACATGGTACTTCCCGATATGGAGTTTACAATTCATAATGTCCCATAGTTAATAATCAAAGTCAATCACATGGAATCCAATATTTCCTCAAATAAGACGAAATAAAACAGAGCCCTTCCTCTTAATAAACACACAGTCTGATAAGGGTCATGCATCCCAAAATTGATGGCTGTCTATCCACCACTTGGATTTCTGAGATCTTATGCCTTTGCACCTGTCTAGCCATCTGTGCTGACCAGTTTGAGGATTAAATTGAAGAAATCACTCAAATTTTCACCTGGTCTTATCTACTTCCCTACTTTCTTGAGGCCAAGTCAGCTCTTGGGCTCCTGCCTACCTCCTTGCCCTCAACAGAACTGCCCAGTCTCTTGAGCCACTGCAGTAGGAGGAACAAGATCCTCTGTGAGAGAAACGTTTTTAAGAGGGAACTGCCTTGCAGGACTAAGTAGTATATATTTGAGGCAATAAAACCATTGCAGAAGAGGAAATAAATTACTTAACCCTAATTCAGAAAAAGAAATTAAAGAAACCATCAATAAACTCCCTAAGAAAAAGTCTCCAGGTCCAGTTGGATTTACAAGTAAATTCTACCAAACATTTAAGGAACAATTAATTCCTATTCCACATAAACTATTTTTAAAGAATAGGGGAGGAAGGAGTTCTACCAAACTCCTTTTATGACACCAACATTGTACTGATACCTAAACTAGGAAGAACCAAAACAGACCAAAAAATTATAGACCAATCTCCCTAATGAATATTGATGCAAAAATTTAACACTTTAGCACTGAGACTACAGCAAGTTATTACCAGGATAATACATCATGATCAGGTTGGATTTATACCAGCCAGGCAGAGTTGGTTCAACATTAGCAAAACACTCAACATAATTAAACATATAAACAGTAAAATCAACAGACACCATATGATTATCTCAATAGTTATTGAAAAAAAGCCTTTGATCAAATACAACTTCCATTCCTATTAAAAGCACTAGAAAGTATAGGAACAAATGGAGTTTTCCTTTAAATAATAAATAGTATCTATCTAAAACCATCAACAAATATTATATTTAATGGAAATAAACTCAGAGCATTTCCAATAAATCCAGGGGTGAAACAAGGATGCCCACTATCACCATTATTATTCAATGTAGTATTAGAAACACTAGCAGTAGCAATAAGAGAAGAAAAAGAAATTGAAGGAATCAGAATTGGCAATCAGGAAGCAAAACTTTCACTCTTTGCAAAAGGTATACCTAGAGAATCCAAGAAAATCATCTAAAAATTTCCTTGAAACAATTAACAAATTCATATATATATATATATATATATATATATATATGTATATATATATGTATATATATAACAAAGCCCAAGAACAACAGATAGAATGAGAAATTCCATTTAAAATAACTTTAGATAACATTAAATACTTGGGAATCTATCTCCCAAGACAAACCCAGAAATTGTATGAACACAATTATAAAGCTCTCCTCACCCAAATAAAGTCAATTCTAACTAATTGGGGAAATGTCAAATGCTCATGGTTAGGTCAAGCTAATATAATAAAAATGACAATTCTACCCAAATTAAATTACTTGTTCTGTGACATGCCAATAAAATGGCCAAATGAATACTTTACTGAGCTAGAAAAAATAGTAACAAAAGTCATCTGGAATAACAAAAGGGCAAGAATAGCAGGAAGGTGGCCTAGTTCTACCAGATCTAAAACTATGCTATAAAGTAGCCATCATTAAAATTTCCTGGTACTGGTTAAGAAATAGAGAAATGGATCAATGGATCACTGGATTAGGATAGGTTCAAAAGAAAATGCAGTAAATGATTACAGCAATCTACTATTTGACAAAACCCAAAGACATCAGCCTCTGTGATAAGAACTCACTGTTTTACAAAAATTTCTGGGAAAACTGGAAAATAGTGTGGCAAAAGCTAAGCATAGATCCACATCTCACACTCTATACCAAAATAAGGTCAAAAATGGGTACAGGATTTAGATATAAAGAGTGATGCTATAGATAAATTAATAGACCAAAAAATATTCTATCTAACTGATCTATGGAAAAGGGATAAATTTATGACCAAACAAGAATTAGAGCACATTATAAACTGAAAAATAAATGATTTTGACTATATTAAATTAAAAGGATTTTACACTAATAAAATCAATGCTGCCAAAATTAGAATAAAAGTGGAAAGTTGGGAAACAATTTTCACAACCAGGAGTTCTGATAAAGGTCTCATTTCTAAAATATATAGAGAAATGCATCAAATTTATAAGGTCACAAGTCATTCCCCAATTGATAAATAGTCAAAGGATATGAACAGACGAGTTTCAAATGAAGAAATTAAATGAAGAAATCAAATGAAGAAAATATAAGCACATGAAAAAAATGCTCCAAATCACTATTGATTAGAGAAGTGAAAATTAAAACAACAGTGAAGTATCTCACACCTATTAGATTAGTCCAGATGAGAAAAAGGGAAGATGATCAATGTTGGACAGGGCGTGGGAGGATTGGGACATGGATGCATTGCTGGTAGAGTTGTAAATGGATCCAACCTTTCTGGAGAGCAATATGGAACTATGCCCAAAGAGTAATAAAACTGTTCATACCCTTTGACCCAGTAATTCCAATTCTAGGACTATATCCAGAAGAAATTGCAAAAAAATGGAAAAAGTCCTACATGTTCCAAAGTATTCATAGCAACCCTTTTTGTAGTGGCAAAGAATTGGAAATCCAGGGGATGTCCATCCAATGAAGAATGATTAAACAAGTTAGGGTACATGAATACTATGGAATATTATTGTTCTATGAGAAACAATAAGGTCAAACTCTAGAAAAGCATGGAATGACTTACGGAATCTGATGCTGAGCAAAGGGAGTAGAGCCAAGAGAAAAATTTACACATCAACATTATGAGATGAATAATTTTAATGGAAGTAACCCCCTCTCGGCAGTCCAGAGAGCTAGGACATCCAGATTTGACAGCTTATGGACTATGTTATCCCCAACCAGAGGAAGAAAAACAAGACAAAACAAAACAAAATACACAGGGAAAAAAATCACCCCTACCGAATCTGATGAACACTTTATAAAAATTATCTCTTATATATATATATATATATCTTTCCCTTACCTAATCCCTCATACCCAAAACTACTAATTTGTAAATATCTTTAACAAAATATGTATGTAAAACGCTAACCTGACCGTTCTTAACTGAGGGGAGGGGGGGAATAAAGGGAGGGGGAGGGAAATTTTGTAACTTGGAAATACACATGTACAAATGGATGAAATTTAATTTAAAAAAAAAAGAAAAAATAGCATTGCCTCCAAGAGCCAGACCAGAGCCCAGGTTTTGCCTCTTCTCTTCCTTACCAGTTCCCAACCTGGGTATAAGGGTCTTCTACAGAACTTGCCACATAGAGCTCAACACTTCCTGCATTCAAGAGGTGTCCACAATGCCTCCAGTAGTGAGAGGGCTGGTTGCTGTCTTTTGTGCTTGAAGAAGACCATAATGGCATTATGATGCTGGGATCAAGGGGCGGCTAGGTGGCACAATGGATAAAGCACCAGCCTTGGAGTCAGGAGTACCTGGGTTCAAATCTGGTCTCAGACAATAATGACCTAGCTGTGTGGCCTTGGGCAAGCCACTTAACCCCGTTTGCCTTGCAAAAAAAACTAAAAAAAAATTTTTTTAAAAATATAAAGTTGATGTTGGGATCAAGGTACAGTCAGGCCAATTAGGGCTCAAGAAGGCTCTACACAGGTCAGGCACAAATAGACCTTGTGAACATTTGGAGTGGAGATGTCTCTAAATTTGGGCATCTCACATTTCTTTGTAGCTATTACAATTCTACCATCTGCTCATAGAGCACAGTGCCTTCTCTGATAAGGACACACCATGCTAGCTGGTCTGTGCCCATGTTTTCCTTGCTGCACAATTAATTGCAAAGTTCTTAAGTAAGATCTTGAAAGCATCCTTGTATAGCTTCTTCTGGCCTCTAAGTATTTGCTGATGGAAAATTGTTCTGGAATACAATTTTGAACCATGCTGGAAGGACTATAAAACTATGCATATTCTTTTGACCCAGTAGAACCACTATTCCACTTTCCTGTCTGAATCCCAAAGAGATCAAAACAGAAAGAAAAGGACCTATATGTCCTTACTTACAGCAGGTCTTTTGTGGTGTCAAAAACTGGAAATTGGGGGAATACTCATCAATTGGGGAATGGTTGAACAAATTATAGCTTGTAGTTGTGATGGAGTACTAATGTGAAATAAGAAATGATGAGGGTGGTGGTTTCAGAAAAATATGGCTAGGCCTCTATGAATTGTTGCAAAGTGAAGTGAGAACTGGGAGATCATGATGCACAGTAACAACAATGTTGTCATGATGATCAATTGTGCAAGATTTGACTACTCTGACCAATTCAGCCAACTAAGACAATCCAGAGGACTCATTATGAAAAAATGCTATCTACCTCCAGAAGGAAAACTGATGAAGTCTTGAGTGCAAATGGAAATATAATTTTCTCACTTTGGGTTTTTTTTTTGCAATATGGCTAATATGGAAACATGTTTTGCATTTCACATGTATAACTGATGTCATATTGCTTGCCTTCTCGGTGGGTGGAGGAGGGCCAGTAGAGAGGGAGAGAATTTAGAACTTAAAATTTAAAAAGAAAAGAATGCTAAAATAAATAATGAATTTTTTAAACCTACAGCAACATGGATTTCTACTGTCTAGATCCAGTTACATTAACTATTTTTCCTAATTATATCCTCCCATCTGCCCCTGCCCCTTTCTCACTGACTATGAGAGCTTGGACATGGTGCTTCAACTAGCATCAATGATGCAAATAGATGATTGAAGAAACTAATAAATTTGTTCCTTTTTGAGTCTCTATGTCATCCTCTTCGCAGCCCCTATAAATTTTTTTGAAAATGATGTGCTTTGGGGTGGCTAGGTGGTGTAGTGGATAAAGCACTGGCCCTGGAGTCAGGAGTACCTGGGTTCAAATCCGGTCTCAGACAGTTAATAATCACCTAGCTGTGTGGCCTTGGGCAAGCCACTTAACCCCATCTGCCTTGCAAAAACCTAAAAAAGAAAAAAAGAAAAAAAAAAGAAAAAAAAAGAAAATGATGTGCTTTTCTTGGGGACTCATGCCAAGCATTTTGGAGACTTGTTTTCCCTCCACTCATTCTGATATTTTGGGAGGTTCATAATTCTCCACCCTCCTCATCCATAGTGTTGTGCAAATGAACTTGTGTTCTATATTGATGTTGTCCTTGACTGCTAGGACTCTGCTTGGCAAGAGGACCAAGTGCTTGCTGGTCGTGAGTTTGCTGGGTATCTTGGGTTTGTTTGGGCAACGGCTTTAAACTTCCCTGGAAACGGGTAATAATCAGAGTGGACATTGTCCATTTGCAGAGTCAGCAGCACAGAACCAATTTGAACAATGCTTGCTGCATCCTCTTTCCATCCTTACCCTTTCTTCTAATGTGGTGACTGACATGGATCCCATATTGATGGCCAGCTGTTCCAGACTTTGAAGAGCCGGCCAAATCATTTGGGGAATGGGGTGTGTGTGTGTGGGGGGAGGGTACTCATTTTTCCAAGTCCAGTTCCTTCCGACTCATTCCTAGAGAAAAGTTTTCATGTTGTAGGCATATGAACAAGTCTACAAACCGCTGGCTTCTTTCAGTTTTCAAGACCAGACAGACCATCTTACCACAAATGAGAGATAGATGATTGTGGAAAGAAAGGAAATTCACTGTTCTTACTTTCATATTGAAAACACCAAATGTCAAGCTGCATCGTCTTGGTTTAGGGTGTAGCAAGTTTTGTATAGTTTTCCTCTCTTTTCTTCTCTCTAAGCACTTGCCCGAACATTTCCTATAATGTTTTCTATGGTTCTCAACACAAATCTAGCCATTCAATATACAATCATATACTGTTCTTCCCCAACCTCTCCTTTTGCCTATCCTGGGTTCAAATCTAGCCTCTGACATATTTTAAGTGTGTGACCATAGATAAGACCTTCAGCTCTCCCAGTCTAAGGTTTTTTTATCTGACAAATGGGTCTATAATTTCAGTGATTTAGGGTTCCTCCCAATAATGCAGATTAGAGAGGAAATGGGAAGACAGAGTGGCTGAAA
Organism: Macrotis lagotis; assembly: GCF_037893015.1. NCBI lineage: Eukaryota > Metazoa > Chordata > Mammalia > Peramelemorphia > Peramelidae > Macrotis > Macrotis lagotis. The sequence goes on along the minus strand of NC_133662.1, from coordinate 271,715,778 downwards.
GTGTCAAGAGCTATGAAGAGATCAAAGGGGAGGAGAACTAAACAAGGCCATTGGGTTTGACCATACAGCCTAGAACTCATATGGAAGTATGAGTTCTGTTTGGAGATGGCCCTGAGTAGGCTGAACAAGGAACCAGGAATGCTGCAAACTCTTCTCCCTGAAATTCAAAGTGCTTTGGGAAGCTCAACTTGATCATCCACATGGGAAAACTCAAGTGGATGAAGAATGCTTCTTGTCTACATGGGAATATTCAGTTGATCCTTAAGTACCTAAGTCTTAGACAGAGTTTGCAATGGACAAAAAATTGAGTCAGAATCCAATAGGAGGGACCTGGGCCAAATTTGCTTTGAGAAATTCTGCAAGGCTTTCAATGACCCCAAGTTTCTTCCTTAAAAACTGGTCATCTATTTTGACACCAAAATTTCTCTGGACATGTCTGAAAAACCATAGAATGCCACCTTCCTTAGAATTTAAGTTGCAGATGCACCAAAGAAGCAATGGGGATGCCCAGGAAAGACATAACAGGGTACAGCATGTCACCAATGAGAAGCTTTGGCAGGACAGAGTAAAAAATACCCCCCCCCCCAAAGCTCTGTGTGCAGAAGAGGAATTAGGTTGGTTATGAACTGAGAATGAGAGATGCCTGATGGATCACAAGTCCTTGGTGTCTGGATTATGCTGGACATCTGAAGAAAGGGCCTCCAGGGGTGGCTAGGTGGTGCAGTGGATAAAGCACCGGCCCTGGAGTCAGGAGTACCTGGAGTTCAAATCCGGTTTCAGACACTTAATAATTACCTAGCTGTGTGGCCTTGGGCAAGCCACTTAACCCCATTTGCCTTGCAAAAAAAAAAACCTTAAAAAAAAAGAAAGGGCCTCCAGAAGGTGTCAGTGTTTTGGGGAAGCCTTTCCAGAAGGTCCTTGGGAAAGGGCCACACAATGTACAACGGTCTGGATGTATGACCTGCTGCACAGTTGAACTTCAACCCAGATCACAGGGATATATCCACCCAAGGATCAAAGCAATTAACTTGATTTAACTTTTCCCCCTTCATTTCTTAGGATCCTTATTAACTTCCACTGGATTCAGAAAAGAGGATTGGATTCCGGGCCAAGATGGCGGAGAGAAGACAGGCACAGTTCTAAAGTCTCCTGATCTCTTCCCCATCTATCACATGAAACAAACCTCTTAAAAGAAATCCGATCCAGAAAACCCAGAAAGAAAAGCCAGAAGAACAGCTACCTCGGGATTTGTCTCCCACAGCACCCTTGGGCGAGTGGGCGGGTGAGTCTGGGCTCCAGGGGAGGATCTGCCCCGGATCAGCCAGAGTGGCAGCTGGGTTGGAACCGGGAGTCTGGGGGCCTGAGAGCGGACCTGCTGGATCGGCAGTGGGGCTGGATGAAAGGGGCTTGGGTCTGCGGGACAGCACCAACACCAGCACCTCTGCTGGAGCTCCGGGACCAGGCTGGGGGAAGTATTGTGGTGCAGGAGAACGGCAGACACCATCCCTGGGATTCTCGGGTCTGAGAAACTCTGAGGGCACGCTTCCATTGCACAGAGGCCTCTCCTCAAACAAAGGCAAATTACTTCTGCCTCAGGCCCAGGTGTGTGAACAAAAGAACCAGCCCAGGTGAGGAACGACCTCAGGCCAGAGTAAAGCGCACCATTGATTGAAGGCAAAAGAATTCAATAGTTCCAACTCCTGCCTTCCGGCAAAGGGAGAAGGTCTCCCAACCAAGGTCACAGGCACTCCAGAGAGGGCAGCCAGCACCTCCTACTGGCCAGCCAGAGAAACTGCACTCAGTAAAGCCTTTAGCGATCCCAAGCCCAGGTGAACCCTAACCCCCCAACTCAAGGTCTTAGCATAATGAAGAAGGGTCAGTGGAAAGGTGGATCCATAGAAAAATTCCTGGAAGGGAAAGACCCCAACTCAGAGAGACCTGGAACCTCTGAGGAGAATACAATCTGGTCTCCAGCACTTAAAGACTTCCTTGAAGAAATAAGGAAGGAGCTTAAAAATTTGGGGGAGACAATGAATACCTTAGAAAGTACAATTGGCCAAACACAAAAGGAGAATAAATCTCTCAGATCATCAATTGGACAATTACAAAATGAGAATAATTCTCTCAGATCCTCAAACAAGCAAATGCAAAAAGAAATTAATTCTCTCAACCTCAATTGGTCAAATGGAAAGCTCTTTCAAAAGTAGAATTGACCAATTGGAAAAGGAGTTGCAAAAGGTTAATGAAGAAAACTCCTCCCCCCAAAAAAATAATGGAGTCTACAAAAACTAATGACTCCATGAGACAGCAAGAGTCAGTTAAACAAAATCAAAAAATAGAAAAAATAGAAGCAAATGTAAAATACCTCATCAACAAAACCACTGACCTCGAGAATAGATCGAGAAGGGGCAACCTGAAAATTATAGGACTTCCTGAAAACATTGAAGAGAAAAAAAGCCTGGACTTAATATCATAGGATCTAGTGATGGAAAACTGCCCTGATATCATGGAATCGGAGGGCAAAGTAGTTATTGAAAGAGTACATTGATCCCCACCAGAAAAAGATCCTAAAATAAAAACACCAAGGAATGTTGTGGTCAAACTGCAGAACTATCAGATAAAAGAGAAAATCCTGCAAGCAGCCAGAAAGAAACAATTTAAATATCAAGGAGCCACAGTAAGGATCACACAGGACCTGGCTGCATCAACTTTAAGGGATCGAAGGGCCTGGAACAAGATATTTCAAAGAGCATGGGAGCTTGGAATGCAGCCAAGAATCTACTTTCCTGCAAAGCTGAGCCTTCTCTTCCAGGGAAAAAGATGGACATTTAACGAAATGGAAGAATTCCAAGAATTTCTGATGAAAAGACCAGAGCTAAACAGAAAATTTGGACATCAAACAGGAGGTTCAAGAGACACATGAGGAAAAAAAAGGGGGGGGGGATAGTAAAAGAAAAAAAATGCAATCCGGTAAGTTGAAATTGGCTAAACCCCAGCATGGGGGTAAAAAAAAAAAGATTCTCATAAACCTTGAGAAATGTAACTCTAGCAGAGAGAATACACCTAGCCAGAAATGATGGACACTCATGACCTATCCGTGAGACTACTATCCAATGGGATGTAACTGGCTTTAAACCCACTTGGGAGAAAGACTCTAATAACTCTCAGGAATTTTAACTCTATTCAACAGAATGTACAGAACTAGAAGGGACACTCAGAATTTTCTATGACTTAGACAGAAGGATATAAAAAAAGAACACTACCACCTTAAAAAGGGGGACAGGAAAGAGACAGGAGGAGGGAGGGGATTGAATGGGGTAAATTTCATTACACTAAGAGGTACAAAAAAAACCTGTGGTAATAGTGGGGAAGAAGGGAGCAGAGGAGAAACACCTGAATCTTCTTCTTATCAGACTTGGCTAAAAGTCAACCTCACATACTCAGTTAACTTATAAAACATCTAACCTTTCAAGTATTAAAAGGGGAAAAGAGGAGGGGGGGACGGAGAAAGGGAAGGGGAGTGGGGGAAATAAGGGGAAATAACAAAAGGAAGGGAAGGGAAAAGGGAAAAAGGGAAAGGGGAAAGAAAGGGGAGGGTGTGATATAGGAGGGCAAAAATACTGAAGGGGGTGGTTTTCAGAAACAAAAGACTGGGGAATATGGATAAAAGGGGGGGAAGGGGGAAAATACAAACAGAGGGAGAGGGAAGATAGCACAGAGGGCAATAAAGAATTAGTAATCATAACCTTGAATGTGAATGGGATGAACTCTCCCTTAAAACATAAGCAAATAGCAGAGTGGATTAAAAACCAGAATCCTACAATATGCTGCTTACAAGAAACTCATTTAAAGCAGAGAGATACATATAGGATAAAGGTAAAAGGTTGGAGCAAAATATATTTTGCTTCAACTGAAGTAAAAAAAGTAAAAAAAGTAGTAATCCTTATCTCAGACAAAGCGGCAGCCAAAATAGATAGTGTTAAAAGAGATAAGGAAGGAAACTTTATCCTCCTAAAAGGTACCATAGACAATAAAGTCATTTCAATATTGAATATATATGCACCCAGTGGGACAGCACCCAAATTCCTAGAGGAGAAGCTGAAAGAATTACAGGAAGACATAGACAGCAAAACTCTACTAGTGGGAGACCTCAACCTCCCGCTATCGGATCTAGATAAATCGAATCATAAAACAAACAAGAAAGAAATTAGGCAGGTAAATAGTTTGTTAGAAAAATTAGATATGGTAGACTTATGGATGAAACTGAATGGGGATAGGAAGGAATATACCTTTTTCTCTGCAGTACATGGAACTTATACAAAAATTGACCATGTACTAGGACATAAAAACCTAATGATCAACTGCAGAAAGGCAGAAATTGTGAATACATCTTTCTCAGATCACAATGCAATAAAAGTTATATGCAATACAGGGCCAAGGAGATATAAACCCAGAACAAATTGGAAACTGAATAACCTCATTTTAAAAAATGAGTGGACCAAAAAACAAATTATAGAAAGAATTAACCATTTTATCCTAGATAATGATAATAATGAAACAATATACCAAAACCTATGGGATTCATTCAAAGCAACTCTCAGGGGATATATTATAGCTCTAAATGCTTATATGAATAAATTGGAGAAAGAGGAAATCAATGGACTAAACATGCAACTAAAAAAATTAGAGAAAGAACAAATCAAAAATCCCCAATTAAGTACCAAATTAGAAATTCTAAAAATTAAAGGAGAAATTAATAAAATTGAAAGCAAAAAAACTATTGAATTAATAAATAAAACCAAAAGTTGGTATTATGAAAAACACCAATAAAATTGATAAACCTCTGGTCAATTTGATTTAAAAAAAGAAAGAAGAAAACCAAATTGCTAGTATCATAAATGAAAAAGGTGAACTCACCACCAATGAGGAGGAAATTAAAGTAATAATTCGAAACTATTTTGCCCAACTCTATGCCAATAAATTTGATAATTTAAGTGAAATGGATGAATATTTACAAAAACATACATTGCCCAGGTTAAATGAAAAAGAGATTAAATACCTAAACAACCCTATCTCAGAAAAAGAAATTCAGCAAGCCATTACTGAACTCCCTAAAAAAAAATCTCCAGGGCCTGATGGATTCACAAGTGAATTCTACCAAACATTTAAGGAACAATTGGTTCCAATCCTATATAAACTCTTTGGAAAAATAGGGAAAGATGGAACTCTGCCTAACTCTTTCTACGAAACCAATATGGTACTGTTACCTAAACCAGGAAGAGTTAAAATAGAGACAGAAAATTATAGACCTATCTCCCTGATGAATATAGATGCAAAAATCCTAAATAAAATCTTAGCACAACTATTACAACAAGTCATCACTAGGATAATACATTATGATCAAGTAGGATTTATTCCAGGAATGCAGGGTCGGTTCAATATTAGGAAAACTGTTAGTATACTCAATTATATCAATAACAAACCTATCAGAAATCATATGATCATATCAATAGATGCTGAAAAAGCTTTTGACAAAATACAACACCCATTCCTATTAAAAACACTAGAGAGTGTAGGAATAAATGGACTATTCCTTAAAATAATTAGCAGTATCTATCTGAAACCATCAACAAGCATTATATTCAATGGGGAGAGACTAGAGCCATTCCCAATAAGATCAGGGGTGAAACAAGGATGCCCATTATCACCACTACTATTTAATATTGTATTAAAAATGTTAGCAGCAGCAATTAGAGAAGAAAAAGAAATTAAAGGAATTAGAATTGGGAAGGAAGAGACAAAACTCTCACTCTTTGCAGATGACATGATGGTCTACCTAGAGAATCCCAAGAAATCATCTAAAAAACTACTGGAAACAATTAGCAATTTTAGCAAAGTTGCAGGTTATAAAATAAACTCTCATAAATCCTCAACTTTTCTATATATGTCTAGCAAGAAACAGCAGGAAGAGCTAGAAAGAGAAATCCCATTCAAAGTAACCTCAGACAATATAAAAGATTTGGGAGTCTATTTGCCAAGACAGACTCACAATCTTTTTGAAAACAATTATAAAACACTACTCACACAAATTAAATTAGATTTAAATAACTGGGCAAATATCAACTGCTCATGGATAGGTCGAGCTAATATAATAAAAATGACAATTCTACCAAAACTAAACTATCTGTTTAGTGCCCTACCAATCAAAATTCCAAAAAATTACTTTAACGAGTTAGAAAAAATTGTAAGTAAATTCATATGGAGAAATAAAAAGTCAAGAATTGCCAGGAGCTTAATGAAAAAAAGTGCAAAAGAAGGTGGCTTAGCCCTACCCGATCTAAAATTATATTATAAAGCATCAGTCATCAAAACTGTTTGGTATTGGTTAAGAAATAAAGTGGTGGACCAGTGGAATAGACTAGGTGTAAAAGCAGGAGATGATTATAGTAAGCTGCTGTTTGATAAACCCAAAGAGTCTGGCCATTGGGATAAAAACTCCCTCTTTGATAAAAAATTGCTGGGAAAATTGGAAGTTAGTATGGAAGAAATTTAGATTAGACCAACACCTCCCACCCTTTACCAAGATAAGATCCAAATGGTTACAGGACATAGACATAAAAAACAATATTATAAGCAAATTAGAAGATCAAGGACTAGTCTACCTGTCAGATCTATGGAAAGGGGAACAGTTTATGACTAAGGAAGAGTTGGAGAACATCACCAAAATCCAATTAGATGATTTCAATTATATTAAATTAAAAAGTTTTTGCACAGATAAAACCAATGTAACCAAGATCAAAAGAAATGTAGTAAATTGGGAAACAATCTTTACAACTAATGATTCTGACAAAGGACTCCTTTCTAAAATATACAGAGAACTGAGTCATATTTTTAAAACAAAAAGCCACTCCTCAATTGACAAATGGTCAAAGGATATGCAAAGGCAATTTACAGATGAGAAGATCAAAGTAATCTATAGCCATATGAAAAAGTGCTCTAAATCATTAATTATTAGAGAAATGCAAATTAAAGCTTCTCTGAGGTACCACTTCACACCTCTCAGATTGGCCAGTATGACCAGGAAGGATAATGATCATTGTTGGAAGGGATGTGGGAAATCTGGGACACTATTACACTGTTGGTGGAGCTGTGAACTCATCCAACCCTTCTGGAGAGCTATTTGGAACTATGCCCAAAGGGCAACAAAAATGTGCATACCCTTTGACCCAGCAATACCACTACTGGGTCTATACCCTGAAGAGATGAGGAAAAAGGGTAAAAACATTACTTGTACAAAAATATTTATAGCAGCCCTGTTTGTGGTGGCAAAGAATTGGAAATCCAGTAAATGTCCTTCAATTGGGGAATGGCTTAGCAAACTGTGGTATATGTATGTCATGGAAAACTATTGTTCTATTAGAAACCAGGAGGGACGGGATTTCAGGGAAACCTGGAGGGATTTGCATGAACTGATGCTGAGTGAGATGAGCAGAACCAGAAAAACACCGTACACCCTAATAGCAACATGGGAGTGATGCTCAACCTTGAAGGACTTGCTCATTCCATCAGGGCAACAATCGGGAACAATTTTGGGCTGTCTGCAAAGGAGAGTACCATTTGTATCCAGATAAGGAGCTGTGGAGTTTGAACGAAGTGCAAGGACTGTTCCCTTTAATTTAGAAAAAAAACCAGATAGCTTATTGTCTGATCTTGTTACCTCTTAGACTTCTCTTCTCTTTAAGGATCTGATTTCTCTCTCATCATACCCAATTTGGATCAAGGTACAACATGGAAACAAAGTAAAGACTGATGGAGTGCTCTCTGTGGGGGGGAGGGGGGGAGGGAAGCAAGATTGGGGGAAAATGTAAAAGTCAAATAATATCTTTAATAAAAATAAATTTAAATAACAAAAAAGAGGATTGACTGGGACCAAGAACACCTCCAAATATGTTCCTTTAATTTCTATTGTAGTCTGAAGGCCACTGGGGAAAGAGTTGTGTTAAAACCTTTGGGAGGGCAGCCAGGTGGCATGGTTGATAAAGCACCAGCCCTGGGGTCAGTAGGACCTGAGTTCAAATCCGACCTCAGACACTTAATAATTGCCTAGCTGTGTGACCTTGGCCAAGTCACTTAACCCCATTGCCTTAAATAAATAAATAAAATTTAAAAAACCTTTGGGTAAAGGACTTTGGAGCTCAACACAGTTAGCCAACTTGATGCAAGAGAATCTGTGTGAGGCTGCGTGTTGGAAACTAATGAAGCAGGGAGGAAGGAGGGAGGAAGGAGAAAAGAGAGATAGAGGAGGAAAGGAATGAAGGGGAGATAGACAGACAGACAGAGACAGACAGACAGAGACAGAGAGCACATTCTGGAAATGAATATTCTTCCACCAAACTTGGTTCTTTGTGCTGCTCAGGACTAGGTCAGTCCTGGACCCCAGCACCCAGAGATCTGACCTTTGGCCCTCAGAGAATTAGCCATGATGTGAATGTCTCATCCCTTCACTGAAGCAATGAGCCCGGGCTGGAGGGGATGTGACAGGGCACAGTGAGCTTTACAAAGCTCACCCCGATATAATCTTGGGTCCTGATGGATCACTCCTAATGGCTCTCCCATAAACTCTAGGGCAGTAGACTAAGAGAACCACAAAAGCCAGAATTCACAGACCAATCTCCTGAACTGAGCAGAGGCCCTTCATGGAACCTTCTGCAAATACTGGTCTTTAATTGAAGTTTTTATATTAACAAACATTTCTTTCATTATGTCCCTCCCTCCAATGTCCTCCACCCTACGCTGAACAAAAGCCTGGTGAGAGACACAACTGATTTCCTCATTGGTCCTCACCCAAATGAATGCCCCATTCTGCCCTCCCCCCAGGCCCTTCCTTCTCCAACAAGCTATGAGTAGTGCTCCATGGATGAGGACCTGCTCCAGTCTGCATGACCCTGACCTGTCCCCTGTACAGGACTGCCCCTGCCCTTCTGGGTTACCACCTCCCTGGTCGGAGACTCAGTCTAGAAACTGTTTTGCTGTTTTTCAGAGACTGGCTTTCAAAAGCATTGCTTCATCTGCTTCTGTCTGCATCTTCTTGCAGAAGGCCTTCCTGTCAAGTTTGCTTTTGATGAACGCCTTGCCAGATGTTCCCCAGATGTGTGAGGAAAGCTTGGTGGTTATATGAATCACAGCAGTCGAAAGCTCAGCAGAACCCACTGCTTAGTCTGGATGGGGGAGGGGAACCATTAAACCATTCTGAATGGATCCAGGAAAGTCCACTGGAAAAAAAGGAAATGGGGATGTTACTGGAAAAGGCAGGCCCATCCTGATGGCCAGCTGTGGAAGCAACAGTTGTTCAGTGGGGGAGCGGATGCTCACCAACCCACATGTGGTACCCAAGTGTACTGGGAAAGGCAAACAGCTGATGAGATGCTGAGGAGAGAACATGAAGGGGACAGCATCCTGCACGATCGACCCATCCCCCCTCTTTCCAGACCCCTGGCCACTCCCCTCCCTTGAAACCCATCCCAGAGCCTTCTTCCTCTAATTTCCTGCTTCATCTTTCTCTCTATTCTGGCTGCCTCTGACCTCTTGGAACCCATGCTACATTTCTAGACCATTGTCATTGGATGAAAGGCAGAGTAGACTTGAAAGTCTCTGGTCCACGTGCTTCATTTTATAAATGAGGATATTGAGACTTGACTTTGTAAGCATTCTGTGACTAAAATGGGCATGGTCATGGCACATCCATACCAGTGCCCCAAGGGCTCGAAGGCTGCCTCTCTCAATTTCCTTCCAAGTTAATTTTATATGGCATCATTCAAAGGATAGCTCCTACTGGAAGCTGAAAAGAGAACATTTCTGTCAATGTTGATTCCAGGGAGACAATTCAATCAGCTTGGGTGTGGCCTCCTTGAGGAACTAGATTCTCCTGTTGCTCCCAATTTCCCTCTGAAAAACATCCACACCTTGACACTGGAGCTCCCCCACCCTCACCCCAGGAAGGTGAAGTCAGGGTTCAGATTCTTAGAGTTGGAAAAGGCCTCAGTAGCCATTGAGTTCAACTTTTCACTGAACAAGAGTAGCCCCCGGCATCCTGGCCACCTCCCGAGGTAGGCCAGGCCATATAGCTCTCCTCGTGAGGGAAGTATTTCCCTTACTAATCTAAACCATTCAGTGTTCTTCTTAGCTCTGTCAACTGTGGTCCATCAGAACAAGCCAACACCTCTTCTAGGTGACAATTGAACTTTCTGAGTCTTCTCCAGGCTAATTCTGCTAGATTTCTTCAGCCTCTCCTTATAGACAGACAAAGAGCTCCTGCCTTGAAGTTGCCCTCCTGGGGCTTCCCATCACATCTCTGGTCAGACCTTCCCACCCACTCCCTCAGCTTCTTTTTGTGTGGTCTTCCCTATTAGATTGTAAATTCCTTGAAGACAGGAGCTGTCTCTTTTTCCTCCTGAATCCCCATTGGTTAGCACAGAGCCTAGACTAGGTGTTTACTGAATACTGATAGGCTGATAACTCTGACAGCCTTCCTCTCGCCATCTTGGCTGCTCTCCTCTGGCTGCTTTCTGCTTAGTGATGCCCTTTCTAAACTGGTACTCAACCAGTACTGAACTCGAAACAACAGGGATGCTGAACCCAGGGCACCACCACTGCCCTCTCATTGGTTCCTCAGCCTTTCATAGTGCAGCCCAAGATTTCATTACAATTGCTGGCCCCCATTCACACAGCCCCCAACCCCCCCCCACTCCCTGCTACCTCGTCATGCCCCCAACATGATGTATGTGCAGTTATTTTTTCATTCAGATATAAATCTCAATCTTTAGTGGTTGTGGATTAATTGGTTGGTTTTATGCCAATCTCTGTTGAATTTCTCATATCAGATTCAAGTCAACAGTTGGCTCCAGGATCCAACAGAATAGCCATAAGCCGCCACTTTGTCTTCTTTGCATCATCATTTCCTGCAGTGTTCTCTCCCAGGACAAGGATCTCTGGACCACTTTAGGCTCTCCTTCCTTTTCTCCTGGATCATTCTTTATCAGAACCTCCTTCTTGGTCTCTCTGTATCAAGTCTCTCTCCATCCCAATCTGTCCTCTACTCAGCAGCCAACATGATTTTTTTTAAGTTCCAGATCTGACCATGTCAGTAAGCTCCAATAGTTCCTTGTCATCTCTAGGATCCAATACAGACCCTCTGCTTCACAATCAGAGCCCTTCCACATGGGCTCAGCTGCCTTTCCAACTTTCTTACAAATTACCCCTGTTCCTGAACTCTAAGAACCAGACGGAATGACCTCTGGTTTTTTCCATACAAGGAGCACCATCAACCATGGCTGTGCCTTTGTACCATTTCTCCCAGATGCCTGGAAGGCATTTGGTCCTCCCCTCTGCCTCTCATTCCATCAAGAGTCATCTTCTTCCCGCAGTGTCTCTTGATTCCCCCCCCCCCAATTGCCTTCTATTTATCTTGCAGTTATTTTGTATATGCTGGTCTTGTCTCATTCCAGGAGAACGTAAGCTCCTTGAGGAAAGGATTGCTTTGCTTCTTGTCTTTCCATTTCCAGATCCTAACACAGACCCTGTCACATGGTAAGCCCTTAGTGAACATGTGATTATCAACTCATTGACCTTCTAGTTGATAGTCATATCACTTATACTTTCATCTAAACCAGCAAAGAAAATGGTGCATTGCCCAAAGTCAAGGACAGATCCCTGGGGCTCTCCATTACAGACCTCTTTCCTCTCAAATAAGCAAAATGTTAAGGGTCATTCCAAGTAAATAGCTTCAGAATGAAAACCTCCCCTGTTCACACTGTCCCTGTTCCTGCTTCTCAGACTTCTCTTCACATGTAAAGATGACAAAGAGTTATATAATGACAGATCCCTATTATAGACAGTGGGAGGTGAGGAAACGAGCAATAGACATGGATTTAGAATTTATCTGCAAATGGTGATGCCTATGGTCCCTTGTACCTTCATAAATTGGGTATTTCATTCAGGGACAATTTTTCTTGTGGTGGTGCTGTTGTATGACTAGATGGTACAGTGGATAGAGGTACCAGACCTCAAGTCAGAGGGATCCATCCTCAAACCAGCCTCAGATGCAAGCTGTGGGACCCTGATTGCCTCAGTTCTTCATCTGTAAAATGAGTAGAAGGAAAGTGTGAACCACTCCACTTGGCCAGTTTGCCAAGAAAACCCCAAATAGGGTCACAGAGTTGGACATGACTGGAAATAATTTAGTATCAACAACAAAAAATCATTCCATCTCATTTCCCTAGAAGAGAAGAAAACAGCTGCTGGAAACAAAGATAAATGAACGACGCTTCAGGTCAGCTGGAAAACTGAACTCAGTGATAAGCAGTTCTTGAGAAAATATGTGGATTTGCAGAACATGAGGAGAGGCTGCTGGCCATGTCATCAGGGCTTCTTTCACCTCCTGCTAATGCTCCTCATCACTCCATGCTGCCCACATTTTTGAGCTGAAGCTTCCTTTGGCTATTCCCTATGTAAGAGAACCAGAACTAAGGGATCTCTTTGGGGGAGGGGGGAGGATCTACCTACAGGGGCACTCAAGATCGAGAAGGCTTCTCCAAGTTGCTTGCTAGCCCATAAGGATTTGAGAATCAGAGTCCTGTGAAGGGTGCTTTCCCTTTAACTTCAACAATTTTATTAATTGAAAGGGACAGTAAGAAGAAAAGTTGCAAGAGAAATACTAAGAAAGCTATTTTTATTCCTCCCTCATTCTCAAAGAGGACCATGACATCAGAGAGATGATGCCAAGTAAATTGGATTTAAGTGAGAATGGGAGGGTTGGCGAAGTCACCAGACTCACTTTCTCCTCCAGAGGCCTCTGAGTGACCAGGGACCAGATAGGAATCAGAATGACTAGAGATGGTCCCCACATCTTTTTACTGAGGATAAATATGAATAACACCTATCGTTTCATGTCCTCAGATGCACAAATCATTGCTATCAGAACTTAGTGATTGATGACAGGGAAACCTTGATACCAGAACTGTTTGATGAGTATGTATTACCTAATTATGGCTTGACTGGTATAGGAATGATAGTTAAATCCATGAGAACTGATGAAGTCCCATAGTTAGCGAACACGAAGAATCAGAAAAGAAGATTGGGAAGAAGTCAAGTAGATAAGAGAATCAGGAGAGAACATTGGGGGGGGGGGTTTAGATTTTTGCAAGGCAATGGGGTGAAGTGGCTTGCCCAAGGCCATATAGCTAGGTAATTATTAAGTGTCTGAGGTCGGATTTGAACTCAGGTGCTCCTGACTCCAGGGCTGGTGTTCTATCCACTGCACCACCTAGCCACTCCCAGGAGAGAGCATTGTTAAGAAAACCTAGAGTAGAATAAAGCTTCAGGAGAAAGTAGTCAGCAGGACTGCTGCATAGAGGTTGAGAGGGATGAGGATTGAGAAAATGTAATTAGACCACTAATTAGTCTGAAGAAAGTCATTTCTGTTGAATGATGTGGCCAGAAGTCAGACTTCAAAAGGCTGAGGAGTAAAACAGGAAAAAAAATGGAGACCATGAGTACAGACAATTATGAATTTGGCTGCAAAGGGAGGAGAGAATCTAGTCAAGGGTCTGGGATTCGTTTTTGTTTTCAGAATGGGAGATACTGGGGAATGTTTAAAAATAGCAGAAAAGGAACCAGCTGATAGGGAGAGTTTTAAGATATGACAGAGTTAGGGAGAAGGAGGAAAGATGAGAGGAAGGGGGAGGCGTGTTTGTGGGTGAAATGGAAAAGGAGGAAGACTGCAGCAAGTACACATGTCTGAATCCTGACTTGGGAAAAAGAAAGGTTCTCTACTTGTCAGATTCTGGGGAGAAGAAGGAAGGGAGGAAGGGGGGAGGGTACCAAGGGCTTAGAATGACTAATTCGTGGCCCAAGAGGCCTTTCACATCCAGTGTTCTCGATTTCGTCAGATCTGAAAAGGAAAGTCATCCATCAGATGAGAGGGGAGGCAAAAGGTGAGGCAAGAAGGGAAGAGAAGACTTGTGGGGATTGAAATGATGAACAAGGGAACAATAGTAGAACTGCAGTGAAGGCTCAGGTGAGGCTGAAGACCATGATTCTGTCACGTGCCACAGGTATGAAACATCAGTCACAGTTTTTCCACTCACTATTTTTTCCAATTACATAAAGATAGTTTTCAATATTCATTTTTATCAGATTTTTGAATTCTAACTATTTCTCCATCCCTCCCTCCCCTTCCCACTTCTTAAGACAGAAAGCAATATGATATATGCTATGCATGCACAATCATGTTAAACACATTTCCATTGTAGTCATGTTGTGAAAGAAGAGTCAGAAAGAAGAGGAAAACCACAAGAAAGAAAAAAACAAACAAAAAAGTAAAAATAGTCTGCTTTGATCTGCATTCAGACTCCATAGTTATTTCTCTGGAGATGGATGGCATTGCCCATCATGATTCTCTCAAAATTGTCTTTCATCATAATCCTGCTGAGAAGAGTTACATTGATCATAGTTCATCATCACCCAATGTTACTATTACTATGAACAATGTTCTCCTGGTTCACTTAGCAGCATCAGTTCCTAATCATTGGGAGAAGGCTTCAGGTCAGGAAGGAGTTTCTTGAAATTAGAGCTATCTGAAATTCAAATAGTTGCCTTGGGAAGTAGTCCATTTCCCTTCATTAGATGCCCTCAAGCAGACTCTTGGTAACCATTGTCAGATAAAGAGAATTCTCGTTCATGGGTGGGATTCAGATGAAGCATGTGTTCTGCACATCTGAGAGTCTATGGTGCTTATTTTGGGGACCAGGCAGAACAAATCCAATCCTTCCACATGACAACCCTTCATTTGAAGACAACTCTCCTGTCATGTCTGCTCTCTACCCCAACTCAACCCGGGTTTTTCTCTCCTCTAAATTAACCCTCCCCAGTGTCTCCAGTCAGTTCTTCTAGGGTACAGTCTTCTGACCTCTCAGCATCCCAGTTATACTACTCTGACTAGTCATTAGCTCATTCACGTCCATCCTATAGGGTCCAGAACTGAATACAAGACTACTCCGACATAACGAGGACAGGCATTAAGGACCATTGTCTCATTTTTGGAATGGCTGCATTCCTGGGGCCCAAGATTTTTCTCTGCTCTTTGTGGCTGCCCTTTCCTCCTATTGACTCAAAGTGATCTAGCCATCCACCAAAACCCCCCAGACATTTTTCCAAAAGAATTATTGTGTAACTAAGCCTCAATCCTGATACTGACAATAATTTAGCAGAAGGTAGGGAGATAGCCAGGAAATTTTCTTTTCTGGTCAGTTCTGTGATGGCTAACAAGGATATAATAAGGACAGGAAGCCTGGAGGAGAGAATGGAACCACCCTTGTGGACTCATTGGCCAAGGAAGGGAACATTGAACAAGAAAATGTAGGTTTTGTACTCTAGGACAGGAGATTGGTAGAAGCTCAGAGAAAGTGATGTGTGACTTCAAGAAAGCTGAGATCTGGAAACTGTTGAGGAAAGCTAAGATCAGAGGGGAAAAGAGAAACCCTCCTTTACATTAGAGTAAAAAGAATAAGGTGGGCTAGCCCCTGCTTGGAAAAATGTGATGTCAGATAACATCTGACAACCCCCTCCCCAAGGAAAGGGGCAGTAATAATTGTTGGAATTTATATAGCTTATGGGGGACGGAGCTCCTAAATGGTGGAGCAGGATTTGAGGGCGGGTCTCTCCTAGATCCAAGTCTAACATCCTATGTGCTCCACTGGAGAGCTCATCTTTTTTCCATCTATTTTCTCCCACAATGAGACTGATTTTCACCATAAGAAATGAAAAGAGAAAAGGATAGACATGGATAGCTGTTGGCCAAAGAGTGCCAAGGTTCTAAGATCAAGTGAATTTCATTCCAGATCTGAGAAAACCTGAAAGACTTCATGGGTTTCATCTCTTAATCATTTCTGGATAGCTCCAAGAAATCTCAGGTGATGAGTGAGAAGGCAGGCCAATGGTCAGATTTATGTGAGATCAAGAAATCATCTGAATGCTCAAGCCCAGCAAAGTTCTTGACCGATTACCAACAGAAGAGAGTCTAATGATGACCAGAGAACTATCAGTATTCATCAAGGATAAACTCTGTCAAACAGCAGTCATTTCCCCTTTTGGTAGAGGTGCCAGATTGCCAGTGACAACAGGGAAGAGTCAAGAAAGCTGGAATGAGGCCCTGGTTTTGAGGCTCGTGTGTGTCCCATGTGACCTTGGGCAAATCCCTTCATCTCCCCAGACCTTGAGCTCAACATTTATTAGATTTAGTGAATGGATGAGATGATCTCCAAGGCTCTTTCCAACATCTCTAAACCAACAGATTTTCCCACAGATTTTTGCCTCAGCAACTGGCTGGGATGTATTTGAACCTGTTTGAACTTCCAGCATCAGAGACTGGTAATTCATGAGCCAAAAATAGTGGTTACCAGGGGAATGCCATAGGGTCACATGGGGGAAACTACCCAGTTTGGTGTTGTTCTTAGTGTATTGGAGGAAGATGGAGGAATCATTAAGGTGGTAGATGACACCAAGCTGAGATGGACAGTAAACACCCCAAATTCTTGACTCAGCATTTTATGCATCATGAGGAAGACTGATCCAAGGTCATGCAGCTAAAATTGATATGGCCTACAAAAGGAAAATGACTGGACCTAGGATCCACATCTGTGGGTTTGCAGTCTGTCCTGAAACACTAACAAGAATGGACCTCTTTGGGGGCGGCTAGGTGATGCAGTGGATGGAGCACTGGCCCTGGAGTCAGGAGTACCTGAATTCAAATCCGGCCTCAGACACTTAATGATTACCTAGCTGTGTGGCCTTGAGCAAGCCACTTAACCCCACTGCCTTGCAAAAACTTAAAAAAATAAAGAATGGACCTCTTTGCTCCCAGAAAGGGATCACCAACCTTTTATTTAGTAGGGGTTAATTATGGTGGTACTAATAATAAGCCACATTTATAGAATTTTAAAGTTTGCAAAATGCTTTATAGATATTAAATCCTATTTAATGATCTCAACTCAGAGTTGGAAGGGTGCTATCACTTGCCCCTTCCTTATAGATGAAGAGATCCACCCAAGAAGCACATTGTACCCCAAAGACTGGTCAGCCTGAAAGAACATGTGGATTTCAAAATCTCAAGGTGCTCATATAAGTGAAAAATAGATAGAAACAAAGAAACTAGAATATAATTTGAAAAGCATCGACATTCTTCTTAATTAACAGTTTGTGTATTTGGCTTGAACATTGAAAGTATTTTTTCTCTTTCCAGCATGATTTTTAATATTCGACTTTGAGAATAGCCAATAGGTCTCCCCAAGCCAGATGTTCTCTGAGGAAGGCTATCTCTCATCCATTATGGAGATGATATTTTTTCAAATATTATTCAGTATCCAAAATGCTTCCATTTGTGGATGTGCATTGAATAACCTAGTGTGAGTCTAGTCTGCCAGACTTAAGAAATGAGAAATTTGACTCATCCATAAATGCAAGCTTCCCATACTTGTCCTAGATGCTATCTTATTTAGTCATCAGCTGTCTCTCAGAACATTGAACCAGGCAAAGGAATGGGGGTCTGTGTTCAGGGGATCCATACTGATATGCTATCAGGAAATAGGTAAGCACTAAATGCCCACTCTGTTGGAGCCCCTGTGTTGTGTGCCAAAGTTTACAAAGATAGGCAACACCAGTGCCCAGATATTAATATTATTATTATGATGATGATTATGATTATGATTTTGCAAGGCAATGGGGTTAAGTGGCTTGCCCAAGGCCACACAGCTAGGTCATTATTAAGTGTCTGAGGCTGGATTTGAACTTAGTTCCTCCTGACTCCAGGGCCAGTGCTCTACCTACTGCACAACTTAGCTGCCTTTGAACCCAGATTCTTAAAGTTTGGATGCTTTGAGGATGACCCAGTCTAGCTAATTTGGATAGATTCATCATGTGGAATGGTCAAATTGGTGATTGGGGTGGTGGAATGGGACAGGGGAGGAGAAGCAACTCAAAAGACCATAGATCAAGGGAGGGAAGAGTTAGAACTCATGCCTAGAAAGAAAATGCCAACACTGGTGAAATCATGGCTGTTTGAGAGTCAGGTGGAAGATGTCATTTAAGCAGCTGAAGATGAAAGCCCGAAGCCCAACAGAAGGGTAGCAAGTGGAAATATGCCAGGGAGCATCCAGGTGAACACATCCTGGAAGCCACTTGGAGAAGTGAGGCTGGAGCTCAGGTTGGAGAATCTGGAAATAGGCTTCTTCTCCATACAGATGACAGCTTAAGCTGTGGGGGGGGGAGGTGACTGGACTATCCCAGGAAGTGGGTGAAGCAAGGGCAGATCTCTAGGGACATTTATTTGGCAGTCAGGAGAAAGGGAATGGGAAGGAAAAGGAAATGGAACTAATAAAAGAGATAGAGGACTAACCAAGACAAGAAAGGAAAATCAGGAGGGTGATGAGAGGTTCCAGAAGAATCAATCTTATCAATAAGGCTATGAGCATTTATTAATCAGTGTGAAGGGAATTGTGATTTTATATTGATTAAAATGAGATGTGGAACAATTGAATAGGAATCATTGAGCTTTTTGGAGATTCTGGTCCTGGGAAACAGTGAAAACAAAGTAACCAGAGTCATTTGAACCATAACAGATTCTTTTGCATTCTTTTGCCTGTGGTAAGAGAAGTGAATCAGTACAACCTCTACTGAACCCAAGCAGAATCATGGAGTACCCCCAAGACTTTACAATCAGCTTAGCATTCTCACAGGCCTTAAGAACCCCTGCTGCCCTACTTAAATGGACACGATGGATGCCATTGTTATATTGTCCCACACGATGCACTTGCCCTGAGAAGGCCACGATCCACCTTCTGCGTCTC
This sequence comes from Macrotis lagotis, assembly GCF_037893015.1. Taxonomy (NCBI): domain Eukaryota; kingdom Metazoa; phylum Chordata; class Mammalia; order Peramelemorphia; family Peramelidae; genus Macrotis; species Macrotis lagotis. Next base: position 271,696,879 of record NC_133662.1, on the reverse strand, counting down.
CTTCCCCTTATGATCAAGAATGTCATCTCTGGCTCCACAACAGCAAGGGGGAGCTCCAAGGAAGGAGTAATCTCCAGATCTGCAAATCGGTTTCCTTTCTATGAAAGACATTCATTAAACCACTACCTGTTTCCTGGCCCTCTGGCTCTGGTCTGCTCTGTTCCGTCCAGGTAAGAACCTGGCTCCATTAAAAATCCAGTTAACAGATGTTACTGAACAGAATAGAAGGCTGAAGCAAGCCTAGAACTCTAACTCTGGAATCAGAGGACCTAGATCTGATGCTCACATTCTGACACAGCCCATCTGTGTGACTATGGATAAGTCACATCACCTCATTGGGTCTTTCCTCATCTTCCAAATGAGGAGCTGAGGCAAATGGGCCATGACTCAACTTTTCTGCTTCCATGATGGGAAGCAATGACACAGGAAGTCAAGAGGAGAAGAGGCTTCAACATGGCTAATTTACTTCAGAATTAAATCACCCCCCCCCCCAGAAGAAACCTTCAAGGCTCATGATGGGAAGATGCTTGTCTGTTACAAGGGAGAAACTCCAATTCTTGCCTTGTTTTCCCTTCTTGATGTCCTTCCATCACCTTAATGTGTCCAGATTGAAATCTCCAGAATGTTTTTAAGTGACCGCAAGTTAATCCATCAGCCCCATTTTAAGCCCCTAGGAAATGGAAGGGATGAATCACAATCTATCCCAGAGGCCTAAGCCCATCTTTGGGTGGCTGTCTGTGGAGCTGAGGAATGAGGCTAGCTAAGTGCCAGCAGCAGTTCCACTAAAAGAAAACACAATAATTCAAGGCCTGAGGGAGCTCAAGGCTTCCAGGGAAAGATTCTTGGGAATGCTGCAATGGCGTGAACTCGGGAGCAGGAGGGGGGACCCCATCTGGCTGCTGCCAGCTCCACCCTCTCAGCTCTAGGAAAGAGGCAGAGCAACCTTTGCAACAATACCAGCAATTCCCTCTTCGCAGCACTACTTAAGTGAAAGTCCACCAAACCAACCCCCCTCATTTTCTAAATGGGGAGACTGGAGGAAGTGAAGAATTTTATTCAAGGTCACAAGGTCCTCTGACTCCAGAATCATCCATCTTGTCAGGGAAAGAAAAGTCAGGCCTCAGGTAAAGATGAGTGTCCATGGCCTCCCACATACCTTCCAACTAAAAGATTGTCTCATTAGAAGCAGATAGAAAAGTGTCCAAGTGAACAGTGCATGACTTACCACCTGAGGAGAAGGCCAATGGACCTTGAAGTCAAGTCTATGGGATGGAATGAAAGAGGCCCTTCTTTCCTCCATGACTTGAGAGTGCAGTGCTCCATGAGGGAGAAAGGGCAGATGTGCCCTTTAGTATTGGTGATATCTACCCTCCCTTTTCCAGGCCTCAGTGGCATGTTTATGTCTATAAGAATGGAGCCCTCCAAATGGGAGCTCTCCAAGTCCTCCATTCACTGGTTAGACACTAGTATCCTATTCATGGAGCCTGAGTCTCTCAGTACAACTCTGAAACTGGGAGCAATATGGTACTCTCCATTGATTTCCTAGTGCCTCCTTCCTGGTAAAGTTCAGAATGTTCTGTCTTCAATACAAAGAACCCATTCCCAGAATTTCTGTAAGGAGTCTTAGCTGCATCACAAAAGATGCCAAACCATTAGCTCATGGATCACAGGTTGTGAGCTGGAAGGACTGAAGCCCAAGGGAGTGGGAGGGACTTCCTATGATCATTGAGCTCTCTAGAACCAAAAGGAAACTCCAAAGCCTAGAGACCACCCCCCCCCTCCCATTTTACTCTGAGCCAGAGAAGGCCAGAGAAGTCACAGAACCATAATGACATTTCCCTAGAGATGGCAGCGTTGACCTGGACAAAATTGAAGTGCGATGTCCAAGTCAATACTGGAGCCAATAGTGAAGACTCTGCCACCTACCAGCTGTGGGGCTGGATAGTTAGGGATGGGGTTCAGGTTAGAATGAGGATGGTGCCTTAGGGAGTTGCATCCCTGCTGTGGGATTCAGTGATTGCATTTGTAAAATGGAAATGACAAAACCAGTCCCTTCTGCCTTGCAAGGTGGTCATTAGGGATGGGAGGATTAGAAGAAATTCCGGATGCCAATATCTTAAGAGTCTTGATTTCCCAGAGGAGGATGAAGGCCAGCTAGGGCCGTTTCATAGTCCAGTGTCTCATCTATAAGGTATTAGCCCCAAACAATAAAACTGGGAGAAAGCGCTTCAGGAATCAGAGATGTTGAGAAATGCAGGTCAAGAGAGTATATCTTCAGCACCGGAGTGACCAGGCCTGAGGACCACCATTTTGTTTCCATCACCATAAAATGTAAGCCCCTCAAGGTCAGGGATTGTTTCATTTTTGTCTTTGTGCCCCTAGTTCTTCCAATAGTGTCTGACTGGCCCATCAAGGATGTTGGACAAATATTTTGTTAAATTAAAATGTCAAAAAAATGGGTTTTCCTTGGGAGGAAATTTCCTTCCTTTGTAATTACCAAGCATTAAAGGGACCCTTTAGGAAATTCTTGACCTTAAATCAATACCTCTGGTCACCTGTCATTAACCCAGGTCCAAATGTTACTCTAACAATTTATTCTGGGTTCTGGGTGTGAGTCTGGGGCAGACCATATAGCAGAGTCACAGAATGTTGGAGCCCAAAACCACCTGAGAGGTCATCTACCCAGATAAGAAGGTCAAGGCCTCTAGAGAGGAAGTGACTTGTCCAAGGTCACTCCCATAGCAGTAGACCAGGACTGGAGCCAGTGAAGGAAATGACATTTTATAGCAGTTTTTGAATTGTGTTCTCCAGGGTTCCTATCCAGTGTGCTCCATGATACTAATGAGTAAAGCTATGAGTTGTCTTTGGGCCTTGTTGAGGCTTTCTGGGACCCCAACTATGACAGGTTCTTGTCCTCTGAGGATGTACGTAACCTCAGGACCAACTGCTTATATCCCAGGCCACTGGATTCAAATCTGGAGGTGGATTCAAATCTAGCCCTCACTGCTTGGGAGCTACAAGATCTTGGTGAAGGCCTCGTTCTCCTCCTCTGTGAAATGAAGAGGTCAGACTCATATCCCTGTAACCACACCAAATCCTAAATCTGGGCTCCTAGGACTCTGTAAGGAAAGAATTGCCAGGAATCTTTCCACCTGTTTCCCTCTGGCCTTCCCAGGCAGCCTAGCTAGTCCAAACAGGGAATGAGCCCCTCTAACAAATTAAAGGAATGAGAGGTATGGGAAGAAGGGGGGCTGGGTCTTCACATTCTAGGAACATGCCACAGGAATTTTGTGGGATGGATTGGAATGCCCTCCCTCCTGATCTCCCCTCTCTGATCCCCAACCCAGCTCAGGGACTCTTCACACACAGGGTCTTTCCAAGCCTCTCTCAGAAACTAGCACTCCCTCCATCCTGAAGAGATTTTGTATGGACTTTCTGGTCATTGACTGGTCACCTTTGGCATCATTCCAGTAGATTGTAAGCACCTTGAGGAGGAGGCTATGGTTTGTTTATATCTATGTATCTCTGGGGCACTGCATACAGTAGGTGCTTAATAAATATTGAGTGAATTGAATTATTGAATGACATCTCAGGATAGACAGAATATCTGGGTTCTTTTTCCTCCCTAGCAGAATGGGTCAGGATAGGCTTGCAAATGATCAAAACACAAAAACCCAGGGACCATTTGGCCTGAACCATGCCCCAGGAAGATTATACTACTTTCTGCTAGCATCAGATATGTTACTAGGGAGCCCCAGGAGCAGAAAGAGGCAATGGCCATGGGGGCCCTTTGAGCCTCAGATGCAACTTTTCATCCTGTTGAGCTGCTGAAAGCAAAGAGCAGAGGAAAAGCCTTTAATCTGCCAGGTCCTCATAAAGCTATCCGAGAAGCTCCTGCCCAAGGCAGATGAAAGGCCATCTGGAAAGAACACTGGCCCCAGGTGGGGACGGGAAGAGAGACAAAAATGGGGACATTGGAGGTGGGGCAACTGGAAAGCTTGGTTCCACTGCCCCAAGACCTCAAGGTGCCACCAGTGAGCTTGAGGCAGCCTGGGTTCATGAGCTGGCTTTGCTGAGCCCCAAGAGAAGAGGGCTCTCCCTGAGAAAAATGGAGACTGGCTCTTCACACCCAGCTGGAGCCTTCCTGAGGCATCTTGTTTTTATTGTTTACTTCCCCAAAGATGAAATGTCTTGTGTCAAGAGAACCCTGTTCCAAAGGAGCAGCTGGAGGCCCCCGTTGTGTAGCACAGCAGAGCTCTGTGGGTGTGTGTTGGGAGGGGGGTATGGATGTGTGTGGGATGGATGTGTGTGGGATGTGTGTGTGTGTGGTGTGTGGTGTGTGTGTGTGTGTGTGTGTGTGGTGTCTGTGTGTGTGGTGTGTATGATGTGTGTGGTATGAACGTGAGTGTGGTATATGTTGTATGTGGTGTGTGTGTGTGTGTGTGTGTGTGTGTTCACGCCAGGCCCATCTCCTGACTCACTCCAAAACACTTCCAGTTCTTGGTCAGTCTTCTGTGCATTCCAAAGGTCCTCCCTCCTTCCTCTCAAGGCCATAGCCTGGGGCCCCTCCCAGCCAGCCAGCGTGTCCATTTACCACTCTTTCCCATGACCTACAGTAAGCCACTGAAGACACTCAGCTATCTCCTGCCCATGGCCTCTGCAGCAGTCACTTGCCCCCCTGGCTTTGTGTCGATGCCAGTCCCTCTTTGTCCCCAGGAGACTGGGTCTCAGCTCTAGAGTGCTCCAAGGCCAAACCTCTTGTTTTACAGAGTAGCAAATTGAGGTCCAGAGAGACAGAGGAGTCTCCCTCGGGCACTAACTCAATTCTGTCCATGCCCAGAAGTCACCTAGCTAGGAGCTTTCACAGAATCACAGGAATGGAGAGCTGGAGGCTTCCTCAGTGGCCATCTAGGAGATCAAGCCATCGACCAATGATAAGCTTTGGTTAAGTGCTCCCTGGGGTTTGAGTCTTATCAAAAAAAAAAGGTTTTTTCAAATTTAAAAAAGAACCCAAGTTACTTTTTAATCTCTGTCTGAGTTATCAGCTCATCAGAGAAAAGGACACACATTCAAGCTTCTTGAGAGTGGAGGGCAGGGGTGGCAAGCAGGCTCATTGCCAAGAGTCCAGGGTGGGAAGACCTGATGCCCATTGACTCAGCTCATGTATGATTAATATATGTAATCCAAGGAGGCTGTCTCAAGGCTTCAGCTGGAAGATGACCCATCAATGCTGCCAGAAAGGATATTGTTATACAGGGAGGCTCTTGGAAAGAGAGGAAGGGAGGATGAGGGCCACCAGCTGCTCCTAGTCTGAGGTCAATAAATATTTAGGCTCCCATCTCCCTTTGCTTGATTTTCCTGCTCTTTTTTTAAACCCTCTCCCCAGTGATCTCAATATTAAAACAACAATTGGGCAGTATCCCATGACTTTTAACATTTTCATCTGATGGGATAAATGACCATCTCAAGAAATCTGTCCTGGAAACACTTCAGAAAGAGACCATGGGGTAGATGGGGAATGGGAGCTCAGTTCCAGGAGCTGGACTCCATGGGCTCAGTCACCAACCATGATCAAGAATCACAGAACTTCCAAGATGCCTCAGTGGCCATCCAGTCCAGCCCAAACCTGAACCCAGATGCCCTCCTCTCCAGAGCCACCAGGGTGGTCCTCCAGTCTTGGCTGGAAGCTCTCCAGGCAGTCAGGAGGTGCCATCTCCCAAAGGAACCTAGCACTTGGTCCTGTTTGTAAAATTTCCTAAGACTGAGATTGAATTTATCTATTTGCTTTGACCCCCATTGCTCCCAGTTCTGTTCTCTGGGACCAAGCAGAACAAGATTAATGTCTCCCTTCAGACCTTTAAAATTAGCGAGTCTGGTTCCACCCCCTGAATCTTTGAGTCTTCTCTTCTCCAGAACAAACACCTCCACATCCTTCATGATTAGCCTCAAAGCCTCTCCTCATCCTGGTCTTTCTCAATGTCCTTCCAATAGGTAGTTCTCAGAAGTGAACATGATACCACAGATGAGGGTCTCCTCCCAGGGAGAGTGCATGGGAGCCATTACCTCCATATTCCTGGACGACACTTCCTTTGAAGCTCCCATCTCAGCTTTCTTGGCCACCATTTTATGTTGCTGGTTCATTCTGAGCTTTCAATCCAATAAAACTCCCAGATAGTTTTCAGATAATAATTTAATTGGGCTTCCTCCTTCATCTGTTTGTACTGTTGACTTCTTTTATTTATTTATTTATTTTGAATTTTAACATTGTCCCCTTAATCTCACTTCACTCCTCCCCCACAGAAGGCAGTCTGTTAGTCTTTATATTGTTTCCATAGTATCCATTGATCTCAGTTGAATGTGTTGAGGCAGAAATCATATCTTTAAGGAAAAAATAAAGTATAAGAGATAGCAAAATTACATAATTAGATAAGTTTTTTTTCCTAAATTGAAGGTAATAATCTTTGGTCTCTGTTCAAACTCCAGTTGTTTCTCTGGATACAGACAGCATTCTCCACTGCAGACAGCCCCAAATTGTCCCTGATTGTTGCACTGATGGAACGAGAAAGTCCATCAAGGTTGATCATCACCCACATGTTGCTGTTAGGGTGTACAGTGTTTTTCTGGTTCTGCACATCTCACTCAGCATCAGTTCATGCATATCCTTCCAGGCTTCTCTGAATTCTCATCCCTCCTGGTTTCTAATAGAACAATAGTGTTCCATCATTGTACTGTTTACTTCTTAAACCAGAGATTAAAATTGCTTCAGCCTATGCAAATGATGTTGATTCCTGGCTATGTCACTTGGCTGCCATCTTAAATCTGAGAAGCACCATCTATGCCTCTATTCAAGTCATTGATTGATATGCTGAAGAACAAAGATAAAGCCCAGAACCCTGGAACACTCCACTAGAGACAGTCTTCCTCCAGCCTGGCCACTCTTCCTGGGGGACCTACCCACTTATATCCATAGCTGCCCATGCTTCTCTACCTTTTCCATGAGAAAAATGAGATACTTTGGCAAAACCTTTCCTAAATTTTAAGTCAACTTTGTCCAGGAGGAGTCTCCTGATCTGTCAGTTTAGTGACTGCCCAAAAGGTTATCCTGACATGGGCTGCTCGTGATGGATGCTTTGTGAATGCTGTTTCTGGTTCTCCTATTCTCTCTTTAACAGAAACTACTTGTAGGTTTTCCCAGAAACTACTCATAGGTTTTCCCAGAATTCCCACTCGCTGACCTGGGCTTCCCCAAGCACATTAAATCAGGATCTTGAACCAGGATCTGAACCAGGTCTTCCAAGGCTGGAGGATTCTAGCAGCTACATTGCATTATCTCTCTCTATTACAGTGAGTCTGAAATAGGTTACGATTTTTTTGATGGAGAGGGAAGGGGAGGCAGTTATTGACTTTGATTGGGACGTGCCACTACCAAGGTGAAGTGACTTGTGCAGAATGGCTCAGCCATTCCACAGACCTCCCTGACTCCTGATTTCCAATGGCAATTTCATTCTAATGAAAATGTGCATTGAATGGAATTAAAGCCAGCAGTTGGGCCCCCTAATACTCAAACTAGTGCCCAGTATGAGGAAATTCCATAGTACCATGAACAGCTGCAGTGCACTTATGGTCCATCAGACCAAAGGAATCAGGGCAGTATGCAGTGCCCGCCCCTGATGGCAGGATCATGGCTCTTGTTCTTGAGCAGTCTGTCTTTGTTTATCCAGGGCCAGTTGGGTCCGGTGGGAGCTGGGTAGCATAGTGGCAGCCTCCATCCCACAAACCAAGAGGAGCCCTTTGTAACTCATCCAGTTATTTTCACTTTCACCAGGAGTGCCCACAGACTGGAACCAAGACTGGAATATTCCATCTGACTCATGTCAATTTTCCTCCGGGCTCCAAAATGACCAAGTGGGCAGGGAGGGAAGGGCTTGGTTGTAATATTGGTTGGTTTGTGGATAACTCACCCACGCTAAGTGGCTCTGCTCCAAAACCCAGCTCTGGGAATGATGTGTGATGAGGGGGGCTTTCCACCCCAACCCTTCTAGAACAGAAAGATTTTCAATAGATTCCCCCACTAAGAAATAGGAAGAGGAGAAAGAAGGGTGAATGATGAGGAAAGTCATCATGTCTTGGCAGGGCTGTGCCCAATATCTCCTCATTTCTCCTCTTAGAGCCTCAAGTGTCTGACAGTCCTCAGCTCAGGTACCACATCTACATGAGGTTTTTCGTAATTCTGCCAGAGGCTAGCGCTTTCCCCATCAAGTATCCTGTGTTCATTCTGTATTTATTCTGAATATATAGATGCATATATACAGAGAGATCATGTTACATGTTTATGTGTAGAGATAGGTGGTAAATAGGCAGGCAGACAGGCCTATGGCACTCCCCCTTAGCATTTAAACTCCTGGTGGACAGAGACTTTTTCACATATAAAATCACTAGTCAAACCAAGTCAAGTGAGCCAGGCATCATGGTAGCCACTGGGCCTACAAAGATCAAAGCAGAGCTGTCCCTGCCCTCAAGGAACTTGCGTTCTAATGGGGGGGGAGGGAGTAATGAGAGGAAAGAAGGTATTAGCACACTAGCCAGTGGAGGAGGTGGAAGATGAGGGAAAACATTTCATTGGTGGTGGTGGTACCAGAAGACTCAATCATCTGGCTTCTGGTTCTCACGTTTAGGCTGTCATGATTCAGACCAGCATCCTCTAATCTGAAAGGGGCACCTGTACCAGTTGCTCAAAGGCCCTTAAGGGTAACACCCAACAGCCTTTTGCCCTTTTACTCAGATGACAGGGCCAATGGGTTGGTTGGTCTTGGAGAAGAGCATTAAGAGAAGCACAGTGTCCAGGGCCAGGGCCAGGGGAATCCTGCTGTCCTCTACACTATCCACTGCCATGTCAGTCCTGGGCACCACATTTTAGGAAGGGCACTGCTACTATCAACCTTGAAGAAAATAGCAATGTAGCTATCTGGGGGTGGTAATCAAGCCAAGCTGGGTACTGGATTTGGAGATGCCAGATTGAGCTGAGTAGCTGCAAGCAGTCTTCCATGGGGGTCAAAAAAGATCAAGTTTCTTTTCTCAGAAAGTCACCATTCACCCCTCCACTTCTTTATCAAGTTACCAAGCTCTTCAGAAGAAATAACTCAAAATGATCTGACTGGTCCATGACCCCCCCCCCCAGTTTGACTGGTGTTCAGGAGAGCATCTCATCCCACAGCTAAGCTCCTTGGAATAAGCCACAAATCAAGAGATTGTCAAAGGCGACCCACCACAAACCAGATGCTTCCCAGTGGAATCCCATTGCTTGTCCTGAACTCTGACCTCCAACAATCTATTTGTTAGAGCACCAGCTAAAGGAAGATGGCTCTTTGGTCTGAGGTCCTGGAGGAAAGAGCAGGGGGGATGGGCCTGATGATCCAGGTAGCTGCCCTCTTGAAGGTTGGACAAGTACTGAGTGGGCCAAGAATGAGGCTACATTGAACAGAGTGGGAACTGCTGGGGGTAGGGCTCTTGGGTCCAGATCTCTGCCATTTACTACCCGTCTGACCCTCGGCGGATCACTTAGGGTCTCAAGCTTGATTTTCTCTGATATGAAATGAAAGAATTCCACTCAGCAGCCTCTGGAGTCCCTCCCAGAATGAGAGAGCAGACCTTAGGCTTCCATGTGTAGCCTTAGGTAAGTCTCTTCCTCCATAAGCCTCAATTTCCCCCCCTCTGTAAAATGAGAGTCATGGACTTGCACAACTCTAGCACAACTGCCAGTTCAGTCTAGGACCTGGATGGGGACTGAGACAAATCCTGTCTAAGGGCCCTTCCTCTATATAGACTGCTGCTCGCAGATTCCCCAGTGATTGGTCCCCCCTGGCTAAAATTGTTCTTTATTCACAGATAAAGCTGACTCTTCCCTCTCCATCACCCCATGCAGTGTCCTTGAACATACCCCAAGAGAAGGATCAGAGATTCAGAGCAGGAAAGAGCCTTAGTGATCAGTCAGGATAGCAGCTCCTTCAACAGAGGAGGACACTGAGGACCCAAAGGGGACCCCAAAGGGAAAATGACTTGTTCAAGGTCACACAATTAACTCTCCACTTCCCATAAGTGGTTCTGTTTGATTTTGTCTCCATGGAACATCCTGAAATCTTCTCACCCTGCGAATGGTTGGAAAGATAGAGGGATGACATTGTCTCTGTCATTGGTCAGAGGCTCTGCTTGGTTGTTGCTCCACAGACCACTGTTTGTGGTTTGTCTTTGCCCATTAGACTATAAGCTCTCTGAGGGCAGGAACATCAGTGAACACACTGCCTGCCCCACAGAAGGGGCTTAATACATGTTCCTGGGATTGAATTGAACACCAGTTGCCAGGCCTCATGGCAAACGGCCTCCGCAAGATGATTTTGTGAGAGTTTTTGCTTCATTTTTTAGTTGACAAACACTTGTTTTCTCTCTCCCACCTCATCCCCAATAGGAAAACAACAAAGAAAGCTCTCTGAATAAACATGCAGACCCAAGCAAACCCCCTTCTCACAATGGGCACCTTTGCACTCTGCCCCCTGAGCCCCTCACCTTTCTCTCTGGGGGAGGCACCAAGGTAGGCCCTTCATGGCTCCTTCCACCTGGTCCTTGCCTGGATCAGGCCTCATCAGTCTTTCAGTCTGGTTGTTGAGTTCTATCTTATCCTCCATCAGTCAGTTAGTAACCAATCAGCATGAGTGCCTACTGGCTATGCCAGCCGCGAGATACCGAGATACCAAGGGGGTTCTAGTAGGGAAACCACCCGCAGACCAAATCTAGACAAAACCAATAGAGAAAATAAGCAGAGGGCAGGGAGGGGGGCGGAGAAAGACCTGAAGGAGAGCAAGAAATCCCACCCACCCCCACTCCAGCAGCCAAGACGAGGGGGCAGAGATCTCCATGCACAGGGAATAGCCAAAAAACACACCCAAAGATGGAAGGTGGAGCATCTTGGGTGAGGAGGAACAAGGAAGGGACATGACCCTGGATCACAGGGTACAAGGGGTGAAGGTCAGAGGAGAGCAGGAAGGTAGAAGAAACCTCTCTGAGCTCAAATCCAGCCTCAGACCCTTCCTAATCTGGTGACCCTGGGCAAGTCACTTCACCCTCTTTGTCTTAGTTTCTTCATCTGTAAGATGAGTCAGGCAAGGACATGGCAAACCCTCCACTCTTTCTGCCAAGAAAACCCCGAACAAGTCCCAGAGAGTCAGACAAGCCTGAAGTAACTAAACAACATTGTTTATATATGGCTTCCTTTTTTCTAAAATTATCCCCTTCAGCATTTCTTTTGCTACAATGACATCCACCACATTCCTTTGCCATCTTTGGTTCAGACATTCATTCCCCCGGATGATGGCTTCCACTTGGTTTCCAGATAAACTTTCAGAGTTCAAGAATGACAGTTCACCTGCCAGTGAGCTCCAATGCCTCATTGCCTCTAAAGGACAGTGTCAGTGTTTGCAGTCTCTGGGAGAGAGGCTGTCACCAAGTAGGTGACATGCTGTGGTTGGAGTTGAACCCAGGTCCTCTCTGTATGATCAGAATTGATGCTCTGCCTCTGGTCAGATGGTCTTCCCAGAAGTGGAAAAAACCAGAGTGGAAGAAAACCACCTGTTTAGTTCCACATATCAATTAGTATTCTCAGCATCTCCCCATGTAGGGATGTTGGGGAGGAAAAACAAGACAACCATCAGGAACACCGCCCCTTCCCCCAGCATTTCTTTGGCCTTCCTAAGCCTCAGGAAGCTGGCTGGCCAATCTTTGAATATACAGAAGGTTTTGCTGTTTACAAAGAGGTTCTCAGATGATGGCAACTGGGCTGTTGTTGAAATGGCCTCAAATAGGCACCTGATGGAAAGTCATGGATGAGGACATGGGCTCCATAAATGGTACATCACAGGGATTCAGAGGAGCCACCACAACTAGTTGAGGGGACCTGAAGGTCTGGCTCCGATATCTGTGGAGAAAAGGAAAGGGGGACATTTGCTTGGAACAAGGAGCATAGAATTGAAGCCTTGGCCACCATGCGAGAGTGGATGGTGGAGAGTGCATGAGTGCAAACCTCTGAAAGCATGGCTACACTTCAGGGAGACCCCACTTCATATAGCTTCTGGTCAGGACCCTGAGGAAGGGGGAGGCAGAAGGGATTTCTCATGCTGGGATCACTGGAAATTGCTCTGGCAGAACCCTTCTCTCTTCATGACTCAATTCCCTGGGCCAGGATTTAAACTCAGCAACTCTGACTGCAGGTTGAGTGTTCTTGCACCTACGATGTCTTGCTGCCTTCTTACTATTACTAGCCCTTTGGTATAGTCAAGGACAAATGATTGAAGGGTGAGTTGCTCAATTATGTTTTAATAGAGTGAGGGCTCTACTGGGCAAGGCGTCCTTCTCACTTGTCTCTCCCAGAATCACTTTATCTCTGGGCTCCAGCATTGTTCCCATTTTATAGATGAGTAGACTGAGGCAGAGAGAGGAAGTAACTTGCTGGAGACCATCTACTGGGGTGCCAGAGGCAAGATTAGAATCCCTTTCAGAAAGCTTCCCTGATTCTGTGTCCAAGGATGGTCTTCCTGTGAGCCCACTAGAAGTGGAGTCAGTCACCCAGGTCTGTTTGGGTTCAGAGTGAGAAAAGGTCAGTATTGATTTGAGCCACTTAGAGAAGGCTTTGTCCTAGTGAGATCTTCGGGGGACTCGGAGGGGTGAAGAGGAGGGAGAAGAGGCAGCACACCTGGAAGGTCCTGCTTGGTCCTTTTACCAGGCGGTGGGCTCCCTGTGGGGTAGGAGTCGGGGAGAGAAAAGCGAACTCCAAACATCTGGTGGGGTGGGGGGACACTGGATACTCCAGGACAGTCAGGGCCACCTTCTCCCGGCTCCTCCCAGGCCCTGCCAAACTGTTCTGGGACCTGACCAATGCTTCCTACTTAGTGGCCATGAACTGCCTGCCCAGAGGAAATCAACAGGAGCTCCCTGGGACCAGGGAAGGCTCCCATGAGGCTTCCTGGCTATCTCTTCACTCTCTGGTCTCTATCAACAGCCCCTTGGAAGAGAAGCTGTGGAGAATCAGGAGCAGAGACCAGGCCGTGTGGGGAGGTTTGGAGCCTGGAGTGGAGGCAGCAACCTTGGGGAGGTCAATCAGCAGGCATGGTCAAGGATCAGATCCTGGGGCAGAAAAGGGACCGGGACCAAGCAGCAAGGAGAGAAATCCTGAGCTGGGAAGACGACCAGCTATGGACAATCCTGCTGGGCCTCAGTGAACCCAGATAAGGACCCTGGACAGGAAATGAATCCCTCTCTCCTCTGACCCTCCTTTTCCCTAGGCTGCAAGTTTGGGGGGGAGGGGGGATGTTCAGGGTTCCCCTAGCTATTCCCAACGATCTAAAACAAGAACAAGGAAGGATAGGACAGGATTCAAAGTGAATGTCTCCGGGTATTTGATCTTGTTTCCTTGGTTATTTTTTTTTATTGAAGGCAATGGGGTTAAGTGGATTGCCCAAGGTCACACAGCTAGGTAGTTATTAAATATCTGAGGCCGAATTTGAACTCAGGTCCTCCTGACTCCAGAGCTGGTGCTCTATCCACTGTGTCACCTGGCTGCACCTCTTGGTCATTTTTTCTTTGTCCAATCACAGGAAGATAGCATAATAACTCTGAGTCTAAATAGGCAGTGAGTAGAGAGAGAGGGTGGAGGCCCTCAGGTGGGCAGCGGAGTAAGTGAGCTTTATTTGTTGCGATTGATTCTTCCATAGGAAAGAGCTTGTCTCTGGCCTGCTCTAAAGCACTGGTTCTCAAACATTTTGGTTTCCAGACACCTTTCCCCTATTCAAAATGGAGGATCTTCCCCCAAAGCATTTATTTACATGGGTTGTGTCCGTCGGTGGTTAGTATATATTGGGGAGAGTTGATATTTATACATATATAATATAGAGAAAATATAAATATATATGTATATTTGTATTCATATATATGTACATTTTGTGTATATGTGACAGAGCACCAGGCCTGGAGTCAGGAAGGACTAAGTCCACTCTAGCTTCAAATTCTTACTAACTGTGTGGCCTTGGGTAAGTCACTGAACCCTGTTTGCCTCAGTTTCCTCATCTGTAAAATGAGCTAGAGAAGGAAATGGTATCTTTGCTAAGAAAGCCTTAAATGGGGTCACAAAGAGTCACACACAACTGAAAAACAACAAGAAAATCTGTTGTTTACCATACTTGAAATTCAAAACATCTTGGCATGCTCATAGAAAGGGTTTTGACCCCACAGATTCCCTAAAAGGGTCTCCGGTCTCCCCAGACTTTGAGAACCAAGGCTTTAAGGAAAAAGTGCTAAGACTGGGTCCTGGGTCGGGGGCTCAGGTACACCACCACCTGGTAGACAAGCTAGATATTGCACTCCCTTGCAGGATAATTCACATGGTGACATGCTGGCTGGCTGTAGGCTTAAAGAAACTAGCAGGATCTTGCCCAGTGCTCTCAGTATGCAGTTGAGGCTTAATAAATGGTTATAATTAGTAGTTTTCCTTCAATCTCGAAGAAGACCATGATGTCATAACATGCATGTAATTTGGATTAACGTGAGGGGATGCTGTGCCAAGACACCAGCCTCACCATCTTCTCCAGAACACAATGTATTTATGAATAGAATGAGTGAATGTGGAGACAAATGATTGAATGAATGAATTTTTATTATCTGGTCTGGGACTCTTAGTTTCCCTTTTCTACATTCCCAAGTCTGTTCCTGCATAAGTAACCTCTCCTGCCCTTTGGTATACCCACTCCCACCAAGGGCAAAATACCCCATAGTGGAGGCACAGAAGCTAAAGGGAGGGTGAGCCGCCTTGCTTCTCCCAAGCTTCCAGAGAGCCTTCATCCCAGGCTAACCTCAGTGGGAGTGTCTGAAGGACAGCCCCATCCCTAGCCCCCCACTCTCAGCTCCAAATTGCACAGGAAATGGTAGATCAAGTTTCTTCCACAAAATTCAGCAGAGGAAACAAAAATGGCCCCAGAATGGTCTCCAGAGGCTTCATCCCCCCACACACATGTTTTCCAGTGAGCTGCAGCCCGCACACACTCCCACAGATAACCGCACTTTGGGTAACAAGAACTGGAAGAGTCACCACAGAAATGTGGGGAGGGAGGGAGTGGAGGTGAAGATGTTCTCAGGAAAGGCCCCAGAGTGGATGCGCAGCAGCTTGGATCCTTCTGTGGCCAAATGGTGAGTCATGAGGAGAGGAGGCCCCTTGGAGGTGAGCAGAGCCAAGCTCCCCCACCCTGCTTCCAGGCCTCCAGTCAGCATTGGAGCCTATATTGACAGGAAACACAGGATTCTCATGGTCCCCCCAGTACTGGACAAAGCATAGCATCACCGGGCCAATGGGAAACCTCTCTAGCATTTACCCAAGCTCCCCCCCCCGCCATGCCTCCTTTCCAAACCAGGGCTTCTGCAACTACACATCAAACCAGACTGGGAAAGGGCAGGGCACAGGATCCACATCCACTAGAAAAACCAATGAAAGCTTGGACCCTAGACACCACAGCAGGGGCTGATTATCCCAGGACTAGGCCTATGTGGACATGAGTCTAAGAAAGTTCCTAAACTACAAGTTCAGTCCAGTGAGGAAAAGGTCAGGAAGAGGTCTTTGAGGCTGAAGGGTGAAGGCTTTGGACCCCAAATCCATGGGACTGTTAAAGGTTTGGCTCATTCCAATAAGGAGGTGAATGTGGAGTGGTGGGGGAGGTAGAAAGCATAATAGAAGAAGCTCTTCCAATGGGTGTCCATTGCCCCCACTTTGATCTCACAAGTTCTAGAAGGTTACCTGGAAAAAGGATGACTGTTTGGGCTCCAGGTCCAGTTACCCATCAGAGAGGGAGGGTTGGGAGGGACCCCAGAGATGACCATGGAGGCAATTTTATTGGATGGGGGGGGACACCAAGTGACTTCCCACCCTGGGCCAGGGTAGCCTGGCCTGGCAGAGAAACGAACTGATCAAGATGGCCTCCAAGTCTTCTAGCAATTCATTTTACACCTGAGAAAGCTGAGGCCTGGCGCAGGGTGTCATGCCTAGAGTCAGGATCAGGGATGTCTTCTGATTCAAATACAAACCCACATGGACAAGCATCGCCCCTGTGATCCGGTGGGTGAATCTGGGTTCATTGAGACTGTCCCTAGAGGGGGCAGATGGGGATTCACCAGCATTTTCTCTGCCTCTCACCTCCTACACCAATCCTCTCCTGCCTGAAGGCCTCAAGGGAGCAGCTGAGCTGTCCTCATTCACCCCAGCTCCATTTCCTGGCCCAGGTTCCACTGTCAAGTGAGATAAGGCCTCAAAAAAAAATCCCAGAGCACTCTAGTTTGGGGAGTGTCATCTGGGGAGAATGTGAAAAAACAATCTTCAAACGAGATCTTCCCAAACAAGCATCTACAAGGAGAAAAAGAAAAATTTTGACTTCACTCCATTTCCAAAATTCACCCTGAACTTTTGACTGAACCAACACCTCTTGCCTTGGATCCTTACTAGTTGGGCAAGCATGTTCAGGCAGTGTTTCCTCTCTGGGCCTCAGTGGTGCCCTCTGTAAAATGGGGACCACAGTCTCTTTATTATCCAACTCTCAGGGCTATTTAGAGGGACCCATGAAATAATGGGTGGGAGCTTCTTAAGAGTATCGCCAAAGGCTGGCCCAAGGCCGAAGAGGCACTTTGAGCAGGAAAGAAGGTCTGGGGGATGAAGAGAGTTGACAGAATTGGCCATTCTGAAGGCAATTCTACATGGGGATCACATCACTCCCCCATGCAACTTTGTAAGTCTTAAAATGTCCCCAAATGTCCCTCTTATTATGGTGGCTCCTTATCCCAATAGCAGCTCGATGAAACAAGTCCCAGTCAGATTTCTAAATCCCACTTCATCACGGTGATGATCTTCTTATTAACTTCAAAAACATGACTTCGGTGTCCAAATCAGTGTCCCAGCAAAGTCCCAAGCAAGAGCCGCAGCTAGGATGAAGCCACTGGCACGGCATCTGGAATGTCAGCCTCCCGGGGACAGACCCCCTGCCCCTCTGCGGTCATTCTCTGTCCCCTCCACCTCCAATTGCTCCAGGTTAGGACTCTACCCATCCCAGCTCTGCAGCATCATCCTAAGTGTCCACACCCCTTCTCTAGGTCTGCCTGCCCTCCACTCTCCTACCCCCACCAATCCCTGAATGTGCTTTGCATCCCTCCCCGTCCCCTGCCTCCTTTGCCCCAGACACTGGAATTCCTCCTCCCAGCTCTGCCCCAATCTCTTCTCCTGCCACGTATCCAAGGCACTCCTAGGTCTTATCACTTAGATGTTCCCCTACAACCTGGAATATAGCATCATCCAAACTATCCAAAACCTCTTCCCTGCCCCACCAAAAGCTGGCTATTCTCCCAGTAGGCCAGGCCAACAAAATCTTTGACTGCCCCTCCGCCAAGCCCCTGGTTCAGATGGCAATCAATGAAGCCCCAAGGCTTGCCAGCACTCCCTCTAGAAGGCCCTTTCCAGGTGCATCTGCCTTCTTGTCCCAGAATACCAGTCCCATACAGAGACTCCTAACATTTGAGTATCACAGCATCCAAACTGTCCTTTCTCATTGCCCTCCCATCTCTTCATCTCCTCTGTTACCAGTGGGAAGAGGTCAAAGGTTTCCAGAGAACACTGAGTCCCAAGATGAGAAAAAGAGGCAAGGTATCCTCCCCTTCTCTGGCTCTCTGCCTCTCTGCCTCTCTGCCTCTCTTATTCTTTCTCCAACTCTTTTATTGCTCTCTCTCTCTCTCTCTCTCTCTCTCTCTCTCTCTCTCTCTCTCTCTCTCTCTCTCTCTCTCCCTGTCCTAGATGGAAATAGAGATCTTTGGACAGGTCTAGCTGCCCTTCTGCCTCATAATGATTGGACCTACTGCCAAATTGGAGCCTTCACACACATCTATTTCTAAACATCTTTAAACATCTTTAAATAAAATTATTCATCCCTTTGAGCTGGACTCTGACCACTCATCAGCCAAGAGGTCCGTGGATGAAGGCAGGGCTGGGGGAGAACTGATGCACTGATCCTCTACCTTTATTAAGATATTAAACAACAAAGATGACAGGTGTGACTCGGGGACTCTGTTCCATGGATCCAAGAGGCTTTATATGTGGAAGCCAAGTCTCCTAGTTCACTGACATTAAAATGAGGCTACCTCCTCCATGCCCATCTCCTGCAGTAGTGTAGATATACACAAAGAAGCTTCCCATCAGCCGCACTGACCTGAGCCTCCAAGCTGGCAGATGCTGCCAACCTGAAACCCACTTCTAGGTACCTAGACTGCTGCTTGGGGGGAGGGGCACTATAGTGGCACCATGAATGTGCTCCCTAGGCAAACCAGAGGTGCAGACCAGGCATTGACCTGTGGCATTGAAATGGTAGCACATGAGATACCTGGGGAACCCTACCTTGGACCCTTGGCACATCTAGACTAGCTCTGCCTCCAAAGCCTTTTCTCCCTGGAGCACATGACTTGGACTGTGCCTTCCTTGCCTCCTTTGGGAAGCCCTCTTGCTCTGCTCCTGTTCACCAACCCTGGGCACTCCCCACTGGTGACTTGTTGGTACTCTGGTCTCTACATCGTTTCCCTTGACCTGCGCCAACACATTAACTTCAAATCTGAAGGCCCATTTCTCATGCCTCTCCCTGGGCTTCAGGCCTGGATCTCCAACTACTGGGCAGTCGCCCCTCCATTACTTCAGACTCTACATGGTCACACTACACTCACCACCTCCCCACCCCACCCCCCACATGTAAACCCACCCTGCGGCCCTATTGCCATCAATGGCCCAACCATTCTGGCTCTCTCCTCTCTCTTATTCTCTCTCTATAGCTCAGTCCTTCCTTCCTCTCTCGCCTCTCCAAGCTTCTCTTCCATTGCCCAGCAGATTTCTTACCCTAGAGGTTCCTCCACACCTACAGCCTCCTCCTCCAATTGGTGAGTTCCTTCCAGAACCTCCACTGTGAGGAAGTTGGTCCAACCCTGCTCACTCCCTCATGACTCTGGGGCTTCACCAGGGACCCACTCGGTGGGGGCATCACCTTCCCCCCACCCCTAGTCTTTTAAATGGCCTGTCCTTAGAAGGTAAGGTCCCTGAGGGCAGGGACTGTCTTTCTAGTGTGTTTAGGAAAGGAAGAGGCACTAAGAGCCTGCTAAGTGCTTTATCTTTAGCCATCTCTTACCAGCCAAATGGTACAGTTGGGTGAGTCCTAAATTTAGAGTCAATGGACCAGAGTCCAAATTCCAACTTTGCAACTTATGTTACCTAAGAGACCTTGGGCAACTCACTTCTCTGGCCTCATTTTCCTCCCCTGTGAAACTAAGCAAAGGGTCTAGATGCCCCTTCCAGGCCCTCTGGTTCTTAGTCCAGAATGTAGCTGCTGCACATACATTGGTGGGCACTAGACATAGATTAGGATCCCCAAGGATCCCAGAGGCCTGGGGTCCAGTCTAAGCCATGGGAGGGGATGTGCCCTCTCAAGCTCCTCCCAAAGAGCATCTCTCTCAGTTTTCTGAAAAGTCTGAAAAATTGGAGGATAGAGCTCCCAGGGAGACCCAGGGCTGGCTGCCCTCTGATCTCCCTGATGGGGCTCATTTCCACATAGATTCTGGCCCCCCACAGACCTGGGGCTCCCCAGTGGTACCTCCTGCAAATCTGGAATCCTGGCCTGACCCAAGGACATCCCTGAAGGCAGGCCAGAGCTCTGGCACCCATTCTGAGGCCTTACCAAAGTTTACAAACTGTGGCAGAAAGGACTGAACTGGTGAGGGTTTGCAGAATCCTCCCAGCTCCCCCAAGTCCTGTCAGCTGGAAGCTGAGGGCTCTTACTCAAGGCCACCTCCCACTCCCCCCACCCCCCACTGTCCTCAGGGTTCCTTGGAAGCCTTTTGGGCCAAAAATGTGTACAAGCAAGAAGTCAGACCAGGAGGCCCTGAGAGAGAGCCAGTCCTGGGGAGGGCAAAATGAAGGGCCTGGGTCACAAGGGCAAAGGCCACACCTACTATATAGAAGGCCCTGCCTTGGTCTGCCATGTGCCAGGCCTGACCCAGACACCCTACAGAGGGGCAAAGGCAGGCAGAGACAAGGACACAGAAAAAATGAGGTAAGTGCTAGAGGAGAGGTGCCAAAACCATAGCGAGATCCCTTTCACCTGGAGCCATTGTCAGAGGTTGTCTGGAGGAGCTCCCACTGGGACAGGCCCAGAAGCACAAACTGAGCTTGGGGGAGTAGTTTTAATGTAAATAGGTGGGGGTGAGAGTTGGGGCTGGACTCTGGATCAAGATAACATGGTGCTGGATGTCCTTGGCGTCTTTGATGTCTGACCATGCTCTAGGCGTTCCACAGCCTACTTCAACCACCTTCATGGCTATTGGAACAAACTGATCTCATCCTCCTATTCCTCAAGGGGGAAGTCTTCCCAGGCTTGGGTTAACTCAGGACAGGCTTGAGACCCTTGGTGACCCTCAACCTGGTCAGTGTACATTGTTTCCCCAGGTGTGACCACTACCCAAGCTATGGGTTCTGGGAGCCACAGATGGCTGAATCAGCTGGACACCAAAGGTGGAAGGGCAGCCCTGAGAGGTCATAGTGAGGCTGGCCTTCAGATGAGTCATGGAAGCAGTCCACTGCTTTCCAACCTAGCAGGGCCCACTAGAGGTTGGACTGTTCCCCAGGGGCCTCCATCTCATCCACCTTGGCAATTCAGTTCATTTTAATGAACATGAATGCAGATGCAACCTTAAACAGAGGGTCAAAGTAAATCCTCAAGGCATCTACCTCTCCTCCTCACTCCAAGTTCTCTCCATTGCCCCAACCACCACCCCTGACCCTTCACTGGGGTGATGGGGGAAAATATTGTTGATGGTCTGAACAAATACATGCCCTTCAACTTCAGCCATGATGCTTATAGGCCCCTAAAAAGGCCTCCACCAGGGCCCAGATTCCCCAAGGTTATCTGAGGGGTATAACTGCTCAGGGCCATCAAACTAGAATCTGGCACCTGGTCTCCCCCTTCCATCCGTCAGAAGCTCCACTTTCCTGAGCATATCCCTCTAGGGGAAAGAAAGGTTTAGCCATAGTGATGGGGGATGAGTCCTGCTCCATGGATCCATGGGAGAGGGGTTACCACCTCCCCTTCCTGGAAGTCAGCTCACCTTCATTAATACATCCCAAGACTGAAGTAGAGCCTTTCCCCCCCTCCATTCTGAACCAAGAATAATGGAAGGAAGAAGAATGTGACAAAGAGACAATCTACCAATAAGCCCTCTCCCAGAGGGGAGGGGGCTGCCATGGGAAGTGATGACTCCCTTCTTGAAGCCCTCCAAATTATGGCACCATGGTCTTTCAATGGGGAAATCAGAGAGGGAATTCTGTTTCAGATTCAAACTGGATTAGATGGCCTCAAAAGTCCCATTCTGGGGCTGAGATCCCAAGCATTTATGGTCAACTCTGCCTCAGGCTGGACCAGCTGAGCCCAGAGGCCCCCTGAAAATCTTTCCCAGAAATGGAGTGTTTTGAAGACTCAGACATCTGGGAATCAAAGAACCAGTAAGAATATGAGTTGACTCGATGCCAAAACTAAGAGAGGACTTCCAGAGAAAGAGACCAGCCCCATGGATTCTGCTTGGCCCGTGTTCACATTCAGTACATAATCTGACATCCTTCTGATATTATTTCTGAGGAGGTGTGGGGGATATGTTGGCCCAGACATCACTAAAGTCAATTCCTTAGACTGCTACAAAATCCAACCCAGTCTTCCAAGCCCATTTCAACAGTTCCATTCTTTTCTGCACTTGACAATGACTTGCGGGACTTCCCCTCCCAGGACAAACACGTTCTCCTTCTTCCTATAGATCTATGATTTATGAACATGCCATTCTCGGATTCAGAATAGGTAAGCTGTTTGGCAGCCAGAAAAACCTGGACTTGTTCGAGAAAACTGCTCCCAGAAAAAAATATCCTTGGCTGAAGTTGGACAGATTTTTCTCGAGACTAAAATGGATAATATTCTAATTTTATAGACATCTGGAAAGAATGGATGAGGACAGGAGGTCAGATTGAGCTTTAAGTACAAGCAATTGGAAAAGGGAAAAGAGGACACGCTAGGAAGAGATCAGACCTAGAGTCGACTCCTTGTCTTACCCATCAGAACCTCCCACTCTTCCTGAGATGACAATAAATGCCAATTATAAACTCTTGATCATTCATTCCATGACCAATAGGGTCATGCTCTATTTATCTAAGAAAATCATGATCCCATTTGGGCCCCACTTCCACCATTCCTATGAATAATGTAGCATCTCTAGAGACCTTCTCTGCCTCAGATGCCCAGTGTGTGAAAATGACCGGAACCCCAGCCTTTCTGGCCCTTCGGTCATCTCTCTAACCACTGTTCCTTGTCATCTCTCTTTTCCACATATATTACAGCCATCATAATGGCTATTTGGTAGACTGCCCCATGCACACTATTGGCAGGAGTTGGGATGGACCTGAGGAATAAGACACAGAATCCCAAAGGAAAGTGTTAGTGAGTCTTGTCAGCCAGGGAATATGGGGCAACATAGCTTGGAGCTCCCCATAGTTTGGAGCCAGAGTTTGTGGGTTCAGTCAAGGACCCAGAGCAAGAGTTCATAACCCTCTTGTTCTGGAACCCTCAGGCAGTGTCCAGTGAAGCCTTAGAATCACATTTTCAAATAATAGAAGGAAATATCAAATTCCAATTAGAGACTAATAAAAATAGTTTTTTTTTTCTAATCCAGGTTCATGGAGCCCCTTCAAGTCTGTCCATGAACCTTTGAATTGGACAAACTCAGGTTTCCATTCCATTGCTTCATGGTCTTGGAAGGCCACAATAGAAGAGTCAGTGAGCAATATCATAAAAACAGTTAATGGGCCATGGGCCTCCCACACTGGGGAGGGTCAGCAACAGCTTAAAAGTACCAGCTGTTCCAGGTTCTATTGCTCTAGTCTATTGAAACCAGGCCATGTAATGGACACCTACTATATACAGAAAGACATGCAATGACCCCATTGGAAGGGAACCAATAGATTGGAGAGTCCAATCCCATTATTTTGCAGAGTAAGAAAGTGAGCCAGTCAGAAAGGAGAAATGATTTGCCTGAGGTCACACAGGTAGTGTGTGACTGAAATGGAACTAAAATCCATTTCTCTTCCCCCCCATTCAGAGGTTTTCCTGTGGTAGGGAGATCCCAGGTAATCAGTCCACAGTCTAGACACTAGATGATGGGCAGTAGGGACGGCATGGGCAGCCAAGACAAGGAAAGAGGGTGCTGTGTTCTTAGAAAGGAGGCATTGAAAAGGAAAAGAGAATGATTCCACACTTTTATTCTTAAGCAAAAACCTTTTACTGGAACAATGGCTTACTACAGGTACTGGAAAGAATGTTCACATACAAAAAATGAATCTCCAATGGATGAATATCCATCCCTTTTAAGGACCAGGGACAGGAGGGAAGATAGTTGGGAGGGTGAGACTTGTCACACTCCCACATGTTCCAACCATGGTAATATGGAAGGAGCTTCCTTTAAAAACTTAAGGACACTCAATGAGCTAAGGTAGAGAATTCAAGGCCCATGAGCCAGGTCATCTTGAGGGCATTGTAAATGGTGACACCAATTGTCCCCGCCTCCTTTTCCTGAAAGCAGAACCCAACCAATGAATTCATCCCCAGGCAAACCATGAGGCTCCCCCGCCCCAGAAAGGTTGGGAGCTTAGCCTGACTTCTTTCCATGAGATTTATTGTCCTTGGATGGGGCTGCTCATCCAATATGATCAGCTCTGGGCAGGCTCTTGGAACAGACTACCAGACCAGGTTCTGGATGGGAGGGCAAAGAGAAAGTACCAGCACTTGGTCTCTGCTCTTCTGGTCTCTCACACCTCTTTGGGGTTGGGGAGACAAGAGGGGTGGAGAGGAAAGAGAGGAAAAACCTAGGAAAAGTTGTTCTGAAGTAATTCATACCTACTCAGAAAGGAAATGAAGAGGAGGGTTTATAAAGCTGCCAAAAGGAGGCCTTCGGACATTACCCTGATAGCCCCCTTTCCTCTCTTGACTGGAGAAGACTAGAGGGCATGTACTCCCAGGAGGTCTCCCATCCTTGGCTCTGTGGTTCACTAGCACCTCTGACCTGTGTAAAAACTGGAAATCCTCCTCAGGAGAATCTCCAAGAGGAACCTGAGAATGGGGAAGTGGCAAAGACTCCAAAGGGGTCCAGCTGATTATTGTACAATGACTCACTTGCCCCTGATAGACCCCAGGACATTAGTAGGAATTAGGAGTTTCCAGGATCCAGAAAACTTACAAAGGAGCACATGGATTCATGGTTAACAAAGCCCAGCTGCTGACTCTCAGAAATGAGTCATCACGTGGGACTCACATCTGGAATTCCTTAGAGCCCCTGAAATGTGTGGACGAAGAAGACAGATGCCGGAAAAAGAGAGGCCTTGTCCCATATGCCAGGCATGGGCCCCTCCTCCATGGCCCTCAGTTAGGCAAGGGTTAGATCATGTCTTAAATCAGACTCATGGAAATGTGGAGTATTAGTGACCCAATTAGAGACAGATTTGTTAATCACCTTCACCATCCAAGTAGGGGTTGAAGTTTTGCTTTCCTGTTTCCCCTTGCTTTATATGTGTGCCTACACACACACACACACACACACACACACACACACACACACACCAAATGAATATGAACCATGTAGGAATATGGCACAACTAAATTACTCCCCCCCCAAAAAAATAACTTTTTAATTTAGAATATATTTTGTACACAATATTGATGGACATATTCTTTCTGCCAATAGAATGGAAGCTCCCTGAGGGCAGAGATTTGATCTCTTTCAATTTATTCACTTCACACCTAAGATCTGCCTCTTCCCTAATGATTCACTCAGAGATCTCTGATCAAGGCCACCAAGACAAATGGCTGTAACTAAAGGTCTGGCCATTGACATATGACTCAGGACACATCTGAGGATCCCTTACCTCTTTGCACCACAGTTTCGATCAATCGATCAACAAATTGTATGAAGCTTAGCACTAGTGGATGGAGTTGCTACTGTCACATTACAAGGATCCGTCTTTCAAAATCTCTCTGATTCTCCCTGATTGGCCAACAATAAGTCCCAGCCCAAGCCTCATCTGATCACCATTTGGCCTCTGAAGACTCAGAGTGGTGCACATAGCAATTGTTTCTGTGTTAGCTAGAAACTCTGAGGAACTTCTCTACCCAGATTGATTTTTCTTTTTGTTTTGTTTTGTTTTTTGCTCTTGGGTTTTTTGAGGAGTTGTTTTTGTTTGGGGGGTGAAGAATTAAAGAGATCATTTTTGGCCTCATTTCTTACCTAACCTTACTCATTGAATGGGCATTGACTCAGTCAAACTGAGACTTGGGAAAGACTTTAACTTAAAAAGACCAAGACCTCCCATAGCATCAGGGCCATCTCCAGTCACCCTGATCCATATCTGGCCACTGGACCCAGATGATTCTGAAAGAGAAAGTGATGCTGCTAACTTTGTACAGCACCTCCTCACTTAAATCCAAATGATTTGTATATCATGGTGGCACCTTCCTGATGTCATGGTCCTCTTTGAGAACAAAAAGTGTCCTCCCATGGGGCACAATGCCTCTAAAACTTAATAGATAAACTTCCAAAAGTGCCATGAAAAAAATTCATTCATGGCCCTATCAATATTCAGTGTAGAAGAGAAGAGGCGGGAGAGGCTAGGTGGCACAGTGGATAGAGCACCGGCCCTGGAGTCAGGAGTACCTGAGTTCAAACCCAGCCTCAGACACTTAATAATTACCTAGCTGTGTGGCCTTGGGCAAGCCACTTAATCCCATTGCCTTGAAAAAACCTAAAAAAAGAAGAGAAGAGGCAGAAAACCTCTGAAGGCAAAGAACCTGGGTTCAAAACTGATCTTTGATACTTGGTAACCAGTAACCTTTGAGACTAATCCCCTCACTTCCCCGGACCTCCATTTCCTCTGGCCTAGATAATGTCTGAGGTCCCTTATGGCTCATCATTATTCAGTCATGTCCAACTCTTCATGACCCTCTCTGGGGTTTTCTTGGCAGGGATACTGGAGTGGTTTTCCATTTCCTTCTCCAACTCATTTTACAGATGAGGAAATGGAAACAACTAGGGGAAAATGACTTGCCCAGGGTCTCATAGCTAATAAATATCTGAGGTTGACTTTGAACCCATGAACCTGAACCTTCATAATTCTAAGACCAACACTCCATTCACTGCACCACTGAGCTGCCCTAGCTATTCCTTATAGCTGCAATCTATGAAACCTGGGGATGAACCTCTCTGAGCCTGGCCAGTCTGACTATTGGCCACAATATCCATCTGTGACCCTTCCTAGCTTGGTAGATTCTGCCAGAGCTTGGCCAGCCACTTAGCAGACAAATTTCCCCATTGCATGCCCTCCTCCAGCTGTTTGCTAGCAAACAGTAGTTCATTCTGGACCTCCTCCTCTCATACTCTGTTCTTCAAGGGCCATTTTGCCTCCTCTCCAATGACACCATGTCACTGACTTCCTCAATTCCTAGTGGGCATTCTTTTACACACTGCCCCCAAACCAATCATACTGTTCCAGGGGGATGAGGAGGCTGGAATACTCTGGATCCCATCTCAGCCTCCCCAGCTCTCCTTTTGCCTCCACTCACAATCCCTTTTGAAGCCCAGAGTCAGTCTTCCTTCCAACCTAAACATGGCAGCTGTTATAGATTAGCCTTAGGTCATCTACCTTCCTTCTCAGGGAGTTCAGCCACTGTCTCCCAACTTCAGACCAGGAGACTCCCACTTTCCAATCCTCCAAGAGCTCAACACCTTGAGGCCCAGGACTTCCCTCTTCTCTCAGGCTCAGTCAGACACTGGAATGAGTCACACAAGATAGGTCATGCACCAGATATCCCCATGGTTCACGAGGGTTCTGCCTCCTAATAAGGTGCTCTGACCTTCTCCTGCCTGCCTTCCACTCTTCCTGCCATTCACCCTCCCTGGGCTCCCTGCTTCTACGGGCTCTTTGCTTTCCGAGAAGTAAATGATCTCAACTAAGAGAACATCGGAATGCACTTAGTACAGCGCTAGCCCCTTAGCAAGGATTTTTAAAATGCTTGCTCCCTCCCCTACCCCACTTCATCAAGAATCCCAAACCCTCAGACCATTATTTCTGCCCTTCATCATCCTCTGTCTCCAATCTCAATCCAAAGAACCATTTCGTCTGTGCCCCACTGGCTCAGGGACCCTCTCCCCTGCTAAGCTCCCCTTCCTCCCTTCCCCCCTCCCTCCTGACACAGTTCTCACACCAAACCTCCCCCAGCGGCCTCCTTGTTCCTCAGCCAAAGCAGTCTAGATACATTGTAACTCTGGTGGGTCCTAACTGAGATACATTGTAACTATACATTCCGCATCCATGGGTCCTCACTGCAGCAAGGCAAGCCTTCCAACCTCCCTGATTGGTTCACTGGCTCATTCCCTGGAGAAGCTATTTTTAAGACTTATTTTCTCCTCAGGTATCTCACATTTTCTTTTTCTTTCTTTTTTCTTCTTTTCTTTTTTCTTCTTTTTTTCTCTTCTTTCTTCCTCTCTTCCTCTCTTGTTTCTTTCCTCTCTTCTCTCTCGCCCCCTCTCTATATCTCTTTTCCTCCTTCCCTTCACCCTCTCTCTGTCTCTCCTCTCTTCCTTTCTCTCTCTGTCCCCCTCTCTCTGTATCTCCTTCCTTTTCTCTCTCTTTTTGTCTTTCTCTATCTCTGTCTCTTTCTGAGTCTGTCTCTGTCTCTCTCACATAAACACACACATACATTCTTGTCTCTCTCTGTATATCTGTGTGTGCCTCACACATCTCCTCTCTGTCTCTATCTCTTTCTCTCTGTGTTTCTGTTTTTCTCACACACATACACACAATCCTGTCCTGTGTATCTCTCTCTCTCTCACACACACACACACACACACACACACACACACACACACATACACACACTTGCCTCTATTTCTCTCTCTGTCTCTCTCTGTTCCTCCCTCTTCCCCTTCCCCTTTCTTCTCTCTCCTTTCTATCTCTTTTCCTTTGGCTTCCATAGTTTCCCCCCTCTCCTAGGTCTATGATTCTTATGGAAAATGTTCTCTGTGGGATTGGAAGAAGATACAAGGCAGGAATAATTAAAGCCCTCCTGCCCACTCCAGTCCATGGTGAATGCAACATGAAATAGCTCCATATGGCTCTCTTCCTAGCACCAAACACACAGTAGGTGCTTATTAAATAAATATTTCTTGAACTGAATTCAGTTTGTAGTGTGGATTAAAGGAAACCAAACCTCAATATAAAGCACAAAATGGTGAATTTTGGCCTTTCAGACCTGGAAAAAGAGTAGAGTTGATCAATGTGATGCCTGCCCTTTACAGAAGACACTGAGGCCAGAATGGGGAACTTGCCTGATGTCTTACAGCCATTAAGTAGTGATGGCAGGGCTCAACCACATCTCAGATTCCTAACCCATGTTCTTTCCATGCAATCTCAGGGTAATCCTTCATTTTAAGTTATACTTTAGGGAGGAGAGGGAAAAGAAGGGAGAAAGCATTTAGGTAGCTCCTACTGTATTCAGGACCTGAGCAAAGTGATATGCAGATATGAATTCATTTGATCCTTATAATCCTGTGATCCTCATTTTGCAGCTGAAGAAACTGAGGTCAGTAGCAGTTCAATGACTTGTCCAGGGTCATATAACCAGGAAGCACCTAAAACTGGATTTGAACTCAGGCCTTCCTGACTCTAGACTCCAAGCCCTTTGGTCTCAACTGTAGGCAGCAGGCAGTGCTGAGAGGCAGGCAGAGAGGCAGTGAGGTTTATACTGGAGTCAGGAGACTCATTCAAAGGCCCCTTAGAGCTTGGTCACCTCCTAAACCAGAGCTTGCTGGGACCTCAGTCAACATGGGTTCCAGACTGGTTAAAGATCCCTCTTGACCCTTCCCAGTAACTGACCACGTGAGCGGTGTGTGAAGACTCCAGCCTACTCTGAGACCTGACCTCCATGCTGCTCTCTTTTCTCCTCTATGACATGATCACATTGGACTTGATGACCTCCAGGATCCTTGTCAGCCCCAGAGCTTGACCCTGTTCAGTCACTTACTAATGGGGGACCCAGGGCAAACAAGCCCCAGTTTCCCCCTCTGTAAAATATGGCTCTCTGACTAGCTAGCCTCCAAGATCAAGGATGTCCATGCCTGGGGCCAAGCCAGAGAGGACACAAGGCAGACAGCTGCTGCTCAGCCCTTAGCTCCCAACAACCTTGGCCAGGCTCCACACAGATCAGGGCTGAGACAATGGATGAACTCTGGGCCCAAAGGAATCTGGCCATCTAGGGCCCTCACTATGGAAGTAGTTGAGCACCTGTGAACAAAAGAGGTAAAGAAATGGGAGCTGGATGATGATTAGGACTGGGGGCTTCAGAGTCCAGGGTGGGTACCCTGGAGGTAAAAACAGCATCCTCCACACAGAGTCAGCACCCTGGAAGACAGAGTCCCAGATCAAACACTAGAACCCTAGACCAGTCTGACCAGACATTGTGGAAGGGCCCTGTCTGCACCATGAATTCTCAGGATTAAGAGTATTAAAAATCATCTTGTTCACATCCAGGGTAGACAAGGTGTCTAGACAGCAGCTCACCCTGAGCCTGGGAGCCCTTAGAGGACCACAGGCTTAATTAGAACCACCAGGAGACATAGGCACCAAAATGTGGGCTGGGAAACCCCACAAGGGAAAACCCTGTTACAGGAAAGACCCCAATTTAGGATGAACATTGGTGATTTGAAGGTGAGGATGGCCAGGGGGCAAAGAAAATGGAGCCTTGCCCCCTGCAGAACAATGGAGGGGGCTTAGTCTCTGTCTCTATGTGTGTCTGCCTCACTATCTCTCTCTGCCTCTCTGTTTCTGTCTGTCTGTGTGTGTCTTCTTCCCTCCCTCCTCCCTCTCTCTTTCCTTGTCTCTCTCTGTATATGTATGTATTTGTTCACATGTAAGTCTACATATATGTAAAGTAAAAATGCTTGGGCTGAGGGGGCTGCTTTGACCAGTGGTGAGTTGCCTGTCATTATAGGCATGGGAACCCAAAGGGGAAGACTCCTTGAGCAAACCATGCCTAGAGAATGGTTTGGCCTTTCTGAGGTCCCTCAAACACCTGAGATTCTAGGACGAGTTGGTTCTGAGAACACAGGGGGCTGCCGAGGACCAAGGATCAGGGGCCAGGTCCTGAGGAAATAGTTATTTCTGGGGCACAAGGGGTAGAGGTGAACTCTCCCCCTACCCATGCTGACATTGGAGATCCTGAACCCAGCCTCTGGAGCTCCTCTCTGGCCAGAAATGGGGGCAAGGACATTATTTTAAATGAAGCTCAAACTGATGTATTTTTAAGGGATCTCATGTGTGAATATTTTATACAGAAGTTCCATCTTAAAAGCTTTGATTCTCTGCATGCTAGGGCTGAGGGGGATCCTAGACTCTGGGGAGACCCCAGTGTCAACACTGGGAGCCTAGTGGGCCACATGACTTGGACTGGCTCTGGGACCTCATCTGGTCAGGGACGGCCTGAGGGGGTTCTCCTCACCCTCCTCACCCCGGACTTGAAAGGTGTGCCCAGGGTCACATGATCCATCTGGAGCCTCAAAGGCCCCTCTGCCCCTGTGCTATGAGGCAGCACTCTGAGCAAGTCTCTGAGCCTCAGTTTCCTCTGCTATGAAATGGAAGCAGGGAAGTAGGAGCAGAGGGGACTTTGAGTTCCTCTGAACTCAAAAGAATCTAAGAGCTGTTGGCTTCTCTTTGGGCTTCTTCCCATCCATGCTGCTCCAGACCATCCCCCACAGGCCCCAGGCCCTCTTGTTTCTCAGGCCTACCCCTTCCAAGTGTGCATGAACTCTTCGACACCCGTCCTGCAGATCCCAACAGCAATAATACTTCTAAAGGACTGTCTCCTTGAGAAGCCTCTTCAGGTCTGGAGAGCAGGAAGGCCTGGCCTTTTCATCTTAGCTCATCTTCTAAGGCTCACGCCTCCTCATTCCTCTTACCCTCAGTTTACTTCCCTTTTTATATACACTTGTCAACAGTAACATCAACAGAGACACAAAGAGAGCTTTTGATAAGCCCCTGCTGTTGGATTCCCCACAGAGACATGTAAAGAAACCAGAAGCAGCCACATAGAATGGAGGCTTGCATTCTCTTGCCCTGCACAGCTCCCACCCCCCAAACCTCCTAATCAGCACCCCAAGATTCATCCAGTCAGACTCTGGCTGGATAGTCCTTCAGAACCTGGATCTAAACCAGAATGATTTCAATTTTCATTTGATTTCACAGTCACGAGGCTGGATTTCAACCCAAAATACAAGTTTGATTTTCTCTGTTAAATCAAAACCATTTTGAGGGAGGTTGAGACTGAGGTTTTTGAATTTCCTGCCCGGAAGCCTTTGATTTTGTCTTCTGCTGGAAGTGCCTTTGGCAGACCTCTGGGAGCCAAGTAATTGTTCAGTTTTCTTCTTATTGGGCAGCCCAGACTTTGCAGGGTCCCCCATTTCAGTCTTCTCACAAGAGCCTGGGTACCCTCAGAGGCCAGAATCACTAGGGCCTGCCTACTCATCTCCTAGGGGATTTGGTCCAAGTCAGAGACTACTTTGGGATGCTTCCATTTATGGATAGGATACTCACCCAAATGGGAACAGACTAATGCTTCTCTGTGGGAGTGGGGCAGCCAAGAGCAGAGGCTGCTTTGGGGGCTGACATTGGAATTAGGGTGTGCACGGATATGTGGGTCATCTAGAAGCCAAACCAAAGGCAGCAACCTTCAGAGGCTTCTCAGAAGACAGAGTCAGGGAGGTTTGTCTAACTGGCTGCCAAGACATGGTGGACGGTCCATATCTCTGTGGGTGAACAATTAGCCAGACCCAAGAGAGCCATGAAGGGCAAAGCCAGGGAAGATAATGGAGGAGAAGACAGAATTATAATCCAGAAGGATCCCAATAAGCTGGAGCCACATGCCACAAGCCAACTTAACAGGAATCTAGGTCAGCTTCAGCTTTGCTTCAGTTTATGGCACGAATACAAAATAGAAGAAATGTGGTTAGATAACAGTCGATGAGAGGAACAATCTGCTTGTTTTTGTAGAGAATGAGCTTGAGATGAGGCAGCGGGGAGACACGGCCGCCAAGAAAGATGAGGAACTGAGGCTGTATTCCGACACTTCTGGTCCAGGACAGAGGGAGAAACAGAGGAGAGGCAGGAGAGGAGGCTGAGTCCCAAGACCAGTACAGTGGCCAGGATGGCTGGAAGAGAGAGGACAGGAGGGGAGTGATGGGCAAACATCAGAAGAAGAAAAGCAAAGATATTTATGCTTGCTGCTGGGGGGCCACAGGCCACAAGCCCTGGGGCTACAGGCTGCCCCTGGAGCTTCCTAAGAAGGGGAGCCACCAATGAGGCCTAGACTTTGTAAGGGGGGAGGTCAGAGGAGAGAGCCAGCCTCAGAGTCTCTACCTATTGGTTTCCATTCACTTCTTCACCAGTTACCAACTTTTGCCTGTTCGTTTTAAGCCTCAGTAGCCCTGGGCTGATGTCATCACTCCTAGAGTGGATTCTGGCTTCTTGTTCTCTTTCTTCTCTCACATTATTCTGGAAGGGGCTGACAAAAGGAGTCTTGCATTCCCAGGCCTTAAAAACACATTCTTGAGTGACCCCAAGAGTCCTTTGGTGAGCTGATTCAGAGCAGAAATTCTGAAAGATTAAAATCTTGACAATCTGGCTCTGCCAGTCTATTGGCTGGCCTTGGCATCCCTCCAGAGGGCAGATATCCAACTGAAGAGGCTTCTGCCCCCGGGATGATGCCCTGGGGACAATAACTGGACCCCCTCTGCCCAGGCCTCTGGCCAGCTGTTGAAAGGAAACTGAGCACACCAAAGACCCTCTGCATTTATTGCTCACTGAAGACCCCAAAATAAATCAATAGCCAATGAATAATGAAATAAGTGGATGAATGAATGAATGGCATTTGAGCCCTTGGCTCTCCTTAGCCAGGCAGCTCCCAGCTTAAGGGAATTTCAACCAAGCAATCATTCAATCAATCAAGATTCTCATGATCAAAAGAAGTATGCAGGGGGGAGACATGTATGCAAATGTGCGGATGTGTATGCAGACACGGAGCCCAGAGGCAATTGCATAAGATTTTCAACTGGAAGGAACCTGAGCAACCATGGAGTCTAAGCCAGGCCCTAGAGCCCGGGGGTCCCTGGTCATCCAGTCTCTGTGGCAAGAGCCCTAGCAAGGTGGCCCCATCTCCAGAGGTAGCCTACTTCCCTCAAAGAGGAGAAGGAGCTGTCTGCCTTAAAGCCTTCATCTGCCTCCCCTCCCCTTCTCTTAAGTCACAGCTCCTGCTGGGCTGCCCTTAGGACTGGGCACAACCAGCTGATCCCTTTTCCCTAGGACAGTCCTTCAGGTATGGAATGCCCCTCCCTATTTGGCACAGTCTTCTCTTCCAATGGCCCTCCTAGTTGGTCCTAAGGCCCCCACTGTCCTGGCTGCACTGCATAGATGCCCTCTCCCAATCCTTGGCTGCAAAAATGAACCCAGTGGATAGGTGTGTTCTCAATCTCCAAATGGTCATTCCTTGGGTATCCTTGGCTATGGAGCCCATAGCTGCTCGGGCCTTCACTATAACCTTCACATGTTTCATCCAAATTCTGTACATGTCCATCTACATACATTCATGCACACAATCTCCCCCATTAAAGGCTAAGGTCCTTGAAGGGAGAGGCTGTTTCATAACTGTCCTTGTACCCATAGTGTCTCCCATAATGCCAGGCATGCCTAATACTAAGTCATAGGAACAGCAATGGTCCAAAACACAGATGAATGGGTGGTCTTGGTCAACAAACCATCATCTCAGCTGCCCCTAATCTCTCAGTCTCACACAAGTGAACTGCAAGTCAGTCAGCAAACATTCACAAAGAAAAGCCCCACTGCTATCTCTCCCCACAGGGATCTCACCTGCCAAAGGGGGAGACAACATGAAAGTAATGGGGTACACACACAGAAAGCTGCTAGTCTACTGTGGTCAAGGGGGAGCACCTACTGTGAAGGAGTCAGAGCTGAGTACTGGGGCCCACAATAAAAAAAGGGATGCTGGCCCTGCTCACAAGGAGTCAATGCTTGAATGGTGGAGAACCTTCCAGCACTCAACCTGTGATTCTCTGGCATAGAGAACTTCCCAGTTAGAAATGTCTCCCCTGATGTAGGGTCTGTATTAGAGAGGTGGTTGGGGCCAAAGTCCCCTGCTGGGATGCCAGAGCTCAGAGGACCCCAGAGACTGGAGAGCCCAGCCTCTTCTGATAGCAAAGGAAACTGAGGCCCAGGAAAAGAGAACACTTGCCCAGGGCCATGCAGGTAGTAAGTGAGAAGTTGGGATTTGAACCCAGGCACACTTCCCACTTACAAGTACTCTGCCTTGAACCCAGATTCTTTGTTGTCCAAGTTCAATTCTTTGCCCACAGGGTCTGACTGGTCTCCTAAGTTAGAACTGAGATTCTTCTGCCAGCATTGCCATCCTGTTATTGTTGGTGGGCTATGTGAGTCCCACCCTCCAAAGGCTCACTCTCTAGGAAAGAAAAGAAGAACAGGCATGAAGAAGGACTGGGAAGGGAGCCCAACAAAGTCCAGTCACCATTTCTAGGCTCTGCAAACTCTTGCAGCCAGTCTCCACCTGGAGCTGGCCTGGAAAGGGGGCCAGACCTGAGTCCCAGTCCTGGATCCCTAGGATTGTGGATCAAGCCTTCCCCCCACCCACATGTGAATCCCATCTTGGTGTTCATGACTTTGGGCACCCATTTGACAGATGCCTTTTAGGGATGGCAAAGAGTCATTCACATGGAAGTGCCAAGTCTCCTTCCTGCAAAGGAAGTATGGGGGCTGGGGCCTGGAGACTCAGGGCTCTGCTTAGAGAACAAGAAACTACATTCTCCTTCCAGGGTTTGCTCAGAGAGGCAAGTTCAGAGCTTTAGGCTCAGCCCACCTTACAGGAAACTCTTCCAAGGGCAACTGGTGGGGGTGCCCTGTATCCCAGAAGCTCCTGAAGTAGGTGAGGAGCCCATTTCATTTCTAGATCCTTGGGTACTGCCCATCATTAGTGAGTCCTTCCTGAGCTCTTCTTCTTGACTAGCCCCTCCTTTGCCACCTTTACTGCCCTCTTCTGCAGCATGACCCCAGGGATCTGTGTGGACCCATCTCCCTCTGAGGTTTCTCTCAGGGAGCATCCAATGAACTTAGCCCAGTGGTCTTCTTTATGTAGGTGATCCCCCCGGAGCCTCGTTAACAGCCTGGAACAGGCCCTCACCACCTCATACCTGCACCACTGCAATAGCTACAGGGCTACCTGCCTCAAGGCTCCCTCCCACTCTAGTGCATCTTCCTCCAAGATTACTAGTCTCTTTAAGAAGCATTTTTATTATAACTTCATAAGCATCACCAAGCACGAACCTTTGCATGTGTGAAAAATAATGCCAAAAGAAGACTGGATGTGAAGTGTGACCTTCTCTCCCAGGTCAGTTTTGTAATTTGACATCATAGCGACAACAGTGTGCCCTTCGTCTGTGTCCCCACCTGACCTCCCCCCACCTCCCTTTGGTGGGTTTTTTCTTTTCTTTATTTTTTATTATTGAATTTGACAAACATTGACAGGCATGAATGCCACTCTATACAAGGACTACCAGGAAAGGGGATAGTCTAGGAAGCCTGTTTTGTTTAGTTTGGGGGTTTTGAGTAAATATTAAATTGACTGTGACAGTAACAAAGCCACCAGCTCATCCACAGTCCCTGCAGAACATCCTTCAGCCTCTTCAGATGTTGTTCTAATGTCTCTTTAATGCTTCTCCTCTTTGGAGGGGTTGAATCTCCCTCTCTTTATTCCTTTACTCCTCAGTGAGTTTCCCTACCCCACCCCACCCCCCTAAAAAGAAACTCTCCCCCTTGAACCAGAAAATAGAGAAGAGCAAGTTTTGGACCTTATGGCTCTTGGGTCACCTTATCAGTGTCTGGTCTCCTTATTGAGGCTGGAACTTTCTTGAGAATGGAAACTAGTCTGGATGCTTTTTCCATCCCCCCATAGAGCCTAAAACTGATGCTTAAACAATGTCAGTTTGATTGAGGAATTCATCAACAAGCCGACAAGTTTACCAAAAAATGTTTCCTACTCTTCTGGTCCAGGCTTTTCTTGAGGGCAGGGACGATGATCCTTTTGCTTTTCTAGCCTGGTGCAGGGTTGGGACACAGTGCACGTGTTGAGTCAATCTGTCTGTGGGTCTCTCACTTCCACTCAGTGCCTTCCCAGCCTCCTTTCCGGTGACCATTGAAGGAGTGCTGGGGCAAGCTTCAGTTCATGGGTGATGCTTCTCCTAAGAGTCTCCCAATGGGCTGCTGATGACTCAGGGACCACACCAGGTAAATGAGGAGGCTGTCTAGGATGCTGCTCTCCAGGTGGCAAGATGTGATCTCAATGAGTGGAGAAGAACTACCCTTCTCTCCCCAACCATAATGACAATGGACCATGGATTACAATGTGACCTCGGGTACATTAAAAATAGAAGTCATTTCAGGGGCAAGGCAGTGGGAGGCGTGCTCCCCAGTCAACAGGGAGGAGGCAACAGAGAGGAGGCAGGATGAGTGCTGCATCCTTTCCTAGCATAGTTCAATCACCACCAATAGATAAGACCATCAAAAAGAAGATGATGCTTCTGGGATCGTTCAATGTCCAATTCCAAGGCAAAATGTGAAATGACATTAGCAGAATTGCCCAACTGTCATGACTTGTCCTAATTGTCTTCCAGCAGATTGTCTTAGCTGTTATGTGAGCTGCTGAATTCTGTTCTAATCACTCATTAATGATCCCCGTGAGTCTTGCAGGCTTATCATTCCATTTGCTATTGGAAATCAAACCAGTTCTATATGTGATTTTGTTTGCACATTGGGCAACTTTCTTTGTTTTTAACTTGCCTATTTTCTGGCTAATTCCTTAGAGTCATTACTATTGCTATCATAAAATTAGCATCTCTCCCCAGGAGCTGAGTTAGGAGCTATGAGTCAATGAATATTTCCTTAACCAGAAACGGATGTACAACTGTAAGGAGACTTGTAGAGCAACAGTGGCAGATGTCTCTGACCCTGGGAGTCCCAGATCATCAGTTATTGATTGGTGCTTAATGTGAGGATCAGAACCTCTCAACAACTTTCTGAGGTAGGTGATATATATATATATATATATATATATATATATATATATATATACGTATATATGTATGTATGTATATATATGTATACATATATATGTATATTATATAGTCTCCAATTTACAAACAAGGAAACTGAGGCTGAGGCTTATTCAGTACTGCTATTAACTATCAGAAAAAGGCTTTGAATCTGTCTTCCTGCTTTGAATGCCAAGAAGCTTTTAACCACTCCAAAGCAAATGCTCATGTCATAAAGAGATCTGCAGACTAGACAGGAACTTCCCCTCCTGTTTTTATCTCCTTTCCCCTCTCCCCCATCAAAGTTCTTGGCTTTCAATCAGGAATGTCCAAATAGGAATTATTTGCTTGAATAAGGCCAAGAGGTCAGAGATGGTCCTCACTTGTCACATTCTTGCCCAAAAGATTTCAGTGGACATCTGGTGTCAAATGTCCCTAGAGCAACATTGCTGAATGAGTTGGTCTCTGTTGTGGTCCTGAACATCCAGGGGATTCACGCTGATGGAAATCCCCAACCCCCGAGCCAGAAGAAGAAGAAGATTACAGGCTGATAGAGGAAAGAAATCACTCTGGAAGTCCAAGCCCTCTGGGTGGCCACTCATCAACGATGGGATTGGAAGGGTTGAGGGGTAGCTGTGTGACCATGGGCAACTCCCTTCCCCTTCTAGGCCTCAGTTTTCTCTTCTGTCCAATGATCAGACTAGATTTCACAAATCCATGAACCTCTAAAAAGACAGAAAGAGAATCTTTCACCAGAGTGGAAGAAATATAGAAGTGGGAAGTTTTGGTGGTGGGCAGAATCTTTTAGAAAAAAATTGTCTGAAGCCCTTCTGAGAAGGAAAAGGAAAAAAAAGGCAGCCAAGATTTTTCTCCTTCCCAATCCAGAGGTGGGTCAATTTGCAGTTGAAAGAAACTATAGGATTCATCTTATTTGTCCTTCTTTCCATTTTACTAGGGAAGAAAATGAGGTACACAGTTGCCATGAGAATCTGAGAATGACCTCAGAGGCATCTTGTCCAACCCCCTTGTTTTACAAAATGAGACTTTGGGAGATGACTTCCTAAAGGTCCCACCTCTGACTCCCTGTCTCTGTCCAACTTGCCCATAGACTCAGTCAGTGAATGGCAGGGTTGACTCCAAGTTCACTCCTCTGCAAGTGTTAGAAAATCACAAGAGTAAAGGATGTTTGACTTCTTAATATGGTTTCTTAGTGCTTAGGAAGATTCAATCCAATCCAGGTAATTTTTATCAAGGTCCATGAGCAATTGATCATCCAACAAATATGTTTGGAGCACCTAAGGAAGAGAAAAGTCATGTCCTTGAGAAGAACAGGGCAAACCTCTGAAAGAACCTTCTCAGATTTGGGGACATATTAGACCATGCCAGGAGAGTAGCCTTGCTGCTCCTTCTCTCTAAGATTTCAGTCACACCAAACCAGGGAGGGATAAAGAAAAGAAAGAAAGCTACAGAACAACTATAATGAGTACTGATTTAAAAGCTTAAAATCAGCTTCTGGCAAAAAAAAAAAAAAAGATTACAGAAATGTATCCCCAAAATTATTATGATAAATTTAGTTTTATACCAGGTATGCAAAAGTGATTCAATATAAGGAAAACAATTTTAAAAATCACATTAAAAACATGCAGCAAGGGGCAGCTACATAGCACAGTGGATAGAGCACCAGCCCTGGAATCAGGAAGACCTGAATTCAAATCCAGTTGCAAGACACTTAATCCTTATTTAACTAAGTGATCTTGAGCAAGTCACCTAATCCTATTGCCTTGCAAAACACACAAACAAAAACCACAACATAGCATATGTAGTATGGC
Source organism: Macrotis lagotis (assembly GCF_037893015.1). Classification (NCBI taxonomy): domain Eukaryota; kingdom Metazoa; phylum Chordata; class Mammalia; order Peramelemorphia; family Peramelidae; genus Macrotis; species Macrotis lagotis. Next base: position 271,657,703 of record NC_133662.1, on the reverse strand, counting down.
ACTCATTTATTTTATAAACCCTATAAAGCAGAAGCATCAAGGAACCTCACAGGCCTACTGGACTATCTGTGTGCATGTGTGTATGTGCATGTATATGTGTATGTGTGTGTGTGTGAGTGAGATAATCACCCTTACTGTTTCTTCCCAACTTCTTAGAGCAGATGTTATCCAAGGGATTGTTCTAGGTCCTTTACTCACCTCCCTCTCTCCTTGATCCTCTAATTCTTAGCTTCCACAAAAAGTTGCTGTAAATATTTTTATACAAATGGGTTCTTTTCCTCTTTTTTAAAAATCTCTTTGGGATACAGCTCTAGTAGTGGCATTGTGGCATTGCTATATCAAAGAGTAAGAATGGTCTGATATATTTTATCCCTTTGGGCATAGTTCTAAATTGCTCTACAGAAAGGTTGAATCAGTTCATAATTTCTCCAAAAGCACCTTAGTATCCCAGTTTTCCCACATTCCCTCCAAAATTAATCATTTTCCTTTTCTGTCACAGTAGTCTATTTGATCGATCTGAGGTACTACCTCAGAATTATTTTAATTTGCATTTCCCTAATCCATAGTGATTAAGAGCATTTTTCATGTGACTATAGATAGCTTTGATTTCTTTGTCTGAAAACTGCCTGTTCAATAACCTTTGACCTTTTATCAACTGGGGAATAAATTACAATATTACAAATTTGATTCTGTTTTCTATATTTGAGAAATGAGACCTTTCTCAGAGATACTTGGTATAAAATTTTCACCATTTTCTTTTTCCTTCTAATTTTGTTGCATTGGTTTCATTTGAACAAAAAAAGTTTAATTTAATACAATCAAGATATTAATTTCATGCAAGCAAGATTTTGTAAAGTTCTCTATTCCTGGTTTGGTCATAAATTCTTTCCTTACCCATAGATTTGACATTCTCCCCTAGTTTTCCCATGATGTCACCCTTTATGTTAATCATGAACCCATTTTAACCTTATTTTGGTATATGGTGTGAGATGTTTGTCGATACCTAGTTTCTGCCATACTGTTCTCCAAGTTCCCCGCCAATTTGTGTTAAATAGTTCATTTTTGTCCCAAAAGTTTGGATCTTTGGGTTTCTCAAATGCTAAGTTATTATGATCCCTTACTACAATGTGTCTAAACGATTCCACTGATCCGCCATCCTATTTCCTAGCCGATACCAGATTTCTTTAATGATGACCATGTTGTAATACGGTCTGGTATCTGGTCCTGCTAGACCAGCCTCTTTCACATTTTTTTCCACTGATTTCCTTGATAGTCTGGGTTTTGTACTTCTAGATGAATTTTGCTGTTATTTTTCTAACTATAGAATAATGTATATTGTTTGTTATGGCAGCGAATATGCAGGCTGATTTAGGTGGAGCTGCCATCCTTGTTCTATGGCTTAACCATGCCCATGAATAATTCATATTTTTCCAATGGCTTAGATCTGACTTTGTGTGGAAAATGTTTTATACTTCTGTTCTAGTTCATATAGTTTATCTTGGCAGGTAGAGGCCCAAGTACTTTATATTACCTGCAGTTCTTTTAAATGGAATTTCTCTATCTCTGGTTGTTGGATCTCGGTGATGTATAGAAATGTTCATCATTTAGGTAGGTTGGTTTTCTATCCTGCAATTCTGAGAAAGTTCTTTTTCTGGTTTTGTAGTTGCTGCTCAGTCCATTGATCTCTTTTTCTGTTTTATTGACGTAGTGCATAGGGATGTAAATTTGTGCACTTGCTGCTTTGGCTTCATCTCATAAACTTGGGCATATTGTCTCATTGTTGCCATTCTCTTTGATGGAATTATTGTTTCTATGAGGTTCTTTGTTTCACTTAATTTTTAGGACTCGCTCATTTAATTTCCAATCGACATTTAGTCTTTCTTTTCAGTGTCCTTTATTGAGTGTGATTTTTATTGCATCATGATCTGAAAAGGGAGCATTTAATATTTCTGCCTTTCTGCATTTGGTTGTAAGCTTCCAGGCTTACTGTGACTTTGTAGTGAGCGTTGCAAAATGTAAACATGCTATAAATGAACACCTTAGCCGTATCTTTACTTGTTCTCTCTCCTCCAGTCTTGAATCCAATCACTGGACTGAATTATCCTGGATGTGGAGCTGCAACCCACAGTCCACCAGGGCCTGGAGACAGTGAGGAGTCAAGAGCAAACCAGAGGAGTTGGAATATCTCAATGGCTCTATTGAGGGTGGGAAGGCCAGCACATCATTAGGACTCTCCACTCCTTCCTTGCTTCCTTGGGTTCTCCAGGGAGCCCACAAGCAGTCCCTAGAGCACAGTGTCCCTTCTTGCCACCTGCATCCTCTTCCCTCAACTTGCCAATGTGAAAGAGGGTGGGCAAAGAAAGACTCAACAGCTTCTTTACAATTTGATTGTTTTATTGCCCACAGGCCACAGAAAAGCTCATACACCTGAGTTCTGTGATGATGCTTGGCCTTCATTCTCAAAGAAGACCATGACATCAAAGAAGTGATGCCATGACAGGCAAGTGAATTGGATTTGAGTGACAGAGGCTGTGTTAAGTCACCAGCCTTACTTTCTCCTCCAGAGTCATCTGGGTCCAGTGGCCAGATAGGAATCAGAATAACTGGAGATGACCCTGGAAATGGGTTAAGTGGCTTGCCCAAGGTCACATGGCTGATAAGTGGTCAAGGGTCTGAAGTCAGATTTGAACTCAGATCCTCCTGCCTCCGGGGATGGTGCTCCTCCCATGGCACCACCTAGCTGCCCATGTTCTATTCATAAAAGATCAGAAGAGAGCTGGAGATTTTCCCAGAAGCTGGGTAGGTGCTCCAGACCAGGGTAGCAACCACCCTGAACTATCCTTTACACCACAACTGATGGTTCGTTCCCTTCCTGTTAAGCCTCTCTGAAGCTAGTGACCTGTTGGAGTGGACAGAAAGTAGCCTTTGCATGTATATCCCAGGGACCTTAAGGAAACCACTGGAGTAGTGACCAGTTCAGTCATCTGGTAGATGAAGGTATAAATGTTCGTCCCTTGAATTAAGGATTGAATGTGACACTGTGTTTGACTGTAGGCTCAGGGTAGGCAGGACAAGAGCTGATGTGAGCTGCTTCCCCTCCCGGAGCATCTTCCCTAGATACCCATCGGGGGGCCACAAGCACACACCAGAACCACAGGTCCTTTCTAGCTAAAGGAAGATTCGTTTGAATATAATTACCATGAGCTAGAAGGAGAGGCAGAAGGCAACAGCAGACACAGTAGCCTTGGTTTGCCTCTGACAAGGGAGGTTTCCTTTCACTGATATCTATGTCCCTTCTCTTTCCTTTGGATGACCTTGGCCATGGCCTGGCATGCTCCTTCTGGGGCCCTGAGTAAGGCCTGTGACTCATGTGACATCTCGGATTGAGTGCCAGGAAAGAGCTCTGGATCTCATTATACGTTCTGATTCTGATTGTCCCCTCTGCTGGTCACTCCCTAGGTCTCCATGCATGTCAATGCCCTTATCTGAGGCTCTGTTTACCCATCCTGTAAAGGAAAGGAATATGTCCTCTTCTTGCTGTTCAGTCACACCTGACTCTCTGGGACCCATTTGGGGTTTTCTGGGCAAAGATCCTGGAGTGGTTTGCCATTTTCTTCTCCAGCTCATTTTACAGATGAGGAACATGAAGCAAACAGCTTGATATGACCTGCCCAGGATCACACAGCTAGCAAATGTCTGAAGCAACATTTGAACTCATGAAGATGAGACTCCCTGACTCCAAGGACAACCTCCACTGTGCCAGCTCACTGACCCATAGATTTGATATGGCTTCCAAGCACCTCCCACTTCTGAATCCTAGTAGCCTAAGAGTCTCATTCACCCTGAGGTAGGAGAGTTTTGCCCCTCTGGAATGTTCAAACCTTCCAAAAGGACTCCAGGGAGAGAGCTGGCTTAAGGCAGAAAGAAGCAAATGCTGGCAGAGGCCCAGAGGGAGAGAGAGTTGGGAGCCAAGTTCCTTCCTGACCCTCCTGGACCATGTGTAGTCTACTGATGCTGGAAACTCCCCGTGCCTCTAGGAGCCCCTCTTGGCAGAGGGGCCAGCTCCTGAGAACAGCCAGACACATGATTATTCCTCTGCCTCTTCAGATTTCCTCAACTTTCCCAGATTTTCCCCAATGCACACCTATATCAGCCCCAAGGACTGAGGGAGTGGGGTTTGGCCTCCGTTCCTAATTCTGGTGCTCATACACAATTATTATTACTCACATTATACCCTAGACCAGGCAGAATTTTGCCTGGAGGCAGATGACTTGCCCTTCCACCAAAGGCTTTCGGGAGCTGCCTGGCCTCCAGGTCACTCGCTCCCCCACCTGCGTGGGGCACCTGCCCAACTTGGGCTGTGACCTGGACCACACCAGCCCCAGCCACCTCTCATGTCCCCGCCCCACGGACCAGAAGCTGCACTTGAGAGGCCGAGCGACCTGGGCTGGGCTAGCTGTTGTGCTCATAACCTGAAATTGTAGGCCTTGGATCCCAAGCACTGCTGCTCCAATGGGGTCCCAGAATCCCCCAGAATTCCAGTTTCTGTGGTCCCCAGCACAAAACTGTGAGATCAGCAGAGGACTGGGCCAGAAGGACCCTTCGAAGACACTGTGTTCAGTCTCCTCTGTTTACAAATCAGGAAACTGAAGTGGGATTTGAACCCAAGTGTACCTGCCTCTAAGGCCAATGCCCTAACAATTGCACCACCCCATAAAGAACTTGGAAGAATATAGCCAAACCTGCTCATTTCAGTAAGGGGGAAGCTGAGGCACAGAGAGGTCCCATGACTTGCCCAAGGTTAGTAGTGGAGCTGGAATTCAAGTCCAGGATGTGGGATTCCCAACCACACTGTCCCACTGTATGGGAGGAGCAGATTTGGAAATCAGGGAACTCTGTTTAATAGAGGCTTTCCAATAAACCCCCCTCATTTTACAGAAGAGGCCCCAAGGAGGTGAAACAGCTTGACCCAGGTCACAGGGCTCACAAGTTCTAAGCGTGCCTCCCAGTGTCTTGCTCTTTTTGTTCCTTGATTTGTGATTCCTGGGTTCCAGCCCCACCCAGGGGTGGAGGAGATGGCTATTCTTCCCCCTCCAGCCAAAGAAGCAGACTTGTCCATGTCCCAAACCTCCCATCTCCAGGGCTCCACTCCAACCCCCGCTCACGTCTCCAGCTTGGATGAATACATTTCCATAAGTTGTGGCCCCCTCATTTCCCATCCCGCCCTCTGGTGGCTGTCCAAGACCCCACTGAACCCCCCACCCACTTATTTATAACTGCTGAGTAATGCAGAACACTGGGCCCCTGTAGAGGACTGCCAGAGACCCAAGGGGGCTGGGATTAATTGAATAAAGGCCAGCCCAACAATCCAAGCAGTGTGGTTTTTCCTGTGGCTTTGCCAGGGCCCTTACTTCATGGGATGGCAGGGCCTTTGGTGTGGAGACAGGAAAAAGGAAACGCAATGCCCCCATGGAAAAAGTCTGGTGGGGAGTGGAGGGGTGGGGGAGGGGGGAGGGGTTCCCTGGCCAAGGAGGGGAGGAGACCCTTCACCGAGGGGAGGTTTCTTTTTTCCTCTTGTTTCTGTGGTGATGGCAAAAACAAACAAAAGCATCTGGGTCACCTGGCTCCTGCTGACAGCAGCTGGGAAAGGGGCTCAGGGACTCCCTCTTTTAATCTTTTAACTCTTTCCCCCCCACTGACCCTCGTCCAGCCTCAGCTGCCTAGGCCTCTAAGGGGGCACCCAGGGATGGTCAACCAGGCCCATCAGATCAGATCACAGAAACCCTCTGACCTCCCCCGGTCACCAGCCACCAGGAGCTTGGGGGGGGGGGCCCTTGGTGACACCTCCAAGGTCTCAACCTCTCCCCCCTCTAAGTGGAGGAATTGTCTTCTGGGCCTCTGGGATCCTTTCAGTCTAGCTACAGCTCGCTCTGTCGCCTGAGGCAAGTCACAGCTTCTGCATCTAGAAAAATGGGAGCATCAGACTAGATCCTGGCCCCAGAGACTTGGGGGGAGGCAGGACCACAGAGCCCAGAGAGCAGAGGGCCAGGAAGAGGAGGAATTGGAGCACTATTCTCCAGGACTCCAGTTCCCTATCCACCCCATCACACTGCCCCCAAGACACACTTCCAGCTTGGAGGAGAGGTTGCCCCAGACACGAGGCAATCCGGCCCACTTGAGACCTGACCTAGCCAATTCAAACAAGACACTTCCTCCCTCTGCCTTGGTTTCCTCCTCTGTGAAAGGAGGACCATGGTTCAGAAGGCCTTGAGGAAGCTCTCTGGTCAAAAGTCACCATCCTTGCTAGCTACATGACCCTAAGAAGGGCCTTTCCCCACTGGGACCTTCCCTTCATCCCCAACTCTGGGGCAGGGAACCTCTAATTCTGCCAATCTGCCTTTGATTGTGGTGGTAACAAGAGCAGAAGGAAACATGGACAGAGGCTGGACCTTCCTGGCCAGAAGACAAGGGAAAGGGTTGGCTCTGCCACCTGTGGAAAATCTGAGCCTCAAGTCCCTGGCCCCCAGGCCCTGAAAGCTAAGTGGGCAGCCCTAGGAGGAGAGGCCTTCAGCCCTGGGCTCCGTGGACTGCTTCTTCACAGTCACTTCCCAAATATCCTGGAGAGGCCACCTCTACAGCTTCCCCTGGGGGATGCAGGCACTTCCCTGGCTGCTGAGGGGTCCTACCTTCTTGGGTTTTCCTTCCTCATGTCCAACCACCATTGGTTCATTCACACATTAAACCTTAAAGTTTCCAGGTTTGGACAAGAGACAGGGCCAAGACTGGTTGGACGGACAGGAAAGCATCAAAAACACACTTCCCACTCTGATTGAGGGCCCCAAAGTATCCTCAAGTGAAACCCCCAGGAGATCCCGATGAATGTCTCTGAGATCATTGGTTGGATAGATGGGCAGGTCTGGGGATGATTGAGGGACCTGGTGGATGATTAACCCAGAGAAGAGAAAACCTGGGGGAACTAGGGAGGAAGGCAGTTAGTGAAGAGGCAGACAAAGGGCTATCCAACCTAGAGCCTTGCAGTGAGGGGCGGAAGGTCCAGAGAGTCAACACTTCACCCAGATGAGGACTATCCCAAAGGGTACTGGATTGCTTCAGGGGCTAGTGGAAGGACAAGAAGCTCAGGGGTGGTGAAGGAAATTCTGGGTCAGGAGTGGCTTAGACCAGAAGTCCGGCTCTGAGGGTCCAAGGTTCATTCAAAGCCAAGACATTTTACAGGAGCTTGACTTAACCATGGAACCAAGCCCCAGTGAAGAAGGTGCCATGGGCAAGGACATCAGCCCCTTGACCTAGTTAGCTGAGCTCACTGTGGTCTGGCTTTCAGTCCATGGTCCAACCCAACCATTCTTTCCAAAGTGATGGCGAGCTTCTGGTTGCCCCATCCAATGACCTTTCTGATCCTGAGACACCACAGGTGCCCCTCTGCACCTGGATCCTCTCTCCTCTTGGGTTTCAGGACACCCTCTGTCCTGCTTCTTCTCCTCCCTCCCTCTCTGAGCTCTCCATCCCTGCCTCCTTTGATGGATCCTCCTCCAAGTCACTCCCTCTAACCCTGTGTCCCCACATTGGGTTGATCCTTTCCTGTTTTCTCTTGCTTGGTGGTCCCTGCAGATAACCTCTAGACTTACCAACCTGGAGCTCCCAAGAGCTAAGAGGTGTCAGAGTTAGGATTTGCACCCAGTCTTTGGGTTCTAGAATCCCAATCCATCTGCTGAATTGAGAGGGAAGCAGCAGAGTGGTAGGTTGGGAAGGTGGAGTTCCCTTGGTGTTCCCAGTAGAGTCAGGCAACCTCTCTTGGCTGGAAGAATCATGGAAGGGTGAAGCCTAAATGGGGTGCCTGCCTGGCCCCATGGATTGGACCAATGGACCCTGGCATGCCAGGGGGATGCTGAGCTTTGAACCATCTGGTCTTCCTCACAAGTTGGGGGACCTTCTGAATCTGATTTCTGTGAAGCTCTTCTCCAGAAATGAAGGGAAAGCCAAAGCTTGTCCTGAGGCCCTGCAGTGCACCCCACTCCTGACCAGGATCCATTTCCACCTGACCTCTTGGCTGTGTGTTGAAGTGCTAGGAGTATGAGAACCAGAGCAATTGAATCTAGCTCCTGCTGCTCATTTGTTGTACAGCTTTGGGGCCTCAGTATCCCCATCTGTAATCTGACCTCTAAGGCATCAGCCAACCCTAAATCTCATAATCCTCCTTGGCCTTGACATGTCTGAATGGAAGGGGTGAGCCCCTTGACTGGGCTACATGCCCCCCAACCCCACCTGAAGAGTCTTTGAATTAAACAGACCCAGTTGCAACATACTTTCCACATGACTCATGACCGACAGTAGCCGCAGCGCGCGCGCGCGCGCACACACACACACACACACACACACGTGCACACAAACAGACACACATATACACATTAGTGCCTCCTCCTCTGGGGCTTTTTAAGGAATGGGTGGATTTCCTGTAAAGGGGGGCACAGGGTGGCCAGTCAATGGCCAGCTGCCATCAGGGCTGACTTCATCTATGTCCCAGACTCTCTCGGGGCAGTCGCCCCCACGTCTCACACCCTTTCTGCCCATGGTGTGAGATCTTTTAAGGTGGACTGGACAAGGCAGACAGTCCCCTCCCCAAATTCTGAGGGCTGCTTCAGCCATGCTCAGGGATGGGGCCCAAGGCCCGTCATCCCCAAAGCTTACATTACATTTGTCTAGAGTTGCTTTGTTTGGACTTTCTATCTCAGGGGTCTTTCACTTAATAAATGCTTGTTCAACTCGCCTGCACTGAGTCTCTTTGATGGGTTGGCACATTTCCCCAGGTCAGGAATTGCTTTTGAATAGTGGGCAGAGCCCTGAATTGAGAGACCCTTTAATTTTACAGGGGAGGAAACTGAGGCCCAGAAGGGCTAGGGCACTCATGCAAGGCTACACAAGACTGGATTTCAATGAAGGTCCTTGCTCTCCATCAATGGTTATTGGAACCTAGGGAAAGTCACCAGGGTTCTCAGCATTGCAACTCCCTCATTTATAAAATGATGGGATGGGCAACAAGGTCAGGTGGGGGTAAAGTGAGAGGATCAGAGTTCAAATTCTGCTACTACCTGGGGACCTTGGGCAAGTCACCCTCTGCCTCAGTTTCCTTGACCATGAAATGAGAGGGTTGGATTAGATGAGCTTTTGTGGCCCCTTCTAGCTTGGAATCGTCGGTGTGCAGACTGAATGATGTCGAAGGCCCAGCTCTTGGCTTGTGCCTTTTGTCTTATGCCCTATACCTGGAATGCCCATCACCACCAGAGGGCAGTGAGAAAGTGTCATACGCATGCCCCTCCCAGCACTGTGCCATCTGAAAATTGAATGAGCGTAGCATCTATCCCTGTATGTCACTTATTGCTAAAAATGTCCAACAGCCCAGGCCAAGCGCCCCACTGGAGCACTCCACCTTCTGCCATGTTGGCATGAATCCGTCCCCAGGTCTCTTTGAGGGACCAGTCACCAACTCTCTCTGGACTGCTCAGATGGCACCTCTCCAGCTTCTCTTCCATTCACATGTGAATGCCACCCACAGCACACCCTTCATCAACCAGTTGAGTCCCCTGCAGAAAAGGGCTGAAGGTGTGGTCACTGCTTCCTTTTCTAGAAGTCACTCACATCTTTTTTGATTATTTTTTTTAGGTTTGTTGCAAGGCAAATGGGGTTAAGTGGCTTGCCCAAGGTCACACAGCTAGGTAATTATTAAGTGTCTGAAGCTGGATGTGAACTCAGGTCCTTCTGACTCCAGGGCCAGTGCTCTCTATCCACTGTGCCACCTAGTCACCCCCCCACCTTTGATTATTTATCCTAGAATTGTCCCATGAATCAAAGCCAAGCTCTTCCTCTTTTAGCATCTTCCTCTGTTACAAAAATCAAAAGGAAAAAGAAAAATTCCCTGCCCTCCAGGAGCTTCCATTCTAAAAGCATTGGGGCAGAGGAGGGGAGGGGGCCTTTAGAGCTGAAGTGTTCAGGGAAAGTTTTGTTTGTTGATGATGTTGAGTGATTTCCGTCACATCTGATTCTGGGACACCATTTGGGGTTTTCTTCATATAGATCTAGGAGTGGCTTACCATTTCCTATTCCAGCTCATTTTACAGACAAGGAAACTGAGGCCAACAAGGTGACGTGATTTACCCTGCATCCAGGCAGTGTCCGAGGGCAGATTTGAACTTAAGAAGATGAGTCTTCCTGATTCCAGGCCTGACTATGGTACCATGGCTGAGCAGAGGGGACAATACTGTGAGGAAGGCCCTTCCTCTCAGAGAGGCATAATGCCACAAACAGGGATGGAAGGTCACTGGGCTATCTCCTTTCGGCATCACCCTGGCCCAGTCACTTGCCTTCCCAGAGGAGCCTTAGTTTCCTTCCATGGGGGAGGAATGACCATACCGCATATCACTCAGTAGTTCAGTCACACAAACTGTGGTCATCAGCTGAAGACCGTGGGCTCTACCCTCTAGGAGATTCCTTGAATATGTAGAAGACAAGGACAAAATAGTTGGGCTGCACCAACATCTGAGAGAGGTTAGGGGACTGGGAAGTGGGGAATGGGAAAAGCCTCATGAGCTGAGCTTTCAAAGAAGCAAGGAATTCTAAAAACCACAGTAAAGAGGGAGGGCATTCCAAGCCTCCAGGACAGCCTGTGCAAAGGCATGGCAATGGGAAATGGAGTGTGACAGCCCCTAGCTCCACATTTCTAAGGGCCACATCGAGTCACCTTTTGTGGTTCATTCACTCTGTGGTGCCAGCTCTTTGTGACCCCCATGAGCCCAGCCGGCCTCAAGTCCATCCATGGTCAGGTCCATTACCACCATGACACTCTATCCATCTCCTCCTCTGCCATCTCCTCCATTGCCTTCAACCTTTCTCAAAATCAGGGTCTTCTCAAAGAATCCTGTCTTTTCATTATGAGGCCAAAGCGCTGAAGCTTCTACTTCCCGTGAAGGGTCAAGTGAGCTTCTTTAAATAGCCACTGATTGGGTCTCCTTATAACTGAATAATATCTGCCCTTCCAGGCCCTCAAGGCAGGCCCTGCTGGCCCCCACGCAGGAAGGCCAAGCCAGCTGCAGCCCTGCCAGAGTTACTCACCAGGGACCCAAATTCTTTCCTGATAAATGCTCCATGGGCTCACCCTGCCATCGGCACATAGTTGCCGCTAACGCTCTGCCAAACCGGGCCTCACTTCTGGTAAGTGGGTCGTTTAGAAGATGCCAAGAGTAGCCAAAGGCAGGCAGGCCAGGCACACTCTCCTAAGGCCAAAAATCCCTCTGGCACTCAGGGAGCTCTTGACAGTTCCTGACTTGATTCCCTGGCTCCGGCACTGGAAATGTCTTTCCCAAACTTGGACTAGAACCCCAGATCTGGGGCACCAAATACCAGCCTGCAAGTGCAACAGAGGCCAGGAGTCCTTGGGGAGGGTCTTAGGAGCATAGAACCTGGGCTTGGGGCATCAGATCCAACCTCCCCCTTACTCCACAGCTCAAAGGAGTTAAATGACTTGGCCAAGGTCACACAGCTATTCTATGTCTGAAGTAGAATTTATAAATTATAGATTTAACAGTGAGAGGAGGTTAATTCAAATCAACAGACAATCAGTAAGCATTTATTGAGCCTTCTGTGTACTAGTCCCTGTGCTAAATGCTGGAGAGACAAAGAAAGACACTAATAAATTCCTGCCCTCATGGAGCTTATGGTCTAATGGGGGAGATAATGCACAGTCACATGCAGAATAGATGTATCAGGATGGACAGGAGGAAATGAACAGAGGGAAGGCCCCTAGCATTCAGGGGACCAGGGAAGGCTTCTCTGGAGGGTGGGCCAAACTGAGAGGCCCTGCCCTCAGAGAGCCCCCAGTCTACTCACCCTAAGCAGAAGCTGAGGTTCTTGTTCTGGGATGGGCTGCACTCAATGGCCCCTGAGGCCTCTCCTTCTCTTGGCCTCTCCAGTCATGGCAAGGAGAGACCACTGAGGTTCAGAAAGGTCAAACAGCTGAATTAAACGTCCAGGGCCCATTAGGCACAAACCTCACCATTTTCCCCATCATCCAGAGACAAAGGTTTATGGTAGCAGCTCTGTGTAGAATGACTGCACCATGGAAAGCTTGGGTGCTGGCAGTGCTGAGGATGGGCAGTGAGAGCCCAAGTTGAGGAGCAGCTTCTCCTGAGCACAGGATATCTCAGAGGATGGTCCAATGCCCTCATACAGCCTTTGCCCCCTGCCCTCTGAGAACGGTAGCCATTCAGATACCCAGAGGCTGATTTAACCTAGCTTGGCTCATTTGCCCTTACCCTGGACCAGGCCTTGGAAAAATTAAAGCGTGCTTCCAGTTTCCCCTCACTGGCTCTTAAGCTCAGAGGTAGATTCACTAGGGAGCAAAAGGCCCTGGAGCCCAAGGTTGCCTCTCATCATTCTGCATTACCTACAATGCCCTCCAGGCTTCCAGCTCTTGTTTTACCATCCAAAATCTTGAGGGACCTCAGGGATGTGGACTAGGAGTCATGAGGCCTGGGTTCAAATCCAGCCCCTCACCCTGGCTAGGTCCTTTATTAGGTGAGCCTCGTTTTCCCCTCTGGACCCTACAGAACCTCGCAGTGTTGTCATGAGGATTGAATCAGATCATGAGTGGGAAAAAACTCTGAAAATCACTCTAGCAAATTCAATGCTTTATTATTTCCTGAAATCCCTTGCTTATGTTGTCTTTCCAAGCCTATGTTCCAATCACAGCCAAGGTCTTTAAATGCTCATTGAACATGACCCAGCCTCTGCCTCCTTGGGGTCTTCTATCATTCAGATTTAGGAAGGAGGCTTTTGCATGTTCCCTCTCCCCAGGGAGTACAGTAGGGGAACAAAGGCAGGGACAGGAAGAACTCTAGCACATGGTGGGCCATGACATGCCCAGAAGAAGGGATGAGGGAGGGGGAGGGGGGAGGGGGAGAGAAGAAGGGAGGGGGAAGGGGCAGACTGTACAAAGAGGAGGAGTGGGAAGCAAGGCCTGCTAGGGTCTTATTAGGTAAAGGCTTGGGCAAGTCCCCAAGGAGCCCAACTGCTTGTCAGTTGGCGATCCATTTGAGTGTCTAGCCCTAGTGAACTTTTAGAAAGCAATTTTTTAATATGATGGCACAATGCCCCCAAAGCCTATGACCCATTTGATCATGAGGACACACCTTCCACTTTGAAAGTATGCAGTAAACTTCTAATTGCTAATGGCACTGAGTTGGGGGCTGTAGAGCCCTAGAGCCTGACCCCAGTTCTGGGAGACTACGTGGTGTTGATGATCAATAGGCTACTAACCAGTGAACACCTAAGAATGAGCTCTTTATGGCAAAGGCAAATATATTTAGGACAGGAGAGTTGGGTGGGGTCCTGGGGCTCCAGTCTAGCCAGGGAGGGGAAGGGGGAATACATTCCCACCCTTCCCATGAGTCAGGGAAGACTGAGAAATTCCAGTGAGAGAGGAGAACAGGGGGAGGAGGGACATTCCAGGTGAATGGCACATCTTAAAGGGGGCTAGGGGAAGTCTCTCCCTTCCCCTAGGCTCAGTCTCCCAAAATAGAACAACTCTGAATAGTGTAACAGAGAAGTCAGCGGGTGAGGTCCTTGGCCAGCTCTGATCTACCCTGGGTGGGACCCCATGAAAGGTTTCATTTGGGGAAGGTTGGTCTGGAGAGGCTCTTGGAAGGCGAGCCCAAAATGTGATCGGTGACGATGTTTGCTGGCCGGGTGTATGTCACCTGGAAGGCACAGTCTGAGTCCCTCTCTGCCTGGTTGGGCAGAGGCTGCTATGGGGCTATTGTGGGTTTGGGGGCAGGAGGAGTGGGCATATGGAAGACAGGATCCACCCTTTCCCCTGGGTTCAGCCCTCAGGGATGGTTATGGCTCCTAATCAATCCTGCCCACCCCCACAAGGTCCTCATCCCCACCCATGCCCTTATGCCAGAATCCCACCCTTTCAGGGAGATGCCAGTCACTCACAAGGGCAGTAGGTTCTATTGATGCCTCAGGATATAGTGCCCACCTCGCCCTTCCAACTTGGTCCAGAAGCCATGGACAGGAATGATGTTCTTACCTCTGAGTGAGAGCCTTGGGTTGGCCTCAGGGAGGCCCAGGAACTCTGCCAATTGAACACCATCTAACGATGTTTCAGCCTCCTCTTCTGTGGCTGGATCCACTAAGTTCTCCTGGCCCCAGGAGGGGAGCAGAACTAGAGGCAAGAGATGCCTGGTGAGGCTGGGAAAGCACCACCACACCATGCCCTACTTGTGTCTAAAGACACACTTGTTCAAGGTCACACTTAGCACAATTAAGAACCAGAGAGAGGCAAGCTTAGACTCAAAGCATCAAAGAGCTTCTCCCCCAAGGGAGACATGCCTTCCTTCTCTTGTCAGGAGCCAGATAGCCCACTAGCTCAGAGGCTGGAGAGGGCACACTAACTTAGTTTGGGCTAGACTGACCATGACAGTTCTGCTAAAGGTTCTGAAGAAAAGCTCTTTGAACAGCCAGCTGGGTTGAGTGTGAACTCTCTTTGTAAGGCCACCTGTGAGCAGTGTGAATTCTCTCTGAACAGCCAGCTGCTTGGAGGGTGGGTGGGTAGGTGGTTGTTGTCCTTCCTTGTTGAAGAAGACCAAAACAACATCACTATGTTTGAGACAAATGGCCCTGTGTCCGACTGTGGCTGATCAGACCAACACGAGGCTGGAATGCCCTGTCCCAGGTTGGGCACAAATAGTCCATGTGAACCCCTGAGGTGGGTATTCCTAACTGATGGATATCACATTTCCTCTGAGCTGCTTTCATTCTGCTTTCCTCATGGAGTGCAGCCCCCTCCCTGATGAGGGCATCCTATGCTGGGTGGTACTGGGCCAGGGTCTCCCATGCTGTCCAATCAATTCTAAAGTTCTTCAAGGAGACCTTAAAGGTGTCTTGGTATCACTTGTATATTTTAAGTAAGATGCGCATGCACATACACGTGTGCACATGTGTGTTGCTATCATCACTGTTATTAAGGGTGTGTGGATGTGGGTGTGGAGAATCTAGCCGACCTGTCCTAAGTCTACATGGGAAAGTCACTAGTACAAGGTCATCTGTGACTGGAGTGAAGGGCTCAGACAAAGGATCTCTTGGCAAACTTGAGGAGGGGGAGATGACTTCCATTTGGGAAACGGGCACAGAAACCTGGAGTCTTCAGAACAGAAGCTAAGGGAAAACAAGCTTCTGAGAGGTAGATTATCCAGGTGTAGGGAATGGAGTGTACAAATGCTTGGAGGTTAGAAAAGTCATTTCCCATTTCTATTCATTAGCCCACTTTGGTTAGACTTTGAAGCCTCCAAGCACTTCCATGTGAAAAGAAAGACTGGAGGTATACCTTGATGGGCCTTAAAGACCTACCAGAAGATTCTAGTTTATCTAACAAGGAATGAGGACAGCTGAAGCTTTTAGAGCTGGAAAGGAGCTTTATCAGCCCTGTCCTTTAGAAATATTAGTTGGGCATCCACGTGGAGGAGACAGGAAAACCAGAACCTAGTATGATAAACCAGGCAAGAAGTGATACTAGGGTCTTATCCAGGGTAGTGTTATGTGGACCAGAGAGAAGAGAATGGATGCCAGAGGTGCGGTAGAGAATGGATTCACCATGCTTCGCATGATCATCCAATCATGGGATGCTAGAGAGAAGAAAAAGATGGGGAGGTCTCAACCAAGGTGTCTGGGAGGATGGTGGTGCTCTGATAGAAATGGAGACATTAGAAGGGAGGCAAGGTGTGGAGTAGGGTTAAGGTGGTGAGCAGTTCTGGGTATGTGGAAAGTGAGATGCTTCCAGGACATCCAGGTAGGCATGTTCTGTCTGGTTGACCTGGGAGGCACCCTGTCTGTGCATGGCTCTGGTCTTGGAGACAATTTTCCAGCCGGTTCTTTGAGATCTCTATTTGATTACACTAACACTGGTTTTCTAGGAAACCGATCATAACCTTCAGTTATTTTCCTTGCATCCCCAAAGAAACAGAAGGAGTCAATGGAATTCCTTGACCATACATATGGCCTAGTTCCACCATTTGCTCTGCTGCATCCGTGAGAGTGGCTCTAATCATATGGCTGAAATAAAGGAGCAAGGCAGGAAGGCCATTTTTTACAAAGCCACAAGAGAAGGAATGAGCCACACTTTGCACAAGTATTCATCCAGATGTAAAGAGCAGCAAACTGCCTTCTGGGGTGGGGGGTAGGGAAGTGAGATTGGGGGGGGAATTGTAAAACTCAAAAGAAATAAAACCTTTCTAAAATTAAAAAAAAGTATTCATTCAAATGATCTCAATTAGACTTTGCTTCAAAGAGTTTCAAGGACTGACATCCAGTTCAGAGATTACAACATTCTTGCTGTGCCTATCTCCAGGTAACCTTGAGTTTGTTTTCCTTACCCCAAAAGGACCAATCTAAGGGATCCCAGGATCCAAGTTATAGAGTTGGATGAGGCCATTTAGTTCAACATTCTCATTTTACAAATGAAGGATCTGAGACCAAGGCTAGGAAGTAAGTTGCCCAAGGCCACTTATCTAATAGGGGCAAATTCAGAAGGGCCTAGTTTCAATATGACATCATTAGTCATTAGAACCAGTGAATCAAAGGAGAATTATATTTGGAGCTTCCATAGCAACCTTCCCTAACTTGGAACAAGGTAATTCTCCATGCTACCAATTTATCCAGTTCATCCCTCCATTTGGAACAGGGGCCAATGAATGGTGTTCCATTCATTAGCAGGGCCAGTCATGAACGGACCTAGATGTGTCAGGATTTCATTCCCAAATGATGGAATAGGTGAGTAATGAGTGACAAGAAGCCCTGAGCAGGGAGCAGGGGAGACAGGTCCATCAGGAATTCCCATGGAACAGGGTCCCTCACAACATCCTTCCTAATGAGGCACAAGGACACCATGAGCAGTGTTTCCTGAGCAATGTTCCCTGACGATCCTCAACCTTCTAACATTTGGAACCTCTGAGCTTTCCCCCCATGAATGACGCATTGTGGGCCATGACCACAGACCTTGCCCATTCTTGGCCCACAGATTCCACTCTAAACAGAAGAGGAGAGAATGTTGGTGTGGTGAGGGCCAAACAGCTCCATGGATACAGCCAAAATGGGCAGGGTTCTCCTGGAGTTCGAGCTCTTACTATTAGGCTTGGCTTGGCATCAGAAACTTACCCGGGAGTGAGCACAGTAGAGTGGAAAAATGATTCTCTGCAGCTGAGTCCCATGGCATCATAAGTGGAATAAATCAAGGCAAACCCAGGTCTCAACGTCTTCTGAGGACTTCAGGCCCAAGGTGCCTGAGGAGGAGAGTTCACCTTACAAAGCTCCATTTTAGAAGCCCTTCCCTCTACTTTACAACAGCCCCAAATGAATGACTCCACTGGGAAGACTAGAAACAGGTGGCTCATTGACTTGGTTTTTCCTTTAAATAAAGAGGGGCTTCATATGAAGGGTCTGGTGTTTTGCTTATTTGTCACAGAATCAGAAAGATGTTCTCCAGCACCTTGGGGTGATGGGCAGGAGATGTGGGGTCCTCCAAGCCATGGTATATGCTGTCACACTAGAAAGCACACTTCAGAAGACTTCCTGGTGACGGAAAGGCTACCTAGCACCTGAGGACCAGGCTCATCAAGGGCAGAAAGGCTCAGCCCAGGTACCAAGGCTTCCTCTACTGCAGCAAGTCACAAATTCCCAAATAGTAAATGGCCCATCATCTGCTGCACTGGGGAAGGCCGAGCCGGGGGATCCCACATCCTTGAGGGACTGAGATTAAGGGGGAATGTCTCTACTCTAGACTCCTGAGCTGCTCATCAGCACTGAGCCAATTCTGTATCTTTAACCAGGGGAATTATAGAGAAAAGTGAAATTAGGTATGGGTGTCACTGCAACTTTGGGAGAGAAGGAGGGACAGACAGAGAGAGATACACAGGCTCAGACAGAGACAGAGACAGAGAGACAGAGAAACAGAGACAGACAGAAATGAATATGACATCTTCTAGTTCTCTCCTTAATTCTTTTCTTTTAAAATACTTCCTAACTTCTTAGTTCATACAAACCTTATGACCTCGGTCCAGAGGAGGAGGAACTACATGACTGAGATGCCTCCATATTGGCTATCATGATTTTGAAGATTGTCTCTATTCCCTTTTTGAGTTTTAATCCTGCATCACCAAATGCTTGGTGATCGGGTTTCTATTCACTATAACCAAATGCAAAACAAATTTTAGTTGCATGTTTATAGTTACAAGTTTCAGAAGCAGAAAGTGCATATAACCCCAAAGAGATTTTACAACAATAACTTACACATCTAAGCAGACGGTCATTTATAACTTCATAAGAAATGTAGCCATTTTCCACAGGTCACATCTCTTTTGGGCAAAATGCTATTTTTTGATAAAGAAATATTCTCTTTGATAAAGAAATAAATCTGTTTTAGAAACTGGTATTGAAAGTCCTTCAAAACAGGCTTCACCTAGGGGCGGCTAGGTGGCGTAGTGGATAAAGCACCGGCCCTGGAGTCAGGAGTACCTGGGTTCAAATCCAGTCTCAGACACTTGATAATGACCTAGCTGTGTGGCCTTGGGCAAGCCACTTAACCCCGTTCGCCTTGCAAAAACCAAAATAAAAAAAAACAGACTTCACCTAATGATTCTATATTGTGCCTTTGTTTCCCTCAGCCACTCTATGCTTCCACTACTTGTTTCCCACCTCTCAAACAATCTGAAAATGCTGGCAATTCTGTGAACATGAAATTGGTCCTCTAAAATAGCCCACCTCCGAGTGACTAAGAGAAGGAAGGACTCAGAGATTTCAGAATTTCCAGCCTGGCCTTTCCAGAACCATTGTGGGAATTAAAAATGTCTCACCTTCAACAAAAGAGACTGAGGTAAAGCTCTGAGCTTATGGTCCTTTATCAAAGGGTCCATGATCCCTTTTAATGAAGTGGACCTCAGATCTTCCTCACTATCTGAGATGTCCTCCCTTTCCAGAGCCCTATTTTTTTATGGGTTGGGATCTAAACATTCAGGAATGGCTATCTCAGATACAGAATGATTCTAGAGATTGACACATAGCTATAGAAAAATCTAGAATAAGCAAAACAACACGTCAGTAAGTTCATAGGTTGGGTAAAGTAGTAAAGATCTTTGTTGACTTAGGTGGTCACAAGATGAATGGGCCGCTCCTAAAGTTGAACGAGGGGAGATGATATGGAGGTCCTAAAATAAATTGGGACTTTCCATACCTCGAGTCACCTCCACCACACTGGGCTTGGTCACCATGTCAAGGAAAAACAAGGATGGGGGGCCTCTAGGTAGCTTCCTTTAATTAGGAAAGTGACCTTCCAATTTGCAGTTCAGAGTTCTGAGGCCTAATATACAGATCTTATAATCATTGCCCCTATGGAACCAGTTGATAATTATTGGAATAGAGTGGGAGCTCAAATAAACTGGTTCTCTCTCCATGTTCTTATCCTTACTCCAGCCAGGAATAAGTCTACACATGGTTGGATTCAAAAGCTTTGCAGCATGTATTAAAGGATGTAGAAATCTGTCGATTGGCAATCTTGTCATGGCTGTCTTCCAGAATTCCCAAAAGAGAGACCAGGTGCTCAGACCAGTCTTCAACTCATCAGGGTCCTGCCTGCCCAAAATGTGATGTCTAGAATTGAGTGTTGCTCCAAATAACATTGACCAGGGTAGAGGACCTTGGCATCCTCATCCACTTCCTCCTCTCCATCATTTCTCTCTAAATACAACATAAAGTTCAGGTTTAGTATTGTTTGACTTCCTTGTTGCACTGTTAAATCGAATTGATATCCACCAAAATACCCAGGAGAATTCCTGCTTAAAAGCACCTCCTTCATTTCCTACTTCCAATCTGGATATTTTGAACCCAAGTACCAGGTTCTGCAGTTATCCTGCTCATTCATTAGGCACTCAAGTGACATAATGGATAGAACACTGGGTCTGGAGTCAGTAAGATCTGAGTTTAAATCCTACTTCAGACACCGTAAGACCCTCTGCAAATCATTTAACCCCTCTGTGCTTTAGTTTGTCCATCTGAAATGGGGTTAATAATAACACTAACCTCAATTGCCAAGATCAAATCAATCAGCTTCTATGTAAAAGCACTACACAATCATTGTAATCATCCAACTCAAGGACCCAGAGTCTTCAATGGAATGAAGATAACTTTTTGGATCCATAGAGATCAAATCAGTGGTACAATGGGTAACAACCAGTTCCAGAGAGGGCTCTGATCCAAAGGCCCTCTTTGGAGTTTCAGTCCTCAATCACTTTCCTTCCCAAGAACTCTCCAGGGTCCCAGACTGGGACTTATAACCCCCCCCAGGAGCTCTCCAGGGTCCTAGACTGAGGCCACATGTGCCGCAGGAGTTCTCCAGGGTACTGCACCATGACTTCTTAAGAACCAATTTGACCCAGTAGATCAAAACCCTGTTTCTGCCTATCTTTTCCTCACCATCACCATGATCCTTTCATGATGGTCTGCTAGAGTCATTGTGGTTGGAAAATGATTGCACTGAAATAAAACTGATCACTAGAATCCTTAAATTTAGCCAGGCTGATCCTCAGATGGTCTATGGATGATCTGTCGCCTTGTAGCATCTGAAAAGCTTGACCTCCAGTGGCAAGGTCATCCATTATCATCCACCTACAATGAGCCAAGCACAGGTTTTGCTCTCATAAATTCCATAAAGGGAAATGATGCTCATGAACATATGCACACATAAATACATGTGGTAGTTAAGATAAAATGGTGAAGGGCAGAAAAAAATTTTTGAAGCAAATTCACTTTTTTAAACAATGTTAGGAGCAATAGTTTCCATTTTTTAAAGTGTACATTTTCACCATTTTCATCAACAAACATTGATTGTCTATCATATTCAAAGCTTGGGTGAAGCATTAGCCAAACAAAGAAGTAGGAACTGGGCTTCCTGATTTCAAGGGCTTTGCAATGGGGAGGAGTAGAAGACCCTTCACAGCCATAAAGAGCGATTCCCATATAAGATACTATCTGTGCATTTAAGTGGAACCAGGTGATTCCCACTTTGGCAGCATGGTACACACCAAATGTTCCCATATGAAAGGTAAAGCAGCCATCTGGCAGCCCTTGAGACAGAACCCCCAGTGTGAACTTTGGGCTGTGTAGTCTCAGTGGTGTTGTGTGATGCCATTCTGGATCCAGGGTGGGAAAATGGGAAAATCCAGCCTCTATCTTTCAGCTTGAAGTAAATAGGACAACTCCTGATAGACTAATTGGGACTCCCAAACTGTTAGTCATCTGTGACACTCTACATTATTCTCCATAGCATCTGGATACCTGAGGTCATGTTCAGCCCCCTGATTCTCTGCAGCTTTGGCTTCAGCAATGGCATCCCTGAAGATGAAGCTTCTCAAATAAATAAGGCACCTATTGCCACTGTATACACTTCACTTTCCACCAACTCAGTCCCACTTCATTGTTTATATTTCTGAGCCTCAAAGTAGAAAGAGAAGAAAGGAAAAGGAGAGGACCTTGTTAGTTTTTTCCTGGTATCAAAACTTGCTACCGGGACAAAGATATTTGCAGGACCCCAGTCAAGCCCACTCCCCTCATCACTCACTGCTTGTGTGACCTTTGTCATCATTCCCCTTATCCATTTCCTCACCTATAAACTGCTCTCTATCAACAAGCCTGTGATGCTACAAATTCTCTTCACTTCTCTAGGTCTCAGTTTCTTCACCTGTTAAAATGAGAGGATTGGGTCAAATATTCTCTGAGATTCCTTTCATTCCTAAATCTATAATCCATCATATTTTCAGATTTTATGTTGGAAACAGGCAGCAAAAGAGGAAGAAAAAGAGTTTCAACTTTCAACCTTTCTTCAGATTCAACTGACTCTCTTCTTACAGCACCATCTAATCAATCTCAGGAACTCAGACTCTCCAACCTAGAGTGGATCTCAAAGACCTCAAATCTGGCCTGCACTGACCAAGCAGCCCCTTGCCAATGTACCTGATATATTCTCATCCAGTCTCCCCTGAAAATACCTCAAAAAATGTGTCCCCCACTCTCCTAGGGCAGATTCCATTAAACCTTAAGACAGTGCTAAATATTTTTTCGATTTCTTACCATTTTTATTTAAGGTTCCGAGTTCCAAATTCTATCCCTTCTTCCTTCTCCTCTCCTTTCTCTGAGATGAGCAATAAGATAAAGGTTGATCACATGTGCAATTATATAAGACATTTCCACAATAGTCATTTTGTTTAAGAAGACCTGAATTAAAAAAATGAAGAAAGAAACCGAAGGCAGATTTTCTGAAGGTAAATAATAGGCTTCATCATTAGTCCTTTGGGATTGTCTTGGATCATGAGATTGCTAATACTAGCTAAGTCATTCACAGTTCTTCTTCGGATAGTATTGTTGTTACTTTGTGCGTGCTTCTGATTCTGTTGACTTAATTATGCATAAATCTACCCTTGGTGACAGGAAACATGACTAATGACTAGAGCTCTCTCAGAAAAGTTTTGTGCAAACACAACCAAGGCAACCAAAATTAGGAGGGAAGCAGAATATTGGAATTTTTTTTTTGCAACAGGTGTCCCTATAAATAGAGAACTGAATTAAATTTATAAAAAACACAAATCATTCCCCAATTGATAAATGCTCAAAGGATATCAACAGGCAGTTTTCAGACAAAAAAATCAAGGGTATCTATAGTCATGTAGAAAATGCCCTATTATCATCATTGATCGGAGAAATGGAAATGAAAAAAATTCTAAGATATCACCTCATCCCTCTCAAAATGGCTAATATGAACAAAAAATAAAATGTTGAATGTTGGAGGTATGTGGAAAAACTAGAACAACAATGCACTGTTGGTGGATTTGTGAACTGATCCAGTCTTTTTAGAGAACGCTGCTAGGTCTGTGTTCAGAAGACATCCAGAAAAGGGGAAAGGACCTATTTGTACAAAACCATTTACAGCAGTGTTTTTGGTGGTAGCCAGCAATGAGAAGTCAAAGTGATTTCCATCAACCGGGAAATGGTTAAACAAGTTGTATATATGATTGTAATAGAATATTATTATACTATAAGAAATAACAAGCAAGGTGAGTTAAACATAACCTTCTTAGAGACAAAGGCATTAATCTGCTAGTAAACCCTGGGGAGTTCTCTTTTTTGTGTTCATTTGTTTGTTTGTTTGTTTAAAACTTCTGAATTTCTCCATCATGTTCATCAAACCAATCTTGATAGTTGTAAGTGTTCTGATCTAGATAAGTAAATGTGATCCACTACTTACGAGTGATCATCGGTTGGCTTGACTTTTGTCTTGCCAGTGGACTTCAATGGCTCTGGAAGATAATAGAGTAGTTTGCCCTTTCCTCCTCCAGTGAATTAAGGCAAACGGAGTGTAAGTGACTTCCCCAGGGTGACTGTCTGAAGCAGAATCTGAACTCAGATCTTCCTGACTCCAGGAGCAGAACTCTGTTGATTGAGTCACCTGGCTGCCTCCTGCTCTGGAAGACAGAGTGAAGTCAATGACTTTGCACAACTCTGTCTCACTTCAATTCAATTTATTTGCAAATCAAAAGATTTCACCCATACCATTTTACCATTTGTCCCTACCTTGAAATCCTGTTGAGATGGGCAAGTGACAAAGCAGCAATTGTGGCTAGACTGGAAGCTGAAGTTACAACCCCGTACATTGGTGACCCAAGACATAGGATCATCTTCTAAAGCAGCAGTTGGATTCTGCAGCCTCCTGAATGTCTGAGCTGCCTTTTATAAAGACCATACTGTTCCCTTCCTGGTTGGAGGAAGGGGTTAGATAGATGGATAAATAGAAGATAAAAGGATGGAGATAGACTAGAGAGATTAATAGATTGATTACTAAATGGGTTTTGTTTAGATTTATTTTTCAAGGCAATAGGGCTAAGTGGCTTGCCCAAGGCCACATGGCTAGGTAATTATTAAGTGTCTGAGGCCAGATTTGAACTCAGGTACTCCTGACTCCAAGGCCAGTGCTCTTATCCACTGTGCCACCTAGCCGCCCCTCTAAATGGTTTTTAAAAATGAATATTCTTATCCTCATAAGCAGGGCCTTCATTTCTCCAAGATTCTAAGATTCACAAAGTGCTTTCCTCAGGGAGGCAGTTTATGTTCATTTTACAGAAGAGATAACTGAGGTCCAAGTCATGGTGACAGGTATCACTAAAAGGCTCCAGTGTGTTCCTTTCCAAGCCCTTCAGCAGTCCACAATACACCCAACTGGCACAAACTCCACAACCCACCCCGGAGAACAGGGACATGTATCTATGCTACTCAGGGGTCTCCCATTCGTGCTGACATATTTGGCCTGGAGAACACAGGACTGAAGTTGGGGGAAGAGAATATGAGACCTGTCTTGGCATGTATGGGGGCTGGTTTAGAGAAAGTGGTTCCACTTCTAGTTCTTGGCCCCATCCTAGTGCTACCTCCAAACTTCTTGGGTTCCCCTTGACTAGAACTGCCCTTTTCTTCTCCACCCATGACCCTTGTCACCTTAGAAACCCTGCTCATTCTGTCTTCATCCACAGGGGCTTCCCCACCAAACCCAGCTGCTTCTCTGAAACTTGCAGGTCCTTATTCCTTCACACTGTTATTGAGCCTCTTGTCTCTAATTAAACAATAAACTCCTAAGGGTATCCCTAGCCTCCAGTAGTCTCAGACATACATAATACTTCAGTGCTCAAAAGATCCATCCTATGCCTTCAGGAGTAGAGATTGCAGTTTTTCTGGGGCTTCAAACATGCCCTCGGTGGCTGCTGCAGTTGAATAGTCCTCACTGGTCACCGAACTGCCACTGACTTGTCATGCTTCACCCACACATCCAGGTGCCCCTTTCCATACCCTCCCTGCTAGGTTGGAGGCACCAGAATTGGTGTCCCATCCCCAGTCTTTGAGAATCCAGGGGTACCCCAATGTCCTGATGAGACATCAGAGAAATCTGTCAATGGAGACTCACAGAAGATGCTGGCATCCACCTCACCACCACCTTCACAACCCCCAATACACGCTAAATGTGACCGCAAACAGGATGAGATTCTTCAGACTCAGTTTCCTTATCTGCAGAACAAAGTGGTCTGGAAAAAAGGGGAGGTCTTCTAGCTCCAGATCTGTGATCATGAAGTGAGAGGCTACCACATGCTTCATTTCCTTGCGTTTCATTGGATTCCCATCGTTTGAAGATTGGATGTTCATGTGTATTGTATCTGGTGACTGACAAGCAAAAGGTCACTCTATTTGTTTTCTATGTGTGCTTAGGTATTTGTCCAGGTACCTGTGGCCACGCCCCAGTAGAATGGAAGCTACTTGAGGGCAGTCTCCTTTTTCTCCTTGTATCCCCAGTTTAAGTAAGAAATCATTGTTGAAATGAACTGAATGGAATTGAACTACACAGAACCAGACAGTACAGAAAGGACTGGACTGGATCTAGGAGGCGCCACTCCCCAAAGAGGAAGTAAAAGGGCCACTACCTTTGAGCTCAGCATCATCAGAACTTCTGCCTCCCTCCCCCCACTGACTGACAGCCTTCCAGACCCAACAGAGACCATCATGGCAGGCCAGCAAGGGAGACTTCAGGGCAAGGTTATCATCCAGTAAGGTTCCCCCTCCCCAATCTGGGACCCAAGCAGGTTCTGGCAGCACTGTGAGACTGCACTGTTCCCAAAGCCATGGAGTGGGGGCTTTGCTGGGGGTTAGGAGCATTGAAGAAACTCTTCTCATGAGTTCTGCTGCACACAGCATTCTGTCCTGCCCCTGACTGAGATGGGGGATCAGACTTCTAAAGACCACTATTTTCGGTCTCATATTCTCTTCCCCCCAACTTCATCTTGCCCTTAGGGTGAAAGAGTACTGTGATTATCCAAGATGCTCAGCCTCCCTCTGTGTGTGTCTGGCTGGCTGGCATCCCAATATCTATAGCTTCTAGTTTATGAACAGATAGCCATGGGCACCAGGAGACCGTTGCTGCCGATTCAGCAATCCAAGAACATAGTAATCCCATTAAGAATGACTGTTCTGCCAAAAAAAGAAGAAAAAAAAATCTCTCAGCTTCTACCAACTTGTGCAGCTCAGAGACTCACCATGACTCCCATCTGAGTCATGTGTTATTGCTGGTTCATGAGGAAATTGGTAACGTTTTAATTTGATTCTTGGGTACTCCCTGATGGAAGGCAAGAACTCCTTAGAAGGGGGGAAGGAGGACATTATTTCAGTCTGGCAAGACATAAATGAACAAGGGAAAATTTGAAAGCAAAATGTCTGCTTCAATGGACTCCATGTCTCCATGGGCCATAAATCCCAGGCCAACACCCAAACCACCCAGAATCATCTCTGATGACTGAAGATCATATGGAACAAAGTGATTATAGAACCCCCCTACACACACATATGTGCGTGCACACACACACACACACACACACACACACACCCCTACTCATCCCACACACACAAACATCCTAGGACTTTCCATGCATAACCTTAAAGGAGTCCAGACTCCCTTTTAGTGGTAAATGTTGAGAACACCTAGGAAAAGAGCTGGTCAAACCATGTAAATGCCCTTTCCTGAGAGAACTTGGAGACACCAGTGACCCAGTCTCCAGAACCTACCTGAGTTCCCTTCTTATACAGAACATTGTGTGGGGGCAGTGAGCCCCCTTCCACCCCCGATCCTGAGTTCTGTATATCATTTTTGCTTATTATTACATTTTAACAGTCCCATGGTCTCAGTGTGGCTTCCCTAACCCCTCTGTGCCTTAATAAAGGACCTGAGCTAATCTGGCTAAGAAAAACCCATGCCATGATGACCAGCCTTCTAAGGATGAACAACTCCAAGTCAGTTCTGCTTCTTTGAGGATCCTGAACATAGCATGAACCAGTGCATCCATCCCATACCAATTTCCAGAGTTTTGCCCTCCACTAGAAGACCTTGGAAAATCCAGGTTCATCTTTCTGTCATCCTTAGACATTGGCAAAGATAGATAAATGAAAAGGGCATTTATTGAGCACCTACTGTGTCCCAAGTACTCAAAAAGTTCTTGAGATGCTACCCACCTTGCAGAAGTCTACTGAAAACAAGAATGGCTATCCAAACCTAGATGGTGATGAATTTAGCTTCATTCCCAAAAAAAAAAAAATCCCCTAAATTTTGAAATCTTCTATTCAGTTTCTTTGGATTTAGTAACTTCTTTCTTCCTTCCAGTATAGTATAAGCTTCCTGAGTGTGAGAAGCCATTGGAATTGGAGGGATGAGTCACAGAGGAGGCCCAGCAAACCCAGATAAAAAGAGATAAGAACATATAAGGACTGTTTCATTTTGACCTTCTGATTCCCATTACCTAACAATGGACTAAGAACATGGCAGGGACTTGATAAATAAGGGGAATTGAATTGATTCTTTTTCAGCTCTTCCACCTCCTCCTCTCACTTCACATCCTTGCCATCCGCCAATGCCCAGAACGGGGGGGGGGGGGGGGGGGGGGGGCAGGGAAAGCAGATCCTTTCGACAACTAGAACATAGTAATCCCATTCAATAATCAGGGCAAAAGGGAACGCTCCATCCTCTCCATCACTGATGTTGCAACACTCCTTTCTATCATTTCTAGTTTAGGGTCAAAGTTGAGGACAACCAGGAGTCAAATCTGGAACTAATTAACAAAACTTCTCCCTAATCCACTGACCCTGGCCATTTGCCCCAGCTTGCTCTACTCCGAGGTCAGACCTGCTCCTCCTAATCTCCTTTCTTTTTTAAATATTTTTTACATTTTCTTTTCCCCTTAATTACATTCAAAACAATTTTTAAATTTTTTTTAAAGTTCTGAGTTCCAAATTTTATCCCTCCTTCTCTCCTCTCCCTCCCCCTCCCTGAGATGGTACACCTTCCCACTTTCTTAACACCACAGCACCCCGTTCTTCCTGGCATCACATCTGCTCTCTGTGCCTGGTCCCCTTCCCTTTAGATGAAGCTTCTGTAAATTCCACTTTTTGCTTATAGTCTTTCCCGAACACTTCCTGCAACCTAAAATTTCACAAGGAATGTCCTCCTTTTTGGCACCTTCCTCCCTGCATCCAGATCACTTATGGAAGGGGTAAATGGGAAGTTCCTTCTAAGATCAAATACCAACTACCTTCTGGAAAGCCTCCAAGTACTGGGCCCAACATGGGCTGGGCATCTCCCTGCTTCAGAGGTCCAGAGGGTTAATCAGCAGGTTGGATACCTAAAGAGGGATTCTTTTGGTCATAGTAATGTTGAGAGGCCTGCTCCCAAAGCAAGGTGCTACATCAGTAGGGGAGCACCCGCATACCTGAAAGGACCAAGGATCTTCCAAGAAATACTGAACACTAGTATTTGTCCTGTTTTGCTTGGCCCAGTGATCAAAACAAGGAGCCAAAGTCGCGAAGGGGTCAATTTAGGCCTAAGGAAGATCTGGCACTGAGGGCTGTCCCAGGATGGATCAGGTAACATAGGGAGATATAGATTCCGCAAGTTAAGGCCATGGGGCTGCTTGTTGGATAAGTTGGAATGGGCTCCCTTATGCTATGGGTTGTACTCAGTGTCTGCTGAGGGCCTTCCAGCTCTGAAGTCTGTGATCTGGTGGTGCTGAGGTCTCACCTCCCAACCCTGAGCCCCAACTAACCAAAATTAGGAGGCCTATTCATCACTGGGGAGCCAATGGCTCCCCAATGGTGCCATACTGCTTCATGAGGCTTCCTGTCCGGTCTATCCCAGAGCTGGCTGGCATGAAATTTCAACATCCAGATGATACTCATAATGAGGTTTGGAGCACACATTGTCATTGTAGTATTCATCCAGAGGGGTCTCACCATGCTTTTTGAGGCTCTGTTCTAGCCTTTGGCTCACAGTCCCCAGAAGGACAAAGGGACTCCTAGGGAGATGAGGGTCATTGTCACTCCTTGTACAGAGAGTATCATCATGCACAGTCACAAGTTTGAGGTGAGGAGAGAGCAGAACCCGAGAGTGGCATTGTGTGGCCCACCCATCTGTGACTGTCTGGAAGAGGCCACTCAAAACATACAATTGGACATCACAAAAGGCAGGGCCAGTCTTCAAGAAGAATGGAGTTTCCCAAAATTAAAAATATAAATATTTACTGGACTCCCACCAGTGAAGTCCTTCTCCAACATGTCATGCAGAATATGAGTATGAGCCTGGGTTCTCCAAAGCGGGACCACTGGAGCCCCAGCTCTAGACAGTCCTGCCAAGTTCAAAAACCCTTAGATGATTCCCTTTGGTTCTGTTTCTGCTTTCACAACATGACTCATGTGGAAATAGGCTTACATGCAAATTCTCCATCAGATTGCTTGCCCTCTTGGGGATGGGGGATGGGAGAGAGGGAGGGAGAACAAAATGTGGAACTCAAAATCTTATAAAAAATGAAAGTTGAAAACTATCTTTACATGGAATTGGAAAACATAAAATACTACTTACTCCCCAAAAAGATCTTTGATAATTGACACTACCATAGACAGAGTATCTCCCCACAAGAAAGGACCTGGGTAATTTTGAAAGATTCACTTCTAAGTGGACTACTGGATAGTTGGATGTCTAGTCACAAGAGCTCTCAGAGAAACCTGGGTTCAAATATTGCCTCTGGCACCTACTCTTACTACTCTGACTACTACTGACAATAATAGTAACATTTAAATAGTGCTCGAAGCTTTGCACAATGCTACACAGTATTATCTCCTTTTATCTTATAAGCTATATGAGGGACAAGTTTCTGAACCTCAATTTCCTTATCTGTAAGATGGAGATGATACCTCTAGTCCATGGCAGGAGCGGAGACATTACTGAAATCATGGGACTATAGTTTTAGTACTGGAAGGGATCCATCTACTCGAAGCTCGTTTTACAGTGGAGGACCCAGAGAAGGTGAAGTGACTTGCCCAGGGTTACAGAGTCAGCAAGTGTCTGAGGTGGGATTGGAGCCCAGATCGTGCTGCTACCTAGCCCCATGCTCTCTCCACTATACCACCTTGCTTCTAGTGCTCTGATGCCAGAGCTGATGTTTCTGGGTCATGTTCCTGCCCTCACACAAATCTTTGAATCAGTAAAGTATGCACAATTAGATTTCCCTGGGGCAGATCACCACCCCTTTCCACCTCGCCTCTATAAGTGGCCATTCCTCTATAAGAACCCTTTCCAAACGAGGTGCTGCAGGGTCAGTGGGTGAGCTCTGGAGCTCAAATTCAAAACCTGCCCAGACTTGCAAGTTTCATGCTTCATTGGCAGAGGCTCCAGGAAACCAGGGTCATCTCTACAAGATGTGATGAATGTAGGGTGTTGGTCTTCACAGGGTGGAGGGGGGGGGGTCCCTAGGGAATCCATTACAAAGGGGGGGAATGGCCCAGTCAATCACAAAACTGTAGAAATTCGCCTAATCCCATTCCAAAGATGACAAACCCAAGGTTAGAAGAAACTAGTCCTTAATTGGCCAAGAGTGACCTAGAGATCTTGACCTTATGCAACTGAGTTCATGCAATTAGGTCATTGAATATTATCCCACACAGCCCCTGTGCAGATTGGGGTTCATCAGCATATCATGTGTTGTATGATGGGGGAGAATCATATTGGGGCGTGTCATGGGATGGGCAGACCTCTTAGATTCTAACTCAAACTCTGAGAGCCTATGAAAATCCAAGGGGGGAAGGGTTTCACTAAATTACTTGATGTTTCAATGCTACCTGATGCCTCACGCTAAATGAGGTACCTGTATCCTGCAGGATTCCTGAATAAAAACTACAATTTTCCTCTCACTCTGGGAGGTTTTTCTTTCATTTATAACAAACGGGAGGCAGTGTCGGGGGATTTTAGAACTTTTATTAAAAAGTCCTCTCATTGTGTCCCCTCTGCTTCCTGTGCCCGAGACAAGGGCTCACCTTGCCTACTCCTAGTTCTGACTCTGGGAAAAGTTCTGAGCTGTCACACCCTTCCTAGCCATATTTGGGCTACTGGGAAGATTCCAGAAATCTGGTGTACTAAGCAAACTACTCATCTCCCCAGGAATCAACGCCGGGGCTTCACTGCCCAAAAGAGACAGGCTCCTCAGCCTTGAGTGGAAGGGGGAGGGGCGACAGTGCAAAAGGAGGTTTCTAGACAGAAACACCAGGTCAACCCTGTATTGGGCATCAGAGAGAGCCCGCCAGTGAGCAGTGTTCAAGAAACTACTCCTGGGGGCAGGAGCAAAAGCCTCCATGAAAGAGAAGGCCCTATTCCAGATCCCGCCCCGTCAGCTTGAACCCTGAACAAGTCCCTGGCCATCTCTGAACCTCAGATTTCTCTTCAGAACATGAAGGTCACCACCCACCTCAATGAGTTGTGTTACTAGCATTATTGATATAAAGATGGAGGAGGGGGGCGGCCAGGTGGCGCAGTGGACAGAACACCCGTCCTGGAGTCAGGAGTACCTGGGTTCAAATCCAGCCTCAGACACTTAATAATGACCTAGCTGTGTGGCCTTGGGCAAGCCACTTAACCCCGTTTGCCTTGCAAAAGAAAACCTAAAAAACTAAAACAAATAAAGATGGCAGAGGGTGACAAAGCTGGGCGGCCTTGTTCCTCCTGGCTGTCCCCACCATCTCTCCATTAGGGCCGCTTCTCACAAGATGGCTCAGAGGGCCCGGCTGCCCAGGGGGTCTTTCAAATGAAATCCTCCCCCTTAGACTTTGGAGGAAGTGAAGGATGAGAGTTTGGCCTAGAGACAGTCAGGCTCAGGGACACACAGCTGGACAGAGACAGCCAGACACAGAGTCGGGGAGATCCTGCCCCAGAGAGGCTTCTTCCACCTTGGGGGGAGGGGGGCAACTGTCCAGGTCTGGGAGGAGGCCAAAGGCCAAGCATCAGGGAGCCCCAAGTTAACAGTGGGGGGGGGGGGCAAAGACATTCCAGTGTGTGAGCAGGGGCCCCTTGGAAAGGGAAAAGTCTCTCTTTGCTCGGCCTCCTTTTAGGGGGGAATTTCTTTAGAAGATCTAGCTGCGATTTTCCAGCTGAACCCCACCCTTCCCTGGCCTCCCTCCCGCGCCCCAGGAGTTGGGGGGACAGCCGGCCCCCTGGCCCAGGGCCGCCCAGCAGCATCGGTGGACCCACAGCTCCACCCAGCGGCCTTGTGGGCCCACCCCCCCAAGTGGAGACCCCCCCCCGGGAAGGGGAGGAGGAGGAGAATGGGAGAGGGCCGGGCTTTGGCCTCGCTGGTCCGGAGGCAGCCTCGGCCCCTCCCAGCAGACTTTGCTGTGCTCTTAAGAAAAGTCCTTTTGGATTGCCGGAACAAGTCGGAGGGAGGGAGGGAGCCCAACTCTTTGTGGAGAAGATGCTCCGGCGGTCCTGAGAGCCCCGAAGCTGCCCAAGCCCTACCTGGGGGTCCTCGGCCCAGCACCCTTGGGTGCCCAGCTTCTCAGGTAGGCCGCCCGGCCCTTCTGGGGGGTCCCCCCGGGAGGATGGGGTGACTGCTCGGGGGGCTCGGGCTCCGGACCCCCGCCCCCCCGCCTCACCCCGGCTCCGTGGAACGCTCGCTCGCGCGCGGGGCTGGCCCAGGGTTCGGACTTTGAGAAGTGGAGGGACCAGGGAGCCAAGGGGTTAGGGGGCCGCCCTTCCGAGGTTGCCCCGGGCGGGGGGGGGGGGAGCCGCGGGGATCCCAGCCTTCCCTGCTGCCTTGCACCCCCGGCTCCAGCCGCAGCAGCAGCACGGCGAGGGCCCCCTCCCGCGGGGCCCCCCGGCGCCTGAGTCCTTGGGCCCCCACCCCGGGCCTACCATGGCCCAGTTAGCTCCTCATCCGGCTCTGTCCTCGCCAATCCGAGGCCGGCAGGGAGTTCTGGAGAGGCCCCCCCAGCCTGTTTGGGGGGCTGGGGCCCTCCGCAGTCAGCGGCCCCTTCCCCAGGCTGGCACTTTTCTCCACCAAACCTGAGCTTGGGGATCCCCAGTGGTCATCATGCTGCCCCACTGAGATCTAGGAAACCCTGGGCGGGAAGGGTCCTCTGGCTATCTGGGTAGCAACCTAGCCTCAGTTTCCTCCTCTGTAAAATGGCTTCAGATAGTTCTTGTAAAGTTCAGATGAGCCAACGCAGGGAAAGTCACTGGGCAAACTTCCAAGCACAGCAGAAATGGGATCATGATTGGAGCCCATGATACGGATGGTCTGCACAGGTCTGGGGTCCTTCTGGGGGTGGGGAGGGGGAGCAAAGCCAGGGGGAGGAGCCAGTCAGCTGGGCAGGGAGGGGCCTTCTTGGCCTTGAACTGGTGGGAGTGCCATTGGTGCCCACAGAGTCGTGGGGGGCTGCTCCAGAAGGGAGTCAGGAGCCTGGATTGCAAGGTAAGACAGACCAGAAGAGGAAGATGAGGCCCAGAGAGAAGGTGCCTTGAGGCCCAAGGTGGCTGAACTGAGCCAGGATTTGAATCTAGGGCCCTGAGCCCTGAGGCTGATCTTGAGACTGTGGGGAGCCCCCAAGGGCCCTGATGGAACAGCTGGGTAGGGGTCGTCCTCCTCCTCCTCCCCCTCCTCCTCCTCGGCTTTGCCCCTTTTCTCCTGCTCTCAGGATATTTGCTCTAAGACACCCCTGGGAGCTTGTTGGGAGCTTGGAGGCTCCAGGACAGGGAGGGCAAGGCTCTGATCAATATGACCTGGTGGCCTTGCAAGAGTCATTCTCCTCAGTCTCCTCTCTAAGAGGTAGATGAGGTTGGACCAAGGGGGCTCAGAGGTTCTTTCCAGCTCTCCCTCTAGTCCTAAGTGAGTGCAAGCCTGTGTGCATGTGAGGGTGTGGATGAGCGTGTGTTGGAGGCTATATATGTGGGAGTATCATGAAAGTGTGTGCACACTCCTGTGCGTGTGTACGAGAAAGTGTGAGAGGATGGATGTGTGTGAGGATGCCGGAGTGTTTGTGAGACACCGCGTGTGTGCATTGTGTGTGCATGCGACTGTGTCTATTTGAGACTTGGAGAGCATGAGGGTGAGTGTGAGTGTGAACGAGCGTGTGAGGGAGTGTGTAGAGATGGTGAGCCTCTGGGAGCCTATTTGGGTAGGGAGGCTGCATGGGGGCGATGATCCGCTTGCCCTTGAGCCCCCCTTGCTGGGCCTTCTTGGTACCTGCTGGGTGGCCCGGAGATCCAAGTTCCTGGGAAGCCAGGGCCCAGCTCCCGGGCTGCATCCCCAGGGATGGAATCTCCCAGGTCTCTTTCCAAGCATTCCAGCAACTTTGCTGACTTGAGTGTAATGCAGATCTGCCCCATCTCTAGGCCTGACTCGATCTGAAAAGGGTCCAGAGATTTTGTCGAAAGGGCCGAGGGGGTGATCCGGGCCCCATGAGACGGGGAGTGACTCCCAGCTCTTGGGCTGATCTGGGACTCCAGCCAAAGGCTCTCAGCTGCAGGAGTGAGTGGGGGCTTGGCCAGAGTAGACCCCTCCAAAGAGGGATGAACTGGAGACCCTGACTCTAGAAAAGAGAAGGCAGAAGAGACCTTGGCTAAGGGCAGTGGAAGGATTCCAATTGGGGACACTAAGGCAGGAGAGTCCTCAGCCATTTTAGTTGGGAAGGGAAAGAGGCTCACATTGAGAATTGAGGATGTGTGGACACGGAGTGAGTCCTTCACAAGTTAGATGGGAGGTGGCTGATGGTGGGTGAGGACCACCCATGCTCCCCCTCCCTCGACCAGGAAAAGTCCCATCTCCTGGGGTCAGCCTGGGCCTTAGGGAGCGGACTGTGCTTTCCTTAGGGTTCAAGGTTAATGCGAATATCCTGGAGAGAGCAGGAAGGTGGGCACCAGCTCTAAAACCAGCTCCATCATTATCTGCCCGCAGTCAGCTGCACCCTGACCCCAGACTCTTCCATCTACAGTCATTGCCCCTCCCGCCCCTCCCTTAGCCAGTCAGTAACCCACTCCTGCAGAGCCGCTTCTGACTCACCCCCAGTTCTGTCCCCCCTCTCAGCGCCACCCAGAAGCCTCCCCTGCCCTTCCCAGGCCCTCCAAGTCCTCCTTCCTGCTCCTGCCACAACGGCTTTTCTTCCACACAGCTCTGAGCTCTCCCTCTTGCCCAACATCCACAGTGACTCCCTAGCTCCCCCCGCAGGTCGCTTCTCCAATGCCAGAGCCAGAGCTGCCGCCCAGACAAACGGGATGTCTTCTCCCACCTGTCCCCACCTATCCCCAACAGGCACTGAATTCTCCTGCCCCAAATCTCTTCCCTCCTCCTCTTGGCAGGGCCTATGGAGTGCCCTCTCTGCCCTGCTTGAAAAGAATCAGGCCAGGGACCGATGGATGTCTGATAGGGTGTCAGAGGGGGCCCGAGTCTGCTCTGTCCACTGGGCTACGCAGTCTCTAAGGCTCACCCCCTCCTCTGACCCCATCTGCAGGGCAGCTCTCAGTGAGCCAGCCAGGCGGGAAGCCATCTGCGTCAATGCCTCCCTCTCCTAGGAGACCCTGCCAGCTCCTTGCGCCCAGGGAGATCACCACCACTGGGGAGCCAAGGCAGGTTCAGGACTGGTCTAGCCAAAAGTACCTTTTAACCAGGCACAGTCCTAGGCACGGGGGGACAAGTGCAAAGAAGAAAATGATCCCTCATAAGAAAGTCACATTCTTATGGGAGAGACAAGAGGATGTGACCATTTAGACCACAGAAACTGAGGAAATTCACCCCAAGTGGTTCTGGGAGGAGCTGGAGACATCAAGGAAAGGCTTGCTGCCGCTGAGTCCCGAGGGGGTCCTCTGAGGCCCAGGCCAAAGAGGGCAGACACTCCTGATGTGGGGCATGACCAGTGCCAAAGCAGGGAAATGGGAGACGAGCAGAGAGCAGCCCAGGGAAGTGATTGGATAATGGAGGACAGGAGCAATGGCCCAGGAGACTCTGAGGGGAGCTTTGAAATGTATACAAAAGTTTGTATTTGACTCTAGAGACAACAGAAAGCCACTGGACAGACTGGCCCCCTCTGGTCAGATCTGGCCTGAAGAAGGTCCTGGGGTAGCAGTGGCTGATTGGATGGACAGGGGAGGGGAGAGGCTGGAGGTAGAGACATCTGTGAGGCAGTGGGGCAATAATGGGGAGGGGAGTTGAGGACCTATGAAGGCAATGGGACGGTGAGTGGAGAAAAGAGATCAGAGGGGGGTGATACCCCTCAGGAAGAAGCAGCCCCTATGGGGAAGGAGAGGGAAGAGTCAGGAAATTACTCAGGTTAATACATCCCTGGGAGACTGGTCAGTGCTTCCTGCAATGGAAATCAGGATACTGGGGAGACAGGAGGGCTTCGAGGGCAAGAGGAGCAGAGTTTGGATTACCTGGGTCAGAAGGGGCTAAGAGTCAGCCAGTTTGGAATGTCCCATGGGTCACTGGGGCTGCAGGACCGATGTCCTGGGTGGAGAATAAAGATGATAGCTAACCCCATGGGAATGGTTGAGGTCATAGATGGGCAGAGAGCCAGAGACAAAGATGGCAGAGAGGGAGGCAGCGCAGGGGGATGTCAGAGGTCGGAGGGAGAAGAGAAGAGCATTCACACTTAGGAAGCAGGGGCTGTGGATCAAGGGTGTCCCTTTCTGCAGCACCCCACAGCTTGGCCTGAACAAGATGAATATGCAATTGGGAAACATTTACCAAAATAAACAAAAATGCAATCAAGCATAGTTAATATGACAGGGAGCTCTTGTGTCAATAGGCAGCCCCCAGGGCTCCTTCTGGATGGTTCCATGGGTCATGAGCTGAACCCCCTGCTGTGGATGATAACTTTGCAAAGGAGGTTGAGAAGGCCTGGCCAGACTGGCATAGTCCCCCACTTATGTGATCATGTCCAAGGACGAGGGCTGAGAAAGGACCCTCAGACATGGCAACTAAGATACCACTGGTGACTTGGAGAGGCCTTTTCTAATGGGTCATCACCAACTCACTACCAACCACCCAATGCACACTGATGGAGGGAGAGGGTGGAATGCAAAGATAGACACTAGTACTGCCCTCAGGGACCAGAAATGACAAGGGACATCATGGCAAAAGATGACTTCTAAGGTCCCTTCAATGATTCCTATCCATGATTCCTGTTTTCCAAATAAGGAAACTGATTCTCAAGGCCAAGGTCAGTTAACTAGTAAAAGACAGTCATGATTTGAAGCCAAGTATCCTGAACTCCCTAGGCTACCTCTCAGACAACCTGGAGCAAGTCTAGGGAGATGTGACCCCCCTACTGTGTGACCTTAGGCAAGTCATCTCCCCTAAGAGGGCCTTGAAGTGTGGGGAAGTCTTTCACTTCTGAGTATAAGATACCCATAAGCAAAAGTGCTGAGGCGGGGCTGAGTGAAGCTGACAGAGGTCTGTGAGTCCATGATAGGAAGGGTGTGTCCATCTTTGACCTTGAAATGAGATCCTAAGTTACCTAGACACAAGTGATGCAGTTGGTGAATCTCCTGTCTGTACTTCCCCAGCCGCAGAGCTGTCCTGGTAGGCCTGGCACAGGGTGGGCAGAGCCCTGGGCTGCTCCTTGAGCCCTTATAGGTATCAGGGAGGACATTTCCCCCTCTCCCTGCCTCTATTTCCCTCCTCCTCCCCCAACCTCTCATCCCGACTGACTCTGCTGATGGGGTTCCTCCTTCTCCACCTGCCTGAATACCCCCCAGGCGGAAGCCCCCCCACCCCACCCCCCCACCAAGTGGCTGTGAGGAAACTCTTGGGTCAAAGAGATAGCAGCCAGAGGGAGGAGGAAGCAAAGGGAACCCAGCACCCAGGAAGGTCTGAGAGCACTCCTCTTGGCAATTAATGGGGGGGGGGGGAGGCTGCCATGACCTTGATTTTTTTCTTTTTTCCTCAGGAAGAAAAGCCGTGAAGTGGAACCTCAAAGATGTTCCCAAAGCCGTTCGCCTTGCTCCTGCTCTGGGGCGGCCTGGCTTCCCTTCATGCTCAGCAACAAGCATTCTTCTATGAAGGGGGCACCTCAGAGAGAGTCAGCAGCTGTCCAGGTACTAGCAGTGGCAGTTGCCCTGCCCCTCCTGCCCCCTGCCCCCTCTCTGCCAGCCACTGACCCCTCTGGGCTCCTGTTCATTCCACCCTTAACCAAAGTCATAGAAAGCCCTACAAACCCAAGCAACAGAACTGGAAAGGACCTTGGGGTGCTCATGACCAGGTCCTTAGTCAAAAGCTGAGAAAACCAAGGCCTAGAGGCGTGAGGTGACTTGCCCAAGATCCTACAGCTAGTGAGCAGCAGAGCCAGGATTCCAATCCACATTTTCTGGAGCTAAATCCAAAGTTTCCAGCAGTTGTAGGAAAACTGCTTAGTCCTTCCACCCAGCAATCCTCCACTGGCGAGACAAATGACACAAATGACAATGCCACCACAGTGTGGAAGGAGGTCATTTTCTGTCTCTCCCTTCTTCTATGTCCCCTATTCTCTCTCTTTCACTATCATATCTTCCAGGTACTCTTCTTCCTCCCCCTTCTCCTCTCTTCTCCCTTCTCCCCCCTCCTCCTCCCTTCTACCTTCTCCTCCCTTCTCCTCCTTCTTCCTTCTTTTTTCTTCCTTCCACCCAAGGATGCCAAGACCCTGCAACCCTACAACCAGGGAGGTTGCAACTATCTGACCCATGATGAATCAGACATCAGAAAACCAATTCCCTCTGAAGCAAATTGTGAGTTATCTGTAATGACTAGATCTGAGCAATACACAACCAGATTCTCCATCATTGTTTTTGCCAGCTTCCCTCATACCCAC
This sequence comes from Macrotis lagotis, assembly GCF_037893015.1. Classification (NCBI taxonomy): domain Eukaryota; kingdom Metazoa; phylum Chordata; class Mammalia; order Peramelemorphia; family Peramelidae; genus Macrotis; species Macrotis lagotis. Next base: position 271,618,916 of record NC_133662.1, on the reverse strand, counting down.
CTTCATGGAGGGCACCAAACATGAAGGAATAGAGTAGCTTGTTTTGAATATCAGGAATAGAAGGGGCATCAGAGGACATGTAGTCCAGCGCTTCCTGGCTAAGACTCTCCACTCTGCCATACCCAACAAGTACTCATATTAACTTTGTTCATAGACTTCCAGAACCAGGGATCACCCTCAAGTTGTGGGGCCCCTGCATCGCCATCCTTTGTAAGATGGTACCATGTACTTCAGCAGTCTTCATAGTGGTCCATTTGCTTGTTCTCATTCTGAAGGGCACAAGGAAGGGCAGGTGACCAGGCTGTTGATGGCAAGATGTCTCTTGTTGTCTTTTGACTCCACGAGGAGGCCTCTTCCATGGGTCTTCCTTCCTTCTAGCCCTAACACCTTCAGACGTCATTTATAGCAAGAAATTCCCCACACACATAGCTCAGGTGTCCCGGCCACGTTTCTAGATCACTGGCCACTGGACAAAACACTGCACATTCAGTAGATGGATACTCCAGACAGTCTCAGTGCGACATCACAGTTAATGCCCCCGATCTTCTGTCAGCCTTGCATGGTAACCACAAAAGCCAGAGGATGTTGACCAGATCTGAGGTTATTGGTCTTTCATGAGTTCCTGAGGCCAAAGAATTCATCTCCTGTTTCTAGAGTTTAGCGAGACCACCCCCAGACAACAGACATCATCCAGCCCCGAGACCAAACTCAGACCAGTTCTGGTTTGGCAGAACCTTCCTTGATCATCTAGAAAACTCAACCAGACATCCAAGGACTTGGTGACCCAAATACCTTCCTTGAGAAGATAGTGGGAGGCAGTGCACTGGCCCTGGAGTCAGGAGGATCTGAGTTCAAATACGGTCTCAGACACTTAATAATTGCTTAGCTGTACGACCTTGGGCAAGTCACTTAACCCCATTGTCTTAAAGGAAAAGAAAAAGGAGATGTAGGAAGATCAAAAGACCCCAGAAACTGACTGAGTCAGTAAACATTGGATCTCCTTGGCAAGCAGGAGTATAGGGTGAGCAAGGGCAACACTGATGGGGCACAAGTGCACCCACAAATCGTTAAGGTGGAAGATAATAATAATAACAATAATAGAAGCAGCAACCCGGGGAGGTGGAGGCTAGCTTCACTTTTAGCGATAGGGAAAGAGACCAACCAAGGGTTGAACTCAGCTCTACTTGCAGGCCCACTGCGCCACCTAGTGTCCGTATGTAAGTATACATGACATCCAAACAATGAATCCAACAGCCACAGCCAAAGAGCAGGCATTAATGATTTGACCTTTGGGGCCCCAATTAGGATTAGACTCTGGTGCAGTTTGCCATTTCCTTCACCAAGTCCTTTGACAGATGCGGTAACTGGGCAGACAGGGCAAAGTGACTTGCCCAGGGTCACACTGGCTACAATGAATGAAAAGTATCTCAGGCTGGATTTGAAATCAGAAAGGCGAGTCTTCCTGTCCCTAGGGTGCTCCCCCTTGTACAATCCTACAGGTTGTTAAATAGTCGATGTAAGCACTGACACCTTAGAGATCAGCAAACTCTATGATCAGGACTTGAGTTTTTGTTTGCTTACTTGCCGGGCTTAGGAGAGTGATAGAGAGAATGTTGAGGTTGCAGGTTAAGCTATATCTTTTTGGGGAGCCTCTTGTTAAATATTGACCAGCACCCCACTGGTGGACATCTCCAGTGCAGTGCCCCCAGAGAGCTGCCCTTAACTGTGGTCATCTGTGGATTTCTCAGGGCATGCACCTGGGTAGGAAAGTTTCCTTGATGGAGGAGGGCGAGTGGTATCAGGATGCAAAGGAGATTAACCAGTTACAATCTTGGATCAAATCTGATAAGGTGAAATTTAATTTGGATAAATGGTGCATTCAGCACATCAGCTTCACAAAATAGCAGAGACTTCCTGGACACCTAGAAAAGATGCTGTGATTTTAGCAGATGGCAAACATGGTATAACCTCCAATGGACATGCAACCAGAAATGTCAGTGCCACCTGGGCCAGCCATTCAGAGGGATGGTGCTCAGGGTGCCACTGAATTCTGTCCTTAATGATGCTCAGGGCTGAGAGCTCTGTCTTCAGAAAGTTTGAATGTAGTAATCTCACAGCAAGGTAGGCAGGATGATGAAGCAATCAGTCATAAGCACTTATTAAACACCCACTGTATGAAGGCTCCCTAGATTTGAAAGAATGGCAAGATGTGCAGTCTTCCCACACCACTTGAAAAGTAGTTCTTGTGACTGAGGCCTCGCACTGATTCTGGTTAGTCCCAGGAGGCAGAGCTCCAAATGACGGAGAGAAGATGGAATGACACAAACTGGGGCTTGATGGAAAGTGGAGCCGGCCCAAAGAAGGGGCCACCTGGCAGGTCGTGGCTTCCCTCTCTCTGGAGCTCTTCAAACAAAGGCTGGGCCACAATATGACAGGGATAGTTGTGCCATCTGGTGCCTCTGGATAAAGAGCAGCATTGCCCTACAAAACAGCCGAGCAAGCCACATGTTCTCCAGGCCAAGCGTAGAGACAACAAAAGAGAGGGAAAGGGAAGGTTCTGCCATTGGGAGTCAACTGATGCTTCAATCAGTCTCTCTCTTCTCTCTCTCTCTCTCTCTCTCTCTCTCTCTCTCTCTCTCACACACACACACACACACACACACACACACACACACACAGCCCTCTAGTGGTTCCTTATTGCCTCTAGGATAAAATACAAAATGCTCTGCTCTGTAAAGCTGCCAGATTTGGGGTCCAAGGTCCTCCTTCCAAACCTGCTCCCGATTCACTGCACCACACTGCCCTACACACAACAAGACAAGGAGCCAGTTCCAGAAGAATGGAGAAGAGCCCAATGGACATCCTTACCCAGAAACAAGATAGCTCAGTGCCCTGTCTTCATGCTTATACCTTTGGAACAAGAAGAGAATGCCCCTCTCCCCACACCAATGGAGCCATTTTAGAAATGTTTGCTGTTGGTTGGAAAGAAAGTGGCATGGCCCTGGCTCCCAATGATCTCTACCAGAGATGGAGATGTTCAATTCAGTCATTCAATTCCAGAAACAGGCACTGTCCTAAGTGATGGGGATGCCCTCCAGAAGCTTATAGTCTACTCAGGGAAGGCAGCACACAAAAGGAAGCTGCAAAGGGGAGGGGGTCATCCAGTGTGGAGGTGCCGTGTTCCATGGGGTTGGAGCCCAGCAGAGCTGCTAGGAAAAGTTGAGAATCCTCTATAGAGGAAGACTCCAGGCATCTTCCCCAATTCTCCACCTTCCAGCCCCCCCAAACACAATGTAGAGGCAACTGAGTGGGGCAAGAAGGTGCTGAGTATCCAAACCTAAACGGGGATGAGATAGAGAAGAGACACCCAAGTGATATTGCAGAAGTCTGAATGATTGCACTTGACAACAGATTGAGTACGTGGAGTGAGCTCAAGAAGGGAGTCCAGGATGACAGTCACATGACCGACTTGGCTCCTGGGGGAATGTTAGTGCCCTTGATAGCCATAGAGGAGTTTAGAAGGTAGGAAAGGGGATGCAGGAGACAGAGAATGAGGTCTGTTTGGGACCTGAGATGTTTGCAAGACAAGCCAACTTGAAACATCCAAAAGGCAAATGATGCTGTTGCCCCAAGTCTCTCCCCACTCCGGTCTATCCTCTACTCAGCCACCAAAATGATTTTCTGAAAGCACAGGTCCAACCATGTCACACACACACACACACACACACACACACACACACACACACACACACACAACTCTAGTGGTTCCTTATTGCCTCCAGGATAAAATACAAAATGCTCTGCTCAGCATTCCAAGGTCTTTATCACCCACCCCCTTCCTCTCTCTCCAGGCTCTGACAGCTTTCTTTGACCCAGTGACCCTGTCTTCCTGATTTTCCCACAAACAAGCCCCTCCATCAACTCAGCTTTGGGCACTCTTGTTGGCCATCCCCCTGAACCTCTCTCCATCCTGGGCTCTGATCACTGATGCCCTCTGGCTTCCTTTAAGTCACTACACAAATCTCATCTTTGACTGGAAGCCTTCATTAACCTCTTCATTGTGGTACCTTCTTTCTGTGAATTACTTCCTATTTATCCTGGATGCAGTTAGCTCCATATGTGCAGGTTTGCATGCATCTCCCCAATTAGACTGTAAACTCCTCAGAAGAAGAGAGGCCAAGGTTGAATATGTAGATCTGAAAATCATGCAAAGAGATAATCATTGAGCCTGGGTGTATTGTGTTCGTCTGTGTAGATGTTCCTTGAGGCAGGAAATAACCTCACACACCCATGGATATTGATGCATATAATATATAGAATGGGTCACAGAAATGGCAGCTATTGTTGGCACTGATGATGGCCATAACCTTCTGTTCCTATGCAGAGAAAACGGACTGCCCCATCAATGTCTACTTTGTCCTGGACACCTCGGAGAGTGTGACCATGCAGTCTCCCATTGACAGTCTGATGAGCCAGACGCAGCAGTTCCTTCTCCAGTTCACCAGTGAGCTGAAGAACCATAACTACCGTGACCAGGTGGCCATCAGTTGGCACTATGGAGGCCTGCATTTCTCTGATGATGTGGAAATCTTCAGCCCCCTGGGCAGCGACGAAGCCACCTTCAAATCTAAACTCCAAAAAATCAGGTCTTTCCGCCGAGGCACCTTCACAGACTGCGCCATCTCCAACATGACCCAGGAAATTATGAAAAATCCTACCAAGGGCATTAACTTCGCCATAGTAATCACTGATGGGCACGTCACTGGGAGCCCATGTGGTGGAATCAAGATGCAGGCAGAGAGAGCTCGGGACATGGGCATCAAGCTCTTCTCGGTGGCCCTGAACCAGCACAAGAATGAGCACGGGCTTCGGGAAATCGCCAATCTCCCCCACGAGCTTTACCGAAACAACTACTTCACCATCAAAGAGGACTCATCCATTGACCAGGAAACCATCGACAGAATCATTCAGGTCATGGTAAGGAGATGGACCTGGGAGAGGTGGACAACTCTGCCAGTCCCAAGCCAAATGGCTGTGCCCTCCCAGCATCCTGAGGAGGATAGGCATAGGTGGGAGGGTCTGCAGGGCAGGAGCACTGGACCACTCTTTAGATGGGGGCATTCTCCCTCCAAACAAGGAACATCCATCTTGGTGGGCTCCATGTGCCTCATTGAGCTACTGGATGATATAAATGAGTAATTAATCAGTTCAACTAGGGTAACATGGGTCTGCTTCTTCTTCTCTCTGGAAGGTCTAGTCCAATGTCCCCCTGGACCCAGACTTAGCAGAATGTCTTCTCCAAAGAGCGAGTCATTTCATTAGTATGAAGAATGGTGGGAACGGGAAGGGATGTCCAACAATGGTAACCTTAGCATGACTGTTTCCATCATTGATCTAACCAGTTTTATTTTCTTTTTTCTATCCTGGCAGAAACACGAAGCATATTCAGAGGTAAGTTGGACTTGTTTTCACCTGTTATCCAGTGGTAATGGTAGAAGGGTAGAGGGTAACTTGCCCAGCCCAAGTGAGAGTGTGAGGTGAGATGACTTTTCGGTGGGTGCTCCTAACCAGTCTCCCCATGGCCACTCAATTCTTCATCATCACAATTTCCTGTGTTAACTCCTTCAGGTGATGCAGGGCTGTGGACCCTGCCTTTGCTACTGGGTTCAAAGGCAAAAAGAAGACTCAGACAGACCTAGAAGAGTGAAGGGACCCTTCACTGGGGTGCAGTGGGTCCAGCCCATAGGCACTCACATCAGACCAAGCAGCCTGATCCCCCCTTGGTTGCCCATTGCTCACAGAGCTGGGAAGACAGCAAGGGTAGAGTAATAGGAAGAGTCCTTTTGGGGGCCAGCAGATTTGGGGGTTAGTCTAATGGCCACTCATCTGATCCAGGCTAGTCTTTCTACCTCTCTGGGCCTTGATTTGTTCATCTGCAAAAGGAGAGAGCTAGACTAGTCCATGTCAAAGATCCCCTCCAGTCTAAACACAAGGTTACCACCCAGGCCTGGCAACATGCACTCTTTGAGACTTCAACACTTATCATCACCCCTGAGGTTTGGTTTTCAAGACCAGCCCATGAGAAGGCCTTTCTTCTGTAGGGTAGCATGGTGAAGATGCTGCTACTTCCAAGCTATCAGTGGCCTTGTGCCCACACAACTGGGGTCCTCAAAGGATGAATAATGAAGAGAAAAATGGCAAAAGGGTTCCCTAGTCATTTGATGTTCATACATTAGACTGCTTTGTTAGAAAAGGTCTGCATACATGCTAATCATTAATTAAGTAAGGCTTGCAATGAGAACATTTGAAGAAATAGAAATGCCCAGGCTTGCGGCATTCTCTCTAATCCAATGGTTGCCAAACTTTGCAAATATGAGGACCCCTTAACAGCAAAAAACTTCAAGGAACTGTATGTTGTAGCCACCATGTTCCTAATCTATATTTTGTGGGAACTAAATAAGGGGTGGAGTGGAGAGAGGAGAGATGCTCATCAGAGAGAGGGCAATTGGGCAAGGCTCCTATCTACCCCTCCTATCTTCTCTCTTATAGACCAGGAGTCCCTGGTCTCAATCAATGTATCATCTCTCTGTTGTTTAGCCTCAGTCCTTTCAGGGTCACTCACTGACCACATTGCTTGAACACACATCTGTGTCCTTCTAGAAGAATTTTGGAAAGGGTATAGATGGGTGTTTGGCATGCTTCTCCCACTGGAGTTTCTCACTACCACCCTCAACAAAGTCTCTTCTGCTTCTTTTCAGTGCTACAAGGTGAGCTGCCTGCAGATCCAAGGCCCTGCTGGTCCCAAGGGCTATCGAGGACAGAAGGTAAGCCTTGTCAATTCAGTCATCCCAAGCATCAGGACAGTGTCATAAGCTACCCATTCTAACTGGGAATCTTTCTTCTTTCCACCCACCTATCCATCCATCCATCCATCCCTTTCATCCATCCACTCATCTTCCTCCATTAGTCTATATGAAAGCCAAAAAGCTCCCTTTAGAGCCATACCTCTTCTGATCATCAAGAGGCAACTGGTGTTGTGAGTTGGTTAAAATCTTACATTCTCTGTTCTTAACTTTGAGAGCCACTGAATTTAACCTGTTTCTATACTCACGATACATTATCTACAATTCTGTGATCCCATGATGCCTAAAAAGAAAAGGGATGATATAAATATGCAATGAATAAGCAAAAAACAAAGGGGAAAAGAGGGAGAGACTGAAGAGCTGTGTGGGCATTTTTGTTCTGGAAAGTCCCTTATTTCTAAACACAGCTAATTAGATGAGGAAGTCTGCTTAATTGGCTATAAAGCATGTTTAACTCAACATGTTTACAGCTAATTAGCCATGTTTGATTTGCTGTTGTCTAAAGTTAAAGTCATAAATTATTTTTTGAATAAAATCAGATGAGGTTTTAGAAATAGAGGCTCTGCCTGGCCGCCTTGCTGAACTCAGAAAGTCGAGAGCCAATTAGTGTTTCTCTTGCCGCTGGGCAGACCACTAGAGACTCTTGGGAGCCTGGGCAGCCTTCCTCAGCAGATGAACTCCCAGCCAATCTTAAGACCATCACAGAGAAAGCTGCTTGGACTGTCTTAGAGAGCCAGGACTTGCAGGCCCAGGGGACACCCTTGGGTCAGAGGGGTGGATTTCATGTGGGAGCCACCAAGAGGCCCCAATAAAGTATGGGGCCAAAGGTGGAGTCATGGCATTTCTTAAACACAACCTCTGTCCCTACCCTCAGATCACTCCCAGTCTAATAGGGAGTCAAGAGGCAAACAGTCACATAGAGTCAAAATGTAACCAGCACAGCTCAGGGTCATCTCCAGACAAGAGATGCCAACTTTCAGAGGGAACAGGAAAAGCTTCCTGGGGAAGGTGGGATTTTTTTCTGGGACTTGAAGGGACCCAGGGAAGCCAAGAGGCAGAGATGGAGCAGAGCCACCAAAGGCATGGGAGAGATCCAGGGGAAATGCTGCTTCAAAAGGGCCTAAGACCAGCATTTAGTAGCTGCCTGACCTTGGACAAATGTCACTTCTTTGAGCTGAAGGTTCATCATCTGGTCATCTGAAAAATGTAGTGACTCCCTCGTGGGCTATTGAGAGAATAGAGGGGCTAACATCAGCAAACTGAGGAAACAGTCTTCCCTGCCGGCTCACTGATTTTCCTGTTTTGGTTTACAGGGTGCCAAGGGAAACATGGGTGAGCCTGGTGAACCTGGACAGAAAGGACGACAGGTGAGTGTTTGACTTCCTTTCCCCCTCACCAAGGGCCATCGGGGCTGGTGTGGCACAAGACCACAGGTGGTATAGCCACTAACTACTCCTACTTTTCTCTACAGGGAGATCCAGGCATTGAGGGCCCCATTGGTTTCCCAGGACCCAAGGTAAGATGTTCTGGGCTTGCAGCATGTCTCCAAAAAGACACAAAAGCTTGGGGCTAGGAGGGGATCATCATCAACCAAGTGCTGATCCCAGTTCCACCTGGAGCACTTGGGCTCAAATCCCACCTTGGATGCTTCCCTGTATGATCTCAGACAAGCTTCCAACTCTCTTTGGACCTCAGTTTCTTCCACTGTCAAAAGAGGTGGTTGAACCACATGGCCCTTGAAATCCCTTCAAGATCTACATGTAAGAGAGCATGAAACAGCAATCCTAAACTTCATGTCTGCACATGATGGGCCATGTTTTGGCAACCCTTAGACGAGGGAGCAAAGCAACTGTCCTCAGTATTTTCTTTTTTAAATGAGTGGATGGGACTAGCTCTGCTTGGGGGCCCCCCCCATGAACAGCCTGGGACTGTCACCTGCCAACCTGGGGTGTGCTACCACTCTGGCTATCAGTTTCCATGTTATTGCCAAACATGCCCAGCAGGGGCATGGAGTAACTCGGACAGAGCAGGTTTGGTCCATAGTGTTGCACCCCCAAATCAGTCTGTAGACTTCTCAGACCTTAAAAACTGGGGGAGGGAAGTGGGACTCAAGAGAAAAAGTGGCCCCTCACACACCAGATCTAAAGGTTCCTCAAGTGGCAGCAAGAAGACAGTCTGTGGGAGCCCTCAGTGAAGTGTCCCTTGGTCCAAGCTCCATTAGACTTCTCATCCCCATCAGTGACTCTTCCAGAAGACTGGGTCTGGAGCTCCCTGACTGGTAATCTATACAGATCTCCTCCCCACTGTATCCCCCAGGGTTCTCCTCTTGTCAAATAGGGACCATCGCTCACCAGGTCACTGCAGGGCCTACAGTCCTCTGTAAACCAACATGCAACACTCCTTGCAGGAATGGATACTGTGCCCTGCCTCTTTGTTCTTCCTCTTCCTCCTCCTTCCTCTATTCTCCTTCTCCTTCTTCCTCTTCTTTTTTCCTCCTCCCCTCCTCCTCCTCCTCCTTTTCTCCTCCTTCCCTTTCTTCTTCCTCCCCTTCCTCTCCTTCTTGCCACACACAGCAGAGCTTTTGCAGCTTTTATTAGTCAAGATAGAATTCATAATCATCTTCTTTCCTTTTTTGTCTTTAGGGTGTCCCTGGGTTGAAAGGCGAGAAGGTAAGAAGCTCCCTTTTCCATGAGGACCTCCTACTCCAGGGGAGCCCCCTTTCCTTAAAATAGGAACATTTTGGTAAAGTTATTATGCCCAGAAATGAGATGAATTGGGAGGGGAGGGTAAGGCATGGGATGAGGATGGGGGCCCTGTAAGGCATAGTGGAAAGGCCCCTTATTTTTTCTCCCTTGACCTCGGGCAGGTCATTTTTCCTGCCTAGACAATAGTTTCGTCCTCTATAAAGTGGGATATTGGACAAGAAGGCCCCGAAGGTCCCTCCCAACTCTAGGTCTGTGAACTATGGACTCCAGAAGGCCAATCTGAACCCAGCCTCACCTTGTGGCCCCTTTTTTTGCAGGGTGAATATGGTGGAGATGGAAGAAGGGTAAGTCAGTAGCTGGCGGCCTCTGTTTTGAGATATTTCCTGTACCGATTGAAGAATCAAATGTGACAGGAGTCTAACTTCCTTCCCTTCATCCTAGGGAGCTCCAGGGCTGGCAGGCAAGAATGGGACAGACGGACAGAAGGTAATGGTGGCTATGTTCGGATCCAGATGTTTACCCTGCTGCCCGTGGGGCTTCCACTAGACCCTTCCCAGATTTCCTTTTTACCAGCAGCCCTTGGGGAAGAGCCATAGAAGCAAGAGGCTCAAGGAGCCCCTGCGTCTAGGCAGGGCCCATCTGTGCCCAAGCTGAGAGCTGTCCAGCTGACCCAGTGCCCACAGGGAAGGTGACACCCTGGGCACTTGATCATTGGCCTAGTCTCCTTCCACCATGTGGCTGATGATCAGTCTCCTCAACAGAGCAGTTTGTCTCCTGCTATGATCTAGGTCCCTCCCAAAGTAAGCTCAGCCTCTCTTCTGATGGGTCTGCAATATTCCCTCTGAAAGCAGCTTGCACCCACCTGTGGGTGTCATCTAACACCCCCCCAACTGAGGAATGTCACGCTTTCCCATTCCCATAAGTGGAATTTAGAATAAAGAAATTTAGGTTTGCCACCAAAGGAGCTTAGGCAAATCTCCTCCCCTTTCTGGGACTCAGTTTCTCCATTCATAAAATGAGTTGATTGATCCTGATGACACAGGTCACTTCCAGCTTTTAATTGGAGATGACCAGATATCTCCTTGGACAAGTCAATCTTGGCTTCTTTGCAAAATGAGGGGCTGAGAGGAGACAACCTCTGAGGTTCCTCTGGCCCCCAGTTTCCCATCAGAAATGTCCCACAACCCCCAAAGAGGATAGTGATTCCCATGTCCGTTCTCAGATGGCACATAGGAGCCAGTGCTACCACAAAGGGCCAGGGCTCCTGTGCCACGGCTGACCCTGGGCAATGACTCCACAATACCAGAAACTGCCCCAGAACCTCCCACACAAAGCCAGAGACTCAGGTCAAGAATAACAAACTCTTTTCTCACCCTGTCTTCATTTCATTTGTTCTTGGTCTAGGGAAAGCGAGGACGCATCGGGCCCCCTGGCTGCAAGGGGGACCCTGGTGACAGGGTAAGTCTCCACTTACTTCTGTTGAAGACCCCAGCCCAGAAGCATGAGGCTCTTCCTGGGGGTTGAAAGCTCAGGGAAGGGCCCTTGGAGGTGTGGGGTGCTGGGGCTAGAGGGAACCATGAGGTGAGAGGCCTCTTCAAGGGACAGTCCCAGAGTGGGGGGCTCTTCTGAGCTCTCTGGGATCGGGGTCTGATGGGAGTGGGACATCCCAGGGGCTGCGACCAGCAGCAACAGAAGGCAGTGTTTGAAATCTCCAAATAGAGCCGTCTAGAGAGAAAAGGAAAGCAAAGTCGAGTGGGACAAAATGTTTGCTTTTGGAAGAATCCAGTGCCAGCCACAGACAATAGCAGGGGCTCCCCAGGCGAAGGATCCCCAAGCACAGCCCAGGGTCCACAGAGCGATGAATGCAAGTTGTGAGAGTCCCCTTCACCACCATCTGGGGGCCAATCTCCCCTGTCTACCCCAAGGACCGAGGGTCCTCATTCCCAATCCTGTCTTCCACAGGGTCTCGACGGTTACCCAGGGGAAGCTGGAAGCCCAGGAGAACAAGGAGACCGAGGGAGTAAGGTATGTGGTGTCCCCCAGAAGGTCAAGCAGACAGAATCAGGGTCAAGATTAGGGCCCCAACCCTCTCCCCCCACCCCAGGCCTTTTTCTTTCCTGTCCCTCTCTTGAGATGTTTGTGAGCACAGCCAGGGGCGAAGAACCACTGACTGTGCGGCCGTCCGCTCCTACGTGTTGAGAATGAAGCCACTCAAAATCCTGGGGCAGTATCTCGGATTCTCTCCCCACTCGTGACCACCCTCAACTCAGCCCCTCCTGATCTGGAAGGTGCAGCAGCCTCCCACTGGGTCTCCCTTCCCCATCCATCTTCCCCTCAGCTGCCCCGTTCTGCATCGCTCAAGAAGCTTCCATGGCTCCCTCTTGCCTCTAGGATCAAATGTAAAGGCCTTTAAAGGCCTTCACATTCCTCCCTGTGTGTACACTACATGGAATGACTACTGGTCATCTCATGAACTCCATCCAACGTCTCTTCCCTCCAGGCATTCGACTAGGCACTGCCACTGCCTGGTGCACCCTCCTTCCCTACTTTTAGGACCTTTATCTGCTTTCAAAGCTCCACATGAGCTCTCTCCCTCCCTGAAGCTTCCCCTGGCCACCCCATTCATCCAGGCGCTTTCCCACCTGCCCTTCCCTGGACTCCCACGGTATCCATTTCATCCTGGTGGCTGCCTCCCCAGTGCCTCCCACAATGTCAGACATGGGGTCCACACCTAACAGACAATTGAGCATGGCCTTGGAGTTGGAGAAGCTGAGCTGCTGCTCCCTTATAGCTGTGTGACCTTCAGAGCCACCTCACCTCCTCCCCTACCTCAGTTTCCCCACCTGCCAAAGGGAAATGAACATGCCGCCCCTTCCTCAGGCTTCTGAGGAGTCAAGCACTGTGTCTGGGGCTGAGGGCAGAGGGCCCACCCATTCCCTTGCCCGTGCTCTGGGAAGTTTCCCCTAATTTTTCTGGAGCAACAGGATCCTGTCTGACGGTCCTCGCCAGCCCCACCCAAGGCACCACAGTCTGCCCAGCCTGGCCCTTCCTTCCTTGGGGGAGGGGTGCTACCCTCTTGGGTAGGTGTCCACAAGCGTTTAGTTAGGAAGCCTTTGCTGGCTCTCTGCACTGGGACTGAGGGTACAAGGGCAAACAAGAGACCTCCAGGGATGGGGCGCCATCACCTCCCAAGCCCCTCTTCTAGTCTTCCCTGCTCTCTTGGCCACCCAGATACAGGAGCTTTCTGCTAGCCCACATTGCTTAGCCTTGGCACCCTCCTTCCTAAAAGGGCCTCAGGAAAGGTTCCCTGTCCTGGCGGTGAGGGGACTTGGGCTCAGGCCCCGGAGGGTCCCGGGTTTGAATTCTCTCATCCCCTTCAGGGAGATTCTGGCCGCCCAGGACGCCGAGGACCCCCAGGACTGGATGGAGAGAAAGGAAACCCGGCAAGTGCTTGGGGGCTGTTGGGCTGGAGAGCTGGGGAGCCAAGGGCTGGGGGCTGCAACTGTGGGTTGGGGAATGGGGGACCAATGGCTGGACCAAGACTCCAGGAAGAGTCCTATACCCAGTCGGTACCTAGAGTTGATAGGAAAATTCCAGGGACATTATCTCCCTCTCCTCCAAAGAAAGGCCCTGGGGTCTAGTCCTGCCCCTAGCCAGCTTGCTGTGGGTCACCAGGCCAGCCCCTGCCCTCTCCGAGCCTTGGACAAGCTGGTACAGCTTCCCCCGGTCTGTGACAACTGGACATTGTTGGGCAGTAGGCCTGGGCCTCCTCTGCCATCTTCCCCATGCCCTTTCCCTGCACAAATGAGGGCAGCTGAACCCTGAGAGGCTCCGCCTCCACGTGCCCTGTCCTGTTCGGCTGCCCTGCCCACACAGCAGGTCTGATGGGGTTTCCTCCTCTCTTTAAAGGGTTACCAAGGCAACAATGGAGCCCCTGGAAGCCCAGGCGTGAAAGGAGCCAAGGGAGCACCAGGCCCCCGAGGACCCAAGGGAGAACAGGTAGGATCCTGTGCAGCTTCAGGAGCTCTGACACGAGGTCTTCCTCTCCTCCCATAGAATAGAGGCACTTTGCCCCATCTCACCTCTCTGGTCATCCGGGCCTCCCAGGTCTCCTGCCCCTTGCCCAGAATGCTGCCCACCTGCCCCCTCATCCCTGCCATTCAGAATTGGTTCAGCTTATGGCCCCTTCCTCCAGGGGGGCCTGCCCAGGCTACCTGCCCCATTCTCTTCCTGCTGTCAGAATTCTCTTTCTTCCCCCACCAGTCTGTTTGCCTCCTCCTTAAATATTTCTGGGACACTGAGTCCCCAAGTCCAGCCTTAGGAGAATGGAAGCTCCCGGTGCCTCATTTGTCTGGGTCCCCACCCCTTAACAGAGTTCTGAGTATACAACAGAAGCAAGACTGAAGTGACTGAGCCAGGAGAGAGTCCAGGGAGTCCCGGCATCTGCTCTGGATTGTCTCTACCAAACATTTAGGGACACTACCTTCCCCCACTGAGCTGAGGGGCAGGGACAGAGTCTAGCTTCAAGTTGCCCAAAGAGAGCTCCTGGAGCTTCCTCAAGGACCCTGTTGACCAAGCCCATGCCCAAGCCCCCATCTGAGAACTCCCCATTCTCTGGGCCTATGGGCAATGTCTGTCCTCTTGGGGCTCTGCTTATTCCAAACTGAAGTCATAACTAGGGTGAGTGAATAAGCTTTGTCCCAGATGGAAGATTTTTATGGCATGAACAGTCCTATCCAGGAACACTTCCTCCGCTACCTTCCCTGCCTCCTGGCTGGTGGCGGGGGCCTCATCCCAAGGGCCCCCATAGATGCCTCCTCCCCAAGCCCAGCAGCCTTAGGGATCTAGCTCTGCCGTCCTTCCCACCACTCAGGCCAAGTCCAAATTGGCCAGCCGCTTGTAGAGCCATTTAGAGGAGACCATCCCCCTCTGTTGTGTTTCTCTCTGCCAGGGCCGTCGAGGGGATCCTGGAGCCAAAGGTGGTCCAGGAGACAACGGACCAAAGGGAGAAAAGGTAAAGAGGTCCTGGGCTCATGAGGGAAGGTCATTCAGGGGACTCTGGGCCAGTTTCAGGAAAGCAGAGTTCTGAAGGACACTTTGGATTTGGGTATAGGGTTGCAACAAGTCCCTCCAGGGCCAGGAAAGAGACCCTCAGGTGCCACCTGACCCCCCCCATTACCCTCATCCTCTGCCTCCTCCCTACCTGCCGCCAGTGCAGTGGCTCAGAGTAGTAGCATCACCCTCAACCAGAAATGCTGTGCAAGATCCTTCTTCTCCTTGGCCCTCAGTTTCCTTATCTGTAAAATGAAGGCTTGGCTGAGCCGACTTTAGGGTCCCTTCCTGCTCTCCCACGATACTCAGTTGTATTGTGCGAGTGAACAGGAGAAAATGGGAAGGAGGAAGGGAGGGGAGAAGGTCTGACTGGGTGGCAGACCAGGGGACCAGGGTGGCATCGGCTCCTGGGGCCAGGTTAGGCTTTGCCACCTCACATGTGGAACAGGCCCCTGCTCAGGACCTCCACTGTCTCACCCTTGGCTCAGCCCGGGGGACCGGCCTTGTAGCCCACCCCCATGGCCCTGGCAGAAGCTCTAGGGAAACAGACAAGCTCCTTTTCTGCCCCCAAAGTCCGCAGTCAGGGCGGGGCTGGGTGAACCCCAATACTCTAAAGGAAAGCCTTGTTCCTGAGCCTCTTGAGTCTCCAGGAGAGAAGCGAGAGGGGGCCAGTGACCAGAACCACAGAGACTTTGTATGTCACTGGAATCTCAAGGATGGGGCTTGTCTTGGGGGTTTCTTTCCTTACAGGGCGACCCCGGCCCTGAGGGACCCCGAGGCCTGGCAGGAGAAATTGGGAACAAAGGAGCCAAGGTAAGTGGACCCAGCCCCATTGGTTGGCACAGCCCACCTCCCTTCACCTCCCCTCCCCCACTTCCTGCCATCAGGAGAGAGGAAATCCAGGCAGTAGAGCTGACCAGAAGGGCCCCTGGAGCTGGCAGCTGTCCTCAATGGGCAGAGGAGGTGGGCATCCTGAACTCCCACTCCAGTGGGTGCCTAGGGTCACCCCAGCTCCTGAGGGGCAGACTCTGGGCAGCCAGGCCTGAGGAAGCATGGCTTCTTTCCTAGGACTTTCTGAGTCTTCCTCACTTCCCTTCACCCCCTTTGCCCAGGTCAGAGTGAACCCAACCTCTGCAGACCTGGCAGTGAGCTCATCCCTTCTCTTACTCTCTACTAGCCAGGCTATGTCTGAGGGAGGCATAGACACCTGGGGTGGCAGACTTTGCCATGGATCCGCTCCAAGTTGGCCGGGGTGCCAATGAGCCGAGGCCATCTGGGAGAGCTAGAGTATAGGGGAAAGGAGGGCCATGCCCACCCTGAGGTCTGCATCTCTGTGTATGGTCAAATGTTTGGTAAAACACTAGCAAGAGAGGCTGTGTGGCACGATGGCTAGAGACGTGGCTACACATATGGACTGGGTGACCCTGGGTGAGTCCCGAAAGCCCTCTTAGTGCTTGGGCAGGTCTCTGAGACACGTAGAACAGGTGCACTTGCACTGGCAGAGGGGATTCCTGTACCAAGGGAGACACAGGTCTGAGTAAAAAAACCAACCAACCAACAAGACCCGTCTCCTTCTTGGAATCCTGTTTTCCCTCTCAACACCTGGGATGCCATCTTGTCCCAGAGAGATTCTCTGGCTGCCCTGCCTTTGTAGCCAGCCTGGGAGAGGGGCTGGGGGGATGGAGCTCACGGGCCGTTCCCTTTCCCCACAGGGTGACCGGGGCTTGCCTGGACCCAGAGGACCTCAGGGCAGCCTGGGAGAGCCAGGAAAGCAGGTGAGTTCCCTGGGAATCCTGAGAACCAGCCTCCGGGGAGGCTGGGGCCCAGACCTCCAGCCTAGGAAACATTGATGAGTTGAGGGGCCTGGTGACACCATGAGAGCAAGTTGGGCCCTGGGAGCAAAAAGGAATGTAGAGCAAGACCCGAGGTCAGTTCCCAAGAGCACTATCTCCCGGCTGGGCTTGTCCTGGCCCTGGCCTTTGTCAACTGCCTCTCCTCAGGGGAGTCCAGAGCCAGATACAGCAGACACCCCAACGCCACGGTGGCTCCCAATAGCAAGGTGCTGCTAGCAGGTTGCTCAAGGCAGACTGAGGCACCAGCTTGTCCCCTGTGAGTAGTTAGCTCTTGGCGTAGCCCTTTCGCCAGTGTTTATCCCCAGACAGAGGTGACTCCTCCATCGTAGTCTGCCCCTTCCTGGTTGTGGGCCCTCCTGCTCCTGGCCCCCCAATTTCCTGGCCCCCACATCTCAGGAGCCATGACGCTGAGGTCACTAGAGTAAACCCAGGAGAGCAGAAGGGACTTGGCTCCAGCTAGGAAACCCTGCTCTTTGCTACAAATACAATCCGGCCGCCAGGCAGGGAGGGCGGGCTCCTCACACTGCCCTTTGCCTTCTCTTCCCTCAGGGATCACGTGGGGACCCAGGGGATGTCGGTCCCAGAGGAGAATCAGGACCTCCAGGACCCAAGGTAGGTGGGGACGGCTGCCTGCTAGCGGCAGTATGGGCCTGGCTCAGCCTGACGTGCTTCCTGGACCAGGAGAGTTTGGGGGGCACCCAGGATTGTTGGGGCTTCTGGGGGAGGGAGGGGAGAAGGGGAAGCAAAGCAGGTCAGGAAAGTGCCAGAGGAGTCCCCCCTCCCCAGCAGAAGTGGCAGGAAACCCCTCAAGTGTACCCTGGATGGCTCTTTACATGTAGGAAAGCACCCAGATAGCAGGAGCTCGGACCATGGGGGTGTCTCCTCCCCTTGCTGGTGAGCCCACTCTCAAAGGAGGCTGTTGGGCTAACTGGCCTGGAAGGCCTCTCCCAGGGCTACTTCTGGCCTCCTGGTTGAGCCTGCCCTGGACAAGCCCAGACCGTGTCCCCTATTGGATAGATCAGCCATGGCACAAAGACCTGCCCCCACCCACCCAGCAAAGGCTTGAAAGCACCCTGGGGGCCACAGACAGCTTTGGGGCACGTGGTCCCAAAGATGGCAGCACCAACCCCAGCTGGCTGCGTGTCCTGAGTGGTGGGCAGTACTCACATGGTGGGAGGGCCACCTGGGCATAGGGCTTCCATGATGTGAACATGAGAACTCTCTGTCCTCATTTAGGGAGACCGAGGTCGACCTGGCTTCAGCTACCCAGGACCTCGAGGAGAGCCGGTGAGTACCAGATCCGGGGAGAAACCAAAACATTGGTAGAGGGGAAAGAAGGTGGGAGGGAGGGAGGGAGGAAGAAGAAGGTGGTTGAGGAAGGTAGCCAGGCAGAGTGAGAAGCAGGCGGACAGTCGGTACAGGAAGTCCCCCAGGAGCTCTCTCCTGGCCCCACATCAGAACCGGGGCCTTTTCTTTCTGGGGCATCTCATCTGGGTGTGTTTATTTCACAGGGAGAAAAAGGCGAACCTGGACCCCCTGGACCCGAGGTAGAGCACCACCCTGATCTCCCTTGATGTGGGTGGGTCAGAAGAGAAGGCAGGGGGATCCAGGGGTGTCTACAGGCTGGGAGGGGGGGTCCCCGAGAGATACAATCCACCTGTGTGGCCTGGGCCAATCTGGTCCCCGAGAGCCTCTGTTTCCAGCTCTGTACCTGAGGATAATAAGGCTGGCCCAGCCTCGCCCAGGGTGGTGGTGAAGAGGAGGGTCACAACATAGGAGGGACAATGAGGAAGAAGCTGTTTTCCCAACTGATTCCAAAGGTGCCTCTTCAGCCCCAGCACCATCTGCGGGCTCGGGATCCTCATGTCTGTCCCCAGCTCAGTCACACACCCCCCCACTCAGTTTCAAATTTGTGCCCCTTTGGCTGATCCCAGGAGAGATTGCCCCCACCAGGCCCTGACCACCAGGAGCCAGAGTGTGGAGCAAGGCTGTGCCTTCCAAAGCCAGGCAGCCAGAGGATTCCCGATGGCCCCTCGGACAATTCAATCGACCTCCCTTGGACTGAGGAAATGGCATTCTTGGGAAAGTTTCTAATGGGTGTAGACACAGCTGGTGACCGCTGAGTTCTAACCCGGGTCAGGCTCTTCCCAATGGCCATCATCTATTGTCCAAACACCATGTACTCTTCTGTAATCCACAGGGTGGAAGAGGGGACTTTGGTATCAAAGGAGGCCCAGGAAAAAAAGGAGAGAAAGGAGAACCGGTGAGTGCAAGACCTGAGATCCCCCAGGCCCAAAACCATACAGAAAGACTCATCTCTGATAGGCTGGACTGGGGAACTAGTGGAGAGAGAAGCCTTGGCCCTGGGTTCAAATCCTAGCTCTGACCTTGCTAGCTCTGGACCAGTCATTGTGGTTTGGTTGTAAACAGGCAGCTGTGAGGGGGTGAACTGTAAATTTTGGCATGCTTTGAGGGTGGGCACTGCTATCATTGGTGAGCAGAGCCAAGGAGAAGAAACTGCATCAAAAAAGCAGCCTCAGAGAGGGCCAGTCCAGGGAAGGCCTTGGATGGCAGGTTGAATATTGTCACCCTCCACTGGTTTGACCTAAGGAGGTTTTTGGACTGGCCCTGAGGCTGGGGCTCAGAGTGATTTTTTCTGCCTTGTGCTTCCACCCACCGAACTACTTCCCCTTGCCCCACGACCTCCCCTTTTGGAGGGGCAGCCAGGCCAAAGGATGCTGTGTTCATGAGGCCCTGAGAGGGGGCCTTCCTCCCTGCCTCCCGTGGTACTCTCTTAGCTCTCCTCCCAAATGAGATTTCAGTGGCATTTGGCACCTTCTCATTCAGGTTTTTTTCTTCACAGGCAGATCCTGGCCCCCCTGGTGAACCTGGCCCCAGAGGACCCAGAGGATCTCCAGGCCCAGAGGTACTGTCCCTTTGCTGAGGCTGACCAGACCAGGCTTGTGTCCAGCAAGGGGTCCCTGGTCACCCTGAGTCCCAGCATCCTATCTTTGCTTCTGCCGGTTCTGCCAGGCCCCTGCCTTTGTCCTCCCCAGCTACTGGCAGAACTGCCCACCAGAGCTGCCAGGAAAGACTCTAACCATAGACTTCTTCTTCCCCTAGGGTGAACCTGGTCCCCCTGGAGACCCTGGCCTGACGGTACGTAGACCTGATTATAGAGGGGGGGTGGAATTCACAACATCCTGAGAAGTAGGGATCTACACCCTCATGTCGGAGACTTTTGGGGAGAAATCAAACCTCCTGAGGGCACAACCTTCCTTCTCCCAGGAGCCAAGACAGGGAGATGGGCTGGGGAGGAAAGGAGGGGAGAACCTAGGGGAAAAATCTGGCCAGTGCTGACTTGAGGTGAGCAGCAATGGAGGGAGGAGTCCAAGCGCCTGCTGACCCCTCCCTTGCATCCTGGCAGGAATGCGACGTCATGACCTATGTGAGGGAGACGTGTGGCTGCTGCGGTGAGTCGGGCATCTTATCTCCTGGGCTTCAGACCGACACTGGCAGGTGGACAACGGGCACTGTCCACTGTGGGGCTCAGAGGGCCAGGATAGCCTCTATACTAAGAGGGACTGGGGTTCGATTCAACAACCAGCATTCTTAGGAGCCAGCTCTGATTTGTACAAGAAAGTCAGCGAGGCTCAAAGCTGCTCTCTCGGACTTGTCCAGTTCCCTGATCAATGACACCGTCTCCCTCCTCCCCAGTGGTAACCCCTCCTCACCCCCTTCCCTGCCTCGGTTTCCCTCCCCAGACTGTGAGAAGCATTGTGGAGCTCTGGACATCGTGTTCGTCATTGACAGCTCTGAGAGCATTGGCTACACCAACTTCTCCCTGGAGAAGAATTTTGTCATCAATGTGGTCAACAGGCTCGGTTCCATCACCAAGGATCCCAATTCAGACACAGGTCGGCCTTTGCACAGACACACCTTGCTCCTTTGTGGTGCAGACACTCTCATTTGACTGCCTGGAACCCTTCCCAAAGGGAACTAGCAGGTTCCCGTTCTAGAACTTGGGTCCCATCCCTGATAGGGAAAGAGCCAGGACCCTCACAGGCCTCACCTGTGAGTCAGAAGGGACTCCCACTCCATTCTTGGGGGGTACAGGGTCCCCCTTTGGAGAGGGGTCACCCCTGCTCATTCTGTCCTCTCTGCTTCAGGGACTCGCATTGGGGTGGTTCAGTACAGCCATGACGGGACCTTCGAGGCCATCAAGCTGGACGATGAACGGATCACCACCCTTTCCCAATTCAAGGAGGAGGTGAAAAAGTTGGAGTGGATCGCAGGGGGCACCTGGACGCCCTCGGCCCTGAATTACACCTACAATGAGCTCATCAAGGGCAGCCGGCGGAAGAAGACCAAGGTGTTCGCGGTGGTCATCACAGATGGGCGCCACGATCCCCGCGATGATGAGCAGTCCCTGACCGCCTTGTGTAACACCGTGGAGAACGTGGTGGTCACCGCCATTGGCATCGGGGACATGTTCAACGAGCAGCACGAGAGCGAGAGCCTGAAGTCTATCGCCTGCAACCAGAAGGGTCAAGTCCGCAACATGACCTTGTTCTCTGACTTGGTGGCCGAGAAGTTCATCGATGAGATGGAAGTTTTCCTCTGCCCAGGTCAGTGGCTGGCACCTTTGATGCCTTCTGGGGGGCTGGGAGAGCAGCTGGTCACCTCCAGGGGTCTCAAGCTGTGCTCTGGGCTGGATGGGGAAGGGGCCAGACTCCCCCACCCTCTCTCAGGTCTCCCACAAAGGCAGAAAGGCAGGGGGCCGTCCCCAGGTGGTCTGGACTCTGTGCAAATCCCAAGACCAAACAACCTATGCCTGTGCCCCAAAGTTTAGAGGGGAGGAGAGCCTGTAAATTCCAGGTGCTTCCGATGGCCCTAGCCTTTACAGAAGGCCACAGGGACCTCCTTGGGAAACAGTAGAAGCCACAAAAATACTAGGTGACATTTCTGTCATGCTGGAAGGCTTGTGAAACTTTTTACCTAGATGACCTCCTTAGCTCCACATAGCAACTCTATGGGGGAGGGGTTATGATGATTCTAATTGGCAGATGAGGAAACTGAGGCAAAGAGGTTGTGGATCTTGCCCAGGGTCACACAGCTAATCAGTTTATGAAGCAAGGTTCACACTGATTCCACAAGGCCAAGGGAAGTCCAAACCCCTTCCCCAAAATCTCAAGGACCACACACTCAAGGACTTAGGGTGATTCAGAACAAATGAGCTCAGACCCAACTTCCCCTATTGCTCTACTATCAGAGAGGAGGAAGAAAGAGGAATTTGTGGAAGAGGGATGGAAAGAGGGAATGTTGTTCAATGGATAGCATATCAGACGCGGAGTCAGGATGCCCTTCCGTGAAGCCTTCTCCAGCTGCTTCCTGGCTGGGACACCCTGGGCAAGTGTCTTCCCTGCCCTGGGCCTCAAGTTCCTCATCTGTAAAATCAGAGTAGTGCAGTGGGACTCCAAAACTTCTAAAGCATATTCCAGCTCCAAATCTGTGGTTCTGGAATGGATCAGAGAGGCTCTCACACCCATCTGGGTTTTGTTCCGGAATGAGCCAGAAATTCAGGATTCGGCACTGTCCATTCTCACCCAGCATTCTTTTCTCTTCCAGATCCACAGATCGTCTGCCCCGACCTTCCCTGCCAAACAGGTAATGCTAGAGGGGTGCTTGCCTCCCCCCATCCTCCCTTTCTATCTCCCCTCCCCTGCACATACACAGTCTCAGATTCAATGTGGTCATGATGGGTCAGGGAATGGAGGGGCAGATTCATGGCAGCCTCGGGCTGAAAACTCTTAGCCGCCCAGCGGCATCCTCTTGACTGGTGGAAAGGATGGAAAGTTGAGCATCCCTGTCCAAGCTGGCTGCTTCTTCCCAGCCCTCTCACCCAGAGCAAGGCATCCCGATCTGGCAAAAGGAGGTCAGTTTAAGGAAAGGGGAACAAAGAAGAAACCTGGGGCAAGATTCAGAAAACCTTTGGGGGGGGGGTTGGCAGATGGGCTGGGAGGGTGGACCAGTTGACCTCCCCCGGAGCCTTCTTTCTTTCATCTAGCCATTCATTTCTATAACCAATAAGAGCTTAGTGTGTGCAAGGCCCTGGAGATCCCTCTCTGAGGGTGCCTGAGGCCATGAGCCTTCCCTGAGAATGGAGCTCAACTCTCAGGTTGCCCTTCAGGGGACTCCCTGTGGGGCTCTGGGCCTTTTCTGTCCACTGACCACACAATGTTGGATTCAAGCTGACCAGAAACTGGCTTCAGAGCCTGGCCTTCCCTCATGGCTGCTCAGGTCAGTGGGCTTCCATTGCTGAGAACCCACCCTAGAAACAGCTAAGAAAAAGTCAATATGGGGGCGGGGGTGAACTGGTGCATTAGTTCACAAAGGAGATTTGACATAAGCCTGTATAGGCTGATAGAAAATCACAGAGATTGTTGAAATGTCTTTTGATTTAGAATTCCTATGATAGATATTTCTTAAACCAAGATGTCAAAAACCCTCTAGTGTTTGTGTGTGTGTGTGTGTGTGTGTGTGTGTGTGTGTGTGTGTGTGTGTGTGCTGGGGTTTGGGAGGTAAGGGGAAGAAGAGAAGACTCTCTGTATGGAGACAAACCTCCAAGAAGGCAGAATACATCCCATCTGTAACTCAGAGACCTGGAGTTGCTGTTTGTTTGCTCTTAGATGATAAACCACTAACCCTAAGCCCAGTCAACAAGCTAATGCCCTAAACCCTTGTGGATGCTCTGCTTGCCGGCTCTCCCTTGCCATCCGCTGCCGACAGCCTGCATGGCTCCCATGGATACCGGCCCTCTCTCCGGGTCAGTCTAATAGGTCTTGGTCTCCTCTGAGGTAGCAGCCTGCTTGCCACCGAGTACAGGTAGGTGCAACCAGATGGCCAGCCCATCCTCGGGGCCCAGGCTGACCAAGGCCCAACCAGGGCTCCCAAAGGTGCTGGCTGAACTTGATGTTAGCTCTGACCCTTCCTGCAGGTGCTTGTGGCGTGGCTGTTAACTTTGAGAGGTTTCCCAAAGGTCATGGAGGTCATGGTGTTTTCTGTCGTAGGGGTGATTAGCAGTCTGACTCCCAGTTTCTGGGACAGATGCCTCTGTCTGGTATCTGAAGGTAGACACTGGCGCTGGCTAAAGATTGTGTTTCAGGAGTGAGGAGCAATTGTGAACCACTAAAGGGAGCTCAGAGCTAGGCAGCAGGAGACTTGGGTCTGAGTCCTGGTTCTGGTGCTAAGCAGATGGGCCACCTTAGGCAAGACTTCTCTGGGCCTCAGTTGCCTCAGCTGTAGGAAGCAGCCACTTCGCAGGGCTGCTGTTAAGGTGAACCCATGGGTGCAGGTATGCACCAAAATGTCTAAACCTCAGACGGAGATTTGATGGCACCCCAATGGGGTCCACCCGCCATCAGGAAGGACACTCAGCACATTTCAAAGATGTGTTGGGTTAAAGCTAAGCCTGCTCAGTTTCAATGAAACCCATCTCCATTGCAGGGTTAGGCCTGAAAACTGTGGGTTTTCTCAGGCTCCCATTTTCAGAGACAAGCCATTCCAGTCAATCATGCCAATCCTCCCAAGGCCTTGGGTTTCCTTCCTCCATGAAAGCCCATCTAACCCGTCAAGAGAAGTTACAGTTGGGATCTCCAGGCTGAACTTCAGTTTCTTAGAAAGTAAAATGAGAGTTTGGACTAGATAACATTTGGGGTCCTTTCTAGCTCTAAATCTGAGACATAATTCAGTAGGTTCTGGGACCAAAAAATGAATCCCCTCAAGCTAAACGAGCCCCTGAATTCAGACAGTTTCAAAGGCATAGTCCATTGAGACCACATACTCAATATCTTTCCTACCCAGCAGAGCCAGTCAGTTTGTCCTTTGCTGCTCACCCCCACCCCAGCAGGACTTTACTAGAAGGAAGAAAATGTCTTCTTCCATGGTATTGGTCACTCATCTCCTGAATCAAAACTGGACGCTTTATTTAAAACCAACAGAACTTGGCAGAAGAACATAAATGGAGCTTTGACTCCCAAATGTGCTCCCTAGTTCTCTCTTCTCTGCTGTGGACAGAGGCCAGGTCTTCTCTGAGGAGGTGACCTTGATTATTTTAGCTTCTCCCATATGAGATTGCCTTGAATCAGACCCTCTCTGCCTCTTCTCCTCATTGATGGGAACTCAAAGGCTCCACTCGGTGGTCACTAGTACCCTTCCTAAACGAATGCATGCCAGGCTTGAATGTCCCCATAGTCAATCCCAACCACCACCAAGGGACTAGACTGTAAAGTGATTTTCAGGACATTGAGCTTGGCTGCTTTGGTTGACAGCACATATGTGCTGTGTGCCTCTGGTGGGCTGCCCTTGTAGGACAGAGCTAGCCCTATTCATAGTTGCCCATGGGCTGTGCTTTGGGTTCCTCAAGCAGTGGGGTGGATTTTCACTTCCCTGTCCACACTCTCTCTCCTGATTCCCTTCTAATGGCATGGCTAATGGCATGCATCTGCAAGATGACTGGCCACAATCTGGGACTGAGAACAGTGGGGGCTGATCAGCCCCATGATCTGCCTTCCATCCCTATGTAATGGGATGGAGTTCCAGGCAATAGCCATGTTCTACCCAATGGCAACCATGGATAGAGATAGTAAACCCTATCTAGGGACCTGATAGGAAGTCATAAAACAAGAGGGGAGTCCTGCCAACCTATTTGTAATTATTGATAATTCATCATAAAGAATGAAGTTCAGGGAACAAGAGAAAGTAATAGATTTAGTTTTGCATATCAGGACGTAGATCATATTCCTTGTTTTGTAATTAGCCATGTCCTCTCAGTCTCCATCCAGCTTTCAAATCCTATAACCAGGTCCACGAAGCTACTGCTGGTCACCAATGGTGCCATTGACTGGAGAGACATTTATCAATGACATCTCTTTTATTTGAATTTGTGCCCAGAGACTTGAGTCAAATTGAACCTCTCTTCTTCACAGTCAAGGAGGCTGGGCATTCCCCAGCACAAAGTATTCATCAGCTAGAAATTGTCCATCTATTGGTCCATTGCCTTTGTGGACGTTCCCCCAAAGTAGCCAGATATTTAGCATGTCATGCCAACAATCAGAAAGCACCACAAAGTCACCAGATCAGCTGAAAAGTAGTAGACTCGGGCAACTGGACACTGCTTGGCACAAACTGACCATTTTGACAGCTTGTCTCCTCCCCAAACTCAGAAAGAACAAGTTGCTTAGGATTTGGCTAAATGCAAACCTACTTCCAGGCCAGCAGCTCCCAAAGACATTGATTTTGAGTTCTGTCCTTCACTTGGTTCCTTCTGCCGTCAATAGGATGAAAAATCAAAATGGAAGAGAGAAAGAATGTCCAGAGGCTTAGATGTCCCATTCATTCTCCCAAAGCTCCTACATAGGGTTAACCATTTTTTTTTGGCAAGGCAATGGGGTTAAGTGGCTTGCCCAAGGCCACACAGCTAGGTCATTATTAAGTGTCTGAGACCAGATTTGAACTCAGGTACTCCTGACTCCAGGGCTGGTGCTCTATCCACTGCACCACCTAGCCACCCTCAATCATTTTTAAGTTAAAAGAATTTAGTTTTTTTATTTTAAATTTAGAACTGAATTCACATTTGTAAATTTTAAATTAATGACCAAATTGAGTCTACATACCATCAAGGTGTAGAAATGGAGCTAAAATTCCATCCAAGCTTCCCTTTTGGCAGCAAAACAGGCAACACCCAGATACTAATTTGGGCTTTTGAATGAGCTGACCAGACCTTTTGTTGCTATGTAGATACTGTCCAAGTCCACCTTGATTTCGTTAGACCAATAACTTTCTGTGGGCTTCCGGAAGGCAGCACCCCACTCTGCCATCCATGCGGCCCAAGTGAATTAATTCTTCGTTTACCAAGGTCAAGACTTTCCACAGGGCCAAGTTATCTTGACACATGTTGCTTCCCTCCATCTCTATTACAGATGTGTGAGAGAAGGGCAATATGAACTTTCTGAGCTTCTTTTTATGAGTTCCAGGCAATAGCCATGAAATTCCCATAAGAGACCTAATTAACCATTTCATGAATTTTTGAAACCAGTTGTCCTTCCAGCTCTGTCCCTAACCAACTGTATGATGGGCAAGCCCTTCCCCAATCTGAGCCTCAGTTTCCATGCCTGAACAATGTCTCTGGCAGCTCTTAAATCCCATGGCTTCCTGACCTTACCATGCCAGACCAGCTTGTGTGGCTCGAGGCGGGTTTGGTTGCCTTCATCGATTTGTCTTTAAGACTTTTCAGAGGGCTTCCCGTTCCTGCCATCAGTGGCCTGTCTCTTTGGTCACAGTCCCCATCAGCCCAGAAGTAGCCAGGAACATTACCAATGCCAGACTGCCCTAAAATCTACTTTTGACACTCACTTGCAGATGGGGAGCCGCCTAGCGGCGAAATCCCAGTTACTTTCCTCCGCACAGAAGAAGGGCCCGACATATCTTTTCCCAGGACCATCCCCTTGATCGAACAATTGCTAAACTCTACGAAGCACAGCCAGGACCCCGCGGCCTACTCCCAGCTGGTGGCGGTCTTGGTCTATACAGCTGAGCGAGCCAAGTTCGCCACTGGAGACGAGAGGCAGGACTGGATGGACTTGTTCATTGACACTTTTAAGATGGTGCACAGGGACATTGTGGGGGACCCAGAGACGGTGCTAGCTCTCTGCTGAAGCTTGCGACCCAGACCAGACCTTGCTCCCGCTGGCCGTAGCCAGAATATGTCATGAACAGCCAGATCTAGTTATCTCACCCCACCATCCCTCACAACAATAGGGCGGCAAGTTTTGCAACTAGGTAAAGGAGCGGGACAGAATTTTATATTGGAAGATGCCTTGGGAACCTGTTCTCCCCAGGATTCTGAGTGAGCCTGGAGGATGGGTGAGATAACAAGTCTAGACTGGACATTGCATATTGATGATATATACTTTTAAATATATATTATATGTAGACAAAAGAAATAGACAAATAGACAAAGAAATAGATCTATAGAGGAATTATCTTTAAATGACATGGAAAAAAAATTCCCTAAAGATATCCAGAAATAAGCTAACATTTGCACTACCATGAGGGACTGGAGAGAAGGCTAGTTCCACTTCGATGTGATATGCAAATTTTATGTGATATATTTATTTAAATAAATCAGGGCAAAGGAACTCCTTCCTGTGCCATAGAATTCAGAATTCAGTTTTGGGGAAGTCCCTGAAACCTCAGGCTCCTTTTCCCAAATCCAGGATGCCTGGTCATTCACCACTGCCAGATCAGTTGAACAGATGAGGAATGAGGTCCCTGTCCAGCTGGTTGATCCAATAGACATCTGGCAATTTGAAAAGAGCCCAGCTTGGCATCCTAATGCCAATTGACATATCTGACCTACTGTGGGCATAGCTTGGAATGTATGAGAGTCCCTTGTCCACTTCTCCAACCCATATGGTAGCTGGGTCCAGGAAATGCCGTAGTCCTCCATATGGTTATAATGCAAAATGCTCCTTGGTGCTCAGACTAGAGTATCAACAGTGAGGATGGTGACTCACTTTCCTGGGCTAAGCATTCTTCCCTGGAGCCTCACTGGCCCATTGTACAAATGCTGTCCTTTGTGGATTTTCCTGCCAGGTTGGAGAAGAAAGTAGGTGTTCATTATATTTCTGAGTTGGTCATGTATGTTTTTGTATACCTTCTCTACCTGGTTTCCATCGTGATTGTCTGTGAATTTTTCTGTGTTGTTCTATTTGTTGTTTTACTTCCTTGGTGCTATCCTTGAATCTTGAGCAACATGCCTCCCACAAGGGGATGGTCCTTATCAGTCATTATTTAGTGGGAGTTCACCCTATGCTGTTGCAGATCCCAGTCTTGCCACCTTGATGGTCAGTCTTCCTGACCTGATGGAGCTCTTCAAACTGTCCGGCCTGGGGGATCCCCTGATCATGAGCTTCTGTCACCTTAGCTAGACTGGGCCTCAGCCACTGGGGCTCCACTGGGGTCATTGCTGGCCCATACTCCAGGTCTTTCCAGTTTGAGTAGACTTGTCAGAGTTTTGGCTCCACTGAGATAACTGTCAAGAACCCAGGATCATCTCCAAGCTGGGATGAAGCTTCAGAGAAGGACTTAATGCTGAACCGCAGAATCTCTGAGGTGGAAGGGACCTCCAATCCAATCTATGCCTGACCAAGAATCCTTTCTATACTATCCCCAACAAGTGGACATCCAGCCTTCACTGGGAGACCACCAGAGAGAGGAGGATCCCTACCTCCATTCGTGGACACCATCCACGGATGGGAAGTTCTTCTTGACATCCAACTTCAAGCTGCCTCTTGGCAACTTCCATCCTCAGCATAGTTCTTGCTGCCTGCTAGGGCCATGCCAAAGATTGCCCACCTTGTCTACATTGGCAGCCTTTCACATTTTGGGAATTTGCTCTGCCCGAGCCTTCTCTTCTCTCCATATCCAATATCCTCAGTTCCTTCCCAGGCTGGTTTCTCAAGACTCTTTATAATCTGGGTTGTTTCTCTCTGGGAGTTTCCTGGCTTGTCACTTGTTATAAGTAATGAGGGGTTCAAAGAAGTTTTATGGTAGGGATGAAATTCGGGGGAACCCATGCGGGAGGATAAGTCAGGGGCTCATCTTCATGTCTTCCTATGCCTGCATGTGGCTTTGTATGTGAACCTCTTTGTCTTTTGTATGTTCCATGTACAATAACACAAAGACAGAAAATACTCTGAAGCTTTGGTTGTCTGGTTACTGTGTGTCTCTCTTATGAGGATCCATATCATTGCCACATATGTTGTAGGGGCAGGTTCCTTTGAAAGGAAATGATGAATGGGAGGATGCTTGCATGGTGCTCCCCCAGAGGAAAGGAGGTCTCAAGGCTGCATCAGGGAGGGTCCAAGGATGAGAACATCTGAAGCCAACTTCTCCAACCAGGGCTGAAAGCAAACACTTCAGCTTTTCATAAGCTCATGAAAAAATAAGGGGATCTAAGCCAGGAGGAATGCTGGGGGCATGATGGGAATGATTGTCAGGAGGACCTGAGTTCAAATCCTGCCTCAGACACTTAATAATTACCTAGCTGTGTGACCTTGGTAAGTCACTTAACCCCATTGCCTTGCAAGAAAAATCAAGAATCATAGATGCAGCACAAGGAGACAAGAATTCAAAAACCTGGACCATTGGCCTGCAATGGTGCCTGAACCTTGACCAAAGATGCTCCCATTCAAGAATTCCCATGAAGTGTTCTAGTGAGAGGAGGTCACAAAGGATTCCATGTGAAGGATGCTAACTGAATCTCATGGAACCCCACTGAGGTAGGCAGAAGGAGGAAATGGGTTCAGAGAGGCAAGTGGCTTGCTTGCCCAACCAGGACCTGATGAGCCCAGGTCTTCTGACTCCAAGTCCCTCATTCTTTCTGCTATATCAAATGTCCAAAATGATGGATGCATCTAACCCTGATCCCTATAATTCTGTCCAATTGCAGTTCCTGGAATAGAGAATCATTGGCTTTCAGGGTCATATTATCTAGCTGTTTCATGTTATAGAGGCATCACTAAACAATGGGACTCAGTGAAGCTTCTGCAGATCAACCAATGGCTGATCCAGACTTGGGTTTCCCAATTCTGAATCAAGTGCTCTATCTTCTCTGTGACCTGAACAATACAATAGTCACTCTGCAATGCAAATAGTCATCTCCCAGTGTGGAAAGGCCTTCTTTACCCTCCCTCACTTTCAGGGAGGTTATATTCTGCCGAGGTAGATTTAGAAGATCATCAGAGATAGCTTGGTTAGGTTGATGAAGTGCTGGCCTCAGAGGAGGGAAGGCCTAGGCTCCAATCCTGCCTCTGACACTTTCTGGCTGTGTGACCCAGGGTGGGGGTAAGGTGGGGGTAAGGTGGAGGTAGGGGTAGGGGAGGGGAAAGATCATTCCTTCTCTTCTTGTCCCGGGCTGCACACCAAACCTCTATCGGATACAGCCCTCTAGCCATAAAATCATAGACATAATTTTTCAAATTCACTTCACTTCTGGGAGATAATTAGCTTAAAAAAGAGAAGGAAAAACTCAAGAGGGGAAAGAATGAAATTTTCTCATTCCTGAGACATGAGTTGCATTGAAACATGTTAGCTCTCATGTCTGTCTTGGCACTGAGAAGTTAAGTAACCTTCACAGCTTGTATGTATCTGGGGCAGGATTTGAACCCAAAGGGGCAGCTAGGTGGCTCAGTGGATAGAGCACCGGTCCTGGAGTCAGGTGAACCTGAGTTCAAATGTGACTTTACACACTTATTAATTACCTAGCTGGTGGCCTTGGGCAAGTCACTTAACCCCATTGCCTTAAATAAATTAAAAAAGAAAAAGAAAAAGGATTTGAACCCAAGTTTTCCTAACTCCACCATGCATGTTGAATCTGAATGACTAGTATCTCTTAAAATATTATGTTTTCAGGAAAATCAGATACTGTCTTCATGGTTATACCTGCTGATTCAGAATGGAGTATGCTCTAGCACTAGATCTCTGCCTTGCTTGACTTCCATGGACCTGAATGATGAGTGATCTCTCAGAGCTGTTGGTTGAGGCCCCACAACTATTCATCTAGATATTGTCTAGCTGATATGAGGAAAGGAGGGTGGTTTTGGTGCACTGAGTGGAGCTAGGGGTCTTCCAGTAGACATTTCTGGACCTGGCTCATCATCTGACCAAAGGTGATGCTCACTGGTTTGGGCATTCCAGAGTCCTAGGTCACATTCTCCAAGATCCTCTTGTCTCCTCAACTATTCCTCAATAGATCTCTCAGCTCTTGGTCAGGTAGGATGCTAGAGGTGACAGCTGGCTCTCCATCTTCTCCCTCCTGCATGGAGCTGCCCTTCCTTCCTGCCCATCACTGAATCTTTCCTTTCCTTCCCAGAACTGTACGTAGCCCAGTGTACCCAACGGCCTGTTGACATTGTCTTCCTGCTGGATGGCTCAGAGAGGATTGGGGAACGCAACTTCCACAAGGCCCACCGCTTTGTGGAGGAGGTGGCCCGGAGGCTTACCCTAGCCCAGAAACACGACGACCCGATGAATGCTCGAGTGGCCCTCCTCCAGTATGGCAACGAGCGGGAACAAGAGGTTGTCTTCCCACTCACCTCCAATCTGACAGTGATCCACAATGCACTCAGTAACATCCGATACCTCAACTCCTTCTCCCATATTGGCACTGGCATCATCCATGCCATCAACAACATCGTCATGGACCAGCAAGCAGGGGTCCGCCGCAATGCCGAACTCTCCTTCGTCTTCATCACTGATGGCATCACAGGAGAGATGAGCCTGAATGAGTCCCTCCACTCCATGCGGAAGCAGGATGTGGTGCCCACCGTGTTGGCCCTGGGGAATGATGTCGACATGGACCTCCTCATGAAGATCAGCCTTGGGGATCGGTCCTCCATCTTCCAAGAGAAGGACTACGACAGCCTTTCCCAGCCCAGCTTCTTCGACAGGTTCATTAGATGGATCTGCTAGCTCTCACCCAAGGTTTCAGAAGGCACATGTCCCAATCATTACATCTCACCCCCACCCCATCCTGACCCCTGAACACAGATATACTCAAACACGTGAGATGCGGTCCTCCTCTCCTTTGATTTCAGCCAGTGACGGGTAACCACAATTTGGCCTGGTGGGACTTCCCTGAAACCCCTACAGGCCAGGAAGGAATGGATCTGGATTTTTCATGATGAACAACAAGCAGTAAATAGTTCTGAACTTTTAATGGTGCTACTACAGAACAAGAACCCAGAAGGCCTCAGAGCCATAGCAAAACCTTTCCAATGCTTCTTCAAGTATCAAATAGTTCCCCACTCTGTGTGTGTATGTATAAATGTGCATGGGTACAAGAAAGATCCAGATCAGAGTCATTTTAGAGGAGAGACCTCAGCATCCCCCCCCAACATGAGGTAAAGGGGTGTCACAAGTCAGGATGCTCTCAAAGGGTTTCCCCTTCCTCATTCCCACACTAGACTGGTGAAGTCCAGATTATAGACCTTCTACTCCTATCCCTGAGATGAATTCTCATTTTCCCTGGGCCCTCCCAGCAGAGGTGGATGCAGAGCTTCCAGACACAGAATCTGGGCATCCCTGATCTGTGTGGGTAGGAAGCCTGGTCAACCTCCAATCTATCCCATGAACAGGTTGGAAAGCTTTTCCTAAATTACCATTGTCAACTCATGGCCTCCCTACATCAAGCCCTGTTGGAGTTCATCCATGTCTCTTCTGCCCCCTCCCATATGAGTATCTTGGCCCCAAGATCACTACTCCCCCCATGCATGGGTCCTCTTCCTCCACCCCCCTACTTCCCAGCATGGGTTGCTCCCCCAGGTCCTCTCCACTCACCCCAATAGCCCTTGGGAATTCCAGCACCAAGGACATATTCCCATCTGGTTGGCTCCCTGCCTTATTAGTGCTCATGGAGGCCTCCCCTGCAGGGTCCCTGTTTGCTGAGAGAGCTGCTTGGTACCTTTCTTTTAGCCCTTTCCTTCCACCTGCCTCTCCTATCTCACCTCGATTCTGAGAGCAGAGACAAGATTCCATCCTTCTCATGTCATGGAGAAGCACTGCATACACTCGGTGCTCCATAAGTGCTGTTGATTCACCCCCTTGCTCCACCACAAGCCAAGGAGAGTCTTGTCCTTAGCCAGAGTTGGGCACCTCTGCTGGTCTCTTGATCCCTCCCTGCCCTTGGATCTGCCTTCCCTCACATGGCCACCATGTGACCTTAAGAGTGAACCTGACCTCCCTCAGAAAACATGGTGGGAGGCTGGAGGGCAGACTTTTAAGCTCCCACTGTCACTGCCCAGGTCCTGGGAACATCACCCAATCCTTTGTTTGCTCTAGTGAGGACCCTTCAACTCCCCCACCACCTTCCCACCATCCCACTCAGGCTGCAGACCTCCTCTTCAGCTTTCCTTTGGCCTGTCCTTGATCCCCTTCCTGGAGAAGCTGGGGGATCCCCATCTGCTCCTCTGAGTTACCTAGGCCAATGGGGGCAACAGGCTCAGTCGTAGAATTAAAATCCAGCACATTTCTTCTGGAAACATTGTGACATTTGACCAATAAACTTTTTCTTACCTCCCAATACAAATTAGAGTACAGTGTTTTGATTGGTTCTAGAGGGTGAGAGGGTCTGAGACCCTGGTGATCTTTCTATTAGCTGACCTGGCTTTCTGTGTTCTTCCCACAGAGAATCCTGGGTCACTTGGCTAAATAACCCAGAAATTCCACATCCCACTCCCATTCATCCACAGATGACCCATCTCCTATTCTCATCCTGTGTGTTCAATGCTGGGTAGCTGGGTAAACTCAGACTCCATAGACTGACTGGAGCCAAAAAACACAGAGATGGATCACCTTGGGTGGGGGTCTTCAGGGTAGTGCCCAGCAATCTGTGCTGTCCAACCGATGATATGGAGGAAGGCAGAACTGGCAGGCAGGCTTATCAAACTGGCAAGTGGCATAGAACTGGAAAGGAGAGCTACCCCATGAATAGATGGGTCGAAAAAGATCTTGGCATTTGGAGGTGGATGGAGTCTATGCAAGTCACTTGACTTCTGTCTGCCTCAATTTTCCCATCCAAAAAATGGGAATAATATTATCCCCTACTTCCCTGGGTTGCAATGAGGATCATATATGCTAATGCTTGTTAAGCAAGAGATGATAGAAATGCTCATTATCCTCATTGTTTTTAGCAGAAGCTAAGAGCCAGAGAGAATCCCTCAAAAGGGAGGGAGGGGTAAGACTCTGATGAGGCTCCAGAGGGAATGAAGGAAAAGGTGGCCTAGCAAAAACCCTTCCCTAATGGATAGGTGGTCAGAAAATGACTCGCAAACAACCAGCAACCACATCAAAGATTGCTCCAAATCACTAACAAGGAAAATGAACAGCAAAACTACTTTGACTTTTCAACTCATACAGTAAATTGACAATGAAAACAAAAGATGGGGGGCGGCTAGGTGGCAGTGGATAGAGCACCGGCCCTGGAGTCAGGAGGACCTGAGTTCAAATCTGGCCTCAGACACTTAATAATGACCTAGCTGTGTGGCCTTGGGCAAGCCACTTAAGCCCATTGCCTTGCTAAAAAAAAAAAAACCCTAAAAAAAAGTGAACTCAGGTCCTCCTGACTCCAGGGCCGGTGCTCTATCCACTGCACCACCTAGCCACCCCTGCCTTTAGCAAGTCACTTAACCCCATTGCCTTGCAAAAACTAAAAAAAAAAAATCTGAAAACAAAAGATGGAATTAGAGTTAGAGGCGATATGGAAAACCAATACATAGTTGTTTGATCCAGTCATTTTGGGAACTTATTTGGAACTACACTTCTTTGCTATCATAGAAAATGCTGCCATGAATGTTTTGGCTTATATGGGACTTCTTTTTTCTAGTTTTTGTCCTCCTTGGTAAATATGCCCATTGCTGAGCCAAGGGGTACAAAAAATGTAGTCATTTTTAAGCAATTTCCCTTTATTTTTCAGTAAAGTGCTTTGAGGATTTTCATTAGGTTTCCAAGATTCCATTTTTTACTATTAACTGTTCTTTTCTTTGGCAAGGGGCTCATAACTCCTGTTTGAATACTCTGGTTTAGAAACAAATTCCATTCCCAGACAGTATCTTCTAGCCTGGGAGCTCCATCTGGGAGTGCAGATACAGTGACTTATCCAAACTTTGGATCTCTTCCCATGTTAGATTAAATGTTGGTCTCCAATGCCATGATCTCTAGGGGCAGAAGTTGAATGGAAAAGAGTAGAATATCTTTGGGAAGGAAGGGAAGCATGTGCAGAAATGGCAGGACATCTGGGCCATGGTGAGCTTGTGGAGTCTACGGGCACGGCAGATGCAGCAGCTTCAGGGCAGTGCCAAGGGTTCTTGAGCCAAGTCAGGAGATAAGCTGGAGGCCTACCAGGCATGCTCTCAGGAAAAGTGGGCAGCCATTCAACCACTAAGTATTTCTCCTACACTGACTGTGTGCCCACTAACACGGTGCCCAGTCTCCTGAAAAAGGTGGCCACAAAAGGAGATGCCTGGGTCCTGCCTTCCCTGCAACCCCCCAACTCCACTCACACTTCTGAGACTTCCCCTGCAGCTGGTGGTTTTTTAATTGTTCCTTAATAACTCGACTTAAAAATAGGTGAATCTCATTTCTGTTCCTTAAATGCTATATAACAAGTTTGGTCTGTCTTCAGGTGCTTATCAGGTCCTTGTTGCTAGTGGGTGAACTGAAAAATTCCTAAAGGAAAGCTAAAAATGCAACAAATTTCTATATTAGCCAACAGATGCTTTCAGTGGGCACAACCAGGGACCATACCAATGTTCTGACCGCAATAACAACTGATGTTTCCATAGTGCATTCTTGTTAGTGGCTCGTCTACTCCTCACAGCAATGGGAAATGGGGGCTTTAATCATCTCCTTTTGACAGATGAGGAAAATGAGGCAGACATGGGGAAATGACTTTCCCGGGCACCAGAGGCAGAATTCAAACCCATATTTTGTTACTTCCAAGCTCCTCCATGCAGCTGCCAAGAGAAGAGAGATCTAGGAAGTCACCTGAGCACACACCTGTTGGGTGCTCACTGTTTGTTGCATGTGACTTCAATACAATGTAATGTGGCATCCAATGGGATGCTGACAATATGAAGGGTTCTTTTTCACTGCCCCAGTCTCTAAGTCCAAGGTGGTCTTCCAGAGTATTCAATAATGGGGTTTCGGTGGATGTGGAGGTGGGGTTGGATTGTAGGGTGGGAATTTTCTATGGCACTGAGTGGGGGAGAGACTTATCCAAGGTCATACAGCCCTATGTGTCTGGGGCAGGACTTGAATCCAGGTCTCCTTGACCTTGATGTTAGCTCTCAATTACACAACACTACTTCTGTAATAGTGTTTTTGTTCAATCTTATCTTTTGCTCTTACCTAGTGACTCAAGCATCATCTCTATTTTGCAGCTGAAGGATGGAAAGTAAAACAACTATTTGACAGAATCACATCTCCCAGAAAGTCTGTAGCAGATCTGTAACTTGGACACAGAACCATAGAATCTAAGTTCACAGTTTACTTAGGATTCTCCAGAGATTGGAAATCTCCCCCCCACACCCAATTCACAGGATTGGTCAACTTTTGGGTTTTGTATTCATTTGTCTTTCCCCTTATTTTTAGAGCAGACTGTCCTGGAATATTTACCCCATCCTCCTTCTCTGTCCATTTGCATAACTGAGAAAAATAAAGACGGTCCATCTCAAAGGACAGGAATGATGATGGATCTGACTGGTAACCAGGAGGAGACTAAAGAAATTTTAGGGGTAGCAATCTCAGGGAAAGACAAGGGCAACCAGGGAAGAAAGGGCATCTTCTGGAAGTTCTTTTGCTCTAATCATGGAAAGAGGAGGTAGCACTGAAAAGGAGAAGCAAAGAGGAAGGAAAAAGGGAAGAAGGGATAAAGAAGAAAAGAGAATGTGCATAAAGGAAGAGAGGAGAAAAGGAGAAGGGAAGAACAGAGAGAAGGATGCCCCCCCCGCCCCCTCCCCCACCATTCTCAGGTCCTTCCTTGGAATATAGGATTCAGCCTAAGGAGCAATGAACCAACCCAGGCTTATAAAGAATGGCCTCTCCTGGGTCAGCCCTATCTTAAAGTTGGAACTAAGTCTTACTCCTAGAAATCTGCTCTTGTTTTCCACCTTGTAAGAAAACTGCCTTCTGCTATTGTCATCTCATACTCCAGGGCACAAGCAAAGTCTCCTGAATGATGCTCCCACAGTGAATTTTCCTAGGCTTCTAGGGGGCACTGGGATGTGAGCTAAGGGGGCACCCAGCCTCTCTATATGTCCCTGGGCTCTTCATCCCACAGGATGGTCTCCAACTCAAGGGTTACATGGGGAGAAAAAAACCATGCTGAAATGTAATCAGAGCTCCCAAAGGAACCTCATTTTAATTTCAGTGCAGACAGCTTTAGTCATTGTGGGAGAGTAGGCAGAGCAGGAGCAGATCCAGTCACAGGAAGATCCATAAGGTAGTGGTTGGCTTCTCTCCTCCTCCAGGCTCCACTGGCTGGCTGTCACACCTCAGTCTGAATCAGAGTCTGAGCTACAGGGCCGGTGATGATGCTGAAAGAGAGGCATTTTGAGGAGTCTCTGGATCAAGCCTGGCCAGTGCCTGGGGCCATGAAGGGCACTGTCCAGTGGGTTTGCCCTGGCAACCCAGAAGCCAGAAACAAAGGGTCAGGGGAGCAGGTAATGTTACTCTGTTTCAGAAAAACTCTGAAATAGCCTTCTGGAGGACACTGGGACTTCAGGTCAGAAAAGACTTAAAGATGGATGGCGATGGCAATAAAGAATAAGAATCAAAGATGATTGCAAATGAAGAACCTGGCTCCTGATGAAAACAAAAATAGAAAGGGGGGAAGAGAGTACAGTGTAGAGAAAGAGATGAGTTCAATTTGCAATGTCAGCAGGACATTCTGGAAGAGATACCCAGGAGAGAGGTTGAGATGAAGGCCTGTAGCTCTGGGAGAAATCATGAAGGACATGGGGATTTGGGAGTCATCTTCAGAGAGCTGATCAATCATTGCCTCCCTGGAACCGTACAGGATCTCCAGAAATGTTTGAAAAGAGGATTTTAAAAAAGGATGGAGGGGCCTGCAGTCTTCTCTGACAATGGCCCAGCCAAGGCTACTTGGCTGTTCTTTTATCTTTTTCTCTCTAGCTCTTCCTATGTCTTGTAACCTTTTTTTTACTTTTTTTTGCAAGGCAATGGGGTTAAGTGGCTTGCCCAAGACCACACAGCTAGGTAATTATTAAGTGTCTGAAGCCGGATTTGAACTCAGGTATTCCTGACTCCAGGGCTGGTGCTCTATCCACTGCTCCACCTAGCCTCCCCTAACCTTTTTAATAGATTTTTGTTTTATTTCCATCCATGCTTTCCCAGTCTGAATAATGATTCTTCATAGGCAGAATTGAACCCAAGTAGCCAGCGACTACACATAGACAACTCTTAAAATATGTGGAGGCAGTTATGCCCTCCCAAGTCTCTTCTTTCCTAAGCAAAACCTTTTGAGTTCCTTCAGTAAGTCTTCAGAAAACATAAATTTGGGCCTCTTCCCCATTCTGGTTGCCTTCCTGAGAGGCTCTCTCGTTTATCAATATTCCCCTTGTTTGGAATAGAACCCAATCGCCATATGTGATCTATTAGGGGAAATGAACTATTGCCTAAATAGTCCTTCACAGTCTTCTTTTAATTCAGTCAAAGATTGCATTAGTTTTCATTTTACTTTAAATTAGCATATATTTGCTATATTTTCACTTGACTTCTTGCTAATTCCAAGATCATCGCCTAACTTTTCGAAACTAGATTCCATAAAAACCGTGTTTTCATGAGAAAGAATTAGAAGCAGGAACTGCCTCTCACTCTTCTATAAACCAGTTTCTGTCTGGGCTACAGAGGCCAAAGTGGATGGAAAGCCAGCCTCAAGGTCAGGGAGACTTGGGTTCAAGCAACATCTTGCAAATCACTCAAGGGAAGGAAAAGGGAACAAGTATTTTATTAACAGGTATTTTCTTATGTGCTAGTCATTTACAATCCCATCCCAATTGACCCCCTGATAACCTTGGGAGGTGGGTTCTCTTATGATCCCTATTTTACGGATGAGGAGACCGAAGTGAAGTGCCTGGCGCCAGTTTTATACTTGGGCTTACTGACTCTGGGTCCAGTGCTCTATCCATTGCACCACCCCAAGCAACCTATGTAATATCTCAATAGTCTGGCTTGTATTCCAGAAGAATTTTCTTCAGGTAGGAGTTTCCTGTACAAATAACAACTCATGTCAACCAATTAATATGTAACTATTAAACACCTACTAGGTAGGTCCCAGGCAGTCCTTAGAAAACTAAATTTGTAGTCAGGAAAACCTGATTCCAAATCCTGCCTCAAACATGTATCAGATGTGTGACCTTGAGAAATCACTTACTTTCTCTTAAGTTCAGTTTCCTCATTTGCACAAGGGGATAATAATAATATTTATTTCACAGTTTTGTTTTTGTGTAGACCAAATGAACCATTTTATCTAAAACTACTTCTAAGTTTTTAAATTAATTATTACTATAAATATTTATTAAATGTGTGCTATGTGAAAGGCACAGACTAAATAGAAAAAGTGATGCTTTCCCTCAAGGACCCTATATTCTCCTAGTGGTATATGATATGGAAACAGGTAATAAAATTTAAAAAATAAATAATAAAAAAGGATGGAGGACAGAGTCTGCGAGATGCCCCCGTCTGGGGGACCAGGAGTGAAAGCCAAGTTCTCAAGAGAGAAAGACAAGGAGCAGCTGGGCCACAGAAAGGAAGGGAAAGAAGCACAGCCAATAGTGACCCACTTAGGAGAAGGATCATGGAGGATCCTTGGTCCTCCAAGGAGAAGAAAAAGGTCCATGGAGGGGACCAGAAAAAAAGCCACAAGAATGAGGAGAGAGTCTACTGGGAAGAAGGCCATGGAGAGGGCTGGCCAGTGGTAAGCATGGGACAGGACAGGGACTTGCTGTCTTTAGAAGCTCAGCAGTAGAGGCAGCAAGAGATAGTCAGGGGACGCTTTGTCTTTGAGGTCATTCTCCATTCCTCAAAACCTTCAGATGTCTATAATATGCTTCCTTCTGAGGACACTGGATACTTACCTTATGGCAGTGGTGTCCAGGACCATGTTTATTATGTTTGTGATGCTGTGGCCCAGAATGGCCACCTGGAGTAGAAGAGTAGCCAGGCTGGGGGGACAGGCAGGCGGGTGGTCCTGGGTTCATTCCTGGGGGACATGGTGGTACCTGGCCAACATGGTAGCCATTGCCGTGGCCATGGTGGCCATGACCGTGGTGGCCATGAGAAGGGAGGCCACTTTGCCCAGGGGCACCACCAGGATGAACATTAGGTGGATAAGGAGTTGATCCAAGATAACCTGGCATGGGACCTGGTGCTGTATTAGGCCCCGAGGATGGATGAGGAGGACAGATTTGGATATATGGTGGTGGTGGTATTCCTATTTTTAAAAAAAGAAGAACACTGGTAAGATCATTCACAATTTTCTACTCTTCCCACCTAAATAAATTCAAAAGGGACCTTGATTGGCATCCCAGACCACATCAACTCCCCTCTAGAGGCTGATAATTTTCATCTACAAATTTACAGAGCTGACCTCACTCATCCTTCTCTGAGGCTCCCTCCATCCTCAGATGCTACAAACCCTCAAACCCTTTACCTATGTGATTTTATTCAACCTCCACCATGTTCCATGAGATCCAAGATCAGACCCACCCAGCTACCCCAATGCTGAAACTTCTGCAATCCAAGAGACTGCCTGCCACACCGAGACTCATGGGACCCACTAAGCCATAGGAAGCTGCCATTCCTCCAGGAATTGAGGCAGCTTTTGGAAGTTTCTGGAGAAAACTACCTTAGCCTTATGAGCCTCCATGTCTTAACCTGCCTTTATCTGCCAAAGGTGCACGTGTCCATTCCAAGAATTATAGTATTCTTCCTAATCTGAAGATCAGGATGATGTACCTAGAAGAAAACTAAGATCCCAGAGCAGGAACTAACTGGAAGCTACCTTGGAGGCCACCTCTCTTCATTTTACAGATAAGGAAACTGAGGTTGAAGCAGAAGGGTCTTTCCCAAGATCACACAGGAATAAAGTTATGTACAATGCTTTTCCCTTAATTATTGTTTTTAAGAGTAAAACAATAAATGAATGTTTGTGAAAGAGTTCATTCACTTGCCTAGAAAGACTTCAGGAAAAAATCTGTTTTCTGAAGGAGAGTGATGGGTATGGAGACAGAAAATCTGGGTCTGAGTCCTGAGCACCATATGTTAGCTATGATGGGTGATAGAGAGTAAGTGATATCACCCATTTGCTTGTTGATAAAATGAGAGGATAATGATCTCCAAAAACAAATTGTACTTTTTAGACCTTGACATAAGACCAAAAAGTCCAATCTTCCTGGGCCCAGTGGCTGGAAGTCAAACAAGTTACATTCTATAGCTGACATTCTCAGGCTTCCTGAGGATGAACAATCTGTCCCTCTGTCCAATCTCTTCACCCCTTCACTATCTGCTGGTGCAATACAGGTGGTGCTGGGTTCTCCAGAATGATGTCCCCAAATCCAAATCTGGAAGGCTCTATTTGGCTGGAAGGACCCAGAGTCGGAGTCCAAGGATGGACTGGCTGTGTGTGGGCTGCCAAAAGACAGATTCAGAAAAGGGTGAAGAGGATACCCACCAGGGTGGCCACCATAGAAGACTATCCGGAAAGGTAGTTTGTCACAACAGGAAGAGAACAGGACTTGGCAAAGACTCTGGTCCCAAAGTCAGCTCCTTTCCCATCCCTCTGTGGAATACTTCCCATTTTTCTCATAAATTGGTCATTTCTACTTAGTCTTTTGTCTCACCTTTTAGACAGTAAACTCCCTGAGAGCAGGGGTTGCCTTTTGGTTTTCTTTTTGTATCCCCATCACTTAACAGTACCTGGCACCATATTAAATGTTTATTGTCTGACTAGCTTGACCTCTTCCTGCCTGTGTGACCCTGGGAAAACCATTTAGCCTTTTGGGCCTCACTTTCCTCATATGTAAAGGAGGGGGGTGGGTTAGATATCCTCTGAGATCCCTTCTGACTCTAGAACTCATATGGAATCTGTGTTGGTGGAACCTGACCTTGTAAATCGAGGCATTCCTCCATGCCCCAAGAAATCACAAGTCCTGGAAACTTAACATGGTGGTGCAGATGCTGAAAAGTCAGATCCTAGATCATCACTGGAAAATCACTTTCTAATCCAAACATCAGCACCCTCCTATTTGAGACTGGACATGTCCTTGCAGTGAGTACAATTCTTCCATGGATTTAGGGGTCTGTGGAAGGGGCCTGTGAACTTGGCTGGAAAACAACTCCATCAGTATTTTCACTAACCTCTAAGATTCAGCTTTTCTTTATATTGTTTAAAAGACATGATTCTGAGAAGGGTCCCCAGGCTTCTCCAGATTGCCCACAGTGGGTCTAAGACACAGACACCAGAGTCTCGACCTTGGAGAGGTGACGATGGAAAAAGAAGACTGAGTACTTTCCCAAGGTCATACACCCAAGATGTGTCAGAGATATGCCTTGAACTCAATTCTTCTGGACTCTAAGGCCACTGTGTAACGACTATTTTGCATTAGAGTACCTCATGAGTTGTCTGTTATTTGATGGAAATTATAAAAAAGATAAGATTATCAGTTCATGAAAAGCCTTCCTTATGGTACCCCCAAATCACTGATCAAAGACCTACCTGAGCTCCCTGAATTTGCCAACTTTAAATAAGATATGGCATCCCCAAAAGAATCCTGTGCCCCTCACATCCCATCTTTCAGAGAAGAGGCAGATCTTTGAAACCATACCTGAATTGGGATTCCACATATCCGCCCCCTCCTTTTGTCACCTAAAATACAGAAGTACCTTGTGGTTATCAGGATGCAAAATCCTCCTGCTTCTAACTTACCCCATCCCCCATGGAGTAATATCTTACGCACATTAGGAAAAACACTTAGTCTTTCAAAGGGCCTTCTCTCAACAGCCTCTAACCTGCCTTCTACAACCAGTCTTTTTTCATCTTTATCACTTAGAAATGCTCAGGTTTTCCATGATCATGGACAACAGCTAGAATAAAGAAGAGGAATGAGTGTCCCAGTAGAGAAGGAAAGAACATTCCCTATCAGCAAATCTATCACTAGGTAAATTATTCCCACATTAGAGATGAAGAAACTGAGACCTCCCCACTGGTAGTGTGGTCAAAAACACACCCAGCTCAGCAGGTTCATTCTGAATCCTCCAACTCTTCCAATTCCCTGGAAAGTGATAGAAGCAGCAGCCATCGGAAAGAAAGGCCTTGAGAGGCAGAATTCTTTCCAGGTTGGCTCCAGCAGTTAGCAGAATGTAAGTCAGATGCCTATCTTCAGAGTATTAGTTCTACCCTAGATTATGCTGGCAGTGCTCCTGGCTGGTAGGACCCCAAGACCCACTCTGTATCTATAAGGGTTCTGCTCCCTTTTGTGTGCTCAATGAACCATTCCCATGATCACAGACTTCAATCATTGCTCAGGTCAATAATATTTTATCATCTGCAAATAGTAAGAGAAGGTCCTACTATGGGGCCTGCTGGTCTACCTCAACTGAGCTGCAATCTAGTCTTATAGTGGCACAGTCACCAGAATGTCAGTGGCCTCTGCTACAGTTTGGCTCATGGACCAAGGTAGCTCAATCTGAGACCTCAACTCTGACTTAAGAAGCAGAAGAGGAGGGAAAGAACAGGAAAATTACAAAGAGGTTGGAAGTAGAATCTTGGTACTTGAGTAAGAGTAGCCACATGGAAGGTGTGAATAAGAAAAGAGGCCTCAGGATTACCTGCACTCAGCTTGGACCAAGAGGAAGTTGGAAAAAGACAGGTGAGGATTTAGAAGACCTGGATCAGGTTTCCAGGTGCATGTTAAAAAGCAGGGCTGGCCATGAGTCAAGGGTAGAGAAGATGAACGTGCCCTCCCTGGAAGTCCTGCCCTGGTGTAACCCCTCCCATGCCCATTGTGGACTTTGAACCTATTTCTACCCTCCCCTGGAATGTGTGTGTTTATGTGTGAATTGGATATTTCTCTTTTCATGAGGGCAAGACCTGCTCTTTGTGAAGCTATGCCAGTGTGGTACAGGCTCAGGGAGGCTCTACCAAGTTGGAAATGCTCCAGGTCCTGTCTTGGTCAGTCAGTGCAGTCTGTCTTTGGGTGGGCCAGGCCCCTGAGTCTGGAAAAGCTCAGACCAGAATCTTTCTGGCCTTACCAACAGACAAGTGATTGCTCTGAATCAAGTCCTGTGTTAGGCCCTGAGGATACGAAACCAAAGCACACACACACACACACACACACACACACACACACACACACACACACACTATAAAAAAGGGGATTAGGAGAAAGAAAGGATATCCAT
The DNA here is from genome assembly GCF_037893015.1 of Macrotis lagotis. Taxonomy (NCBI): domain Eukaryota; kingdom Metazoa; phylum Chordata; class Mammalia; order Peramelemorphia; family Peramelidae; genus Macrotis; species Macrotis lagotis. The sequence continues at coordinate 271,574,402 of NC_133662.1, read as the reverse complement.
TGAGAAAGACATTGATGGAGAGGGCACCATGCTGATGAAGCCACAGATGGCATTCCCCCTGGCCCTAGTCCTCCTGGGCACATCATCTCTGGAAATTTTGGTGAATTCCACCCTGTATCACAGACCAGGACCCCTAAGGGGCAAGTTCTGGAGAAAGCAAAGTTGGGGCCTCATCCCACCTCCATTTGGGAATTATTGACCCTAGGTTATCCAGGGTTTTCCTGATGCCTTTCTTCCTTCAATAACCTCTCTGAAAATCTCACTGACCTTCAAGTCCATTTACCCATTGGTTTGATCTCTTGGGACTTGGCTCTGAGACATGGGTAGTACCATGGAACCAATCAGATGAATCAGAGCCTTCCAACCCCTCTCAGCTAATAGTGCAATAACACTAAGGGAGCAGCTCTTAAGTTGTTCTTTCTCTGCTGAGCAAAGTGAACTTTGGACTAGAAAGGACAGAACAAGGCTGGCCTCACAAAGGACTTAGTTAATGGAGATAAGCAGGCGATAGTAAGAAAATACCTGGCCATACTTGATAAGTTCCAGTCGCTTGACCCAGGTAAATAGCACTCACCCACCCTGAGAGAGCTGGCAGGCAGGACTGTTGAGGTAAGACATGCTAGAGGTCTGTAGAAGGGCAGTATTCAAGTGTTCCAAAATGGGAAGAGAATGGAGTCTGAAAACTTCAGGCCCCATGCTCAACCTTGACTTTCAGTCAAATTCCAAAGCACATTATTAAAGGGATGGTTTGTGGGCACACAGAAAAGGAAGCAGTGAACCCAAAGACCTGGTATGACTTCATCACAAAGAGACCATGCCAAGATTCATGAAATCCTGGAGGCAGAATTGGCCTTCATCTTACAAAGATGCAGTCTCTCCTGCTTTTCTTGCAGACAAGATGGAGACAAGTGACCTAGAGGACAGTTGAGTGGAGCCAATTCAGAATTACCAATTCTGTATTTGGATTAACTATTGATTAAATGACCAGATCTTGCAGCACAGGCGATATCATGATCATCTCTTGTTTAATCAATAAGGTAAGATACGTAAATCACCTTGAAAAAGAGATGGTGCTATAGAGAAGTTACTATTCCCATTTTGCAGATAAGGAAAACTGAAGCTCCAAGTGGGGAATGGATCGCCCAGGCTCATGGATAACAGATGCCAGAGTGTGGAATTTTAACGTGGGCCAACTCTGCAGCTAGCCCACCTCACACTAACCCCTGCAGGCTCATGATGGGCAAGTTGACAGTCAGTTTTATGGATTGACTGGAGCCAAGGTTAACAAAAATAAAAGCAAAATGTCTCTCTCTCTCACACACACACACAGAGACACACCCATACATGCTCACACACACACACACACACACACACACACACACACACACATCCACACAAATACACTCATACACGCACTCACACACATACTCACACCCACAGACACACCCACAAACACCCCCACACACACACCCCACACACATACACACACCACAGCCACAGAAGCTGAGGAAAGAGGGGGCTCAGGAGCCTACCCCATCCTCAAGCTGAGGAGGGAAGAATGGGAGGGTGCTGAGCTGCCAGTGCTCTTGGGGAGGGCAAATTAGTAGACTCAGAGTTGCCTCAGGGACTTCAGGCACTAATGATGTCAGTTGTTTATCTTCCAAGTGATAGCCAGGAGCCCAGGTCTCCCCGTACCCCCAGCACCAGGCACCTCTGTACATTTTTACATGGTTATCTATTTACTGAAGCAGAGGGAGCTCAATGAGCTCCATGAAGGTCATTCGCATTGAATGGAACAGAGGGGAAGTGTGGGACAATGGATAGCACCCTGGACTTAGAATCAGGAAGACCTGGGTTTGAATCTTGGCACAGAGATTTACTTGATATCCCTGAATAAGTCAATTCATTTCTCTAGGTCTCGGTTTCCAGGACCTCCAACATCCCTTCTAATTCTGTCTTGAAACCTATGAATTGAAATGAATTGTGCTGAATGGAGAAAGGAATTCGAGTAGAGAACGACAACTACAACGTTGCCTCATTGTTGGGTCCTCCCTCCATGAATGCAGACCCCAAACCCTCTGTGCCTTAGTCCTCCTGCTCTGCTGGGAGCAGTCCTTTCCCAGTGAGGCAGCCTTCTGGCCACAATGAGCCCCCAATGTCAACAAGCTGGGTCCTGGGCCAAGCAGAATAGGACAGAGCCCTGGGCCTGGCTCTGACCCTCCTTGGACTTGGTGGGACCCATCAGGGCTGTGGTCCCTGCCCCATACTTAGAGAACCTGTAGTCCCTCCCTGACAAACTGAGACAATGCAAGGCTCCCCTTCAAAGGGAGCCTTCTTGGGGCTCTCAAATCTACCTGGGCCCTCCCCTCCAAGAATAAGGCAAGGTGTCTACATGTGGGAATTTTAAGTGAGAGGGGACCTCAGAGACCAATATGCCAGTCTCCTCCCAACATTCTAGACAAGGGGTCATCCACCTTCTGCTTGAATACATCCAGGGATGGGAACTCATTACCTCCTGAGGAAGCCCATTCCCCTTCCAAACCACTCACTTTCTTAATCTAGTTTACACTGACCTCTTTGAAATGTGGCACCATTGTCCCTGGTTGTGGCATCTGGGGGTCCACACTCCTTCACTTCCAGACAGTTCTCATTGACCCCTGAGCCTTCTCTCCTAGTCAACAGTCCCAGTGGTTCAACCCTACTTTTCAGATGGCACCCGAGCAGAGATAGCCAACTGTCTCTTTCTACAGTAGAGACGTAACAGCGGCAAGGGCTGCCCCCCCCCAACCAATGTAGAAACAGACCCAACTGTTCCTGTGTCCCTGCTGAGCCTCCAAGTCACGAGGGTGCCATGTCCAGGCAAGATGGCAGCAATGTCTGGACTGAACCAAGCTCAGGGATGTGGAAATGACCCAATCTGATCCCTATGATTTAGGGAAGGGAGACTGAGCCCAAGAGGGGAGGGGACTGGAGAAGGGGAAAGAGGGGTTAGAAGTCACTGAGCCAGGATGGAAACCATGGCAACAGCCCACAATTCACCAATATGGCGCAAGACTTTAACGCCCCTGGATTCCCTAGCTTTTCTCTCCACTCCCACAGATAGCAGCCCCTGTACTCCTCACAACTCCACTCAATAATACAAATAAAATCAAGAAATACCTCAGGGGCCTCCACCGAGTGATGAGAGCAGAGGCAGCAGGCAGGACCGGGCAGCCTCCTGCTCTCAGCTTGGTCTCCCCTTAAATGCTGGAGCTGGCCTCCAGAGGCAGCCTCTCTCAGCCAATCAAAAGACTCAGAAAAGAGGGGCCCAGATCTGATCTGCTGCAAGGAAGTGGACGCCCAGGCTGGACACCCTTAGACAAGGTGAAGGAAGGGAGCGGCCCCTGCATTATACCAAGAAGGGCGTGTGCCAGCAGTGCCAACACTCACATCCACCTGACCGCAGGGCCTCTGATAAGAAGAGACTCACACCCTGGGCAGGCCCCCAGTGGGCCCTGAAGGGACCCACAACACAGCATGGCAGGAGGGGGCAGCTATACCACCAAAGGAAGGATGGCACACTCTCAGGAATGCCCACCAATGGAGATTCAGGCAGAGGGGCCCAGCTGCAGAGCAGCCAGGGCTGAGGAGGTCCTTCCTACAGAGACCACGCTGTCCATCTGAGAGAGAGAAACGCAGGCAGGAGCCCCTTCTAATCAGCAGGCTAGGAAGGGGGTACCTGATGTTTGCTGTGGTGAAAAGGAGGAACACAACGACAGAGGGCCAAATGGATGTGACCCTGTGCCTCAGTTTATACATTTGTCAAATAAAGGAGCTGCATTAGATGACCACCAAGGTCCTTTCCAACTCCAAATGCCATGCTCCTCTCTTCTAGTTAGTGGCTGGGGGTGAGTGACTTCCCCTCTAGGCCTCCGTTTCCTCCTGTGTGAAATAAGGGCAGGATTCGGTGGTCTCTGAAGTCCCAGCTCTAGTAGTCCTCTGCCTGTGACTGTAACCAGAACACATCCCCCAGGAGCCCAACCCATTCCCTGACCCTTGAGCCCCCACCCTCTGCCTCTACCCTTTTTGATAGTGGATCAGTATGACTCGACTTTGTGTCATCACTGTCCCTCCCCAAGAGTCCCCCATGAAACCCTGCCCCGGTTAACAAAAGAGGACCGCAAAGTCAAAAAGTGGGCAACAGGTCCTGTGGGGATCTAGTCCCCCATTCTGCCTTGTTGTCCACCCCCTTTGTCTGCCTCCCCAGCACCTAGCTCACAGTGGGCTTCCTCGAGGTTGGTGACCTTGGCGTCACCCTCTCCTTTCATTATGAGATAGGGCTCACTTCACAAAAAGTATCCATCAGAACACCAGAACACCAGAACACCAGGCTTCCTCATTTAGCAGCCCAGTGGGTCCTTGGCCATGATTGTCCAGTCACCCCCCCATCATCACAATGCCTCCAGTTGGAGTTCTTGGTACTTTCAAAAGTGGTCTCTGGCTACTTCAGGAGGTCTCGGGGTGGGGGGGCTTTCTCCTTGGGGCTCCTGCCTGTGTTTCCCCCTTTCAGATGGACAGCGTGGTCTCTGTAGGAAGGACCTCCTCAGCCCTGGCTGCTCTGCAGCTGGGCCTCTCTGCCTGAATCTCCATCAGTGGGCATCCTGAGAGTGCACCACCCCACACCGCACTGCCCAAAATGAAGACAAAATGATCAGGGAAGGGATGCAGGACAGGCCTCTTGCAGGTCCTTGAGATAGCGAGCCATGGGTCCTAAGCATTGAACATAGAATTCCAGGCACCCCTGCAAAGGTGGGGGGATCTCTGTGGGAGGCAGAGCACCTCCGCACACACCTTAAATCTTGCACTGGACCCCCTGCCTGAGCTGGGGGTCACAGGTCAGTTGATTGTTCACAGGTGACACAGAGCAGCCCCACCCTCCCCTCCTCTGGGCGGGTCTCCATCAAAGGTCAGCGCCCTCACCTGGAAAACACTAAGGCTAGTCAAATCTGATTTTATGTGAAGTCTGAGTCGACCAGGAGGGTGGGCACTCCCTGGGACTGGCAGATCCCACCAGGGAGTTCAATTCCACAAAAACGGGTTCAGTGTCTGCCCTGCATCAAGTATGGGGAATCTGAGATTCAAAGGATCTACCTGGAAAGGACCTTGGACACCACTGAGTCTGGCCACCACTGGGTCCAGCCACCATGTTTTACAGAAGGGGAAACAGGTTCAAGGAGGTGAAGTGACTTTACCCCAGGTCATAAGTGTGGAGAAAGGAGACAGAGAAGGCAGAAGAGATGGGATAGAAGGAGAAAGAAGTGTGAGAATGTGGAGAAGGAAGAAGTGGATGAGAGGAGGAGGGGGGAGATGAAAAGGGAGAGGGAGAACAAGAAAGTGGGGGGTGAGAGGGAGGGGGAGGGGAGGGAAGAAGAGAAAAGAGAAGAGGGAGAAGGAAGAGAAGGAAGTGATCTTGTTTGGATCAAATTCTTTATAAAGAGCAGAATCTCAGGACAGGGAAGCATGGCCAAGTAAACAACCTTTGACCATCAGGTCACTCTCAGAAGCTGCTTCCCTTCAGGTGTTGATCACAAGTTTATTTTTAAACCCTGCCCCCCCCACTGTTCTCTTCTTATCGCCTCTGAGAAGGAAGAGTGGAGCCAGGGGGCTTGTCTTTGAGTTAGGGACAGGGTCAGACATGGAAGGATAGATGGAGGACTGAATGGAGGAGTGGATGGACAGGTAGATGGATGGTGACAGGGGTATGGATGGGTGGATGGAAGGATGGACGGAGAAAGGTGGATGGGCAGGACAGGTAACTGGATGGATGGATGGATGGATGGACGATGGGTGGATGGAGCAATGGGTTGGTGTGCTTCTCCATGGATGGTGCCAGCCTCTTCACTCTGTCCGGACTGCTAGGGACTCCAGCACAAAGGCAGCATTGCTCTGAGCTTCCTCTAGGAGGTGAGAAATTTTTTCCTGCATCTGGATAAGATAAATGAAGGGCTGAATCATTTTCAGAAACAAGCTCAGGCACAGCTAGGTGGCACAGTGGATAGAGAACAGGCCCTGGAGTCAAGATCAGGTCTCAGACACATAATAATGACGCAGCTGTGTGACCTTGGGAAGTCACTTAACCCCATTGCCTTACCCCTGCCCCTGCAAAAAAAACAAAAACCCTAAAAAATAACAAGCTCAAAACATTTCTTTAAAAAGCAATCTCAGGGCGGCTAGGTGGTGCAGTGGATAGAGCACTGGCCCTGGAGTCAGGAGTACCTGAGTTCAAATCCAGCCTCAGACACTAAATAATTACCTAGCTGTGTGGCCTTGGGCAAGCCACTTAACCCCACTGCTTTGCAAAAATCTAAAAAAATAAAATAAAAAAAGCAATCTCAGCCCTGCAGAATGTGAAGGAGGTGGTCAGGTCAAGCCCCTGGACCAGAATCCAGCTCTGCCACTCATAGCCTGTGTGACCTTGGGTAACTTGCTCACCTCTCTGGGCCTTTAGAGATAAGTTTCCTCCTCTCCTTCATTAAACTCCTTCTCTAGGTGAGGGAGCCCCAGACAAAGGGGAGAAGCAGCCTCTTGAGAGGACAGGTAAGAGGAAGCTGGGATATTTGAGTTCACTCTCTGAGCCTGCATGAGCCTGGATTTGCTGGCTGGGGGCTAGGGACCAGGAGAGGGAAAGACTCCTCCAGAAATTCTCAGACAAGAGTCCCCCTCAATTTCCCCATCTGAAGAATACTGACACCTTTCTCCTGTCTCCGCCCACCTCCATTTTCAGACTCCCATTTTTGGCAGGCCTCAGCCTAATCAATTTAGACCCATGGTTTCTACAAGAAGCCTGTGGCTCAGAGAGGTTTCCTCAGGACCCACTTCACCCCACCTACCACTTTTTACCTGTCTCTGAAAGAGTTCATCATTTATATCCTTCAGATTGATGAGAACATTGAAATAGGCCCCAAAAACACCTGTTTCTAGAGCTTTGGCAGCCACCTGGAACAAAACAGAGAAAACCTTGTCACCAGCCTGGAAGCAGCACTCCTCAGACAAGAGCTAGCTCCCTGGCCTTCTCTGGGCAGATTGTCCTTCTGCTCCTGACCCTGCTCTTATTGGTTGACTCCTTTCCGGGCCTCAGGTTCCTCATCTTCCCTGAAAAAGCAGCCTAAGCCTCTGGAGTCAGACTGCTGACCCCCTGGGTGACCTGGGGGCAAGGTCCTCTCCACTCCTGGACATCTGAAAACAAGGGGTCCCATCCAACTTGGGCAGCTCGTTTGGTAGCACTCTCTGCTTGTATTGGAGGCTTAGCTGCACACCTAACTCCAGCCCCCTACCTCAACTGCTTCAAAGTGGGGTCAAAAGGCCTCTCTCTCTACAGGCAGCCCTCTGCTGCTGGGCCCTCGCTCAAACCCTAAAGTCTTCAAGGACTCAGGGTCCCCTTATCTCTTTTACCCAGACCCAGACCCCAGGACTCCTAACCCCTGGTTCTCAGCTCCTCAGTCCTCTGTGGGCTGTCTGAGATCTAATCACAGTCTGTACACACACACACACACACACCTGACACACCTGTATACACACACACACACACACACACACACACACACACACACACACACATCACTATGCCTGCCTTCAGAAAGGTTAATACTGACTTTGTCCCCCCTGGAAATACTTCCTAATTTGACTGACTTTCTGGTACAATCCCCAAGAGCTTCCTGGGCCCTTCATGGCTCCCCTGAGAAGGATCTGGCCTCTGGCCCTTCAGAAGTTTTTGGCATTAGGAGAGAGCAGGCTTCACAGATTCCACCCCTCCCCCAGGGTCTCAGGGACGTGCCACCAGCCAAACTGTTAGCTCTGGCAGGGCCTGCCAAGCTAGAAGTCCTTCCAGTAAGTACGGACCAGTGATGGGCTGTGTTCCTGAGTGACTGGGGGGAGGGGTTGGAAGGGAGGGGATCTGCTTCACTGGATGCAGTGTACCCAGCAATGGACAACAGAACTGCTGAAGTCCAATGAGTCTGTGTCCCCAGGTAGAATGGAGGTCACCATCTCTACTGGAGTCTGTCAGGGCCCGTATGGTGGAAAGAGGAAAGTCTGAGAGAAAAGACCATACTGACAATCAGTCCATCGAGAGATGAGCTGCATGAACCAGGTTGGTCCATTCTGTCATCAGAAATCACATGTTGGTGCTTGCCCAACTGTCTTTCATTGATATAGGATGAAGAGAAATCAATTCAAAGGTCAAGAGACTCCCACAGCATCCAGACCATCCCCAGTAGTCCTGTTTCCTATTAATCTTGCAGTGGTGTGGAATGATTCTAGAAAATGCACAGCAGACCCTCACCATAATAAACATAATTGTGCAAGTCATGCCACCAATCACTTGGTGTGTGGAACTCTTGGATACTGAAGGAGAACTATTGTCGTTCTTCATCCACTTGGTTTCTTCTTGTGTGGATCATCAAACAGAATTCTTGTTTGATATATATTTCATTTAGGAGTCTTCAATGTTCTAAGAATTTATGAAATTAGAATGACATCCACAAAACCTTCAATATGAAAGATCTCTGTCCCTGTCTCTTGTCTGTCCCTCTATGCCTCTGTCTCTCTCCCCCTTCCCCCTCTATCTCTTTCCCTTCCTATGTCTGTCTGTTTGCTGTCTGTCTGTCTGTCTGTCTGTCTGTCTCTCTCTCTCTCTCTCTCTCTCTCTCTCTCACACACACACACACACACACACACACACACACACACACACACACATTTCTTGAACAATACTATCCAGATTCTTTTATTGATCATGGTTTTCAGGTAGTCCAATAATTCTTAAATTATCTCTCTTGAACCCATTTTCCAGGTCAGTTGTTTTTCCACTGAGCTATTTTACATTTTCTTCTGGTTTTTTTTCATTTAGTTGATTCTTGAAGCTTCCATTTGCCCAATTGTAGTTTTGAAGGAATTCCTTTCTCCAGCGTTCTTTCAGTAGGCACAGTAGCTTTTCAGTAGCTCTGAGGACCCAGGGTTATCTCCATGCCATGAGGAAATGTCAAAGGAGGGTTTTGGGTCCCATTTTCTACATTTGACAAAGGGTGATCATTCTCAAAGTCATACCTACAAAAGACTGAGAGGAAGCCGCTAACTCTGAGGCCTAGTGGGAGCAGGGAGGATTGCCCGGCCTAGGCATCACTGTTTTCATCTGTCCCATAAAGGGACTTGGAGAATTTCCCAGGTCCCTTCCTCTTCTAGATCTAGGAACACATAAGGTGCTCCCACCATGCCAACAGAATTTGTTTTGTTTTCATTCATTCATCAATGAGCCCAGTCATTTGTGGGAGAGTCATTTAAAAATGGTTGGGAGAACAGGGCTGAAGGCCAGGACCAGGGCCAGACCCCAGGAGGCTGTGAAGGGGCCACTGAGTTCCAGCCGGGTCTCACCTCTGCCTTGGGGGCCCATTACCTGAAGATCTGATTTGCATGCGAGGTTCCCATAAAGCGTCATCTCCTTCAAACTTGGCCACAGGGTGTTCACTTTCTCTGCCAGACCTAAGGGGACCCCGATGGCCTTCTTCAGCCCATCCTGCATGGCAACTGTGCGCCTGGAGAGAAAGAAGACAGTTACCTGACTCCCCAAGGAGCCCAGGGAGACAGCTGAGTCTAGCAGGAGGGGGCTTTCACAAAACTCTCTAAAGAGGTTCCACGAATAGAAAATGGATCAATTAGGGGAACCCATTTACTAAAAAAATAGAATTTTAAAAAACTATCTCCAATGACATTTGAAATGTGACTCCACTTCCATAAATGGAATCTCTATTCCACTTTGAAGGAATCCCTTTTCTTGTGGACAGTTTCTCCCTCTAGTGGATCACAGTTACATGGCAGGGAAGTGGAATCCAGTCATGTCCCCCAGGTTCATGTCCATACATACTTTTCCTTCTCCTCAGGTGTGTTTCTGGGCATCTTCATCGCTTCCTGAAAAGAGACAAACCCCACAAAATCAGTGGGCGAGTTGTCCAAGCACTCTGCTTGGACAAAGACCAGTCCCTGCCCTCTTCCAGAAGAGAATATTCTAGGGAGGAAGAGCCACAACTGTGGCAGCCAGTGTGGTTACCAACTTTGGAACGATCCCAAGGCTCAGAGAACCAGTTGACAGTATTCCATGGGCTTTTGTTCTGTCACCATTCTGGGTGGTGGGCTTAGCCCATGGTGCAGAATGACCAGAGATCCCTACTCCAGGGGAATTCCGAATTGCCACTTCACCCTTGGGCTTTGGCATTTGAGAAGGGGGCTCATTTTACTGATGGGAAAAGTGATGGTTCCCAGGATTGGCTCATGCTAAGGTAAGATGCCAGATGTCTAGATTGAGAAGATTCTAGATTCTATACTATCTAGGCATTATGGAGCTCTAACCCCCACACTGCTCCCCACCCCTGAGCAGCTCAACCAGCAATAGTCTTTAAGACTTGGACACTCATCAAGATGAGCAGAACCAGAAGAATACTATACACCCTAACAGCAACATGGGGATGATGATCAACAGTGATGGACTTGCTTATTCCATCAGTGCAACAATCAGGGACAGTTTGGGGCTGTCTGTGATAGAGAATACCATCTGTATCCAGAGAAAGAACTGTGGAGACTATTACCTTTAATTTAGAAAAAAAAAAAAACCTGTTATCTCATTATGTAATTTTGCTCTCTCTTATACTTTATTTTTCTTCCTTAAGGATCTGATTTCTCTCATCACATTCAACTTAGATCCATGTCTACCATGGAAACAGTGGAAAGACTAACAGACCGCCTTCTGGGGGGGAAGCAAGAATGGAGGGAAATTGTAAAACTCAAATAAAATCTTTCTTTTATAAAAAAAAAAGATTTGGACACTCATAGGCTTGTGAAATGCCTGGAGGAGGGGAAAAAACACTGGGAATTTGGACAAACCCCAAATCAGGGGATACACTCTGACTTGAACTTAGGTCTCCATCCTAGAATACTTGGTTCTGCACTCTGAAGACCTTGGTTCTAGTCTTTCTTCTGACTGGCTACCTTCATGACCTTAGGAGAGTCATTCAGCCTGTTGAGGTCAGTAAAAGACCTCTACCATCCTCTCTGGCTCTCACTCTCCGATCCTGGACTTTTTCCAGTTTTCACTGAGAACCTCTGGTTTCCTGTGGGACCCTCAGTATTCAACCCCTCTCATCCCTATGTCCAAGGATCGTAATCTTCCTGAGGGCCATGTCACTTGCCATGTAGCCTTTGAAAGCCTCCGAGTCTGTGTCCACCATCACTAGCAGTTCTTTCATCACTTGATGGAAAGGGGGGATGAGCCGCCTCATGACAGGGTCCAGGTGCTCAAACTGTCGCTTTCCATAAGTCATTAGTCCCACCATAGAGCCCAGGGCCGCCCCCTAAGAAAAGACAGGGAGGTTTACCCGGTGTTTTTTTTCTCCCCAACTCATCATGCTTTCACCATGTGGAGCTTAAATAGAGGAGATGGGGAAGGTCTAATCAAGGTTGGAGGCTGGAGTCAGGTGCACTTTTATAGACATCCCTTGGCCCTCAAGAAATAGCCCAACATAGGTTTGGGAGGGTTACACATGTAAAGCTAAGGCCCCCCCAAAGCTAATGAAAAGGAGATTCATTTGGGAGCTGATCTGCTTGTCTTCAGACTAGCTGACTATTTTCTTCCAAGAAATGCCCTATCCCAATTTTTTATTTCAAGGACTTTCCAGGTGAGGAAACCCCTCCAAACCCCAGTCCTTCCTCCTTACAGCATAGTTTTCATCCTAGAGCCCTGAGAAGAGGTTTGCCATGAGCCATCATCAGAGGAAAGATCTGAGCCCCGGCCTTCCTTGCTCTCCATCCACCATGCCCTGTCTAGCATTCTGGGAGACCTTCCTATCCCCAGTCATTTCCTAGACCACTGTCAACTCAGGGCTTGTCCCCAAACTTTGCTTTAGGACTGTATCTACTTGAAGAAATTGGCTGCCTCTCCTACCATCCACTAGCCCCAAATGAATGTCACTTAAAGATTAACCAGAGGGAGACCACCCAGTTGACTCTCCTGGGTCACAAGGGCCCAGATCAGCCTCTGGGGATCAGGCATGACCATGTGTCCCATGAAGACTGGGACCTCATCTCATCTCACTTTCCTCATTCTCTCTGAATCAATCCAAGGTTCTGTATACAGTAGAAGCTTAAATCAACATTTGTTGAGTTGACCTGAAACAGAAAGCTAATGAAACTGCCATCGCCAGGCCAGGGAGCATGGGGGGGGGGGGGGGAGGCAGCTAATACCCATTCAACAGCAGCAAGGGGGAAGTCTTTACCATAGCAGCCACCGCTGCAGCCACCGAGCCACCCCCAGGAGCAGCGGAGCGGGCCCCGACGTCAAGGACAAAAGCACAAAGCGACTTTGAGGTCAAGTGCCCACTCATGACGCCATCCTCAACCATGTACCTATGGGCCAAGAGGTGAGGGAGAAGGTGAGGGCCTAGAACACAGCTCAGAGACGTTTGAATCCCCAGAGTTCGGCCTGGTGCAGAGTGCTTAATCAATGCTCGTTGATTGATTGGCTGATTAAGTAGTGGCCACTTCAAGAAGTGAAGGCTGCTGATAGCTCCCTGCATGAGCTTTTCCTCCCAGCCCTCCCTCTCCCTTTGCGTAAGTGAAGATCCTGTTCAAACACTAAGGACAACCCCAGGGTCCCAGATCCAACCCCCCTCTCTTTCCCAGTGACTTGTCCAGGATCACATAGCTAGATGGCTGCACATCTCAGACTTGAACCCTCCCACTTTCTCCCACCCCAAGCTTTCATCCCCTGACAGTCTCCCTGGAAGGGAAGGACAAAGCAGGAGGGAAACGCAGAAGAAAGCATCCTCCTATTTGCATCATGTCCAGGTCTGCAAAGATCCCTCCTTTGAGTGTCAAAACATCCCTCTGAAGTGAGCACCATCTCCCACCTATTTTCATCCCTATTTTACAAAAAACTGATGTTCCGATGAAGTCAAGTGACTTCCCCAAAGTCTTACAGCTAAGTGTCAGAGGTGAGGTGAGCTCTGGAGAGGGCAGGGCAGCCACTAACTGGACCCATCATGGTAACTGTCCATCTTTTTCCCTGCCTTGCAGACCCTGAAACCATCAACCTTGGGAAGAACCATGGAACTGCTGCTGGTGACATTGGGACTCTAGGAGACTGAGCCTCAGAGAACCTGGGATCCCCAAACTCTGTCAGTGGCTGCCTAAGACAAATCACTTCATCTCCCTGAGACTCAGTTTCCTTCTCTGGGACCCATGGGTCAGCTCTACAACTAATATATCATGATCCCATTTCAGTAGCTAGTCCAGTCAGAGAGATACTATGATGTGGGGAAACCAAGACAGTGCCCTCCCTCATCCCAGAGCCCCCAGGCTCTGTCACAGGGAACACAAGCTCCTACTCAACAATGCGCTCCTTTGGATGAAAGGGGGACAAAGAGTCCAGGCCCAGCCGGCTCACCACCTGAAATGACATGACAGCACAGGGCAAGATGAGGAGCCACCCAGTGAACCAGAGGCTCCCTCTGACCTGCAGAAAGGTCCCAGAGAGAGCCACCCTGTGACCCCAAGATCTCCAGAAGCTGAGTACCAAGGGAAGGGGGACACAGTGGGGAGCACAGGCTGCAGAACCAGGAGTGATGTGCAGCTTCTCACTAGAAGGCTCAGGGAGAGGCCTTGCCAGCTTAGGGTTGGCCTAAATAAGGGCTGAAGATATATCCATGCCCAAGGTTCTGGGTCTGTGCCCAAGAGCAAGGATACCTGCATTCTAGCCCTGGCTCATATCCCTGACCCTTTAGCTCCCTCTGCTTCTGGTACCTCCTTATTACAAAAAAGAGGGTTGGGTGGGGGTCAGAGCCCCTTCCCTCCCAAGATTCTGGGGTTTGCTCTAAGCCAAACCAGGGCCTGGCCTACCAGTCGGATCTTGTGTTCCTCCTCAAGAATGAAGAGGCCTTCCTTCTTGCAATAAAACTCTGCTGCATCAAGAAGGGCCTTCAGAGGGACCAAGCCCACCAGCTGAGAACCCACAACTGGCAGATTCAGCTCCTGGCAGATCAGAAGGAAAGCATGTCAGCAAGGTGCTGGCAGTCTCAGAGGGTCTGTTTGGCACTGTGTCGGGATTCTCTGCAATGGGCAATCCATTTTGCCAACTTTGGGACTTCCCTGGGTGGCAGTGGATGGCCCAGCTGGGCGAACCTTGGAGCTCTTGGGTAGCAGTGGGCAGGTCAGCTGTGCCAACCTTTGCATTACAGTAGAAGACCAGCTGTGCTAACTTTGAGACTCACCTGGGCATCTTTGCAGGTTTCCTCATATACCGTGTGAAGAGCAGTGATTTCAAAATCCAAAAGGTTGGTGGATACCTGAGCAATGTTCTTCTCATCCAGGTACCAGCCTATGCCCTGAACCTTTCTCAGACGCCCAGGCTACAAAAGGAAAGTTGTTTCACTAATCCTGGTTATGCCCATCTCCTTCCCCGTTCCTAGCTCTCCAGGAGGTCTGGCTGTGATCAAATCCACTTCCTTTCTCTTATGGGGATGCCATGACCATTCTCCCAGTGACAAGAGCATGGGATCTGCTTCCTTCTCCCTTTCTGAGACACAAATCGGCTTGGCCCTGTCCCCATTTGTACAAAAGCACCTGATGAGCCTCTGGCATGGGCAGGACTGGCGTGGGATGTACAGAGCAAAGAACAGTCAGGGCCTCAGGGCTCAACACAGAATTATAAGGTGCAAAAGATATCTGTGGGCAAAAAACTGGCAAAAAAGCTTCAAACATTCCTAAATGTTTTTGAGGAATGATCAATTATGGAAGAAAATCAAATGTAGACTTTGATGTAGACCATCACCGATTCCATAGTGGATCTCAACAATATTAAAAAGGGAATAATAAAGAAATTAGAGGAAGACTGTGATCAGCCCCCAAGTCCCAGCACTGCCCCTGACCTGGGGGGCTGAGGGAGACTAGATCCCAGCCACATTCCACAAAAATGAACCAGACTTTGTGCGAGCATCTTCCCCTCCATGTGGGTCTGATAAGTCACTCATCTCTCCCATACTGGCCAGAGAGCCGGTGAGCTGGAAAAGGCCCCAAAGGTCACCTTGTCCAAGCCCTCATTCTACTCTTTATATAACTGAGGCCCAAAGAGAGGTGACCCTGCTGAAGGTCACAGAGCTGGCTGCCCAAAGAGCCAGGCCTGGGACCGGTCTCACTGCCTCTCTGCTGCCGTCCCAATGCCATTGTGAAAGGCTCTCTCAGTAACCTCTTCAGGCTGGATTCCATTGGGGTGAAGCCCTTCTGAGGTCCCCCAGGATTCTCTCACCTGGTCCTTTCCCCGTCCCTGCTCCCGTATATTCAAGGCAATCCGATGGGCCTGTTCCTTAGTACTGAGAAGGTTGATATTGAATGCGATGAGGAACTTGCGGGCCCCTGTGGCTGTGGCCCCCCAGCTGGGCACGAAGGTGCTGGGACCAAAATCTGGAGCCCACTCGGCCTTCTTGAGCTGTGTGGACAAAATGGTTCAACAGGAGATTTGCCTTTGGGTAGTGGCAGGGAACCTGGTGGTCCATCAGGGCTACAAACTGAGGAAATGCTTCTGGAAACCAGAAGATGGGTTTCTAGGCTGCCGACCCTCATGGTTCCCCTCCCCCTGCACCTCCCTCTCATGACCTGAGCGCTCTTCCAGGCACACGGGAAGAGGACAGGTCTTTCCAGACCCCACCTTGACAGGGCTAGGGAGACCAAGCAGGAAAATTACCCAGGGAGTTAGAGATCATCTAGACCAACCTCTCGTTTTACATATGAGAAAACTGAGGCTCAGAGAGGGAAGGGTCCCTGAGAGCAAGTAGGTAACATACGGGAGATGCCGGTTCATCTGTTTCCTGGCTGGCACCTCTCGCCTGGACTATCTTAATAGCTGCTGGGTTATCTGCCTGGCTCATCTCTCTCCACTCCAAAACATCCTCCCTTCAGTCCTCAGAGTGATCTCCCTAAAGCCCCAGTCTGCTTCACCTCAGTCACTTACACACACACACACACACACACACACACACACACACACACACACACACACACACACACTAAACTTCTGTGACTCCCATTTCCCTTCAGTATCCAACATGAAATCCTCTGATTTGTGAGCCTTTCCCAAGCTGGCCCCTCCCTTGTTTCCAGTTTTCTTCCCCTTTTCTCCCCCCACCTTCATACTCTGTGATCTAGGCACACCCGGAACCCTCATCTAGGACATTCAGGTCCCGACTCCGTGCCTTCACACCAGCTGGCCCCCATGCCTAGGCTCTCCCTCCTCACCTTGACAAGTCAGCCCTTGGCCTCCTGCAAGACCCAGTTCAAATCCCAACCTGTGTCCTTTCCTGTTTCCCCCCTCCAGCTCTAGTACCTTCCCTCTGGTGAGGAGCCCCACCACCCCGTGTATCCCTGCATCTCATGGTTCACAGCTCAAAGCTCCTGAAGGGCAGGGCCAGCTTTCACCCAGTGCTTGGCACACAGTAGGCATTTCATCGCTGCTTGAAGACATCTGCTTGTCTCTGGGTCTCAGTTCCAGAACCTTCCCCCCATCTACATACCTTGGGGCTCACACAGCCCAGGGCCCTAGGATTCAAGGGAACTCACTTTTTCAGACAGAGCTTCATATTCACCTACTCGGATAGCAGGCAACGTTCTCCTCTGCTCCTGCTGAGCCGCTTCTCCATACAAATAAACTGCGGAGGCAAAAGGACCCCAGGATTGTGGCCAGACTAGACTGGGACCCCCCTCAAGGGCCACCTAGGAGAGCCTAATCGGGTGCCACCAAGGGGCCGGGGGGCAACCTAATGGGACACCATGAGAGGACAGTGGCAGGACTAACTGGACACTACTAGGGTCCACATGAAACAGTCTAATGGGCTACCACTAGTCCCATGATCCTTCTCTCTGGGAAGGAGCAGGACCTCAAGTCATTTTGCTATCTGCTAAAAACCCCAGGAGGAGACAGGTGTGTCCTGAGAGGCAAACTTATCCACCTCCCTCATTTTAAGAAGGGTGACTTGGCTCAGAGGAGGGGATGTGACCCAGGGTCCCAAAGCCAGCTATCAGCCACGTAAGGACCAGAACCATGGTCTCCTAGGACAGGCTCCTGGAACATGACCCCACATTGGTACCAAGTCCCTCATCATCTGAGCATATGTGGGCAATACAAATGGCTTGGTTCAATGGCCTTCCCTCAGCCTGGCATCAACCAGAACCATCTACACAGCTTTTGGTTAAATATGAATGAAAACCACCCACAAAGCATCAGCTTCTTTGTAATGGCCACATTTGGTCCAGGAAACCTGAAGCTAAACCACACTGTCCTCTTCCCCCAAAAGAGTCAGCTGGGGAGGTGAGAAGAGGCCGACCAGGCCAGGCCTGGGCACTGAAATCTGTTTGTTCTGAGGGAGCACTCCAGGGGAGGGGTGGGGGTGGGGCTGAAGGGTAAATGGCTCCAAACAAAAGGCAGATTTTACATTTTCATTTTAAAACCCCCTCTAACCAGAGGACCCAATCAAGATCAGCAGATCTCCCCATTGCCCCCAACTTACCTGGCACCCTGAGCTCCTGTGATAGTCGTTGGCCAAAGATGTGGGCGCACAAAACACACTCATCCATTGTAACATTCTTCACTGGGATGAAGGGGCAGACATCGAGGGCGCCCATTCGGGGATGCTCACCTACATGAGGAGTTGGGATGGAGGAATGGACAAGGCAATGGGAGAGGGGAGAAAGCTAACATCACACAACTTACAGAGCTGGACGGTTGTCTCACCACCTCCTGGTGCAAAGGAGAAAACTGAGCTGAGACTGGACTCTTCCCACTCAGGAGATCTGGGTTTGAATCTTAGCTTTAGCAATTTTCTGTGTGACTTCCCCTCTCTGGGCCTCAGGTTCCTTATCTGTTAAATGGACAAGAGGACCTCCGGGATCCCTGCCAGCTCTAAATCTTCTGAGTCTTCTAAGCATCAACTGATCATCTGTAAAATGGGATTGATAAACCTCGAACTATTTCAGGGATTTGTTGCCCCTCAGTCCGCAGAAAATGGTGAACTTTGGAGGTTCTCATATTATTCTCCCCTCCATCACTCAGCTTCTCCTGCAACCCAAGTTAGCATAAGAAAGACAACACATGGAGACTCTGGAACCTTTCTATCTGTTAAGTCAATCAAGGTTCCACCTCTGCTTTCTCCCCTCCAGCTTCTACCTGTGGCCTTTTGCTAAGATCACTGATTAAGTAAACCTTGCTTGCTCAACCTGGCTGTGAAGGCTGGCTGGCAAAGAAGAGCTGGTGACCCTTGGGCCTCCTGGCATGGCCTTCACCACACCTCTAGTTGCCACACCCCCCACAAAAAGTGTTTCAAGTTTAGTAGCAAAGCCTGCCCAAACTCACAAGTTTTCTAACAAAACCAGTAACACAATGTAAGGCCTAGTTACTCAGATGCGCACATGCCACACATCAGAGGCCCAGAGTTATGCTCTTCACAGACCACACATCAAGGGTCACAGAGCTGGGAGACCCTGGCTCAGTCCCTTGTCCTCTCTGGGCTTCCCCTTCTTTCACACAGAATGGACTGCCCAGCTCTAGGCTTTAGAGGAGGAAGGCTCCTCAAAGGTGAGCCGACTCAAGCTCCAAAGTGAACCCAGGAAGAAGTCCAAGCCCCCAGAGTAGAAATGTCTTGCCCAAGGTCACAACATGGAGGAGGCAGAAGCCTGATCCTACAGACTTCAAAACCAGTGCTCAGTCTATAAACTTTGTCTAAGGAAGATTGACAGAAATAATTGGAAGCACAAAAAGACCAAAAAAAATTGATTCCTGACCCTTTTGGGGGTCAGGTTCCCCCATATCTAAGCCAGGTATGCCTGATACCAGGGACCCTGCTGGGAGAAGCCACTGACCCTGGGCCATTGTCTTCATACAAATAGCAGCCCAGAGTGGTGAGTGCGAAGAAAAATAGGAGAGGTTAAGACCTACAAATGCTGCCAGTGGGATCCAAACCCAGATCTTCCTGAGTCCAGGTCTGACTCTAGGGAAGGCCTCCCCTGCTAAGTGCCTAAGCTGTTGGCTCCCAGAGGGTTCAGGGGGCCACCTCCCCCTTCTCCTCTCACCTTTGTGTTTGGCCATATCGATGAGCTGGAAGGCTACTCGGGCAGCCTTCAAGGCTCCTTCCACAACATCTTCAGGGGTGCCCACAAAGGTGTACACTGTCCGATTGGTGGAAGGGCCTGCATCTACATCCAGTAAGACACAGCCTGCAGTCTGGGAGATGGCCTGGGCAATCGCATCAATGACCTGCCAAGAGATGGGGGCCCCCACAAAAATCAGTTGTGCCTCCTTTTCCTAGAATGTTTGCCCAGAACATGGCTTCGATATAGGCACCCTTTAAGGAAGGCACTTCAGTTATTGTGGTGCCCAGTTCACAAATGGGGAGAAAGGCCCTGCCATCTCTCCTGGGTTTGTTTGGTCTTCATTGTAACAAAAGAGGTAGCATCAAGGGATTAGAAGGTCCCTTCGACCTTTCTAGATGTGATCCTCTGACCCTAGAGATCAATAACATCCCCCCCCCATTTAGTAGATAAGCAAGTTGAAGTCGAGAGGACAAGGGTCACCCAGTGAATTAGTGAAGGGTTAACTGGTCTTCATTGCAGGCCAGGGCTCTTTCCTCTCAATTTGTACATATTTCTGCAGCTCACAGGGGAAAGTGCCACCCTATCATGCAAACCTCTCCCCTAGAAGTCACCAGGCTTCACTAGATAAAGGCAATTTCATGTCTGAGAATCACACAGCACAGCAGGCATGGCTGCCATTACTAGGGGTTTGAGACCAAGGAGACACCTTAACTAATCTTGTGGGCCCAGATCCCTTGCCAGCACCCAGCAATTCCTAATTTTGATGATGCTTGTCCTTCATTCTCAAAGATGACTCTGATATCAGGGAGGTGACACCCTGACTAACACATGAATTGGATTTGAACAAGGTGGGTTGTGCCAAGTCCCCAGCCTCACTTTCTCCTCCAGAGAAATACTTCCAATACTGGTCCAAGGGAAGATCATGGAGTGCCTCTCTGGCCACTGACCCACACCTAAGCCCCAATGGATTTCCCTGGCTTCCACAAATGGAAAAAAACAAAAGCATCAACTATTTTAAATTGTTCTATATATAGGATGGCCATGGCTTTGCTCTTCTGATCAGTAAAGAGATTTTTTTAACAAATCCATGCTCATTTCTAAGAAAACAACCGGAGCCCTGGGGTCACTATGGATGTTTCTGTAGAAGCAGGATAAATGGAGATTCCAACAAGGTAACTCATGTTTCCCTGGGCATGAGACCCTTAGGAAGCTTCAGAGTTGGGGGAGAATTCCACTTTGCGAGTCCCACTCAGTTACATGGGACATGGAATCCCAAGAGGTCTTAAATTTGGCCAAGTCTCACTCCTCTCCTTTTTCAAAGGGAGGGAAAATGAAGTCTTCAGAGGGACAAGGATTTCTCCCAGGTCCCACAGAAGATCCCAACATTGCTAGTTCTAGGTCAGTGGGATCAGAGACGGGAGCAATTTTCACCCGAAACCCCCTCTTGGAAACCAACTTGGTTGGAAGTCTCTGAACCATCAGTGACAGATGGCATTTCCCTTTGGACAAAACCCAAGCTTTCAGAGAGGCATAGGGTTGTAGATCAAGCACTGGAAAGGGAATTTGGATGTCACGCTGTCCAAATTCAATCCATTTACAAAAGAGAAAACTGAGGTCCAGAGAGGGAAAAGGACTTGCCCATGAGCACAAGATTATAGGATCATACATCTGAAACTAAAAGGAGCCTTAAGGGTCATTGAATTCATTCTATTTTACAGATGAATGAGGTAGATAGTTATCAGGGGGTTGTCCATGTACCAGCGGGCTGTCCTTGATTCCTTCACAATCATCCCTAATCGATCAGCAAACTCCCCCCAAACAATAAAAGGCATATGCTGAAGTCCAGTGACTCCACCATGGCCAGCAGATCTGGGGAAATGAATTTTCCACTTTCCCTGGGCCTCCTGCCTCCTCCGCAGTTCTCACAAGGAATCACCTCAGTCTCTTACCTCTTGGTTGTTCCCCTCAGAGAAGTTGGGAACACATTCCACCAGCTGAGACATTCTGGAGGTATCTTTTGGGTACAATTTCCCAGCCGAGAAGACCGTTATTAACTCCAATGAGAGAGAGTTACGTCCTCCAGAGTTGTTTTCTTAGCTCTCTAGCCAAGCTCTCCCAAGGGTGACCAGGGTCCTTTATATCAAGGACCCACTAAACTTTACCCATCCCTGTGGTTTCTTATTAACTACCTGAAATCACAGGGCGTCAGAGACACTGGACTCTTTACTTGTTCAAACAAGCAGATGACACTGGGGGGCGGGGGGGCAGGGAAGAGTCCAAAAGGTTCCAGGACAGACCCAGTTTTCTCTCATCTAACTCATGTGAACCCAATTTTCTGTGCTGCAGGGGAAACATAAGATCCCACCCCCAAAGGATTCCAGTCCTGTGTTCAGGATGATCCCCAGAGGAGAAAGACTGAACCTCAGAGTTACTCAGGAAGAGGTTCCTGATACCAGGGACAGCTCGGGGTGAAACTGGCTGGGTGAGGTGGTTGGGTGCCTGTAGGCAAGCTCTCAACCCCAAGCCAAGGGCAAGAACAGAAGGTCAAACATAAGGTTTTCAGCTCCTGAGAGTATTAGCTTTATTTCCCAGAGAAAAAAACTGAGGCCAGGTGAAGGAATTGCTCATTTGGCTCTTCACTCCCTTCACTCCCTCCTGAGGCCTGGCTGCCTGGGGAAGGGCAGATCCTGCATCCAGGTCTGAAATCCAAGAGGATCATCATGATTTTTTGTTGTTTTTGCTTTGTTTGTTTTTATTAAATATTTTATTTATTTTGAGTTTTATAATTTCCCCCCTAAGCTTGCTTCCATTCCCCCACCCCCCCACAGAAGGCAATTTGTCAGTCTTTGCATTGTTTCCATGGTAACATTGATCCAAATTGAGTGTGCTGAGAGAGAAATCAGAACCTTAAGGAAGAAACATAAAGTATAAGAGATAGCAAGATCAGACAATAAGATAGCAGGGTTTTTTTCCTAAATTAAAGGAAATAGTCTCCACAGTTTTCTCTGGACACAGATGGTATTCTCCATTGCAGAGAGCCCCAAATTGTCCCTGATTGTTGCAATGATGGAATGAGCAAGCCCATCAAGGTTGCTCATCACCCCCATGTTGCTGTTAGGTTGGACAGTGTTTTTCTGGTTCTGCTCATCTCCTCAGCATCAGCTCATGCAAATCCCTCCAGGCTTCCCTGAATTCCCGTCCCTCCTGGTTTCTAAAAGAACAATAGTGTTCCATGACATACATATACCACAGTTTGCTAAGCCATTCCCCAATTGAAGGGCATTTACTTGATTTCCAATTCTTTGCCACCACAAACAGGGCTGCTAGGAATATTTCTATACAAGTGATGTTTTTACCCTTTTTCATCATCTCTTCAGGGTAGAGACCCAGTAGTGGTACTGCTGGATCAAAGGGAATGCACATTTTTGTTGCCTTGGGACATAGTTCCAAATTTCTCTCCAGAAAGGTTGGATGAGTTTACAGCTCCACCAACAATGTAATAGTGTCCCAGATTTCCCACAACCCAACAATGACCATTATCCTTTCTGGTCATATTGGCCAGTCTGAGAGGTGTGAGGTGGTACCTCAGAGAAGCTTTAATTTGCATTTCTCTAATAAGTAATGATTTAGAGCAATTTTTCATATGACTATAGATTGCTTTGATCTCCTCATCTGTAAATTGCCTTTGCATATCCTTTGACCATTTGTCAACTGGGGAATGGCTTTTTTTTAAAATATGACTCAGTTCTCTGTATACTTTAGAAATGAGTCCTTTGTCAGAAACACTAGTTGTAAAAAATGTTTCCCAATTTACTACATTTCTTTTGATCATGGTTCAAGTGGTTTTATCTGTGCAAAAACTTTTTAATTAAATGTAATCGAAATCATCTAGTTTGTTTTTAGTGGTTTTCCATCTCTTCCTTAGTCATAAGCTGTTCCACTTTCCATAGATCTGACAGGTAGACTAGTCCTTGATCTTCTAATTTGCTTATAGTATTGTTTTTTATGTCTATGTCCTGTATCCATTTGGATCTTATCTTGGTATAGGGTGTGAGGTGTTGGTCTAAACTGTTTCTTCCATACTAACTTCCAATTTTCCCAGCAGTTTTTATTGAAGAGAGAGTTTTTATCCCAATAGCTGGACTCTTTGGGTTTATCAAACAGTAGATTGCTAGAATCATTTCCTGCTATTGCACCTAGTCTATTCCACTGGTCCACCACTCTATTTCTTAGCCAATACCAGACAGTTTTGAGGACCAATGCTTTATAATTTTAGATCTGGTAGGGCTAAGCCACCTTCTTTTGCACTTTTTTTCATTAAATCCTAAAAATTCTTGACTTTTTATTTCTCCATATGAATTTACTTACAACTTTTTCTAACTCATTTTTTTGGAATTTTGATTGGTAGGGCACTAAAGAAGTAGTTTAGTTTTGGTAGAATTGTCATTTTTATTATATTAGCTCTACCTATCCATGAGCAGTTGATGTTTGCCCAGTTATTTAATATGATTTAATTTGTGTGAGAAGTGTTTTGTAATTGTTTTAAAAAAGTTTCCGAGTCTGTCTTGGCAAATAGACTCCCAAGTATTTTATATTGTCTGAGGTTACTTTGAATAGGATTTCTCTTTCTAGCTCTTCCTGCTGTATCTTGCTAGACATATATAGAAAAGTTGAGGATTTATGAGGGTTTATTTTATATCCTGCAACTTTGCTAAAATTGTTAATTGTTTCTAGTAGTTTTTGGATGATTTCTTGGAATTCTCTAGGTAGACCATCATGTCATCTGCAGAGTGAGAGTTTTGTCTCTTCCTTCCCAATTCTAATTCCTCCTATTTCTTTTTCTTCTCTTATTGCTGAAGCTAACATTTCTAATATGATATTGAATGATAGTGGTACTGCTTGGTCAAAATGTATTATCCCAGTGATAACTTTCAACGTGATCTTAATCCATTCACTTTAGGTCTTAACCCCTGGTTTCTCCTGATGTTTCATTTTTAGTATAATAGTGATGACAACAGTCATCACTGCCATGGCACCTGAAAGTTTGCCCAGCTCTTTGTAGAGTTTCTCTTAACACAACCACCCCCATGAAATGGAAGGGAAACTGAGGTTGAAAAAGGCTTAAAGGACTTGCCCTGCAGGTGGTGGCCTCCACAGGTAACATCACCCAGTTGGTGACTTCCCCACTGAATTTCAAGGCTGGGCCTCTTTCCCACTGAAGGACCACAACCAGGGGATCATCTCACTCCCTCCTGAGCTGGGTGCTAACAGTGCTCATGCTGAAGCTCTGGGTGGTCGTGGGCATCCTCCTCACAGCCCAGTGCCCTTGACAGAGGCTGGTGGTGACATCAGGATGTGGCTCCCCAGGAACCAGGACTGAGCCTGGGCCCAACGGTGGCACGATGATGGGCCAGACAAGAGCAGCTTCCCCTGCCCCCCCACTTTGTGCCCCCCATTAGTGCCTTCTCCTGCCTCCCCTGGCCTCTGTGTACACCCACGAAGCTAGCCTTGGGGCTGCCCATAGAAAAGGATGCAGGCCCCATTCTCAGGGAGGGAACACTCTAATGGGGAGACAAGCCAGCGGGGCGGGGGGAAGAGACGGGCAGGCCCCCCGAAAACGCTTAGGGGGGCCCCTGGCAGCCCCAGGGCACACCTCCAGACAGAGAATGGGAGTCACCTTGTAGTTTTGTTTCCCAGTACCTAGGACAGCGAATGAGTCCAAAAAGGGGGCCGCTGCCCAGGGGCCCCCCCGGCCGATCTCGCTGCCCCCCAAGGAGAGGCGGCCAGGCTTAACTCAAGCGCGTGTATTGTAAAAAAATTGGGTCTCTGAGTATTGGGGCGCCGGCCCGTCACCAGGCGAAGAGAGGCTTGCTGTCCTCCTTGGAGAGCTCGCAGAGGCAGTTCAAGAGCAGCAGGGAGTCCCCCAGGAACTTGGGGGGCACGATGTCAATGACCAGCTTGCGCAGGGCCGTGGGGTTGTTGTGCAGGGGGTTAGAGCGCAGGTCAGGCCTCTGCTTGAGGATGCCATAGGTATTGATCAGGAACTCACTAAAGACGGGGTGCGCCTCCCTGTTGTAGCCCAGCTTCTCCAGGCGCGCAGTGAGGCTCAGGTAGCGGTGGCTCAGGTCTCGCAGCTTCTTCTCATCCACGGAGCCGTCCAGGGACTTGATGGAAGTCTGCTGGCCAGACCAGAAGGAGACCTGGGCTGAGGAGGGGAGCCTGGGGGCCTGGGAGGGGGCCTGATCTATGAGACCCTGGGAGGGGGACATTTAGAGCCTGAAGCTCAGGAGCAAAAGTGTGCTTTAACCCCACAGCCCTCTGGAGCCAGGAAGCCAGGCCAGAGACCCCCAAAGTGCCAACCGAGTCCATGGCTCGGACCCTTAGGTGGCACTGTAGTTCACAGCTTGAGCACCAACCCTTCCTAGCAGGTCATATCACCCTGTTTGCCTCAGTTTCCTCATCTGTCAAATGAACTGGAGAGGACATAGCAAAGCATTCCAGTTTACCAAGAAACCCCGAAATGAGGCCATAAAGAATCAGACATGAGTGAAACAACAGAACCACAGTAGCCCTAATCTTATTTAGTCCATATTTAGTCCATCATGGGGCCCAGAGTCAATGAAGGAGGCTCAGCAGTCTCTTTTGCTGTTGGGGACCATCTTTGCTACCACTCCAGTGAGACCTGAATCACTCAAATTTCCAACTCCTGAATAAAGGTTGAGAACCAGGTCTCCTGGGAGACCATGAGCATGCCAGGGTAGCAATGGGGCCACACCGGAGACTGGCAAGAAAGAACTTCTGGGGCATGGAGCCAGGCTCCCTGGTCTTCCCTGGTGAGTGGCCAATGAGGCCAGTCTGAGCGAGGGGCAAGGAGGCATACCTGTTTGATCTTCTCAGGGATATTGGACACAGTGAAGCCATAAAGCCTTGTAACTCCTGGGAAGACATAGGCCAGGATCCGTCTGTCTAGCTGGAAGGCGATCTCCCCCACAATCCTCCCATCCTTCTCAGCAGTGGTAAAGCTCTGTATTTCTGTTGGGGAGCAGGGAGGGAGGAAGAGAAAAAGGGGGTAAAAGACAGGCAATGCCCACAGACAGCTTTGGCCCCTCCCTCAAGGGAGCAAGAAATGGTCTGAAAATGTGAATGTGCCCTTTAACCTAAGTATCCAACTCTATGGCCAAGACACTGAGAATAAGGGGACTTTGGGGGTTTATCACCCTTACTGTTACAGTGATAAATAGGGACTGTGCGTTAAGAAGCTCCCTTAGCTCATGTAGGTTAACATCATTTCTGCTAATAGTCTGCTTTAGATTTGTCAGAGCACAGAGAGGGTAGGTGACTTGCCCAGGGACACACAGCCAGGCCAGGAAGCCAAGATTTCATGTCCCCAAGGCCAGCTTTTTGTATGCACTGCCCCTTGCTCCCACATTCACTGTCTATTCTGTAGACAAATAGACCTTGGGGTGTTCCTGGGAAAAATCAAACACAGTGTTCCACACCGATGAGGGACACTTCACTCACTAAAGTGGAACTATTACCGATCTGAACATGACAGCCCTAAGAAGCTGCCTTCCAGGATGGGGAAAGAAACCTGCAGCATCTTCTGGGAAGCCCCTCAACCTTGGGACAGCCACCTTAGGTTGACATCTAGCCTCCATCTGCCCCTTGGGGTCTCTGGCTTCGGGCCAAAGAAAATGACTCTGAATCCTCTCCCACAAAGCAGCAGCTGTCTCCCCCAAGTGAGATGTTCTCCAGGCTAAATCTCTCTACTTGCTTCAATTATCCCAGCAGGCCAGAAGTCTGACAGAGGACAAGGGGAGAGGGACTTCTGCTCCATGAGAAACAGAGACAGAGACAGGAGAGGAGAGGTACATGGAGACATAGAGAGATATGTCAATACAGAAAGGGGGGTGGGGAGAAGAGTAGAGAGCCATAGATACATAGAGATACCTACATTGATTTATCAGTGTTTCCATAGAAACACCCAGAGAGAGAAGGGAAGAAAGGAGATGAGCTAAGAGGAGAGAAGTGACCCAGGAGGGGCAAGGGAGAGGGGAGAGAGAGAGAAGAAAACCATGTCTCAAAGTTTCAAGCCAGTCTGAAGGCTCCAGCCTGGCTCTATTAGGAAAGAATCCAGCTCAGTGCTGCGGCTGGGATCACAAAGAGATGGACTTAACAACAACCACACCTATCTCCTCCCTTCTCTTTGACCCTGCACTACCTCTGATGCCCTCTATTTCTAAAGACACGGGGAAGGGTGGTGCAATGGATAGAGCACCAGCCCTGGAGTCAGGAGGACCTGAGTTCAAATATAACCTCAGACACTTAATTGCCTAGCTGTGTGGCCTTGGGCAAGTCACTTAACCGCATTGCCTTGCAAAAACTAAAAAAAGAAAGACATAGGGAGATTGACGGGGTGGGGTGGGGGTGTCTGATGCAGCCAGAAAGCTATGGAAAGACCATGACATCACAGAATGCTGTCTCTGAGACTGACCAGCTAGATGACCTTAGGCAAGTCACATGTAAAATGAGAGAATTCGATTGGTTAACCTCTAGGGTCCCTTCCAGTTCTGGGATTCAGTGGTTCTAGATTCTGATTCAAAAAAAACACAAAACCACAGACAAACTAAAATCACAGGCTACTTAGACCCTCCGTGGGCTAGACAAGTGTCCTCAGTGTGTGAAGGGAAATGAACACAGGAACTGAAAAAAGGGCCAGCATATTGCCCTGCCCTCTGCCAATGGTCCTTACGATAATGCCCTTACTCATTGAGGCTGAAGTGAGCATTGGCTTTTGTGATACCATGTCCATGGTGGTTTCCTCTCATTCTCCTAGCTCCTGAACCTCCCCAGAGCTTTTTTCAGAACTTTTACCTCACCTTGCCTTGCTTTCCCCTAAGTGTAGACCTTGTCACTGATCCTTACAAGGCTTCATTTTATTCGTCTCCTCTGTTGAGATCTCTGGAACTCCTCTCTCCACTCTCTAGCAGCCCAGTGGTCCTCCCTGCCCTGTCTGACATCTGTTCAATGGGCCAGTATGGTCCTGCCTTCCAATGGGATGAGCAGAGCAAGTTTGTCCCCAGGAGTTCCTAGCTAGATAGGGACTTCCCAGAGTCCAGAAGAGAAGTTACTTGTGCCTTCTTTCTTTGCCAACTAACCCTACAAAGGTTTCTGAAAACAGTTATCTCGTTGGAGACAAAGCACAGGAGATAGGAAGATTGAATGGGGGGGGGGGCAGAATTGGCCTTGCTAAGGCATCCCTAAGGGCACATCATAGGAATAACCAACATCCTAGAGCTCTCCAATGCCTGCAAAATGCTTTATAGGTGTCCTCTCAATTTAAGGATCCCCATTTTGCATACAAGGAAACTGAGGCACACAGAGGTTCAGAGACTTTTTCCAAGATTGGACAAGTAGTGAACACCAGATATTGACATTGAACCTGGGCCACCACTGACTCTTCCCACTCTCATCAACTCAAAGACAGCTCTCCCCATCTCCAGAAGGGGACACCTCCACACAACAGGATCCCTCCCCCCTCCCTGGAAGACCTCTGCTACCATTTATGTAATAGCTTTTTCTCAGCTTGTCCCCTCCAGGCAGGCCACTCTCAGAGAAACAGACTTTCTTCTGGCGGATCTCCTTGGACTCGGCCATCGGCTTGTCAATCATGGAGTCTTGCATGTTGCTGAGCAGTTGACTTAATTTCTTTTCTGTGTTTCTTGAGGAGTAGATGTCAGGGGGGCTGAGAAACCCCTTCAAAGCTACCTGGGAGGGCAGGTTACAGGTGGGGGAAGAGGTGTCTTCCTCACTGGAAATGTTGATGTGGGAATAGAGCAGATCCTCTAGGGCTGATGGCTGGAGCTGGCTGGAGGCTTCTGGGATGTTGATGAGTCTGCCATATTCTGCAACTGGGACAGAAAGGGGAAGAGGAAGGGTCACTGAGCAGGCTGGGGATGACACCCATGGGCCCCCCGACACACACACCACACACATGCAGACACACATACAAATGCAAACATACACCACACGCACGCATACACACACATGCAAATGCAAACATACACCACACATGCAGACACACATACAAATACAAACATACACCACACATGCAGACACACACACACACAGACACACTCTCCTTTAAAAGCAGTACAGGGAAAGCAAAGCTGAGGCAGCCAGGCCCTTTGGAGGAAGCTTTCACAATCAAGTTTTTTCTGAGGTCCAGTTTGAATCTGCCTCCTTGCAGCTCCCTTCCCTCCCATTGCTCCTGACAGCCTTCCACCATGAAGACAGCCATCACTGACCATGCCAAGCAATAAGGAGAGGCCTGCCTGTATTTGGAGGCACTGAAACCTAATCACTGGTCACCTTGGGTTTGCCCCTTCCCCTCTCTGGGCCTCAGTTTCTTCATCTGTTAAACAAGGGGACCACATGTAATGAGCACGAAATCTGTGGCTAGGGATCCCTCTAAGTCTTCCCTGGTCCAAGCTCTTAGACTCTCTTGAGTTCTCCAACAGCAGATCCAAAACTAGGCCTCCATCCATGTTCCCAAGGAACAGGGAGTTCAGCAGGGTTCATGCCTCCTGGCTCTCTCTCTTTGACTCAGACCAAGTCTGAGGGCCACTCAGAGACCCAGGTCATCCTCTGCTATTTCTAAGAACTGCCTCCATTTTGTACTTGGAAAGTTGATTTCTTTGTGACCCAAGCATAAGATTTGACATTTATCTCTATGAAATCTCATCATTTTACATTCAATCCCATGTTCTCAGATTGGGGTTTTTTGATTGTGTGGTTGGTTGTTGTCTTACCTATTTCTTTTTTCTGTTTAAATTATTCAGTATTTTATTTTCACCCAATTATATATAAAAATAATTTTTAACTTTCTTTAGGTTTTTTGCAAGGCAAATGGGATTAAGTGGCTTGCCCAAGGCCACACAGATAAGTAAGTGTTTGAGACCAGATTTGAACCCAGGTACCTCTGACTCCCCGGCTGGTGCTCTATCCACTGTGCCACCTAGCCACCCCTTAACTTTCATTTTTAAATGAATGTACCTTTGAGTTCCAAATTCTCTTTCTCCTTCCTTACCCCCGCCTAATTGAGAAGGTAAACAATTTGTTATAGGTTTTACATGTCTGGTCATGAAAACCATATTTCCATGTTAGTCATATTGTAAAAGAAAACATAGGCTCCTCCCCCCACAAAAAAATAAGAAAAATAAATTTTTTTTGTTTGTTTTTGAAGGCAATGGGGTTAAGGGACTTGTCCAAGATCACACGACTAGGTCTGAGACCATATTTGAACTCAGATCCTCCTGTCTCCAGGGTCAGTGCCCTATCTGCTGCATCACCTAGGTGCCCCAAGAAAAATAAATTTTTTAAAAACTATGTTTCTTCAATTAGCAATTTTAGCAAAGTTGCAGGATATAAAATAAGCCCTCATAAATCCTCAACTTTTCTATATATGACTAGCAAGATACAGCAGGAAGAGCCAGAAAGAGAAATCCCATTCAAAGGAACCTCAGACAATATAAAGTACCTGGAAGTCAACCTGCCAAGGCAGACTCAATAACTTTTTTTAAAACAATTACAAAACACTTCTCACACAAATTAAATCATATTTAAATAACTGGGCAAACATCAACTGCTCATGGATAGGTAGAGCTAATATAATAAAAATGACAATTCTACCAAAACTAAACTACTTCTTTAGTGCCCTACCTATCAAAATTCCAAAAAAATTACTTTAATGAGTTAGAAAAAGTTGTAAGTAAATTCATATGGAGAAATAAAAAGTCAAGAATTGCCAGGGATTCAATGAAAAAAGTACAAAAGAAGGTAGCTTAGCCTTACCAGATCTAAAATTGTATTATAAAACATCAGTCATCAAAACTATCTGGTATTGGCTAAGAAATAGAGTGGTGGACCAGTGGAATAGACTAGGTGCAATAGCAGGAAATGATTCTAGCAATCTGCTGTTTGATAAACCCAAAGAGTCCAGCTATTGGGATAAAAACTCTCTCTTTGATAAAAAGTGCTGGGATAATTGGAAGTTAGTATGGAAGAAACTTAGATTAGACCAACACCTCACACCCTATACCAAGATAAGATCCAAATGGATACAGGATTTAGACATGAAAAACAATACTATAAGTAAACTAGAAGATCAAGGACTAGTCTACCTGTCAGATCTATGGAACAGGGAGCAGCTTATGACTAAGGAAGAGATGGAGAACATCACTAAAAACAAACTAGATGATTTCAATTACATTAAATTAAAAAGCTTTTGCACAGACAAAACCACTGTAACCAAGATCAAAAGAAATGTAGTAAATTGGGAAACAATCTTTACAACTAGTATTTCTGACAAAGGACTCATTTCTAAAATATACAGAGAACTGAGTCATATTTACAAAAAAAAAGCCATTCCCCAGTTGACAAATGGTCAAAGGATATGCAAAGGCAATTTACAGATGAGGAGATCAAAGCAATCTATAGTCATATGAAAAATTGCTCTAAATCATTAATTATTAGAGAAATGCAAATTAAAGTTTCTCTGAGGTACCACCTCACACCTCTCAGACTGGCCAATATGACCAGAATGAATAATGATCATTGTTGGAAGGGTTGTGGGAAATCTGGGACACTAATACATTGTTGGTGGAGCTGTAAACTCATCCAACCTTTCTGGAGAGAAATTTGGAACTACACCCAAAGAGCAACAAAAATGAGCATCCCCTTTGATCCAGCAATACCACTACTGGGTCTCTACCCTGAAGAGATGATGAAAAAGGGTAAAAACATCACTTGTATAGAAATATTCATAGCTGCCCTGTTTGTGGTGGCAAAGAATTGGAAATCAAGTAAATGCCCTTCAATTGGGGAATGGCTTAGCAAACTGTGGTCTATGTATGTGATGGAACACTATTGTTCTTTTAGAACCCAGGAGGGACGGGAATTCAGGGAAGCCTGGAGGGATTTGCATGAGCTGATGCTGAGGGAGATGAGCAGAACCAGAAAAACACTGTCCACCCTAACAGCAACATGGGGGTGATGATCAACCTTGATGGGCTTGCTCATTCCATCAGTGCAACAGTC
Organism: Macrotis lagotis; assembly: GCF_037893015.1. NCBI lineage: Eukaryota > Metazoa > Chordata > Mammalia > Peramelemorphia > Peramelidae > Macrotis > Macrotis lagotis. The sequence continues at coordinate 271,542,146 of NC_133662.1, read as the reverse complement.
AAGGACAATTTGGGGCTGTCTACAATGGAGAATCCCATCTGTATCCAGAGAAAGAACTGTGGAGTTTGAACAAGGACCAAGGACTATTACATTAAATTTAGAAAAAAACCTGATATCTTATTGTCTGATTTTGCTATCTCTTAGACTTTATGTTTCTTCCTTAAGGATACTATTTCTCTCTCATCACTCAATTTGGATCCATGTATACCATGGAAACAATGTAAAGACTGACAAATTGCCTTCTGTGGAGGCAGGGCAGTAAGATTAGGGGGAAAATTGTAAAACTCAAAATAAAGAAAATCTTTAATAAAGAAAAAATAAAAAAATAAAAAAACCAAAGATAACAGGAGGGGAAAAAAGATATCCTACCTTTTAAAAAAAAAAAACTAACCAGTAAATCAGTGGAGTCTGATAGACTAGCAGTGCTTCATGTATAATCTCCTGATTGTGCTGAAGGAAGATGTCTTTCCTTTTAAAAAAAATGATTTTTCACTAATAAAAATTTGTTTTTTCCCTTTTCCTTTTGCTCCTTTCACTGAAAAAACAAAAACAAAACTCTTGTAATAAATATGCAATCAAACAAAAAAAACTATGTTTCTTGTCAGTATTCAGATTTCATCACTTCTTTCTCTGGAAATGGATGATATTTCTCATCATGTCCTTCAGAACTGTCTTGGAACAGTTGTCCATCTTACAGTATCACTGTGTACAATGTTCTCTTGGTTCTATTCATTTCACTTCGCAGCCTTTCATGTGGGTCATCTTCCCAGGTTTCTCAAGCATCCTGCTCATCATCTCTTAAAGCACAATATCATGGACCACAACTTGGTCAGCCATTCCCCAGATGGCCATCCCTGCAATTTCTAATTCTTTGGCTATCGCAAAGTGTTGAGGGCCAAGAGAAGTGCAATGTAAGGCAGAATGTCCCATGTTGTGATCATGTAGCTCCTGAATAAGCTCTCTGCTGACCTTTTCCATGATCTACATCTAACCACAGATCAAAGCAAACCTTCTGATAAAAACACAAGATGTGGAGCAAAGTCCTGAACAAGGGTGCACTATTAAAATTGCTGAAACTTGTCTTTCTCAGATGCTAATATTGTGGTTTTCTTCTCCAAAAGACTGTCTGATGCTGTCATTAAATGGCACTGCTAGTTGTCCTGCTAGCAACCCCACTGCCGTGAATGCATTTCACTCCTCTCCTGAGCCGTGTGGCCTCTCTGCTGGTCAGAGGAGCATCACACAAAGAATGCTACTAGAATGCTAAGGTCCTTTTCCTTTTTGTTTTTTATTTCTTCTGGGACAGAGAACTAATAATGACCTTGCTGGATATCAAAGGGGATGCATAGTTTCATAGCCCTATGATGGCTAGAGATAGTTTTAATTACTCCATCTGAAAAGTAAATGTTCCTATCTCTTGATCATTTCTCCATTAGGATTTTTTCTCTGAAGAAAATTATTCTTTCTTATAATTGTTTGTTAATTGTTTTATTTGGAGTCTTTTTTGGTTGGGGGGGGCTGGGCAAGACAATGGGGTTGAGTAACACACAGGTAATTATTAAGTGTCTGAATCAGGATTTGAACTCAGGTCCTCCTGACTCCAGGATGGATGCTCTATCCATTGTGCCACCTAACTGCCCCATCATCATCATCATCATCATCAAAACCAGAGAAGGCAGCAGCAGGCTGGGCATAGGCAATACTAACAGTCTGGGGTTTATGAGCACCTGAATCTTTTCAATGTTCATTTGAAGCCACTTTGCTAGACCTAAATTGATAGTTGGTGAGTTCAGAAACATGCCCTCCCTCAGACCTTCCTAGAAGCCTGGGCACCTTTGCCATCTCCTCTCTGGCCTCCAACAACAATTCACATGCTGCTTTAGAGTCTGTGAGGCACATTGTAAACATTTGCTCCTTAGTTCTCTTCTTTGGCCTCCAAAACCCACAGACTACATTATTTAATCCACTCAGTGAGTATCTTTCTGAAAGTGAATAAAGCAAGAATATCTTCCTCTTAAGCCAGCTACCTGGTGAAGCCCATGACCCCTTCTCAGATCATTAAAGGAAATGTTCAACTTCAGTTTGAAATCAGTGACCCTTACCCAGAGGCCTCTGGAGAGAACCCACCTATGGTCTGCTAGAAGCATTAGGGCTGAGCAAATCTTAGAAAACCCCTGGCTGTCTACCCTTTCAGGCTCTCCACAATCTGGCTCTGACTCTTCTTTCCAATGTTTTCTTTTCCCATCTGTGGTTATCCCCCAAATCAGACCTTCCCTTTCCTGACTGTCGGCCTCTAAATAGACTGTCATTGTGCCGGGCTGTCCCTCCCCTACTGAGCTCTCAGGATCTGCTATCTCTCCATCCCTTAACACAGCAGCCCTTCCTTCCAGGCAGCCTTCCCTCACACCTAGCCCCTCCACCTTCCTCATTTCACCTCCTTCAGTTGCATTGATTTGTTGCTGGGGAGATGCCACTCTTCTCCCCTCCCCATCCCATGCACTCACCCCTGGACCCAACAAAATGTCAGTCCTGAGAGCAAAGACCCTTCCATGGGGCGGCTAGGTGGCGCAGTGGATAAAGCACCGGCCCTGGAGTCAGGAGGACCTGGGTTCAAATCTGGTCTCAGACACTTAATAATGACCTAGCTGTGTGGCCTTGGGCAAGCCACTTAACCCCATTTGCCTTGCAAAAAGAAAAAAAAGACCCTTCCATGTCAGGGTCTTTGTCCCCCCAGAGCCCAGCATATAGCTTGGAAAACAATAGTAGCTCAGTAAATGCTTATTTGGGAAAGTTGGGGCTGATATTTAAGAGCAACAGCTTAATCAAGTAACGAATCTAGATCCTCTGCTTAATTTAGATCAATGAAACAGTCCTGGGACCCTAACCTCCCAGCTTCTCATCATCCCCACTCCTCTCTACATCTGTCCAACCATATATCTGTGGGGTCCTGGCATCCTGCATTACCTGGAGTCTAGAGGAAGCCTTTGGCTCCAGGAAAATGCTCCCATAGAGAAAGGGCAATGTTTCCTTTTCTCAGAAAATTCAGTGTGGATTTGCACGAACCAATGCTGAGCAAAGTGAGCAGAACCAGACCATTGTATACAGTAATAGATACACTGTGTGATGAGCAACTCTGATGGACCGGCCCATCATCAAAGACAATTCTAAAGGACTTGGGATGGGAAATTCCATCCACATCCAGAGACGGAACTGTAGAGTCTCTATTTTTAAAATGTTTTATGTATTATGTTTTTCCCCCTCATTTTTTCCCTTTTTGATTTGATTCCTCTTTCACAACAGGATTAATATGGATCTCTATTCCACTTAGTTATACATGCATAGCCTACATTAGTTTGCTTTCTATCAAAGAGAGAAGGGAGAGAATTGTGAATCCAGTAAGCACAGTCCGAGGGAGGTTCTCCTTTCTGGCTGGGATTTCCAGGAATCAGAACCAAATTTCATATATGTGTCCTCCCTCAGCTTCCTCTCAATGGTTGGTCACCTGCATACTCTGCGTATCCTACTTAGCCCCAGAACCTTTAGAAGTAAGGGGGGGGGCAGTGGACAGAACACTGGCCCTGGAGTCAGGAGGACCTGAATTCAAATCCAGTCTCAGACACTTGATATTTACTGGCTGTGGGACCTTGAGCCAAGTCACTTAACTCCATTGCCTCACAAAAAACCAAAGTGAGGAGCTAGAAACTAAAAAGAACCACAGAATGATAAAGACTGATTTTTGAAAATGAATCCAAACAGATGTTGTTTGCTTCAAAATTGCCCCCCCTAGGGGCTTCCAACTTATTCCAATGAAGTTATCATTACCCAAAGCACAACTGAAATATCTAATATCCCAGGGGGAGGGCTTGGACCAGAACAGCCCTTCTACCAGTCCTGTTCTTGAGACCTACAGAGACAAAGACTTAGTTCTTTTGATAAACAGGGATCACATCTTGAGGGGTACATGTGGCCTGTTTTCAGATAAATGCCCAGGAGGGGAAACAAGAAGTTCTTGGGTCAAGGTAGGCCCAAGGGAGAATCATGAAATGACTGACATTGTCTTCCATCCTCTTCTCTGTGGCCCACCCTGGTGGTCCTCATCACTCTCCCACTGGCCCAGGTTCTGCCCCTACCTCTGGCCTCCTCCCTTCCTACCCCATTTCCTACCCACCAAAGGTTGGACCTTCAAGATGCAGCTCAAATGACCTCCTCCAAGAAGCCTTCTCTGGTCCCCAAAGTCACTGGCGCTCTCCTTCTGAAATAACTCTGCTCGTTCTTCTCTGAGCACTGGTGTTTCCCCAGTGGAAAGTGGGCTGTGCCTAGCGAGGTACTGCCTTGCCTGAAGGAGGCATTGAATGGGATTGTCACTGGATGGGACTGACCCTGAGGAGAGGTTGGTCTCTGCCATCCCACCCTCCCCACCCCACCTTGAGACACACCTCCTAGCTCTTGAGGATGGTGACCCCAATAGTCTGGAAGAAGACCAGAGACAATAATGGAATGAAGAACCCAGCATGGGAGACCATCACTGGCAAGGAGGGAGTACACACCTCCCTTGGGAACCCAACACGACACAACCCAAGAAGTTTTTCTCAAGGACCTTCTACAAGAGAAGTACTTGTCCTTGGTTCTGAGGGTAAAAAGACAAAATGAAAACCAGTCCCTGACACATTCGACTGGAAGGAAATAGTTGTACAAATGTGTGTGTGTAGATAAGACGTGGCACATCCACACATGTAGATTTAGAATGCAGAAGCACTGAATTACTTCAATGTCATACATGTCTATGTATGGTTTACATGTACTCATATTATGAATGCATATATACATATGTTGTTATGATTTTTTGAAGACAGGGAAAGAAGCACCAAAACTCTGAGGCTCAGGAAATGTTTCTTGGAGAAAGCCAACAGGTACCCAAGATGCCAAGGGAAAAAGGAAGGGCATACAGAGCATCGAAGGCAGACTGAGAAGGGGGAGACATGGAGAGTGGAGTCTGGGAAGAGTATGGCAGCTACTGGACATGGATGAAGTGAAAAAGGCAGTTGGAATCTGACTGAAGGACCCCTCCAGGGTCACCCTGAGGACTTAGGGGATTTTTCTAGAAGCCATTATCTCTGAATATTCTCCAGCAACTAAATGGTCATGAGGGAGAAGGACAGGAAAGAGTTAAGGAGGGAAGATGAGCAGCTTATGACTGAAGAATGAGTCAAGAGAAATGAGGAAGCTTAGAAAAGGGGCAGGTATATGAAGGAAGGTGATGAATTCCACTGAGTTTCCAGGATATTCAGTTGGCAATGTCCAAGAAACATTTGATGGCTTAGGACTGGAGTTGAGGAGAAAGATAAGGGCTGACCTGGGAATCTTCAACACAGAATTAATAATTGAGACCATGGGAGCTGGTAAAAAAATGTAGAAAGTGTTACACTTTGGGGCAGTTAGGTGGCTCAGTGGATAGAGCACTGGCCCTGGAGTCAGGAGGACCTGAGTTAAAATCCGACTTCAGACACTTAATGACCTACTTGTGTGACCTTGGGCAAGCCACTTAACCCCACTGCCTTGCAAAAAAAAAAAAAAAAAGAAAAGCAAGAGTAGGGAAAAAAAGGAGAGTATTCTTCAGTCTTGAGGGATGGATAGGAAATCTGATAATTTAACAAAGGACAGGAACTCAGAAAGAAAATAGTCATGAAAATCCAAAGAAAAGAATAATCCTAGAGGCTCAATAGTGTGCTGTCTGAGAGTTAAACAAGCAGAACTGAGGGAACCTGTGAAAGGGCAGGGCTAAGTCATCAGTGAAATCCAATTACAAGGGGCTGAGAAGCTACAAAAGAACAGAGGGCCCAGGTGCAGGAGACAATGGCTCAAGGAGATGGTTGGGTTCGTGAAGCCTTTATGGGATGAGAGAGACCTTGCTGGGCATGCTTGTAGGCAACAGAGAAGGAGCAGAGATGGAAACTGAAGAAGAGGAGGAGCAAAGGAGAAAGCGCTCTGAGGGGATGGAAGGCTAAGACATCATGGGCAAAGAGAAGGGTGAGCTTTGGACAAGGGCCAAGTCTTCCACAAAGACTGGAGGAGAGCACAGGCAATGCTGTGGGTTCAGGGAAGGGAAGAAAGATCACAAGCAATGGGAAAGGGCTCTATTTTCTTTCAAATATAAGAGACAAGGGCTTCTGCTGAGATCCTGGAGGTAGGTAAGAAAAAGGATTTGGCACTTTGGGAAGACTATAAAGATGGCTATATCTGCATTCTCATGTGACTTCTTCCACCATCCTGCCCCACTCCACACACTTAGGAAACGAGGAAAAAGTGCCCTTAAATACAATGTCTTCCTGGAGGAGTAAGTTTCTTTTTTCTTAATTATATAAATATTTTATTTGTTTTCCAATTATATACAATAATAGTTTCTACCAATCATTTTTGTAAGGTTTTGAATTTTACAATTTCTCCCCCTCCCTCCCATCCCTCCCCCCAACCCCCAACAGAAGGCGATCTGACAGTCTTTACATTTGTTTCTGTGATATGTGTAGATCCAAAATGAATGTGTTAAAAGAAAAAACAAATCCATAAGGAAGAAAATATTAGAGATAGCAAAATTATATATTACATAAGACAACTTTTTTTTTAAAAGTCGAGGATGATTTTTGATCTTCATTTAAACTCCATAGTTCCTTCTCTGGATACAGATGGTGTTTTCTATCATGGATCCTCTAAAATTATCTCTGGTTATTGCATTTGATGGAGCAAATCCAGCAAGGTTGATCAACACCCCATTGTTCTTCTGGTTCCATTCATCTCACTCAGCATCAGTTCATGCAAATCCCTCCAGGCTTCCCTGAATTCCCGTCCTTCCTGGTTTCTAATAGAACAATAGTGTTCCATCACATACATAGACCACAATTTGTTCAGTCATTTCCCTAATTGTTGGGCATCCCCTCCGTTTCCAATTCTTTGCCACTACAAACAGAACTGCTACAAATACTGTGGAACATGTGGGAGTGTTCACCCCTTTTCATGATCTCTTCAGGGTACAGACCCAGTAATGATATTACTGGATCAAAGGGTATGCACATTTTTGTTGCCCTTTGGGCAAAATTCCAAATTTCTCTCCAGAAAGGTTGAATGAATTCACAGTTCCACCAACAATGTATTAGTGTTCCAGATTTCCCACAGCCCTTCCACCCTTGATCATTGTCCTTTCTAGGCATGTTGGCCAATCTAAGAGGGGTGAGGTGGTACCTCAGAGATGCTTTAACTTGCATTTCTCTAATCGATAATAATTGAAAGTAATTTTACATATGACTAGAGATAGCATTAATTTCCTCATCTGAAAATTGTTTTTCATTTCCTTTGTCCATTTGTCAACTGGGGAATAATTTCTTTTTATAAATTTGACTCAGTTCTCTATAATATTTTAGAAATGAGTCCTTTGTTAGAAACACCAGTTGTAAAAATTGTTTCACAATTTACTACATTTCTTTTGATCTTGGTTACAGTAGTTTTGTTTGTGCAAAAGCTTTTTAATTTAATGTAATCAAAATTATCCAGTTTGTATTTTATAATGTTCTCTATCTCTTCCTTAGTCATAAATTGAGGAGCCAAGTTTCTTTGAGGGTGAGAAGTTGGAAGGAATGTGAAAGGAAGTCAGCTAGAAGCTTAAGAGGTTGGAGTAGAAGGAAGATGAGTAGAAAAGAGGATCTTGGTAGTCCTTTAGCCAGACCACTGGAGGTGGAAAGAAGAAGCAAGTGACTGCTGGCTGGGGGACCATCTGACTGGACTTCTTGGTTCAGCATGTGGGTAAGTAAACGTCTGCTGACTGGACCTCCCAGAATCTGACTGAAACTCACATCTGGAAAATTCCCTTTTGTATAGTTAATACATAAGATATAAGATTTTCCATGGTGAGGCCTTATAGTTTAGCTACAGAGAATTATTGACCCTCAATTTACCTCTGGTAAATTCACCCCTGATGTACAGGAGGGGAGATGAGCAGGACTGATCAAATGCATATAATTAAAACAGCTTGAGCATTTAAAAGAACCACTGAATGTCCTTGACTGGCCCTGGCCAGACTCTCAAGGCCATACTTGATTAATACTGCCTATCTCTTCAGGAACTAGCCATTCCTGAATGTAAAAATCATAATCCTTGGGATTCGGGGAGGGGTGGCCCCCTCCTCGGACAACCTGGAAAATTTGGTTTTATTCCACAAAAAAATTGCAAAAAGTCTTCTTTGTTCTCAAGCTATAAAAGATGTAGTCAGACCTTAGACTAATTGAAGTCTCGCTGGAGGCTGTACCCCAGGACTCCTCAGCCACTGCTGATACAGATGTTGGTGCTCTTTAGAATCAGTGATGTTTTCTCTTAACATTTATCTTTATGTAGGCTTTGATTTTTTTTATTATTATATTAGGACTTATTGGTTACTTCTGCTGAAAAACTGATTTAATTCTACCTGTTTTATAATCACTTTATTAAATATATAATTTTTAGTTTTGTTGGTGTGAACATGTCATTTTGTAGGAGAGAATCAAAACCAACTCATTAAGCAAACACCTTTGCTTCATCGCAAGGTGGTGGAGGATGAGGTCTAGTCAAGATTTCCTGCCTATGGAGGGAGTCAGACCATAGAACCTCATACCTGAGGCTCTGGACCAGGAGAATGTAGAATGGGGCAGAACTGCAGTGAGAAGAAAAGTAGCAGCAGAGTCAAAGGAACCCTCCAAAAATCCCCAGAGTGGGATCACAGGGAAAGCACCTGCCCAGAGCCAACCAATAACAGCCCAGTGCTCTCCAAGAGTCCCAGGTTTGCTCTTTTGGAAGTCGGCAGTGGTGTCAGAGGCAAGGGGGAAGGTAAAAGTACCCAGAGGGCCTTAGGCTTTGAGGAAGATGTGGCAACTTTGGAGATGGGCCAGGGTGGCGGGCAGAGGAAGATTAGAAAGTGGGAAAGACCAGAGGCAGCTGAGCAGTGAGCAGGTCAGCCTCAAGGTAAGGTTAGCTCATCTCCTAGAGTGAAAGGACCAAGGAGACCCAGGCATGGTATTTCTCCAACCTTTCCTACAGTCCTTGTTTGGAAGCCTGGGACCTGGAGCAGAGGAAGGGGGAGAGGGGGGAGTGGAGGTGACCCAGACTTGTAGTGAAGGGATTCTCAAGAGGTGTTCAGCCCATAAGGTCCAAACTGGACTGGGAAAATGGTACAATCAGAAGGGAATAGAGGCAACCTGAGGGAAGAGATAAGGCTAAATGGATTAGGATAGAATCAAAAAGCATGCCTGTGGTTAAGGGATAGTTGGGATGGGCAACCGAGAGAAGGAAAACTGAGGTGCCTGGCATGCTATCATGCTTGCTTCCATCTGACCAGTCAGGGAATCCTGTGATATATGGAAGGGGAGATGAGCAGGTATTTCTAAATTCATTGGTGAGGAGGAACTAGTAAGGATTTTCTGAAAGGATGCCTTATTTCCCTTTGGACTCCAGCTCAGCATGGTTTAAAAGTGTTTGGGGAAACTGAGTCTTAAAACTGATCTCACCAGAGCACCAGCTACCTGTTAGGCCTACTGGACAATAAAGGCAGGAGGAATTCATAAGAATTTTTAACTAAAGAATCTGTAAGATCACTGTTTTCATGTACAAAAATATTTATAGCAGTTTTTTTTGTGGTGACAAAGACCTGGAAATTGAGGGGATGGTCCAACATTTGGGGAACAAACTATGATATATGAATGTAATGAAATACGATTATTCTGTAAGAAATGAAGAACAGATATCTTACACTTTATGTTTCTTCCTTAAGGATGTGATTTCTCTCTCATCACACTCAATTTGGATCAATGTACAACCTGGAAACAATATAAAGACTGGCAAATTGCTTTCTGTGGGGGGGTGGGGGGAGGGAAGGCAGATTGGGGGGAAAATCGTAAAACTCAAAATAAATAAAATCTATAATTAGAAAAAAACCTTGAAAAAAAAACAAGAAAAAAAAAGAAATGATGAACAGGCAGATTTCAGAAAACCCTGGAAAGCTCATGAACTGATGCAGAGTGAAGTGAGCAGAACCAAGGCCACACTGTACACTTGAACAGCACCATTGCACAATGGTGGACAGACTAAGCTCTTCTGAACAATGCGTAATCCAAGACAATTCCAAAAGATATATGATGATGTCCACCTTCAGAGAAAGAACTGTGGAGTCTGAATGCAGACCCAACTTAGACTCTCATCACTTATTTGTTTTTTGTTTTTGCTTTCCCCTTTTCCCCCCTTTTTGTGCTGATGTTTCACAACATCACAAATTGAAATAGTTTAACACAATTGTGCGTGTATAATCTTAAGGAGAGAGAGAAGGGAAGGAGGGAGAAAATTTTACAAAAATGAATGCTGAAAACAATCTCTACATGTAATCGGAAAAAATAAAATACTATTAAGATCTTTTTTTAAAAAAAGTGTTGTATTTTTCCAGGTTAAAATAGGATTTTTTTTCCCAAAAAAGACATGAATGACTAAATTATACAGAAACCGTTTTTTCAACCTCAGGGCCCATTTCATTCTGAGAATGAAACCCCAAATAACAGCCCTGCATTCCCAGCGATGCCCAAGGAAGGCAAGGGTGTTGGAGTGGTCTTGAAAAGAACTGTGTCTGGCAGTCAGGGAACAGAGTGAGCCAGCAGTGCCCCATTCTTAGATATACCCAAAAACTTGGTTTGTTTGAAGCCAGTAATGTTTCCCTGCTAACTCAATTTTTAAATCGTCTCCAAAGGTTCTCAAGATTCTGCTGCTACTGCATCTCTTCCCTCTTTGCACAGTCACATCCCCTGCCCTGCTCCCTTCTTTATTCACATTCCTTATTTTACATCAGTCCTTCACTCTGGGGCAAAGCCCTTCTACTATTTCAAATTCTTCCCTAAAACCTCTTTTAAAGTCCAGAAGGTACTGACCCCATGAATCAGAACTAATCACCCCTGAATCAAGATCTTCTTCTACTTCCCTGAAATGTGGGCCTCTTCAAGCAAGCCTCTCTTAAAGCCCTGCCTGCATCCAGTGGTGGAGACCTCAGAAGGTGGCCAGTCCTCTTTGGGCCAGGTCTTATCATTGGGAAACATTTCTTGACATCAGCCTAAATCTGCTGCTGCTGCAAGGGTCCACCCATTGACCCCCATTCTGTCTGCTCCCCATTGGGGTCAAGCAGTACCAGTCTAATCCCTCTTCCAAGTGAGTCCTTGGAATATTTGAAGACATCTATTAGGCCTTCTCTCCTTCAAACCAAAAATCCATGAGCATTTGCTCAGTGCCACCAAAATCTGAAAAAAAGAGTTAAGTGAGGCCCTATAGGATGTCAACAAAAATTGACTCCGCCATTTTTAACAAACCTTAATCCTTTCCAACTGCAAGATCCCTTTTTTGTTCCACCTTCTCCCTCCTATCATGCAGGCTAGGACAAAACTATGTCAGCTTCTTCACTCCATACTATCAATAATTTGGTGTTCAATTAAGATAAAGAAAGGAACCCCACCAGCTAGGAGGGAACCAGACCTCGGCAGGCTCAACAGGATTGGCTGCAAAGTTGAGTCCCAGTTGGACAAACCCAAGAAACACCTCAGGACCTTCTCCCATATCCCCAGGTAGAAGTCCTGGGACATCAGATTTTAATCCACTCCATCCTCTTGTCTTTACAGCTGGCTAGAAGAAAGAAGGGAGGAAAGGCTGCCAGACAGTGGAAGGGCAGCCATGAACTCAACAAACCCATGTTTCCAGCAAAAATAAAACCACCCACTCAATTTCACATTTGTGTGGGCAAAAAAGGCTCCCTCAGAGGTTATAAACCAGGCTAATCCCTCATCCAAATGGCAGGCCTTGGAATATTTGAAGGCAGCTTGCAGGTCTTCTCTTCTTCAAACCAAAAATCCCTGATTCATTTTGAATAATCAATTCTGGAATAATGTTCCTCCCCACTTAATTAAAAGCTCCCTCTGAAGGCAGGTCAAATGAGATCTAGTGTGCTTGACCTGAAAAGCTTCATTAGATCTCCTCACCTCTGACTCAGTCACATTACTGATAAAGGACCAGAGGCCCTGGGAAGGAAAGGGAAGACCTTGTCCAAGGTGGGCAGAAGAGCAGAGCTGGACCTTGGCAAACCCAGGTTCCCTCTCCTGCCGAGAAAGTTGAACGCACAAGTACAAGAAGGTTTCTGGCAAATCAAAGGCAGGTTTCTCAATTCTCATTCACAACCCAAATCACTCAGCAGGAGAGTCTCCCACCTCTTGGCAGGGGACTCTACAGTCCGCCATGAGAGTGGGCAGGTCAGCTATCATCACCCCCATACTTTATGGAGAAGTTGAAATCAGCTTGGAGAATTTCAGGGACCAGGCCCCTCAGCCCACTGGCCTCAGCCTGACCTTGGCGGCCTCCCACTTACCTCCAGTCCCAGGGGAACAGGCATCAGGGTATCCTGGGATTTTGGGGAAGAGGAAGTCACGGTTGTCCCGACTGTCGCGATTTCGGCTGCTGGTTTCATGGCAACTCTCACTGAGAAGCCGCTTCAGCATTTGATTCTCCTTCATCAATCGAACCTGCTTTTTCAGATCGGCATTTTCACACATAAGCCTGTTCATTAATTCATTCCCCTCTGCCATATCCTTCTTCTCTTCCCTAAAGGAGAGGGATACAAGACTACTTAAATACTTTTAAGGTGGAAAGATGGCTCTCAGGTCATACTCAGAAAGTCGGCCGATGCTTTAATGATCCAGGACAAGTGCTGGGCCTTCTACAGCCTTATGATGTCACACAGGCTTAAAGAAACAGGCGTGGTCACCAGAGGGAAAGGACACCATACCCCCATGGGGGCAGCTGGAAAGCAGACCTAACCATCACACCCATCCTATCCAGGCAAAAGAACAAGTCAGAACTGAATTCATTTACTGCGGCTTTAGTAACCTCACTGTACTTTAAAGGAGTTTGGAGATTCAGGGACATTTTCTGCACCAAAAATGAGGACACTTCCTTCAACAATCCCCTGAGGACTGATATGTATAATGGAGAGGTGCAGGCTCCTCTAACATGCGAGTTCTCCAGGGTCCTAAGCAAAGAGCAAATCCCACCAAGCAATGGAGAGACTCTCCCAAATGATCCTCTTAATGAAAAGCATTGGACATGGGGGGGGGGGCATCCAGCCCTGGAACCCGGCAGAGCCTCCTCAGGGAAGTCTGCATCAATGTGAAGGAGCCTGCTAGTCATCCACACAGAGAGAGTAAAGTGGATGACAAATGAGCCTTGGAGTCCCCTCTGGCTCCCGTCCTACAGTTGAGTCTGCAAGTGAGTTACAGAAAGAGACGGGGTAATGCTTTCAATGATGCTTCCAAAGACTGAGTCTTTGCAGTTAACATGCTGCTCCATTCCAACACAACCTCACAAAACCAAGATGGCAGAGAAGCCCCCCGCCTTCCTAAGTACCTTCTCCTGCCTTGGCTGCTGTGACACTGGACCCTCATGGCCTTCCTCCCACCACTAAGTGTTCACTCTCCTTTGCCCTTCTTCTCCCTCCATCCTCTCCCACTCCAGTGATATCACCTGTTTCTATGGTTTCAATTATTACCTCAAGACAGAGGATCCCCAAATTCATCACAGCCACCTTGGGCCAAAGGTCAGGAAGAGGGGTATCTTGCAGGGTTCCCAAATTAGGTTCAAATGGAGTTCATTTCCCTGGAGTCTGTCTTTCCTCGTTTTCTATCTCAGTCAATGGCATCCCCATCTTCCCTATGTCTGGTGGGGTTGTCTTTGGCTTCTCCCTCACCTTCACATGTCCAAACAATTACCAAGTCCCATCCCTTCTGCCCCTGGGCCCAGCTATCACCCTAGACTAGGCCCTTAGCTCTTCTCACCTTTCAAAAACAGTTTATTGATGTCTTTTGTTTACATTAGCCATTTCTGAATATAATTGTCTCCCTAACCACTAAGCCTTCCCTTGTAACTTTTTAGCGAGACCAACTGACCCACAATGTATGCCACATACCACACCCATGGACCAGCCCCCCCATCTCCTTCCCCTACCTCTTAAAAGCCTCCTCTTGACTTCTTGCCATCAGTCTGTATGCTCCTTGATCCATCTTCTGTTGGTCTAGTAATCTTCCTAATTCAGGAAACTTCCCATTTCCCTAATATTAACACCCAAACCTGGCTGTCAGAGCCTTGGAGACCCCAAGAAATACAGGAAATACATGTGGCATGGCTGTGGAGCCTGCAGGTGTAAGACACAAGGTCAAGAATCCAGGAGGGCTCACCAGGCTGCTCTCTGCATTGGTCTGTGGAGAGGGACTGGATTCTAGGCAGGAACACTAGACCAAGGGGATAAGATGAAATTTAATAGGGTTAATGACTTTTGCCTTGAATCCAAGATTTCCACCTCACAGGTGCTAGGTTGTCACAGCACTGTTCAATGGCAGAAAGCTGAAGAAAACCCCTAAGTCCTAGTGGACAGCAACAAAGTGATATGGCAGGAGCCGTGGGGACCAGACCATAGGGCCACCAAGAACAAGCAAGTCTAATCCTGCTGCCCTCTGTTTTGATCAAACATGGGTTCAGATCTGAACAACCCAAATTGGGAAATATCACTAATTTGGGAGTATCCAGGGGAGGGCCATCGGGCTGGTGAGGGGGCCTTTCCTTCTGAGGATTGGAATGGGAGGCTAGCCTGGGGGAGATTCCTGGGGCCAGAACCAGGGTGAGCCATGGAGGGAAGGTCGTGGAGGGAAGGTGGAGACAAGTGGGAGTTGAGAGGTGTAGGGGTCATGGGGAACCTTCTGATGGCTGGCAGGTCTGGCTGCTCCCCAAAAGTCAAGGGTTCCTCCTTCCATAGAAGACATAGAAAGAGGGATGACAGGGTTTGAGGGTTAGGACACGCTTTCAATGAATAGGCCTGGATAACCCTTTCAAATAGGGAGTTGGGAGAGGAGAGGGAACCTGGATGAGGTGGGGGCCGCATTTGCTGGGGCTGAGGGACCCTCAGAGGACAGTCCATACTGCAGTGCTGATGGTGAGATCTCAGAAATAAACTCATTTGGAAGCCTATTTGGAGCTCAAAGAACATTAACTTCCATGGGAGGTGCCTAGAGAAGGGCAGGACACTTTGCCTCAAACCATATAGGTCATCCTGAAACAAAAGGCCAGAAAGCTTTGGGGGTGGAGGTGCATTCGGGGTCTCTGGAAGCCACATAATCTAGGAGGCACAAAGTATGTTGTGGCCCACCTGCAGCCTGTACTTTTGACTCAAAGGCCTGCCTGCTCAAGTCTGCTAACATTGTGACCTTACCATAAGGACAAGTTGGGCTGCGACTACCTGAGAAGATGTGGGGGTGAGAATGAGCTGAGCCACATCCTCCAGATCCAGGAAAATTGATTTTTGTTGCAGCCAAGTACATTCAAAAGAATTCTACTCAATATTAGCAATTTTTTAAAGAGATGAAAAGTCAGAAGGGAGAAACAACTAAGGAAAAAACCTCAAATGATTACACAAAGCTAAGTGTCAACAAAATTAGGAATATAAAAAAATGAGTATTTTTAAAAATATAAAATACTTAAATTGGTAAGAGAGTAAATAACCCAAGTGAACCCATCTCAGAAAAGGTTGAACGTGCCGCTAATAGAAGGCCAACAAAAGATGCCAAACAAAATGGTTTCACAAAAAAAGAATTTGATCAAATATTCAAAGAATAATCCCCTTCAGCATAGTGGATAAAGCTCCGGCCCTGGAGTCAGGAGTACCTGGGTTCAAATCCTCTCAGACACTTAATAATGACCTAGCTGTGTGGCCTTGGGCAAGCCACTTAACCCCGTTTGCATTGCAAAAAAAAACCCTAAAAAAAGAAAAAGAATCCCCCTCTATAAATTGTGATCAAAAACATAATGGTTTATTGCACGCACTTCCATCTTCAAAGTTCAATCCCAACAATAGTGCAAAAAATGGGCAAAAAAAATCACAGTAGAAAAATGGAAATAAACCAGATCAGTTTTTTAACCAAACATAAAAATGTTTACCTCAAAAAAAGGATAAAAGATCAAACTATTATAAAGACACTTGCTTTTGATTAAAAAAAAGTATTTCCCTCAAAGCAAGAGCAAGGACAAAAAATGAAGGATATAGCAGGAACAAGGAGAGGACAGGGCCAGGTCATTCTCCCCATTACAATTGGATAAGCAGTAAAGACAACAAGTGTTAAACAATCCAGCATTTTATTTAGAATATTCATAAGAGATTAAAGTCGATCTAATCATAGCAAAATAGAACCCAAGACAAAGCCCCTCAGGTACATTAGCCTTAACAAAGTCAGTAGTGAAAGAAAGGGAAAGGTCAACTTCAAGATCCACCAGATACTTGGGGACTAACTTCTCTCGGGGATCTGGAAGTCCTATGGTAATCGGAGGAATGTACAGAAGAAGGAAGACAAGGCAACATTAAGGAAAACAGCAAAGCTTTCCTTTAAGAATCGTACAAAGGCTTCACAAAATATGGATAACAATTCAATCTATACCCTCAGCCCCATGGCATCATTTGCTCCAACTCATCCGAAAGGGTTGAACGGAGTTCCAACAAACTTACCCTGGACTAGACCCAAACCCATAGAGGCTAGGCTTTGGCAAATCCAGGCTACTCCATAAAATCTGAGGATCAATTAGCTCATCATTTACCTTTATAAAGTGAACAGGGACATTGAACTGTATGCCAAAAATTCTTTGGGAACCCCCCCCCCCATTTTAGCCCCATAAACTCTAATCAATCATGCAAATCCATCATCAGACATTCACAAAGCACTTAGGAGTCAGAACCCAGTATCTGCCCTCCAGAAGCTCCCATCCTATCCAATGATCTTAAGTATTACCAGAATAAAGACCCAAATTAGAAGTTAATAAAATATTTGCTCTATCACAATCACAGCAAGGTAGGAAATGTTTGCAATATTCAGCAACTATTAAGACCAAATAGAGGGATTTCACCCTATAAAAACACATTCCACACACACAAAATAACCCTTGAGTAGCCAAAAAAAAAGGACAAAGGGGAATAGCAGGTTAAGGGGTGTCTCTGTTCTAGACATCTTTCACAAAAATCCACCATCTAAGGAGCAAATACAACTCTGAAAATAGGATTCATTCTTCAAGATGTCAAAAGAATTTTAATGGGCCAGTTTTCACAACAAAAAAAATAACCCTCCTGAAAAGCTGCCCATTTTATGAATCTACATTTCTCTGACTGAAAACCACCACCTATCTACCATCTCCCACATAGCTGAATGCTGGTTTAACCTCAGTCAGAGGTCCTTGGGGACAGCTGCTCCCTGGAAAGAAGTCTGCCTCCTCTCAGTCTGTGGGTGACCCGGGACCTTGTCATTCCGGTTTTTCAGGCAATGTTCTTTTCCAGGTGTTGGCTGCTAACTCTATGGGAACTGGGGGGGCGGGGGCGTTTCTACTGAGAAGTGATAAAGGGGACAACCATGTGCTTGAACATAAACCTGGAGGTGGGGATGCAGTGTTTCCCAAGGGTGTAGGTTGCTGGCCCCTCCCTTTCTGCTTTGGGGGAACCGAGGAAGGGTACATTTGGAATCAGAGCATCTGGATTTGAATTATGGCTCCATGGGAGTTTGAATCCTGAGACCTCTGGGAGAGTTCCATGAGGAAACAGGCCTCTAAATTCCCTTCTGGCTCTCATTCCCCAAGATCCTAGGGAGCCACAGATCAGGAAGAGGGACAGGTTTTGCCAAGATACTCAGCAAAACAAGTCTCCAACCATGAAACACCTGAGACCAGAAAAAAAACTGGCGACTGCTCACACCCTTTTCCCTTTGCTGGGGCAGAAGGAAACCTTGACCTTGAGGGAGACCATCACCTGCACTGACTGCTGGGAGCCAAAGGAAGGAGGTAGGGGAGCTACACCCAGAGCATCAGTGGGTTTTGGACCCCCTCCCCCCAGCTTCCAAGAACAGCAAGGGCTCTAGGGAAGACACAGGCCAGTGCCTCCAAGCCTGGGAAGGACTGAAGAGCTAGCCCCCACCTGTGGGGAGAAAAGCCTAGAGAATTGGGCCCAGACCCTGTTTTCACCAGGGTGTACCAGCCTGCCTGGCAAAAGCAGCGCTGGGGCAATGCCCACAGATCCACCCTTTTCCCCTGACAGCATGCAGCAGGGATGCCCAAGGAGCACAAGGCCCTCTGGGGCTCCTGCCAGGGAGAAGTGACTTCTGCTTCCCATTAGAACCCAGGTAGGAGCCCATCCTACTAGCTCTAGGAAGAAAAAAAATTAAAGCTATTCAAGAATCAGCAGGTTCTAAAATACAGATAATAAAAGGAGGCACTGAATCTGAAACACACGGGCTAACGTTGGCAAGTCCCAGCTCTAGACCAATAACCCTACAAACTCCAGGGCAGATGAGATGAGCACTCCAGGAGAAGACACTCCCGGGCCAGGGAGTGAGCAGTCAACCTTTGAGAGGAAGGCATCTGCCAATCAGCAGGTATTGGAGGTGGCTGAATGAAGCAGCCTGGGGTGGACTGATCTCGGGGAGGGCCGACGAACACAGGGCATCTGGGAAGAGTCTGGGGCCTACCACAGATTCTATTTCCTGCAAACTCATTGCTCAACCGATGTAATGCAGTTCAGACTAAGGTGAAATCTTGAAAGATTAGCTGGGTCCCATCAGGAAGAGGCCAAGAGACCCCGGAACCTCACTCAACCGCTGCTTCAGGGCCTCTATAGATCAGTCAACAGACCTTCCTTCTTGTAAAATGAGGCTCCCCAAGAAGTGGGCATCCTCCTAGACAGGGGATAAGGCATCTCACCATTTTCTCCAGAAAGGAGGAACTGTGGAGGCCAGGACGGCAAGGCCAAGAAGTGGAATGGAATCTGTGCAGCTGCATGCCCACTGGGCCAGTGCCTCCATCCACTCAGACTCATGTGGGTTATTTAGAAACTTGTCTCTGTCTAGCTTAGGTGGGTTATGCCAAGTATTCAAAAGTAACAAAACTTAACAAAGATTTGTAACAAGGTAAATGTGAGTAAAAATGGCAAAAAGTTTACATTATGTCATTAAATATGAAAAAAGGCAGCTCCCAGGTCAGCCACCCAATGGCTTTGATCAGCCTACTGGTGAGCAGGGGGAGGATGTCCTAGGAGCTCAGATCAGAGGTCATGAAGGAGAATTTGGTTGAGTTTCCCAAGAGATTTGATGAACCTACCTAGCTCCCAAGGGGGAAAGGGCAGTGTCTGCCTTTTGGCCAGGCCCCAAAGAGCCAAAGATGGGCTCCTAGGGGTGCCCTCATAGGACAGACACAAGGATCCTCCCACAAAGAACATGATTTGTGGTGTGGAAAGGACTGGGGTGGGATCAGGGGCACCCTTGAACGCTTCAGCCTTGGCTCTCTTCTCTTCCTGGAGCAGACCAAGATCCTCAGCTGTCACCCATGGGAGACACAGCACAAGAACAGGGTGAAAGGTGACCTGGGTCGGAGTCCTGCCACCACATCCTCCACCACACCCACCACTTCCACACGTGACTCCAACACTGCGGATCTCCCGTCAGGAACTCCCTGGGCTGAGGGTTCACATCTTCCCTTTGCCAGCGAGGTGGCTGTGGGGATACAGGTGGGAAAATCGGCCCAAAGTCCAGATGGGAAAAACATTCCTGTAAGACGTGTAGCTGATAGCACAAGACTTGTTGAAAACTCCAGCGATGTTGTCCTACAGACAAACAGACAGAAAAGGGCTATGGCCCTGAAGACCAGACCATTCCCCTCCCATCCCCACCTCGTGCTGCCCCCAGGGCCAGGGAGATGGTCGGGCTTCAGCCACCCTCCTCTACCTGAGGCCAGTCTCCATTGAGCAGCTGCTTTCCCAGCACGCATGTCACTCCTCTCTCAATGGCCTCCGTATCAGGATGCCTACCAAAAAAACCCATGGATGTAAGAAGGAAAAGTCAGTTATTTTGAAGAAAGAACTATTTCTCCAAGAGTCTTCCTCATACCAGCACAACTAAAGGAAATGGAAGACAAGACGCAGGTGTGGCGTCTGACCATGCAGACTCCAAGAGCCTCGGGTCTGGGCCCAGGTGGACCCCGATGGCTGGACAGAGGAATCAGGACCACCATGGGCAGCTGGGGGTGAACAGGCACAGGCAGCAGCTCAACTGATCAAAGACATTAAGCCCTTGCCCTCGAGGAGCAGAAAGACTGGGAGCTCAAGTTCAGACCAGAGACAAACTACCCCAGAAGGTACAAGACACCACAGTTGGGGGTTCTTCAGTATTTTGGGATCCCAGGAGACTTGTGAGCAACATTCGTAATATGAGGAAATGAGATGAGAGTGAAAATGAAGGGCCATTTGTACCCCAACTGAGCCCCCCTGAAATTGATCCAGAGCTCCAGGGCTGGAACATCCTGCACAGGTGGCGGTGACACTGCCATCGGGGTGATTTGGTGCTTACCACCACACCTGTCAGTACACAGGAAGGACTGCCCTGCCCGCCTACCTGGCCGCCATGAGCCCCAGCAGGGCCCAGCAGCTACAGAAGAGCTGGGATGTGGCGCTCTGGACATAGCGCTGTTGCTCACAGGACTCGAAATTCTCCCCCCAGCCTCCATCCTCCATTTGCTTAGAAAGCAGAAATTCGCAGGCCTTCTTCACCTCCGGACAGGCGACCCTACCCAAGAGAAGTCAGGAGCCATCCAACATGCCGCAGCCCCATAAGGCCACAGCTGCCGCCACACAACTACCAACCAATGCTGACCGTTTCTCAGAACCCGCCCCAGAACTGCCCACACATCACCATACCATCACTTCTGACAAAGGTTTCTAAACACAAAGGGGAAATCAACCACCCCTTCAGCTCACCTGGGGGAATTCACATGCGTCCTCATTGAGGATACAAAACTTGAATAAACAGACATTTTGAAGAGGAAGATAAAGCTAAGGGTAGAGCCTGGAGGAGTTGACCTAGCCAGGCCAAAGTTGTGATTTAGGGAGGTTACTAAGGCAGGGCAGCACTAAGCAGAGGACCGGTCTTGGGCTAGGTTTGAAACCAAGAGGAAAAGAAAAACAGCCAAATCCACAGGAGGGAAGGTCTCAGGAGGTCAGTTGAGCACCAGAGGCTACTCATGCTAAGTCCACACAAGTTATATGCCCTATATCAGCTGACCAGATAAACAGTCAGGAAGGCAAATCTGAACAAGTCTGAGTTCCCTCTGGCTGGCTGAAGGAAATAACCTCCAAGGCTGCCGAGAGACCTTCTGGGGAGTCTTCTGGGCAGGCTGCCCTGACCAGAGGGAGAGAACAAACAGTGACAGTCTTTAACCTAACATACTCTGCAATGGATCAGTGATGGGCAGAGGCACTAAAAGCTTGGTGTCCCTGTCCAGAGAAAATCTCCCCAGGGAAACCTTAACCCTAACCCTAACCCTCAGCAGCATCTTCCACTCAATCAAGTGATCCCTGGGGGGTTGGCTGAGGAAACTGAGAGCTGGGATTTTACTGGTGTAGGAAACCCTCTCAGAAAAGCTCTGCTGTGCAGAGACTTCCAAAGCAGCCAAATCCCTGGAGGGGCAGGATCCAAATGCAGCTCTTGATTCTTCCAAAACCAGCTCTCGACCCTCTCTGCTCAAGGGAACACAAGTGCTCCTTTGCTTGGGGGGGGGGGGGGCAGCACTGCAAGAGGCCAGTCCTGAGAACCCAACCCTCCAGCATCTTCCAATAGTCACCCATGTCACTGTAAGCCCAGATGACAGGATGGAGAGGGATATGCCACTTACCCATCAGCATCGTAAGTATGACCCATGCATGCAAATGCTTGCAATCCAAACCATGTCCCATAGGTGAAGCACACCCCCCAGGACCTGGCAGAAAAGGAGAAAGAATGAAACTCCCATCCAGCTTCAACATGCAGAAAATTTGGCTGTCCAACTAGTCCCATAAACCAGAGTTTGCCCAAATGCTCCTAGCTCCAGCCTGGTCCTACAACTGTTCTCCAGCCAAAGACTCAAAGAGCTTCATGGCCCAGTTCCCCTGTAACACCTACAGTAATGACTCCAGGTCATTGTGGGGAGGCCACCATGCTAGAAAAGCAAACCTTCATTTAAGAGAGTTTACCAGGGCTGAAAGTCCCACCCCCACCCCCACCCTAGCAGCCACAAAGGCCTCAAGTCAAAATCTCTCCAAGCATCTGTCCAGAGGAAAAAACAAAGCAAGAAGGATGGGTATGAAGATGGACCCAAAAGACCCCCAGGGACTTACCCTACCCATGACCCGTCGACCCTCTGCACCTGCTGGCAGTAGCGCAGTCCATCCTTGAGAGTTTGCCTAGGTCAAAGGACAAAGAGTCAACCATCAGCCTTGGGCCCACGGTCACTTCCTCTACAAGTTCTAGCATCTAAGGCAAGGGCCTCTGAGGGTCATGGGGCCTACAGTCCTGCACGACTGATTCATCTTCAGACTCGGAGCTGCTGTCCGGCTGGGCTGGAAGGGGACATGGAGAATCCCAGAAGCTCACTACACAGAGGCAAAATGGGAAGAACCATAGTAGCCTTAAATTTCAGCATATCAGTAAGATATCCACCATCTGAAAATAAAAACTGTTGTTCGCCTTTGTTTTTGTTGGATTCTACCAAAGGCAAAACTTATTCATTCTTAATAAAGAAACAAAATGTGGAGGCAGGGAGGTGGTTCCATACAAGAAGCCAAACCAGTCCACCCAAGAGAGGACCATGATGGCTTTGTATGGCTTTCCAGGTTTGAAATGGGTTAGTTTCTATCCTCAATTAGAAGACAGCACAGAAGTGAGCGAGACACCACACCAAACTACCGAGCAGAGGCCACTGGATAGAGCAAGAAGAACAGCAAAACCACTCAGAGAAACACAAGCTCCAGCATCAAATCTCAGGAGCAGAGACTTAGGGCAGCCGCTGCCACAGGGTCAACATGACCCATCCTGAAGTCAGGCTTGGCCAAGGTCCTTCTCCTCTGGCCAGACAGATGAAGAAACTGAGGCCCAGGGAGCTGAAGCCAGAATGAAATAAAGACCCCCAAAAGGTACCTCTCCCCTGATCTCTCTCACCTGATCTCCTCTGCCCTGTACTCGGGGTAGGACTCCTGGAAATGCTTCAGCGCCTGCATCACGGCTGATGTACATTCCACATATGAATAGTCAATCATTATGTCCCCTGGGACAGAGGCAGCAAGAGGCCCAGAGTCAAGAGCATGCTCCAGGCCAACAGACAGAGCTACGGCCCTCACCGGAGAAAGATGCGTCTGGGATCCAAGTGATCCACAAGCACAACCACGTCACCTTCAGGACGGAGAGCCTGAGGCCCAGGGAGATGGCCACACTCCAGGCGGATAGGAGCAGTGGCCACCCCCAATGAAGGGGCAGTGGCAGTGGAGAGGTGAGGGGGGCTCCCCTCACAACTGGGGAGCTCCAGCTAGAGGTAGATGGGAAGTCAGACCCTGAATCCAGGGTCAAATCTCTCCCCACTGTGCTGGAGTAGATGAGGAGACTCACCAAACACCTCTGAGGGATTCAGCAATTCCAACAACCGCCCTCCACGCTTCTTCTCATATGTGGCAAACCCACCATCCGAATTCTTCATGCTCAGCAGCTACATAAAAAGGAGATAAGGAGATTGAGGCCACATCCTGTTGGCTGGGTTCCCATGTGAGACACCTGTAACTGGGGACCTTGATCCACCAAGTTGTTATCCCTACTGAGCTATTCTAATCCATGCTAAGGAGCAGATTCTCTGCTTTGACTGGGCCCAACAGCTGCAAGGGAGTCTTGAAGGAGCTCAGCCACAGATGGAAGGGAGCTGACCAAAGCTACAGTGGGGGTAAACCTTCCAGTAATCTGGGGACTAGGAAAAGCTGAGGCTCCAGTACGAGTGAGGTCCAGAGCCCTTCACTCTGCACTGGGTTGGACTCCCCTCCACATCCAGGGGGTTGAGATGACCATTTCAGGTTAAGAAACCAGATTTTATTCATTCATTTCTGGTCAGAACAAGGAGCTAGGCCAACCTGTGAGGTTGGAAGGCTGGGAAGGCAGCTTGACCAATGGGATGGCCAAGCCTTCAGCTCATGAGAACTCACAGAGCCTTGCGGGACAAGACTGCAAACCAAACAAACACTGGAAGGGGAAAAGACAAAAGGAGCAAGCCCCAGAGCAAACCTCAAGTCCCAAGGGCTGGCTGAGTGAGTGCACCTACTATCATCCCCCTCTGGAAGCCCCTGGAACTTACCACATTGACAGCATCATACAATCTCTCTTTGGGGACAGGGTTTAGGATGAAAGGACACTTCTCATGCAGGAGGAGGAGAGACTTCAAGCCCTCTGCTGTGCAGTCGGCAACAATCCAGCCACAGTCCCGGGTACTGAAGGGGAAGCCTCCCTACAAGCCAAAGATGACTGGGTGTGACCCTCCATTCAGCCCCTTGGCTCCCCACCTCATTGCCCTCTGAGACAAGAAGATGTGTTGAGGAGTGGGCCTTCAACAAGAATCTGCCAAGAAAATTAAAGGAATATCCTTCAATTGGGGAATGGTTTAACAAACTGTGATCCATGTATATGATGGAACACTATTGTTCTATTAGAAACCAGGAGGGATGGGAATTCAGGGAAGCCTGGAGGGATTTGCATGAACTGATGTTGAGCGAGATGAGCAGAACCAGAAGAACATTGTACACCCTAACAGCATCATGGGAGTGATGATCAACCTTAATAGACGTGCTCATGCCATCAATGCAATAAATAGGGACAATGTTTGAGTACCTGCAAAAGAGAATACCATCTGTATCCAGAGAAAGAACTGAGGAGTTTGAACAAAGACCAAGGACTATTACCTTTAATTTAGAAAAAAAGCTGTTATCTTATTATGTAATTTTGCTATCTTGTGCTTTATTTTTCTTCCTTAAGGATCTGATTTCTTTTTCATCATATTCAACTGAGATCAATGTATAGCATGGAAACAATGTTGAGACTAACAGACTAACAGACTACCTTCTGTGGGGTTGGGGGGACAGAAGCAAGAATGGGGCGAAAATTGTAAAACTCAAAATAAATAAAAATCTTTCTAAAAAATAGAATCTCTTCTCTAAGGATATGATTTCTCTCTTGTCACACCCAATTTGGATCAAGGCACAACATGGAAACAAAGTAAAGACTGACAGAGTGCTTTCCGTGGGGGGGGAGGGAAGTAAGATTGGGGGGAAATGTAAAACTCAATATCTTTAATAAAAATTAATAATAAAAAAAAGAATCTGCCAAGAGAAACAACATGAGACAGACCGCCCTCATTTTACAAAGGAGGAAATTGAGGTTTGCTTAGGGAGGACGGGTGTCATGATCAAAAGACCCACTGGCCCCAGGCTGGATTCAAAGCAGTGAGGACAGTGCAATGACAGATCGCTCCTACGGGAAACAGGAAAAGGATTAGACTGTGATGAGGAATCCCAACCTTCTGACAAGTTCAGGAGATCAAAAAGAATTCCCTGATCCCAGGTAAGAGTCTAGGGAGCTTCCTGACACTGGTGAAAGGGAAAGGGACAGGCAAGACCAACACGAAGGCTCAATGCTGGGCCTCCCGCCCCAGCCCAGCACTCTGCCCACTGCTCAACCAGGGCCTCTTCAGTCATTGGACCATCTCGAACTCTTCCCCATGTCCTCTCACTCATATGCCTTCAGACCTACTTTCTCTCCTCTCACTCGCCTCGAGGCCTGACGGTTTCTCATCGACTTCATTACTTCGCCCAAACTTCTCTCTCCAGTGGTCTCCGAGGAGTCAAATCTGAGGGCCTCTTCTCAGCCTAACCCTTGCTCTCTGTGACCCCTCTGCAATCATTCTTTTCTATCCTCTCCTCCTCTTCCTCATCTCCCTTACTGCCTCCTGCTCCAAGCCATGCCCTCTAAACCTAGGGCTCATATTCCAAGCCCCTTTTCTCCTTTCCTCTCCTGACAGACTCTTCATTCCAATGACACAAGGCCCCCCCACCAAGGTGTTCTACTGACTTCTGTCCTTCCCTCCAGCTGTCCCTCCCCTATGCCTGGGACCCTTTCCCTCCTTGGCACTGACACTCCATGCGGGAAACCACAACCAGAGCTCATTTGTTCACATTTGTTGGCATAGTGTCTTCCCTCATTAGACTGGAAGCTCCTGGAGGCAGGGCCTGAAGTTTGTTTCTTTTACAATCCCCTTCCTTTCTCCCTATGATCAGCTGCCTTGGACCCAGGAGGACAAAGGCAGTCATGGGACTGGAGTCAAGGGCTGGTTGAAAGGATGCTTAGAAGGACTTGAGACCAGGAAACCCGGGACCTATTCCTGGCTCGGCCCCTCCCTTGCTGTGAAATGCCTACGTTTCCTTCCAAAGAAGGTCTTCCCTAGGTGCACCCGGCCCTACCAGCCTTGGCCCAGATAGCTTGCTCAGCTCAGCCAAGGCCTGGGTTCCTGGTCTGCTTTCTAGATGAAGAGCCTCCAATGAAGCACCAGCCAAATCAAAGAGAGAGGAAGGAAACACACACACACACACACACACACATCCTAAGACAAAACAAAAGACAGGGAAACCATAAGAATCCAAACAAGATTGCTCCTGTCCGGGCCACACCCAAATCACACTGTACCTTGTTCATCTGACGATAATATTTCTGGTACTTGACAGGATTCTCTGGAATCTACACCAGAATCCGTGTGTCCCACGCAGCCATGGAAAGGGAAGCACAACATGTGTTACACAGAACCAGTAGCAACAAAGATAAACTGGAGAAATTGGACATCAATTCCAGTTCCCCAAACACCAGTTTTTATGTCACACTAAGCCCTTCTCCCCCACTCCTCTTCCTCGACCCCTCTGCCCATGACTGTCATCCCATCCTACTGTTTCCAACCAACTCTTCCTGGAAAACAATGCTTATTCCATCAAGTCAACCGAAGGGGAAAAGTGGTTTGATATATAACAAAATTTCCACAGAGCTAAACACATGAGTGACCAAACTAGGCTTCTGGCTTCTAATCTTCCTTATTTACTAGCCCCTTGGAGGCTTTCATCCCCAAAGACAAGGTTCAGGAGGCCTTTTGGACAAGAACTTTGTTCAAGGTAGTGACCAGGCCTTGTTCAGTAGCAGGAGAGCCCTGGAAGAGGGAGAGAGTGCTGCTGCTCCTGCTGCCAGGGCAGGAACCAGACAACCATGCCACCTGCAAAGAGTCGATAGCATTTGGGACGTCATCACTGCAATCACCAGGAAAGGACAAGGTGAAGAATTGTCAACAACCTGACTCGCCCCAAGGGGGAAGACCAGTTCAGACAACGTAGACTCCCCAAGGTACAAGCACTCTCCCAGAAGCCATTCCAGGGTGTCTGGACCCTTGGACCGAGGGTCCAATGAAAAGGAAGTTTGATGCCTTTGGTTCCTATGGCCATGGTCAGACTCGACTGGGCAAAGATCACACTACTATGGACTGGGGAACAAGGCTCACCTGAGTAATTCGAAGGAACTCATAGGCTTCTTTTAGACAAGATGAAAATTCAGGCATTTTGTGAGCCCCAGCCTAGAAAAGAAACAACCCAAATGGAACAAGGGGTCATTGCATTGATTCTTGAGCTAGTTCTCCTGGCTTCACTTTGCAACTTTTCATGAGATTGCCCATATTTCTCTAAATTCTTCCTATTCTCCATTTCAGAGACTCACAGTGACATGCTAATTCAAGTGCAAGAGATATGGACATCTTGGGTCACTTTCTCCATCTAAACTCCGAAGGCTCCAGCATTCTCTCTGGCCATGCCCTAGGCCCAGAAGATTATCCCTCTTCTGCTCTGACCCCCTCCCCTCCAGGGCCTTCCTTTTGTTCCTTATCTCCTATTTCTCCTGCACATGGAAATTCTTTGGACTGAGTCCTTCAGGGCTCAGGTCTTATTCTGTCTTTCTTGCTATCCCCAGCGCCTGGCACACTGGCATACAGAACAGCTGAACCAATTCATTACTTCACAAATAGCATGTAAGTGTGCCCTGACAACCCTGGCAGTTGTCTCTGGACACCATTTCCCTTAGGCATGATTTGGGGCCTTCTGTCACAGGGTTAAATCCCTTAGCAACTTCCCCACGGAGGAACAATGCCTGGAGATGGTTGAGTCTGCTGACAAGTTTCTTGTCCTAGTTCCTCTGGTTTAGTTTGAACTTTCCTATACCAAAATGCTCCACCTGGTTTTACTCCTTGGATCCATATCCCCAACCTTCGCCAGCCCTGGCCCAGAGAAAACTGCCTAATTCACTACTCACCGAATGAGAAATTAATGCTCCTCTCTAGTCAACCGTCATTGCAAACTGCAAGGGCAGTACAAGGAAGATGCCTTTTCAGGACTAGCTGAAAGACCCTGGCCTAAGTGTCCTCATCTATCAAACGAGCAGAATGGCAAACCACTGTAGCATCTCTGCCAAGAAGAGCCCCAAAAGGGTCACAAAGGATCAGACTGAATGACTAGCCCACAACTAAGATTCCAGACTGTTCTAAACACTGGCTGTACCAGTAAAGGAAAAAATAAGACTGCCATCTTTGAGGAACAGCCAACTGGGTGTCTCCCGATTGCTTCAAGTGCCAGCATCCCACAATCTGTGGCTCAGGGAATCTGTTTAATTTTCCTGGGATTTTTTGGGGAAAAAATCTCCTAAGCTGAATTTCTGACCAACCGAGCTCTACTCCAAGTAACTGAGGTTCTCGAGTGACCCAGCCTTGGGTCCCTGACCTCCAGGATCTGCCTCGACATCCTTGTCTGTGTCCCAGACCCCTCTCTTCTCACCATATTATTATATGCACAAAATACAAACGCAGGAAACTCAAAGTGATCAAAATATGTTTTAAGAAATGTTCATAGACTGATGCTGAGTGAGATGAGCAGAACCAGAAAAACACTGTATACCCTAACAGTAACATGGGGGTGATGTTCAACCTTGATGGACTTGCTCATTCCATCAGTGCAACAGCCAGGGACAATTCGGGGCTGTCTGTAATGGAGAATACCATCTGTATCCAGAGAAAGAACTGGGAAGTTTGAGCAAAGACCAAGGACTATGACCTTCAATTTAGACAAAAACCAGATATCTTACTGTCTGATCTTACTTTATGTTTCTTCCTTAAGAATATGATTTCTCTCTCATCACATACAACTTGGATCAATGTATACCATGGAAACAATGTAAAGACTGACAAATTGCCTTCTCTGGGGGTGGGGGGAGGGAAGTAAGATTGAGGAAAAATTGTAAAACCCAAAATAAATAAAATCTTTAATTAAAAAAAATGTTCATAGACTTTGTTTCTCAGAATGAGTAACACAATTTGTAACTGTTATTCCCTTAGAAGTCTGACTGGCAGAGTCCTAAATCTGTAAATTAAGAGTGTGTGTGTGTGTGTGTGTGTGTGTGTGTATCAGTACATATGAATATGCATATTTCTGTGAATACACACACACACACGCATGCACACACATGTAGACACACAGATACTACCCCTGGAGTGAAAGGGGCAATTGCTTTTACCTTACATCTCAGCACTAAACAATTTGATCATTCATCATTCTTATTCATTTCCCTTGTAATACTAAGTATTTTCTTTAAAGTGTCTTAAAAACTTCATCCTTGACAGGGATCCACACACGGCACCAGAAGGCCACGTGGTTCCATGACACATGACATGCTAAGAATTCCTGTTCAAGTGCTTGTAAGCAAAACTACTGGCGCATTTCTTTTGGAGAAAAGGCACAACTGGGGTCCTGTACGCACTGTATGCACCATCTTCTTTGGTTGCTCGATCCATCCCAGAAGCTGCCCAAGCCCTGTGGTTCATCATGCTTTGGCAAGGTCATATTAACAACCATTTTTAAAACTAAAAATGGGGCTCCAGGCCCAGGGGCCACAGGTAGGTCAAGGATAAATGTGAAGAAGTTAGAATACCTCTAGGAAGGCTTGGATGGCAAATGCTGTATCCCAGAGCTGAGAACCATTGGTGCCCTAGAGACAGAGAGCAGAGAAGCTGATCACAGAACAACATCCGATCTGCCAAGCTGGCCCCATCCTTACTCTGGAAGCTCGAGGGTTCCCACACTATTCCCTCACCAATTCCACAACAGCCCCCTTTTCTCTTACCCAATTTCACACAGGTCCAGAGTCCCAATGTCCAAGAGACCAGGGGAGAAAGGATTTCTGAGGTTCTGGGGAGGCCTCCCTGTCCCCAACCATCTCCTCCCTTCCAAACTGAAGCTAAAATGCTACAAGAGGGCTTCAAGAACTTGGCCCCTCTGTAAAGGGA
Organism: Macrotis lagotis; assembly: GCF_037893015.1. Classification (NCBI taxonomy): domain Eukaryota; kingdom Metazoa; phylum Chordata; class Mammalia; order Peramelemorphia; family Peramelidae; genus Macrotis; species Macrotis lagotis. The sequence goes on along the minus strand of NC_133662.1, from coordinate 271,511,843 downwards.
AATACCCTCTCAGGAAGGGACAGACCCATGAAGTCAACCAGCTCCTTTAACAAAGGCAGTTAGTGAAGAGGAGAGACACTGGAGGTGGGAAGAGCCCAAGCAGGAGGAGAAGGGCACGGACAAAAATCCTCAACTCTGTTCCTTTTGCTCTCTTAGCATTTCTTCATTGAAACAGGTGATTTATTGGGCCAAAGACTTCTAATGGAGGAGTACCCAAGCGTCAATTGACAGATTCTCCAGCAATCTTGGGTCAACACACAAAGCCCCCACATCCTTAAGAAGGCTCCCTAAGGTCTCCTGTGATCCTGTAGAAAGCCCATTCCACATCTCACATCTCAAAACTTGAATTCCTTCATGGGGCCTGGTCCAGATGGAGATAGTGAACTCCCCCCCAACCCCACTATGGAAACCTTTGTTTCAGAGGCACTTTACCTGCATCTTCATGCCATCGAGCCCCATCCTGGAAAAGATGACAAAGCCAAGAAGATTACTCAAGGGATGGACTCCCAAGAGTCCCCCAAGTGTGAGCCCTCCAACAAGACCCATCCTTTCACACTCTCCATTCAGGCCCAACCATTGCCATCTCCCTGGCTGGACGTGATCTGCCAGGCCCCTGTACCTCCAAATGTCACCAGCCACGGTCTGCTCTCAGGCCTCCTCGGCCCTGCCCCCCACCCCCACCCCATCCTCTCCTTCCCTACAGCTGTCCCCTAAGGGACAGAAAAGTCACTTTTCTTGAAAGACGTAGAACTTCCTCAATGAAACCCACCACATATAATCTGGAATTCTAGAGACGTGTTCTTGGAATACTGAGGACTCTGGCCCATCCACATACCACCGAACAAGCATGTTGATAGTTTTAGAAATCTGCCAAAGGAAGAAAAACCCATGTGGCCAAATAGCCTAGAGACAAAACCTCCAAACAACTCCTCCACAAAGAGCTGTGTCTCCAGTATCTTTACTTTGTCCCCAGATTTGGCCTTGGCCTCGTCCACAGAATCTAAGCAACATCCTGCCTCCAGCTCTGTTCCTGCCAATGCTTCAAGGGGAAAAATCAGCCAAGTGAGAGGGGGAGAGATCATCCCCAAGGTCCCTTTGAGGACCAGCCCTCTCCCTTCTCAATACAGACTCATACAACACCCTGCAAATCCCTCTCGAGGTATTGCCCAGCTCCTATGCTTTTTGGTGAAGACTGGCACCCAGAATCTCTGGCCAGAAACGTTGGCAAGGCTGGCAAGAGCCGGAGTCAACTGCCCAGACTCAGAAAGCCCCAAAGTGGCAGAAATTGGCCCATCTACTGTCTCATTCCCTCACTTTAGAACTTGTAATGGTGCTCCTAGCCTTGATTTCCTACTTGAATGAAAGCAGCAGGAAGCAAAGAAGCCTTGTGACATGGGGCAGCCTCCTCCCCAGCCGGCAGAGGGGGGAGAAGGGAAGCCTACCGGGCCAATGCTGATGCACTTGGTGAAGCGGTCGTCGGCTGTTATGTGATCATACACCTCGGCCACAGCAAGTTTCCTCAGGCTTGACAGGTGATAGGTCTCATAGAAGTTAAGCACAGCTAAAGGGGGTGGGGACAAAAAGATGCCCATGAAGCTAGCTTCCCACAAAGGGAAAGTTCCTAAGGAGCCACTGAGGGAGGCCCTTTCACAGAATTCTCTCTCTTGGGGGACCCTCGCTACTGCTGGTGCCCTCAGCAGCCCATTATTCAGCACTACTCTGAAAATTAAAGGCAGAAACCATTGTCACAGACAAGACGAACACACATGAAATCACAAAAAGTGCTAGGATTTGTGGCTGGAGCCCAGCCGGGTGGGCTCCGGGAAGGAATAGGGAGATTTGGTCCTCAAAAGGATGGTGAGGATGGGGGCTGAGAGAGAGGGAGACCACTCAGCAGACCCCAGAAAAGAGGAGCAGGGCTTCCCCAGTCTCCAGGCCTTTGCTGACTTGGTGCTCTTCCCATTGGCAGTCTATCCATCATCCTTCAAATTCTTTGCCTGTTGTTTCCTCACACTGGGAAAATTCTTCCCCAAGCAGCTCCTGAGCCCTCTTCTGGAAGGTCAGCTTGCATCCACCCTTCCAAGAAGGTTTCCTTGATCCTCATCCCTCCACCCCCATTTTCATCCAGGCTTGCTCATGATCCACTGCCAGCAAAGGCCTAGAGACAGGAATCCCTTGACAAGAATCAAAAAAAGGTTGGCCTATTTTCTACCACATGGCAGGAGAACATAGCCTCAGAGGCCCAGATCCCCATTTTACAGAGGAGGAAATCCAGGGTCCCATTGAATGTACCAGGGAGTTGTGGCCTGGAAGGAGCCACTGAACCTGGTTAGAGCTCAGGATCCTGATCTGCCAAAAGAGAACACAAGAGGAAGTCCCTCCTGTGCCAAGGTGGCTTCCAAACCAATAGAACAAGAGCCAGGAAGAACTGACTCTGGGGAAGAGAAAATTCAGGACAGAATGAGGGCAGCAGGAAGGGGGTACCCAGGACCACATATGATAGGGCTCTGAGGGGAAGGAGCTGGAAAATCGGTCCTTGTAGTCACTTTTGACACAGATCTCATGTCCAGATTGGAAAAGGAAGTGACTCTGAAGGAGAAGAACAGGAGACAGTTCTGCTGTTAACCAAAGATCTGGGTATACCCAGGAAGTTCTCATTAGAAAAGCCCCTCCAATGGGCCAGATGCCCAATGGAGCTGCCACGCCAGGGCTGCCCTTTTAGAGAGCAGTGGGAACCATGGCCACAGCCTCAGACCCAGGCCTCTGCCCTGAAGAGCTCCAAGGACCCATGCTAGCCCAAACTCTATGGTCAGAAAGCACTGGAAATGGGGGAGGGGGAGGAGAATGTTCATTAACTGGGACTGGCCAAACAAAAGATGGAGAGTGAACATCACAGGAGACCACCATGTCAGAAAACTGGGCGAGCCTGAATGAACTGGGGCATCCTAAATACATTTCTAAGACACGGGCACTCGGATCAGTGCAATGACTGGCAGGATTCCAGAGGTTAGTTACCCTGGTCTCATACCAGAAGCATCCCCCAAGAAGTGACATCATCTTTTCCTCCCAAACACGACCTGTGATGCCACTGGTCCAGAGAAAGCCTATGCCAGGCCCCATGAGTGGTGCTGTGGCTTCTGACCCACAAGACTGGCCCTGCACCCCACCCGGAGCTCACATTCTAGTGGGGGACTGCAGGAGGAACAACCACTTGAAATGCTGGCCAAGCATCAAGATGGACTTGTCTCCCAGGCATTCATCTGCCCAGAAGCCCAAGAGAGGAGTTGAGGGCAGGCCTTGGAGGCTGTTTCTTGCCTTGCTTGCTCCTTGGTTTGCTGATGCTTGTGAGCCTCTCCTAAGAATCATGGTGGGAAATGTATCACAAGGACCCCAAAAAGCACTGACCCCTACAATAGAAGTAGTGAGTCCACAGTCCCCCGGCACCTCTCAGGAGGATGTGGGCAGACCTACCATAGACCAGTCGGAGCAGCCAGCTGTGGGGTGTGTAGAGATCGCAAGCAGCCACGTGATTCCTTTGGGCCGGCCAGTCTATGCTAGAATAGTCCTCGAGGTAAAGTTCCTGGGAAGCAGAATGACAGATCAGAAGCCAATTCTGGACTAGACAGTTGAGGCCTCTCAGGGTGACATGAGAAGGGCTGCCTGCCCACTCCCGCTCCCAGCTTCTGTGGCATGTCCTGGTCCTCAGCCTCATTTCACCTAGCCAGGACCTGAAACCTTCTCTGCCAGGGAAGGGTCCTTCCCTCTCTCCGCCCCCACCCCAGGGACCTTCTGTGGCCTCTCATACACTTCTGAAGCTCTTACGGAGCAGGGATTGTTTCGACTGTACTCCCAAGAGGAACATGGTGTGGAGGACACAATAGGTGAGCATCCGTCAACCCCCGAGGACTGGCTGCCAGCCTTCACCCTCTGCAGCCAGGGGCACTGTGAGGCCCCATGGCAGGGCCACCAATCCAAGGAACTCAGGGCCTTGTACTTCATAGCTATGGGACCCTGTGTATGTCACTGCCTCAGTTTCCTCCTCCATATCACCTGCCTCCCTGCATTCTTCACAAGACCCTCCTGCTGAGGATCCCAGAGGTCCCCAGGATCACTAGTGCTACCTGCCCAGTTCCTCCCCTCCTCAGGCCTCACCTGGCGGAGACTCTGAATCAGCTCATCTTCCGGACCCTGCAGGCGCACAGCGTAGCAGTAGCTCATGGGTAGATACACCTGTCGACAGTGGCACCACAGAGTCGAGGGATGAGCAGGGACCCAGGTAGGAAACAGCCTGACAAAGAAAGCCAAACACTCATTTCCCATCCAGGAGGGAAGTCCCAGCCCAGGATGGGGGTTGGGTGAACACCACATCTGCCCCACATCAGCAGTGGGCACTGGAGTCTGCCACAATAACTTACAAAGATGGGGGCCAACCCTGACCACACTGGATATCCTCACCAGAGAGATGGCCCCAACCTCCTGATCAAAGGGGCCTCTGAGGGCTCTCCTTGATGATGCCTCCCACAAAGGGTCATCCCATCTTCATTTGAAAACCTCAAATGACGAGGAACCTCTGGAGACCAACCAAGTGGCTACACTGAGTTTAAAAGCCACATAGGGCAAGAAGCCTTGAGGACACCCAGTCGGCTCTGACTGGCCCAGAGGGAAGGGGTGAGGGCAAGGTGGGGAAGCCCCAACAAGCAGACTCAGGAAGCAATGGCCCATGGGGATCAGTTGAGTCAGGTGGGTGGATCTAAGGGCATGGAGATGGCAAAACCATCCCCCCGAGATCGGGATGGGGGCCTGAGACCTGGGGGAGCGACCACAGGACTGGGGCCAAAACAACAGGCCTCAACCAAGGGCTGGGATAGAGCAACAGAAATCACTACCCTGGGGAGGGACCTGGTCCATGGTGTCTCAATGGGGCACAGAGGTCTGAGGGCAGAAAAGAAGATAACCAAGGAGGGGGGGAGTCACAGACACTCCCTGGGGGAGGGGGGATGATAGGAGAGGAGTGGTGCCTGACAGGCTGATATTGAGATGGTGCTGGGGAGGGAGCCTCCCTGGGCCCTCAGGTCTGTAATTCTGGGGGGGGGGGGGGCAGACAGAGAGGAGCAAGGGTCCAGCAGAGCCAACCAGCTGGCTCAAGAGCTGTGGAGACCATTCAGTCCACCGGAGATGCTATAATGCGTACCACATCTCAGGAAAGAGGGTGTTCAGTCCTTCCCAGCTGTAAACGTTCAGGATGGCTAACCAAAACTTGCCCCATGAAGGGATTCCAAGGGCACCCCCTAGAAAAGACCCAGAGCCAAGAATCAAACCCCTTCTGGAGTCTCCCAACTCTGTGACAAAATAGTTGTTGCCACTTGGGTCACAGCCAAGGGGTGAGAGCCAACGTACATTAAGAAAGGTGGGGGGCAGTCAGGTGACACAGAAGATAGAGCACCAACCCTGGAGTCAGGAACACCTGAGTTCAACTCTGACCTCCGACACTTAACAGCCACGTGACTTTAGCCAAGTCACTTAAACTCCATCATCCCACAAAAAACAAACCAAAAAAAACCCCAAGGTGTGCATGAGGCCAGTCTGCTTCCACTGAGCTTTAGACAATCACAACCAGCATGTGGGTGACAGTCTGAGAAAGGGGCCCACCCTCCCCTCCTCATCACCAGCCGTCACCATGCCTGAGCTCTGGGCCAGAGCTTCCCTCCAAGTCAGGATAAAAAAGCTGATGACACTGAATACAAAAAGAACAGGCCCGTGGCCAGCCAGTGTGGCACTAGATAAAGATATGGGGGAGAGAGGGCTGGATCCAACACCAGAAGCCAGGCAAACCAAGAAGGCACTAACATAAGATGGGGGGGGGGCCATCAGAGGTACCCTGCTCTGGTCAGAGGTGAGGTTTGAGTTCCAAGACCAGATGCTCATCGAGCCAGATGGAGAGAAAATTCCATCCCTGTAAACCCTCTTCTCCCTCATACCTCAGCCACCCAAGGACAGGAGAGTTCAGCCACTAGCATCAGTCATTCAGTGGTCCAGGGGACAGACAGAGTGCCAGTCCCGGAGTTAGGAAGGCCTGAGGTCACCCCATGTCTCAGAGCCTGTCCAAAGCCATTCAACACTGAATAAAGGCCCATACTGGTGGGGCTGCCAGTCTAATCAACCCACAAACAACCATATCCAAGACTTCTTGAACAACACTGCTCCTGTGGCCATGTGTCTGCCTTAAGGGTGAGCTTGTAACCTGGGTGGGTCTGCCACTGCCTCAGGGAGGAGGGAGAGAATTTGGAGTTCAACTGTTTTAAAAATGTTTTTGTTTTTGTTTTTGTTTTGTTGTCAAGAGAGTGAGGTTAAATGGCTTGCCCAAGGCCACACAGCTAAGGAATTATTAAGTGTCTGAGGTTGGATTTGAACTCAGGTCCTCCTGACTCCAGGGCTGATGTTCTATCCACTGCAGCACCTAGCCACCCCCAAAATAAACTATTCTTTTTTTTTTTAGGTTTTTTTGCAAGGCAAACTGGGTTAAGTGGCTTGTCCAAGGCCACACAGCTAGGTCATTATTAAGTGTCTGAGACTGGATTTGGACCCAGGTACTCCTGACTCCAGGGCTGGTGCTTTATCCACTGTGCCACCTAGCCGCCCCCCAAAATAAGCTATACTTAAAGATAAAAAAAAGAAAGCAAAGGATGCCACAGATGTGTTGGTCAAAAGGACACCACCCCTGATGCTCACCCTTCTCATGTAAGTTGGTTCTGGCACGCACCAGGGCAGGGTCATCAGGTCCAACCCCCAGGATGCGCAGAGATACATAGTTCAAGGCGGTGCCAAACACTGTCGACTTATCCTCAATGTGTCTGCCAAAGTATAAAAGGGGGGCAGAGAAAATTCACCTCTGCTGCTAACCACCCCCCCACAGCCTGGCTGTGGCCCTGAGTCCTCAGCAGAGAGCAAGACCCTGACTAAAGGGGTGCGAGAGAAGCCCAGTAGCTATGGCCCCACCCCTTGCTTCTCATGCCCCCTGCCCCACAGCTGTCTCTCCTTCCCTCACCCCCCATCTCCCATCTCTCCATCTCTCATCTCTCTTTCCCTCTTTCCCATCCTTCCCAAAGAATTCTGTCCTGCTGACCACAGCCCAAAGGGCCCAGGGCCCCAGGGAGCAGACCACCCGACCAGATTGCAGCAGGAAAAGGGTCAGTGACCGTGTCCTTCTGGGATTTCTGCACCTCCCAAATTCAAGCCCTTCGCTCAGGGAAGGATCCAGCTAGAGGCTCCCCAGGCTACCAGTGAGGGTGGCCGCCCCCCTCGCCCCAGCTGAGGGAGCTTCTGACCATAAGAGGGTGCCGGGGTGACTTCCCTGTCTGCCTCGGCTCCCCCCTTCTCCATCGCGGCCCTCTGCCCCATGGAGCCAGTCACCAGCCAGCCCGGCAGGTAGGAATCACAGCCCCCCCAGCACGCACCCCCGCCCTCCCCAGGCCCAGCTGGGCCCAGCCTGGGCCCCCAGAGCCGCTTCATCCACGGGGGGCGGGGAATCCTTCAGGGGTTCGGGAGGCTGGGGGGTAAGGCCAGAGGACCCAGCCCCCCCTTCAAGAAGCTCTCAGTGCCCTGAGGGGCCGCCGGCTGCGGAGGGCGAGGGTGGCACTCACAGGCCCCAGCCGCCGTCAGGGAGCTGGACGGAGCGCAAGTAGCGCTCGATCTCCTCCTTGTAGCCAGCCGGGAGGGGGATGCGGGCCACGCGGCAGGTGATCAGGAGGCCTGGGGGGGCAGAGGAACAGCCATGGTGCTGCGGGGCTGCCCCGGGCTGGGGGACCCCCGGCCCCGCGCCTGGGCAGATCCGTACCTGGCAGCAGGAAGAGGGGGCCCCCGTAGTCCCCGGGCCAGTGCCCGTCCTCGGCCTGCAGCTGCGAGTAGAACTTCATGCCCTTCCAGGCCCCCTGGGCGGCCGAGTCTGCGGGGGGCAGCTCCCCCAGGAACTGGGTCTGGGGGCGGGGCGGGGTGAGGGAGGAGTGCCCCCGGGACCCCGCAGCCCCCCGCAGCCCCCCGCAGCCCCCGGGCCCCAGCAGCCCCCGGCCCCCCGCAGCCCCCGGGCCCCCGCAGCCCCCCGCAGCCCCCCGCAGCCCTCGGGCCCCCGCAGCCCCCGGCCCCCCGCAGCCCCCCGCAGCCCCGCTGCCCCCGGCCCCCCGCGCCCCCCGGCCCCGCCCCGCCCCGCCCCCACCCACCGTGGGCAGGCCCAGGGCGTGCGCCTCCAGGGCCCGCTGGCCCTCGGGCCCCCGGGCCCCCGGCCCCCCGCAGCCCCCCGCAGCCCCCCGCAGCCCCCGGGCCCCCCGAAGCCCCCCACGCCCCCCGGCCCCGCCCCGCCCCCACCCACCGTGGGCAGGCCCAGGGCGTGCGCCTCCAGGGCCCGCTGGCCCTCGGGCCCGGGCCCGTAGATCCAGCGCTGGCGGCCCTCCTGGTTCAGCAGGCGCCAGCGGCTCAGCTCCGTGGCCGGGGGGCTCCTGTGGGGGCCGCCCCTCCTGCGCAGGCACCTGGGGGGAGCAGGGCGTCAGGGGGGGCGCGGGCGCGGGCGCGGCGCGGGGCGGGGGGCTGCACTCACGTGCCGTCCGTCATGGCTCCGGGGGGCTGCGGGCGCCGGGCCGGTCCCCAACGGGTCTAACCCTCGGCGGCTCGGGCTGCGGGGCTGGGAGCCGCCGCCGCTCGCCGGAGCCTGGGCCCACATGAGCCGAGGGGCGCCGGGCCAATGAGAGCGCGCGGGAGGCGGGGCCCGGGGCGGGGCCCGCGAACCAGCGGCCGCGGCCGGGACAGCCGAGCCGGGAGGGGCCAGCGGGGACGCGCGGGATTGGCGGAGGCCCGGGGGCGGGGCTCCCGGCTGCTCCGGCCCCGCCCCGTGCCCATCCGCCCCGCCCCCCGGCTTCCCCGTACCCGGGCTGCCCGCTCGCAGGCTGGGCAGAGGCCGGTGCGGCCCGCGGTGCGCCACCCCCCAAGCCTAGTTAAACCGGGGGGCTGCCCTAGTTACCCGAACCCCCAGTCACCCGGGCCCCTCTGCCCCCCAGGCCTCCAGCCTTCCGGCCGCAGTGGAGCCCCACGGCACGACCCCTGTGGCCAGCTTGCCTCGGCATCATTCCTGTCGGACAGAGCCCCCCCCACTCCCACTGCTGTCCCCTGACGGGGTCCCTCGCAGGCCCGGGGAACCCGGGGGATCACATTCCGTGATCAGAACTCCAGATAAACGGGACACGAGTGTGGAACGCCCCAGGCCGCAGCCTCCTCCTCCAAGAGCCCTGGGGACCTCCCGGACCCGCTCCGGGACCCCTCCCTCCCAGTGGGACGGAGGCACACTGGACAGTGACACTTTTTATTTCCATGATTCACAGCCACAGTCCCAGCTGCCGGTCGAGCATCCGCAGACATTATTGTGGGTACTTTGGACCCAGCCCCTCAGGGAAAGAGGCCTCCTCCCTGCTGCCCAGTGCGTCAAATGTCCACCATGTCCAACACGGTGGAGAGATGGCGCTCACAGACGAGCTCCTCCTCGCGGGTCCTCCGGATCAAGCTTTCCAAGTGTTTGAGTTTGTCGGTCAGAGACAGGTCCGTCTCCGGGGAGAGCGGCCGCCACTCGGCCTTCAAAGGTAAAAGGAGAAGAGCTGGTTCAGCCTTAGGCCGGCCGATCCCATCTTTGGCCCGCGAGGGCCGGACTCGGACCTTCCTTCCCACAACCAAGAGACCTCCAGTGATCCCACAAATCCAACAGAGACGGACAAAGGCCCAAGTGGAGAAAATCACTCGTTTGGGGCTGGAGAGGAGGAGGGAGGCCCCGGCACTTGCCCGGAGTGGGCTGGCCTGGCCCGGGTCAACCATTCTAGCCTCAACTTCCTCTTTCTCTGACCCTGCTCTGGTCACGGAGGAGCCGCCAAACAGAGGTCCATGGGCATCCACCTCCAGAGAGCCCGGTGGTGACCATCAGCTCCTTCCCCCAAGCCCAACAGAGGCCCGCTTTACCTGGGGGCTAGGGGTTGAGTGCAGTCGTGACACCGGCTGAAGAGTCTGAGGTGTCTGAGGTGTCGATACAAGTGCTTGGGGAAGGTAGAGGGGGAGGGGGCTCAAGTCTGACCCCTGCTCCGGGTCTCCTGCCAGCCACTGGCGCAGCTGATCTTCAAACCTGTGGGTTGGAGGCTCATCAGAGAAGGCCGGCCCTTTCTTCAGAAGCCCCCCACACACACACAGAGCTGCTGGCCCTAGCTCCAGAGCCACTCTGGGGGAGAGAGAGATAGTGTGTGTGTGTGTGTGTGTGTGTGTGTGTGTGTGTGTTGGGGGGGGGGGGGGTTGATGCTCTTTGAAGAAGCCAGCCAACACCTTCATGTGCATCATCCACAAGATCTCCCCTCAAAATGCCTTCCCAGTCCCCTGCACCCAGACCATCCTGGATCCCAGCTGGTAGAGAGAAGAGGAACAAAGAAGGAACTGAAATGTAGGGTAGAAGACAAAGAAGTGTGGAATTTGAACAAAGACCAAGGACTTTAATTTACCAAAAAAACTATCTTACTGTCTGATCCTGCTATCTCTTATCCTTTATGTTTCTTCCTTAGGGATCTCATTTCTCTCTCATCACATTCAACTGAGACCAATGTCTACCATGGAAACAATGTAAAAGACTAACAGACTGTCTTGGGGGGGGGGAGCAAAATTAGGGGGAAAATTGTAAAACTCAAAATAAATAAAATCTTTAATTTAAAAAAAAAGGGAAATGTAGGGTAGAGGCCTGACTGGCCCCCACACTCACTTTCTGCCCCTCCCTCCTCCTCCCCCATCTCTTCTTCCTCTCTCTCTCTCTCATTCTAAAACCAACTAGAGAAATGGAACCAAGAGAAAAGAGAAGAAGAGAAGAAGAGCTATAGAACAAACAAGGCCCCCAACTCCTTAAGGGCAACTCCCTACAGGAACATCCCCCTCCTCCTGTAGGAAGAGGGCCACCTGCCAACCCAGTCACTGCTGTCAGGAGGAGCTGAGGGGCCAAGTTTGCCCCCACCAACCATGGGGTACCATGGACCCCGAGGGACAAGACCTGAAACCAGAGCCAGGGCGAGAGAAGACATTGGAGGGGCAGGGGCTTTCTGCCACAGCCTCCCCTTGGGGCCACCAGTCCCCATACCAGGGTTTCCACAGCCAGGACCAGGGAAGGAAAAGGGAAGGGGGAGGCAGCCAGGTCACAGGAAACAGCCAGGCCACGGGATATGGGCCAGGGAGACCTCACCTCCTGCTCTCCTCCTTCTCCAGTCGAAGGCGGGCCGACAGGCGCCCCGGGAGCAGTTCCCTGGCTGAGGCCGTACGGGCAAGCTCCTTGGCATTGGGCACATGGCTGGCACAGCCGCTCTCCGGGTTCCTGGGCACACTGTAGGGAACGTGAAGCCATGGAGAGAAGGCCCTGGCAGATGAGCGCAAAAGCTTCACACCAAAGCTGTCCCAAGAAAGAGGGGAGTATTAGACAGAGCCAAGTGATGAGAACCAGCCCTCTGCTGGTGCCCACTCCCAGCTTCTAAGCCATACAATGCCAGCCTCTACCCAATTCTGGACATGGCACTCTGTGGGCATTGCCTCTCGAATGGGGTCTACCAGGCGCAAGCAGAGATGAGACCTCTATCCTTTGCCCCGCAAAGGAATTTGGGAAAACTGAAACGCCCCTTAGAACTCTGAGCCCATAGTCTGTCTCAAGAGTTCATTGGCCACTAGAAGCCCACCACCCAAGGCTCACCAGGCCCTGGTTCGAAGCCACGCCCTAAGTGGACCCAAGCATTTTGTAACCAAAGGGTTTTTTGGGCCGCTGGGGTGCAACCCTGGGTGGAGAGCTAGGTCTGGACACCACCCTTGTGGGGAAACTTAGAAGGAAGCTAGGTGGTCTAAGGGGTTGCAGGGGGAGGAGGGGGTAGCCCAGAAACATCTAGTGTGAGAGACCACAAGGCCTGAGTGAAGGGGAGCATGATGGCTAAGCTTCGAGAGGCAGGAGGGGAGGGAGATGTCTGAATAGGGTCAAAGGGCATCCCTGGGGTTAGGCAGAGATGAGGCAGCAGAGAGGAAAGCGAGCCCTCCTGGGGGAGAGGTGGGTGGTAGAGAGGGAGCAGCTTCAAGGGGATGAGCGAGTCAGCAGACAAAGACCTGCCTTCCACATCCCCAGAGACTGGTCAAGTTTGGAAAGCCGGGAGACACATGCATGGGGCTGCATACCAACCCCATGGCTCTCCCAGGGAAGAGCGGGTGGGAGGCAGCACAGTCCTCACAAAAGCACCATGACAGGAGGATGATACTGGAACACGGGAGCGCAGAACACCTGCCACGTGTCCAGCACAGTCTCTGGGGAAATGGGATCTATGTGGTGTGTATGTACGGGTAAAGGGCACACATGCGTGTGTATATCTACACGCATGTACGTAACTGGAAGCCTCACGCACCGTGCTTGGCCATGTCGCTGGGCCTCCTTCTGGGTCTGCAGCCTGGCATGTTCCCACGAGCCGGGAACATCGTAGCCTTTTAAATGGCTTTTGAAAAAGTAGACACAGATCTGACCGTCTTCACTCAGAGCCTCTGAGGAGACAAAGTGATGAGACAAAGAAGGAATGAATGGGGACCCCTGGAGGGGGAGGGGAGGCTGCCTCTCCACTCCAGGGGCTCGGTTTCAAATCCCTCCCTGCTGACTGGCGAGCCTGGGAGCCAAAGGAAGCAGCAGGTGGATGGGCCCAGGAGGCTGCTCTTCCTTGGGGATCCAGGCTGCCCCTACCTGAGGTGACAGGCAGTCTGGGTGGCTTCCAATCCCGCAGCTTGTGGTTAATACACAGTGCGATGATGTCATCCCATGGAATCTCCTCCACTGAGGGTCCCATCTCTCCCAAGACCCAGAAGTCCTTGCTCTTCCACTTGCCATAGGTTCGACTGAGGAGATTCTCCACCTGCGACTGAAGGATGGGTTGAGTCTGGCAGCAGCTCGGAATCTGGGAAACGTACTGGAAAATCATGTTGCACACGAGCCGCCAGGGAGCTGCAAAGAGCCGAGATCTTAGTTAAGGGCCACGCCAGGCAGGGCAGGCACTGGCAGCCCCGGGGGTCTCTGCTGGCTCAGACGCTAAGGCCTGAGAGCCTGCAGGACCCCTTACCCCTTCCCTCTTCTGGGCCTGGGGACAGCCCCAGGGCACTGGGACACATGGCCAGAGCAATCACTAAGGACTGCTGCCAGCGTCACATGGCTCCCCAGTCCTGAAAAGCACTCAGGTACCCCTGCAGCCCAAGGGTCTCCCTGCACCAATGTGCTCCTTGGCTGGAGAAGCCCCTGGGCCCCAATGATCATCCAGCCTAAGACTTAGAGGAAAGGAGGCAATGCCCTCAGATGCGGAAGTCCCACGGGATGAGGGAGAGGTGGTGTCTCAACCACACCTGATAGCCTACGCATGCCCCAGGAGTCCCTGGAAGGGACATAGGGACCTCCTTTCTAGCCCAAGGATGCTAGAGCCAGCAGGAGCTGGGTTCAAGTCTTGTCTCTGAGTCCTACTGGCCATGTGGCCCCCAACAGCTCTCCATGGATGAACAGGTGCAATCTGCAGCAGTGGAGGGAGTGCCACTCCTACATTCATGAAGCTGCTGCCAGCGACAAGGGCTTTTCCCACCCTTGATACCCTTTGGCCTGCTGGGGCAGGGGCAAGTCACCTACCGCCCTGTGGGGGGAGGTCCATGTGGGGCAGCTGGAAGGAGAGCACTGCCTTCTTCAGCCAGGCCAGGTGGCTAGGCGCATTCCACTGCAGGTGAGGAAGCACCTTGTTGCCCCCTGACTCTGCAAACTCCGTGATGGGCCAGGACAGGTGGCACAGCTGCTCAGAGGAGGCTGCGTCGGCCAGGAACTGCAGCACACTGTTAAAGAGCTCAATGATAGCGCCGGGCTCCTGAGAGGCTAGGCCGGCCACACGCCGCTCCTTCCGATCATAGAAGAAGCGGTCACTGAACTCATGGCTGACGCCATCCTCGATGTACTGTGGCAGAGTCTGGCAGCAGAGCTCCAGGGTGCTGGGGCAGCGAGAGACCAGCCACTTCACGGCCTGGGACACCTGGAGCCAAAGGCAGGCAATAGGTGGGTGAGATGCGAGTGTAGAGCAAGGGGAACGGTCCATGGCACTGGCACCAAATCTGGCCCCACTCGCCAGGCTGGCCCCACGGGCCTCCCTCAGGAAAACTTAATATACCAGCAGAAGCCGGCGAGATTCTCACCCATGCCACCATCCCAGAACGGGCAGAGCCCCGAGTTCCAAACCCCACCCCCACCACCACCAGGACTCTCTTAATGGTTGGGGCAACTCTAGACAAAAGAATAAGGCTACAGAGGATTCTAACTAGCTCCAAATCACCCCCACACCCAGCTCAAGCTGGGCCTCTTACCCTGGTGGTGCCCTGGAGGTCATTGACTGCAGCAGGGATCTCCACAATGATGTAGTCAGAAATGAGCTTGGAGGAAACCAAGTCCTGGAGCATCAGACCTTGGAGAAAAGCATACATGTGGCTCGGAGACACACTGGTGCTTGATGTGGCCCACACATCAGTGTGTACCAACCTACCCCTGCCTACACTAGCCTTCTGTTCCCAGGCCTCAGGGAGACCTCTGGGTCTACTGCTGGCCACTGAGCCAACACCAAGCCCAACAGCAGCTCGCCGTGCATGTGAGGCCTGAGAGGGGAAGGGAAGAAGACATGGTGGAGGTATCCCTGCAGGCTGCCCCCTTGAACACCATCTAACAAGTCTGTGGAACATGTAGTGGGGAGCCACCGAGATCAGGGACGGCCCTCGGCCTCTCTGTGGATCTCCAGCCTGGCCCGGGGTCGGCAACCCTTCAGAGATGGAATCGAGGGAAGGCTGATGACTCTGGAGAAGAATGGAGAGGGAGAGGACAATAAAACTTGCATGGGGATCTCAGCGACCACGCTGGGTCTGAGAGAAGAGCCAGGGACACCTTTCTCCCTCCCTTCTATGTGGAGGAGGAGGACTAGGGCCGGGGTCACCACGTGCACCATCGGTCAAGTTTGGCCAGACTGTCTTTTGTCCCTTTTCTTTCTTACTGTTGGTTATAGGAAAAGGCCCCTCTGGGTGAAGGAAGGAGAGGAGAGTTCTCTGAAAATAAAGAGGACACAAACCAAAGCAAGGGGAGCAGGTGTGGCAGGGACCTTTCCGGACACAAGGCTAAAGAGCTGGTCTAGTCAGTCCCACCTCCCAGGGAACAACAAGGACCACACTAGGAAGCAGGAGAGTCAGTCCTCCCCAGCCATGAGCCCCACACATACCTTCCTCCACTTCACTCATGTTGGCCCCATCCTGGCCAGGCACAAGGACCACCAGGGGCACTAGGGGGTGGAAGGGTTTTGCCTGCAGGAGCTGTTTGAGCTGCAACAAAGCCGAGAGCCAATATGTGTCCTCCTCGGTCTCCGCGACATTCTTCCCTGGGGCAGGCAGTAGGAAGAGGAGGCCGCTGGTGCCCAGAAGGTCCTTCTGAGTCTCAATGGCATCAAGGGCTGAGTCGCTCAACAGGCCATGGGCCACCTGTGGGAAGACAGCGACAGCAGAACCAGGTCAGGGAGCGTGCACTGCTGACAAGAGTGCACTCTCAAAGCATAAGAGGCTGGAGCCCAAACTTGAAGGAGATGACATTTTCTGCCATTTACATTGCATCAAGGGGTCTGCAAAGTGGGTGGTCTCCTTGGGGCCTCACCACCAGGCTGGGAGGAAGATGCTGTGATTCTGCCCATTTCACAGATGAGGAAACTGAGGCTGAGCAAGAGGTGAAGCAACCTGCCCAGGTTCCCACAGGAGTTTAAGTCTGAGACCAGTCAGAACCCCAACCTAGCAGGCTGTCCATCCCCTCAACATCTAAGTTGCCTTGCCAGTCCCACAGCATGAGCTTGTCACTAGCAAGCTGACCACCCACTAAGCTTGGCCTCTCTGGCCACCACAAGTCAGGTCATGCTTCACTCGGTCACCATGGGCTTCCTGGTGAAAACTCCACAGCTCCCACTTCATGGAGTCCCGAGAGCTGCAAGGTCAGAAGTCAAGGACAGTCAGGTGGACTTCACCACAGGTGGAGGAGGCAGCTGGGCATGAAGCCTGGCTTCTCTGCAGGCTCCCACTCTCTCGCCCTTTCAGGTCAGGTGCTGGGACTCTGGGTGGGTCACTTGACCTGGAGCCTCAACTCTGCCCAGGTGTTGCTGCCAAGAGGCTCCACAGAGCTGGCCCTGAGGCAGGAAGGATCAGATTCTGGTCCTACCAGCCATGCTACCTCTGGTGTCTCAGATGCCTCAGGCCCAACCAGCTGAGGCACCAACAAGCTCCCGCAGAGAGAGAGCTTCCACACTGGAAGATGCCCCCCACAGTCCCATGATCTTCAACAACATCATGAGCTGCCAAAGAAGGGGAGGGAACCCCACAGGTGTCCACTATGTCCTGCATTCCCTTATCTGGGCTGTACGTGTCTTATGCAAAATGGGCAATGACAAGGCCACCCTTGCTGTAGAGCCCTCCGAGACCCCAGACAAACAGAGGATGCCTCACAGCCTCAATAACCAGCACCATTCCTGACCCAACAAAAGGCCAGTATGAGGCCACTTGCTGACTCAGGCCCAGGCCACCACTTGGCCTTCCCACACCCACCTTGATGCACACATGGACCCAGATGGTCCGATTCCCTTTAGAGCCACAAGCATTCAACAGGGTCAGCGTCTGGATCCCCTCGGAGGCACAACAGGCACCATCTTGTAAATCCTCATAGCCCATAAACTTGACTTTCAGCCAATTGGCTAGAATCCTATGAAGACAAAAGCCCAACAGTGAGGAGGAGGAGCCCCAGACCCAGGCGTACCTCCACAGACTGACTACCCAAAGGGAGGAGGACTCCTCCGGCACATCCTTCCCAAGAGCCAAGTCACTTTCCCATCTGGGGTCAGTCAGCCGAGTCAGCAGAAAACCTTCAGAGCTCAGAGGTGTGGTCTTCAGAGGTCACGTCCACCCATGGAAAGGCCCCAAGGCCAAAGGGCATCCAAAGACCCAGGGAGGCCCAAGCCAGAGTGAGTGACTAGCGCTAACCTAACTGCACACTGGCTCACAGGCTGGGAAGGCCTGGGGCATGAGGGCTCACCTGCTGGAATAGCCAGAGGCTGGCTCTTCGCTGTCGGGCAACACCAACACCAGCTTCCAGAAGACCTGCTCCCTCTGCCCAGGGTAATGCTCGGCGATAAGGGCCGGCAGGTCCAGAGGAGTCCACACAGCTTCACTGAGAAGGAGAGCCCGGATCAAAACCAATCAACCAGTCCTCTCCCAATATATAAGGAACCTTTAACCCCAATAACGAACCTGAGTAATTGCTGGTAGAAATATTGAACCTTCATTTGATGTATCGTCTTGTTTCTCATCCATCGTAACCTAAGAATGAAAGAGAAGCAAATCTCGGTGTCAGGCTGCCATGAGATGTGGGTAGACCCAGCCTAGGGTGCCTCATGTCAGTAAGGGCTGGCACTGGCAGCAGGGGAGGGGACCTTTCTCATCCTGTGTAAACTACACTCGCTGCCCCCTCCAAGAAGAGGAGGAGGAAGAGAGGAATTAGAGGCAGGTACAAAAGCTAGCTATGCCCCCTCATCCTGGGCAGCTCCTCCCAATCGCCAACCATCAGTGACCCATCAATGCCCTTCCCAGGCCCCTTGTGAACACAGCCTGGGGGAACCCAGGTCCTCTGGAGTCTCCCAAGTTCTCAAGTTGCCCTTTTCATATGGAGGTAGGAAGCTCTGTTTACAGAATATCCAATTCCTTCAAGGTGAGGTGTTCGAACCAGAAAATCAATGGTTACTTTGAAATTATTTTGGAATACAAAGAAATCAAATAACTAAAAATAAAGGGAAAAAACAACTTTCCACAATCCTGTCCTGTGATTTCTCTGCCCCCCCTCCCCTTCTCCTTTGCACTAGAAAATACAATTCACTTAAATCCAGCACATTCAGGGTCAAGGTCTTCTGTACTGATCCAAATTCTTGGCCTCCGATTACCCTGCTCTGGAGGGCTCCACATGAAATCCAAGATCCAAAGGTTGGAACCACACACAACCCTGGATTCCCCCATTTATCCTTTCTCTTTATGCAAACCCCACTTAAGATGAATAAAAGCCTACATAGAGAGCTAGATAATTCAATGTAGACGCAGGCTTCCATGTGGGATATATCTAATATTGAGTCACATGTGTGCATCTATCTGTATTTACCTTTAGAACACATAATCATCAAGTTAGAAGTGGAATAGAATTGAGAAACCATCTAGTTCAACCTCTCATTTTGCAGAACAAGAAACTGAGGCTTAGGCCACAGGACTGCTGAACTTCTTTTTTCTACTCCACCAGCCTTTCCACCTTTCCCCCAGGGAGGGTCCCTCACAGTCCAAGACCACCCTGCCAAGAAAGAGGTTCACTCTCAGGGAGGATAGGCAGTGGTGGTCTGGAGTTGGGCCTGGAGTCAGTTCCACAAATGGATAACATTGGCAGAGCTGTCACCCTCTCTCTCTCCCCAATGACTTTCTCCCTCAGACAGCAAAGGTGCTCTGGAGAGTCTTAACTTCATGGCTCCAGACAAAGATGGGGAAAACGGTTGGATGAGGTCAAATGTTCCTGGTAGAGTATCACTGGAGAGGGACGGACACCAAACAATTAAAAAATGGCAGAGTAGGTGACCCTAGCAGGGGTCAAATGTCAGCTTGTCATGACTGATAATCTTTAGGAGGATGATCTACAGGTCTCCAGGTGGAAATCTGGAAGGAGAAGAGACTGAGCACAGCAGCCCCCAATGATCTCTGAGTCATGCAATCAGTCATAAGGCAGAGAGATTATATAAAGAACCCCTCCCCACTTTATTATTGGAAGATTAAAAAAAGGTTTTTAATCCAAGAGAAAGAATCATAGTCCTCAAGGTTCTTCCCCAACAAGGTGTCTGTTGCCACAGATACAAAGCACTGATACAAGTCATGAGACACAGATATTCAATGAAGTTGTGATCATCAATCACAAGCATGACACAAAACAGGAAGATGTTCACTTGCTACTGTTATAGAGATTGGCTGGCCCATAGATGATTTGAAAGGGAGCCCCCATGGGGCAGCTAGGTGGCGCAATGGATAGAGCACCAGCCCTGGAGTCAGGAGTGCCTGAGTTCAAATCTGACCTCAGACACTTAATAATTACCTAGCTGTGTGGCCTTGGGCAAGCCACTTAACCCGACTGCCTTGCAAAAACTAAAAAAAAAAAAGGGAGCCCCCAGAACTGCTGCAGACTCCCCATGCCTACATATCAGGTTCCCAAACACGGCAAAGCCTCTGAAATGAAGGGGGCTTATCCTCACTCAAAAGTCTTTAGCCTAACAATCCACACAGGAAAGACCAAATGGATGAAGAACACCTATTAGGACCAAGAGCCTGTTGGGCTGCTCCATTAGTTTGCATCTTAGCTGGTCACTCTCTAGGAGGGACAACAAGTTGGGTCAAGATGTTAAAAAAAAACCAGACAAAGAATGGCTTGGATCACATGTTTCCCACAACCCTCAAGCAAAAATCAATAATCTTTCAATGATCCAGTCAATCTACAAATTATAGGAATTGACAACGGGCAGGACTCCTCCATCAGCCAGTAAGGAAACAGTTATCAAGAGTCTGCAGGAGCTAAGTGCAGTAGAAAGAGACAAAGACAAAGCATGGGAGGGAGGGCAGGAGGCTGAAAGGGTGGATCAGCCAGGGTTGCCCTGAGGTTCTGGACAGACTCCCTAGAGAAGGTGGCTTAGAAAGCTAAGCAAGAGCTGCTGGCTGGGCTGAGGGGTGGGAATGCCATCTTCAGTGCCAGAGGGAGGACCACCCCCACAAAGATGAGACAGGGGCACTGATGGACAAAAGGAAGCCTGTGCCACTTTCCTGTGCTAGGGTTCTCACCAAAGAGAGCATGAAGACTCACTTCCCAACTCTCCCTTCCAAATGCATCAGCTACAAGTCACCTAAAAGAATATGCTCAAAGCACAAACTAATTTTGTTTGAAATATTTTTAAAGTTGGGGGGGGGTGAAGATTGGGGGAGAAGGAGGAAGGAGAGAATGGACCTAACTCAAAAGAAGGGCTGCTGGAAGTTTCCTAGGCCTAACAGAGATCCTACAGGGTAGGTGAAGATGAGAAATTAAAATGTACACCACCCCCATACCTGGTGCAGGAAACTCCCAGTTTTCCTGCATGACCGAGATTCAGGACTCCCTTGGCCAGGTTCTCTTTAGCAATCGGACACTCGGCACTGGGGGACAAGGCCTGCAACCTGTTGCTGAGATCCACACAAGGGGCCGCAGGGAACGCTCTCATCTGTCTCTTCAGCTTTTTCCGGGCTGCGACAGCTTCCCTCCACCTTAAAAGCAAAAACATGGGGGTGGCTGGGTGGCGTAGTAGATAAAGCACCAGCCCTGGAGTCAGGAGTACCTGGGTTCAAATCCGGTCTCAGACACTTAATAATTATCTAGCTGTGTGGCCTTGGGCAAGCCACTTAACCCCATTTGCCTTGCAAAAAGCTAAAAAGAAAAAAAAGCAAAAACATCCACCTCTGGTGACTAAGTTGGCAAGTCTGAAAAAATGTACATGGTGACCCCTTGAGAGTAGCTAAGAAAGTGGGGAGCCTTGAGAGAAAGTGAGGGCTCATTTGTAGGGGAACAAATGACCACACACCTCCCAGGAGGAGTGTGAACATCAACCAAAGAACTCACAAAGAGCTGGCAGAGTATGAAGAGGGAGAGAAAGGCCAAGGGTTCTGAGATAACCAACAGGGAACAAGAAAAACACATTGTACTCACAACAAAAAAACATTTTTATGTATATGATTATGGCAATACATGGAGTAGAAGCTTCTGACAAAGCCCAAAACATGATAAAATATTAAAAACCACCAGAATAAATGATGAGTCCAATATTAATCCAGTAAATAGCATCAACTGATTAACCCAAGCTAACAAGCTAGAAAGGTCTTCCCAGTAGGATCAAAGAAGGTAAGGATTGCCCACCAGCACCACCATCCTTTGATGTAACCCTAAAAATGCTAGCAGTGCTATAGCAATGAAATAGGAAAAAGAAATGGAGGGAATAAACCTGGGGAGAGTGAATAATCACTTTTTACAGATACGATGGTTTACTTGAAGAAGCATAGAAGACTAAAAGTTAATCGAAACAATTTACTACTAAGTCCAATGATATAAAAGGATAGAAATAGACCACCCAGATCATCATTGGACTTTCAATATATTCCTAACAATCCAACAGGAATAGGCAGAAAAAGAATATCTGAAAACCTCCCTATACTGAAAAGGCCAGTGACCAAATGAATGAACTACAAAATACTGTCCAGAAATAAAGAGAGCTCTATGTAATCAGAGGCCTGTAGCTTGCTCATGTGGGGCCAAAAATACTACTCCTTACATTATATATGTTCAGTGTCACGTGAAGTCACCAAAGAGTTCCTTTATGTATCTAGTAAAAACCAACAAAACTCATTTGGAGGAGAAAAAAGGCAATGCTTTCTAAATAATGAAAAAGTAACAAAGGAAGGAGTCCAGTCTAGTTGCATGATGTTTCCAATAAGCCCAAGATCATCAGCTCCTGGGGTAAGGACTCACCACTGATGCCAAACTGTTAGGAAACCTGGAAAGCAGTCCGACAGAAAGGAGGTCCAGACTGGCATCTCCCAGGCACTATCTACTTACTCCCAATGGAGGCTAGGTCTAGACTCAGATCTAAAAACGTCACATTAGACACCAGTCAGCAGAACAGATGGGAAGACAGAAGAAGCAAAAGGTAGCAAAGACCACAGGAGACAAAAGGGACAAATCAAACTGGTCTGCATAAAACAGAAAAGCTTTTGCAAACATTCAATGCCGCTAAAAATCTGAAGGGAAACATTTAAATTGGGAAAAATCTTGTCAGCAAGTCTCTCGGCTAAAGATCTCCTACCGAAGGAATAAAGGCAATGACTCCAAATAGATAAGAATTCTCAAAGGCCCCCCATGATGTGATGCAGAGTGAAGGGACCCAGGATAATTCCGGGGACCACTGAGGCAGCATGCTACCCGCCTTCTGATGGACTGGAGGGCAGAAGCGGCCAGACGGCATTGGGGAGCTGTTCACTCACCGCTGTAGGTATTTACAAAAGCACTGAAGCTCCTGCAGAGTCTCACGGGCACTCTGAAAAATCTCTTCTTCTAAGAACAAGTCCATGAGACGCTCCCAGACGTCTTCAGAGCAACGGGCCACACAGGCCCTCCTCTCTGTCTCCACTGCACTCCTGGAAAATGACAGAGGCAGAGAGACTTCCTCTGAGTTGAGCCCGGAGCAATCCTCAGGGGAGAGTGTCCATACTCAGGAAGAGTTCCCCCCACAGATTTCAGAAATAGAAAACAAACCCAAAAGCTCCTTCCAGGGGAAGCCACAAGATTTCTATTTTGTCCAGGAAACAGAGTTGTGGCAAGCTCACAAAAAGAACGGTGGGCCCCGGCTTCTCAATTCCCAAGGATCCCAAGGAAAATGGGATCTTCAGACAAAAGGGTGACAGCACCTACTTGTTTCTGACCAACAGAATCTCACCGAAACTTCCAATGAAGTGAGTGTTCCCTGAGGTCCCTTAGACACAAGAGGCCCCTCAGACAGACAGGTCTGCCTGATCCCAAATTTCCAGGACAACAGTTCACAGGACATTGCCTAGGGTCACCCCCAGGAACCCTTCTGAAGTTCAAGCCATTTGTTCTCCTCCCTCAAGGTCCTCCCCTGGGTCAAGAGCAGTCACCCCTGGGCATCTCTTATATATGGAACACATATAACTGTGCTCAGGGGCAGCTAGGGAGAGCACTGGCCTTGGGAGTCAGGAGGATGGGAGTTCAAATCCAGCCTCAGACACTTGTCACTGACTAGCTGTGTGACCTTGGGCAAGTCACGTAACCCTGACTGCCCCACATCCAGGGCCTGATTCCTATCTGGTCGCGGGACCCAGATGGCTTCAGAGAAGAAAGTGAGGCTGCTGATCTAGTCCAGTCCCCTTCCCTGAAATCTGATTCATGTGCCTATCATGGCAGCACCTCCCTGATGACATGGTCTTCTTCAAGAATGAAGGACAGGGCGGCTAGGTGGCATAGTGGATAAAGCACCGGCCCTGGAGTCAGGATTTCCTGGGTTCAAATCCGGTCTCAGACACTTAATAATTACCTAGCTAGGTGGCCTTGCAAAAAAAAAGCAAAACTAAAAAAAAAAGGACAAATAACATAACTGCTCACAGAGCACTCCATCCTCATATTGGAGATTTCCTGTTATCAAGCATCTGCTGTGACCCTCACCCCACTGAGGGGTGCCAGGTGCAGAGGCCACCGGCCTTGTCTCTGGCCCTCAGCTAGGAAGTGTCAAAAGCAGCGGGGTGCACTTCCCCCCAAAACAGAGTGCTAACCACTACACTGCCTGGGTTTTAACTGTGTCTCCTCCTCTCTTCAATCCCATGAATATCTGTTGAACCTCAGTTTTTCATACCTCCATAAAGGCTATGAGGGGAAGATGACTAAGACAACCCACACAAGACAAAATGTAAGCATAAAAACCCTAAAGAGAATTCTGTCCCCTGACCTGGCCTGATAAGTCACTATCCAAGCTATGGCCTCAGTGTCTTCATCTGAAAAATGTGAAGTTTAAGCCAGATTGTCTCCAAGACACTCTTCATTCGACAATTCTCGGTCTTTGAACTTATAATGGTAAAAAGATTTAATAAGGGGTGAAAGCACGAGAGTTCCTTGAGGGTCCAGTGCTAAAGAACAGAGCTCAAAGTTTTGCAAAATGGATGCTCTTTTAGCCTCCCAGAAGTCTGTGCTTTTACCTATCTCTTTTTAGTTCAGTTAAAGAAAAAAAAAGATGTCCATTATTTCAACAGCTCCCAATTATCTTACAGGAAAAGAAAATATGCTACTTCTTCCTCAAATTCAAATGAAAATAGCTTCCATTCAGAAGTCTGTTTTTAAATGAGGCTGGGATAAATTGAAAATTGTCTAAACAACATTGCTTAGCGACTGATTGGCTATCCAAATACACTCCAGAACTCCTTCCTCCTGTCCAGTGAGCTCAAGACAGCTACTTCCCAGCTGGGTAAAAGAGAAGGTGTCCACTCAGGGCCTCAGTTTCCCCATTTGTCAAATAAGGAGCATCCTCCCTGCAGTGCTGACTTACACTGTAAGGGCTGCTGAAGCCCAAAGGAACCCCTCTCCCCACCTTCCACTCATGGCAAGGCGACAGAAATGTCAAGGACAGACTTTCTCCCCGAGTGGTTGGAAATAAAGATGTGCCTAGAACTCTTGGATAAAGCAAGGCAGGGGAGGGTGGTAGTTAGAGAAATGGCAGATGTGGAGCTTCTGGCTGCTGCCAGGTGGGTGAGCACCCGTGGTGGGGGGAGCTCCTTCCCTAGGAGCTCCCAAGGCCAAGGAATGCACAAATCCACACCCTGAAACTCCCAGAAGCAATCCATCCTTTCTCACTGAACTCAATGAAGTAAGCACTTTTCTGCCTCATACACCCCTGGGGCTGGTCCTACAGCGCCCTTGTCCAGCCCTCCCTCGGCTCAGCCACACACCAGGAAGAGATGCCCCAAAGACCCTCTACCCTAGCAGAGTGCCCTAGAGGCAGAACCAGGAGATTTCAGTGGCCATAGGGTCAACCTCACCCCTGAACAGAGGCCGAGTGAAGGAGGCAAAAGTGGACACCAAGCTCAAGAACAAACTTGTGGCCAGCTGGAGAGACTGGCTTTTGTTGGGATGGTGAGATAACAGCAAAGAGAACCACGGAAAAGACCTGGCCTCATCCTTCTCCACCGGTCTGCCCTGCGGCAGCTTTCACTCACTTCAGCTCCTGGGAAGTGACTTGACACACACATTCAGCGACCACGAGGTCCACCAGCTCGGCCGCCAGGACCTGGCTCAGCTGGGCCAGTAGGCGCTCTCTCTCCCGTCTCCGTCTACCAGAAGGAAAAGAGAGCAAGAGAGCCCCAAGGGGTCCCTGAAAAACCCTGAGCCAATGTGCTCTGAGGTCTTCCCTCCCAGCACCCAGGGGGCATTGCCTTGACGCCACCAGTGTGAGACAGTATTACCTTTGCTCTTCAGCTCTCTTCTCTTCTGCCTTAATTCTTTCTCTTTCTCTGTTCACTTCCTCAGTAGCGACCTGCTTCAAAACATCCACTGTCACCCCAGCCAAGAGCTCCTCTGTGGCTATCTTGGAAACCCTAGACCAAGACAAATGGATCCAGTCATCAGCCCTTAATCGCCAAGCACTGCCTGTGCCACCACAGAGAGCCCAGGAGTTGGAGCCCCCAGCCACTCCCTAAACCAATCCCCTCAGAGTGACAGAACCCCAAAGCTGGTTCCCTCCACCTCAGAGACTCAGGGCCAGGAGAACCACAATGATGGGGCTGCTGTCCTTTGGGGGAGGCAGCTCCCAAAAGAGGAGGGAGAGGAAGACCCAGGCCCCTCCCTGAGAGCCAGGGAGCGTACCCTAAGGCTGCAGCCGTGTAGGCGGCCCCGGCCCTGCCGATTTCTTCACAGCAGTCTCTGAGGACGTCCTGGACAAGGTCTTCAACAACCCCCACGATATCCTAGTGCAAAGAGAAATTAAATAGCCCCCTTTCTTCACACTCGGCTCACTGTGGGTTCATGACAGGTCTCTGGGCAGTTCCACATGAGAGGTCACATGGAGACACTCTGCTTTTCCAGAACCAGCATCCTCCATGTGGCATTTTGAAGTCCTTTCTTCCATCTTCTCCCCTCAGCGCTCCCTTCTCTGAACCTCTGTCCAGACTGCCCCCGAGGCCCCTTCACAGCCACCCCTGGGCACCCACCCCAGCTAAGGCTGCTTTCCACAGACTCATCATAGCGTGGAGCTATCTCCTGAATGTCGAAGGGTGGGGCCGTGTTTTCTGTACCTTGGTGGTATTCCCAGGCAGCAGGCACCCGTGACAAGGC
Organism: Macrotis lagotis; assembly: GCF_037893015.1. Taxonomy (NCBI): domain Eukaryota; kingdom Metazoa; phylum Chordata; class Mammalia; order Peramelemorphia; family Peramelidae; genus Macrotis; species Macrotis lagotis. The sequence goes on along the minus strand of NC_133662.1, from coordinate 271,485,808 downwards.
CCAAAAGGTGCCGAGACCCAAAGAAAGGCTCAAGCAGTTCCTGCTCTCAGGGGGCTCCTGCTACATCACAGAAAGCACCTAACAACAGCCGGCAGATCAAGTGACTGAGTGTCTTAAAGGTCAGGTTTCTCTATTAGGTGACAGCTCAGCTCCCCTCCTTTAGAGAGATCTCACCCTCTGACACACCTGGACCCCTGGCCCCAAACCACTACCTGCCAAGAAGGAAAGGTCAGATGGTCCTCCATCCATACCATGTCAGTGTAACTGGGTCGAGGCTTGGGAGGTGGCTCAGGCTGCCCGATGGGCTGGAAGAGAGATGACGGGGCAGCCAACGACGGGATGGGTGCTGAGGTCATGAGTGCCGGTGGCAGCCCAGCAGCCTGAATCTGCATCGATTGAGCCTGCGGTGGTTGAGCAGGGGTGACGAGCAAGGGCTGCAGCGGGACACGGAGCGCCAGCACTTCTACCCCAGTGCTGCCTTCTTCTACCCTCCCACCTGTGGAAGGAGTGAATGGAACCCTCAACACTGAGCAGGAGGGAGCATGGAGAACCCAGGGGAAGGGGGAGCAGAGAACTCCCACCCAACTTCTTTAGGAAACCAAGCAGGCCAGCTGCACCCACAGGGCCTCCAAGATCCGCATTTCCAAAGTCCACCTCACCAGCAGCTAAGCACCAAGCCAAGACCCCCAGCTTTTAGAAGCTGCTCTAGGGAACTAAAGGGCCTGTGCTTCCAGAGCCCAGCCTCAGCTCTGCCCCTTCTCCCTGTGCTGGCCAAGACCTCCATGCCCCATCCATAAAAGGTGGAAGTGGGATGAGACGGGCCCCTCCTTCACTCACCTACACTCTCCACACTGGGCTTCAGTCCACTCAGAGCAGTCTCATGGGCCATACTCTCTCCCACATATTTGTTCTGCGTGTTGAAGCTACACACTGGGACATGACAAGGGATGGAAGGCAACGGCCCCCCATTCACCACTTCTCCAACCGAGACAGTGAGTTTTTTGGTGATAAAAGTGCATTTCTTTGCCTTGAACAAGCCCTCAGGTTCCAAGAATGCAGAACGATTCAACTCCACACAGCTGTCCCCAAAACAAAAAAAAAAGGAAATCAAAACCACCAGAAGATGGCCGGGTTCATCTGTCCCTGCATTCCTTCTTTAACTCATGGATCTGGAGACTCTTGTGTACAGGTAGTCCTCTTAGGAAACAAGAAGAGGTACCATTCAGCTGACTGCATGGGGCCCAGCAATCCTGGGCCTTCATTTTGGTGACATCACCCAAGAACAAATGTGGTCCTGAGAACATCTCATTTTGACAAGGGCTCTCCTACCTGCACCCATCAAGGGTTCATCCACACAGACCTCAACCCAATCTCTGACTTAGGCTGTTCCAAAGTAGGCATCTTGTGGGGCCAAGCTGCTAGCAAGTCTCTCTATTCCTGGTGAGGCTGTCCCTTCAGTGGGTCTCTACCTGGAGCACCCCCCCAAGTTCCAACCCCACTGGAAAGGCATTTGAGAAGCCTAAGTCACCTCTCAGCCACTGCAAGGTATTGGAGGGAGCAGGAGAGAGGTCACCCATCTAAGGGGAAGTCGTTCCCTGCTCTGGCTGTGGTAGAAGCAGGCAGGCGACTAATGAGGAAAAGGGGGTGCTGGGCTACCAAGCCCATGGACAAAGGCTCTGATGGAGCAGCTCTCCGCCAATAGTGGAAAAGGCACTGCTAACTAAAGGCAAGGGTAGGTCATGGGGAGTTCTCACCCATCAGACACACTGAGGCCATAGGAACTCAAGAAGTCGATCGCCTCCTCAGCATCTCTAAACAGTAACATGGACACCAAGTTATCCAAGGGGAAGCTGGTGGACCTCTGAGTGCTCACTGTGTAAGCCACGTTGAGAGCCCGTAGCGCATCTTTGCGGATCTAGAAGAGAAACGTCGCCTGTCACAGTAGAGTCCCCACAGCCCCAGGGGGGCAACCGGGACGGCTTCAAAGCCAAGGCTCCCAGCCTCATGGCCTCTATCACCTTAAATGAAGGGGGTTCCTTCTACTCATCACCACCTTCACCTCAGGGACAAAGCCTGAGCCATGTGTATTGATGGGAGCAAGTCTCACAAAAGAGAGCAAATGGACCCTAGATACCACCCTTTGGGCTGAAGGTCATGAAAAATCACTCACCTCCTTCTTAAACCATTCATTCATTCCCAAAGAGCAATGGAGTGAGGGAGTTTTTTGCTTTGAGAAATTAGAAAAGGCAGCTGACACACCCCTCCTGACCCCAAAATGAACTCCAGAAACAGAGTTCTCTCCATCCAGTGGAGGCTTCTCAGGGAGCTGGTGGTCGGGAAACTGTCCAGGAGATTATTTTTAGAGCTAAATATCTGACTACCCAAGAAAGCTGGGAGATGACCTTTTAAGCAGAACGTGCTGCCCACTCCCCCTAGAAAAACTCAAGTGAACGATGCTCTGCCGTAGAACTCCATGACCCAAACCAAGGAACATCCCAGGACAGCACTTGGGGTGCTGGGGAAGGGGCTGGCTTTCTGGGGCCCATGTCTTCTGGGCCTAAGATTCTCCTGTTGTTTTCCCAGATCCCTCCAAGGTTGTGTCACTGGACAGCACCACCATGAATCCCGGAATCAAAGGGTCAGAAGAGACCTGAGGAAAGGCTAGCTCAGGGGGGCAAACTCAAACAGAAACCTGAATACTGCCTTAAAATACCAACAGTTAATAAAATGCCCATCAGCACCAGAAGGCTGATCATGAGTCAGCCCGCTACAATTACCTCCCCCACTGGATTCTCACAAAGACCCTGGATGGCAATTGTTATTAGGTGCCCCGACCTTACAGATAAGGAAACTGAAGCAAGCAGAGGGGAAGCCCAGGATTACCCAGAGGCCCAGTGCTCTCTCCATTGCAGCACCTGACTCCCTAAAAACCCACAAGTTGACATCTAGGCTGTACTGCACTTTTATTTTAAACATTTCCCAATTACATTTTTTTTTTAGATTTTTCAAGGCAATGGGGTTAAGTGACTTGCCCAAGGCCACACAGCTAGGTAATTATTAAGCGTCTGAGGTCGGATTTGAACTCAGGTACTCCTGACTCCAGGGCCGGTGCTCTATCCACTGCACCACTTAGCTGCCCCCCCATTACATTTTTTCCCCCAATTACATTTTAATGTGAGTTTGACACCTCTAGTCTGACCCAACTCTTCATCACACAGATGGAGAAACCGAGGCCCAGAGAATGGGTCTTGCCCAAGGTTTCCCAGAAGTGAGTGGGAAAGCAAAGGAGATGCTCCCCAGGCCCACAGAGAACCCCCTTTTTCATCCTGCAACCCAAAGCAGACACAGCCAGGTGTCCTCAGGCCACCCACCCACCTGATTGAAGTAGCAGTGCAGGAGGCAGGCATTCAGGTAGGAGGCGGACCGGACCAGCTTAAAGAACCTGACAAAGTTGTTGCTATTCAGGGCCGCAAAGGCCTGGACTGCAAACTTCACCTCTGGGGAGTTTCGGACATCAGGCCGGAATTGCTGCACCTCTCTGGGGATACAACCAGAAAATGATTCTTGAGGGAAGGGAGAGGCTCACAGGACTCTCCCCTCCATCTTTCCCAGAAGTTTCTGCTTCCTCCCGGACCTAGCTATGACAAAACAGCTAAAAAGGAAAGGGGAGGGAAAGAGCCACCAGAGAATGACAATTCTTTGGGAACACAAGCACCAAAAAGTGCCAGTACATTGACCAACACCTCAGCCTGGCCAATGTATGAGCATCCACTTGCATTCATCCGAATGGGGATTTGCTCCCTTGGATGACTGGTCTCCCAAGTCTGAGATTCTAGGCCCATTTCTGCTATCCTGGAGCAGACCCTCCCTGAGCTGAGCTGCCCTGCCCAGCCCTGCAGCCACAGTTGCTGCTGCTGCCCCAGAGACAGAAATCAATGGCCAGGCTGGGCTCCAGAAATCCTGGGATGCCCAAGTGGCCTCTTGCTCCTAGCTGTTGCTCACCCATACACACACACACATACACACACACACACACACACACACACACACACACACACTGGTAGCCAGGATGCTTCTGGAGGACAGTGCCCAGTTCCCACTGTCTCCTGCCTTACCACCCCCATGCTCTGGTGTCATCACCTCTCTTCTCCAAGGGAGCACTTGCCTCAGGATGTCACCCTTGTTGAGATTGAGCAGAACATTGTAGCCACGGAATTCTGCTTCACTGGCGCAGAGGACACCCTTGTTGGCCAGATCCTGGTACATCTCCTTAAGGCTCTGCAGACACTTGGTCATGTTCTCATTGTTGATCTTGGCATCGAAGGAGGACATGGGCTCTTCACACAGTGAATGGGCACAGTGGATGTGGAATCGGGTGCACTTTTCAATCAGCGACACCGTCAGGGGGTCACAGAGGTGCTGCTGAGTGATGTCCTGCCCAACAAGAACAGAGTCAGACAAAACGAGGCAGTGAGAGCATCTTGAGGGTCAGGATCATCCTGGCTGTGACAAACTCACTGTATCTTTTGAATGGTGGTCTGACAGACAGACACACAAACACATACACACACACACAAACACACACACACTCTCACTCTCTCTCTCTCTCTCTCTCTCTCTCTCTCTCTCTCTCTCTCTCCCCTTGTGAGATTTGGTTGTGTTTAAAATGACTCTTGTGACTTGGTCATTGCTTTGAGAGTGGCACCTCACCCTCCTGGAGTGCTTTCCAAGGTCCTGCAGGACTGCACTTCCTGCACGTCTGACCTGAAGAGACTTCACCTGCCACTCATTATTCTTGTCTGTAAAATGGGGACAAGTCTCCCAGTGTCTGTCACCTAGGGCTAGCCCTGTTGGGCAAGCCTACCACCAGCAAGCCAGGCTCTGCTGGACAAATGTGAGCTGCCACCCTCCCAGGCTTCTGCTTCCAGCTTATGGTTCTCAAAAGGAGGCTCAGATCATACCTTCCTTATTCCACGAGTCCTGTTCCACACAAAGTCGTACCAGTCACGTGAGCTCCCTTCCCTCTGGTCCATGATCTGGGTAACAAGGTAATCCATAGTCATGCTGAGTACCCCCGAGGGACGAAGTTCATGGGGCAGGGGCTCCTCCTGGTCAGCTGAGGATCGACTGTACTCTTTGATAGCCGCTGCATGGTCTACCTGAGAAGATAAAAAAACCTTCTGTTGGTGAACATGTGTGTGACTTCTGCTTCTCCTGGAAAGCCTGTATACTCAAGACTTTACCCCATATATCTCCTGCACAAGGGTTAGGAGCAGACAGAAGGCCTTGTCGATCTAGGAGTCCAGTCCATGGGGGTCTGTCTACCCATCCTGGGTAACACATTGAGGACCTCCTACATGCTCCTCTACTCAGGGGGCATGGAAACTGCCCCTGTCATCCTTCACCTCTGCTGGGGATGACCCGCCTTCTTTTCCCATCATACATTCTCCTAATGACAGCCTTTACACCTACCTAATTTGTCTACTTCTTGGAAGGAGCACTCTGATTTTCTAATTAAATGATATAACAAGTTTTGTTTAAAACACAGACAGCAGGGGGCAGAGCCAAGATGGCGACAAGAAGGGATCGAGTCTTAGGAGCTCTCTGATAAAATTCATCAGCTAAGGACTCTAACTAAACTTTCGAGAGACAGAACCCACAAAGGGACCCAGTGAGGCAGTTCTCCTACTCAAGGTAACCTGGAAAAGAGCAGAAAGGCTCTGGTCCCCGGGGTCGGAGGGGCGGCCCACCAGAGGGGTGGCCCACCAGAGCGAAAGAACTTCAGCCTCCCGGAGGCAGCCCCAGGGTGCTGGGAGCCGAGACTCACAGCAGCGGGGGAGTAGTCTCCTGGGCTGCACCCCGGGCACAAAGTGGGAGAACAGCGGGGGACCTCTGCCAGAGCGAACACGTGGAGCCCAGCCCTCGGGGCACACAGGGAGCAGCAGCTTGGTCTTTCCCCAGCCCTGATCCAGGAAACAGAAGCAGGTGGAGCTGGTAAGCAGGAGCCCCCAGGGCATGAGCCCACTGAACTGAGGGAGGGGAGTGAAGAGAGAGAGAGACTGCAGAGCTCTGTCCTCTGCCTCTGGAACAGGACTCTGGGGCTCTGACCACATTCAGATCCAGATCGCAGTCTAGGCCCCCCCATAGAACAGCAGGGCCACCCCCCCACCTCAGCCCCGTGGCAGAGGGAGGTGCTTATGGTCATTCACAGACCAGGAGGGAGGACAGAGCCTCACACACTGAGACCTTTGTGGGAGTGGCCCAAAAGCTCAGGAAGCACCCCAAAACCAGGCCCAGGCTGGGAAAATGAGCAAGCAGAGAAACAAAAGGAAGACTATTGAGAAATATTTTGCAAATGAGCCCAAGAAGGATCAAAATACTCAGTCTGAAGATAAGGAAGCACAAGCTCCTGCATCTAAAGACTCCAAGAAAAACAGAAATTGGGCTCAGGCTATGACAGAGCTCAAAAAAGACTTTGAAAATCAAATGAGGGAGTTGGAAGAAAAACTGAGAAAAGAAAGGAGAAAGACGAAGGAAAAACATGAAAATGAAGTCAGCAGCTTAGTCAAGGAAATCCAAAAAAGTGATGAAGAAAATAGCATGCTAAAAACCAGCTTAGGTCAAATGGATAAAACAGTTCAAAAAGTTATTGAGAAGAATGCTTTAAGAAGCAAAATTGGCCAGATGGAAAAAGAGATAAGAAAACTCTCTGAGGAGAACAAATCCTTCAGACAAAGAATAGAATTCAGGGAGATTGATGAATTTACCAGAAATCAGGAATCAATACTTCAAAAGCAAAAATATGAAAAATTAGAAGAAAATGTGAAATATCTCATTGAAAAAACAACTGATATGGAAAACAGACTTAGGAAAGATAATTTAAAAATTATTGGAATACCTGAAAGTCATGATCAGGAAAAGAGCCTTGACATCATTTTCAAAGAATTTCTACAGGAAAACTGCCCTGATATTCTAGAAGCAGAGGGCAAAATAGAAATGGACAGAATCCACCGATCCCCCCGAGAAAGAGATCCCAAAAATCCAACCCCCAGGAATATTATAGACAAGTTCCAGAACTCCCAAGTCAAAGAGAAAATATTACAAGCAGCCAGAAGGACACAGTTCAAATATCGTGGAGCTGTAGTCAGGATCACACAGGACTTAGCAGCAACTACATTGGAAGCTCGTAGGGCTTGGAATACAATATACCGGAAGGCAAAAGAGCTTAGAATGCAGCCAAGAATGAACTACCCAGCAAGGCTGAATGTCCTCTTCCAGGGAAAAAGATGGACTTTCAATGAACCAGGGGAATTTCAAATGTTCCTGTTGGAATGGCCAGAGCTGAACAGAAGGTTTGATCTTCAAACTCAGGACTCAGGTGAAGCATGGAGATTGGAGGAGAGGGGGGAAATATGAGGGACTTAATGAGGCTGAACTGCATGTATTCCTGCATAGAAAAATGACACTGATAATACTCATATGAACCATTTCAGTTAATAGAGCAGGTAGAAAGAGCTTTTATAGTTGAAGCACAGGAGAAAGCTGAATTCGAAGATAAAATATGGTGTAAAAATGGAGTCAATAGAAAAAAAGGGAAATGGAATGGGAGAAAGAAAAAGGAGGGGGGGAATAGTCCAAGATATTTCACATAAGATTTTTTTTTATTACAATGAGCTATTGCAATGATATGGAAGTGGGGAGGCACGGGGGAATGAGGGGACCTTTGCTCTCATCAGAGATGGCTAGGAGAGGAAACAGCAAATATACTCAATGGGGTATAGACATCTGGAGTAAGAAGGAGGGGGGACAGGGGGAAGGGGGGGGGGATGTGAATAAAGGAGGAGAGGATGGACCATGGGGGGAGAGAGGTCAGATATAACACATTTTCTTTCTTACTTCTTGCAAGGGGCTGGGATTGGAAGGCCTGCCCAGGACCACAGGGCCAGGTGGATTCTGGGCCTAAGGGGTGGTATGGGGGCTCAGGGCCTCTTGGTCCCAGGACCAGGGATCTGTCTGCTGCACCACTCAGCGACCCTACAGCAGAGTCACAGTGAAAGGAGAGAGAAAATAGAGTACATGGTAGTGGAGAAATACGAAAGGAGGGAGTTGCGATCAGCAATGGCAATGGTAGAAAAATAAGGAAATAACTTTTGTGATGGACTTATCATAAAGAATGTGATCCACCCGCGACAGAGTTGTTGGTGTTGGAACAAAGACTCAAGCATATTTTTTATTGTTATTGTTTGGGGGAGGGTGCAGGGCAAGTGGGGCTGGATGGCCAGCCTGGGGCCACATAGCAGGGTGATCTTTGGGTGGGGCCGGATTTGAACCCAGGTGCTCCTAGCTCAAGGGCCAATGCTCTGTCTGCCACCCAGCCACCCCTACTATTATTACTATTTTATTTTATTTTGGGTCTTTTTTTTCTTTCTTTTTTTTTTGGTTTTTGCAGGGCAGTGGGGATCCGGTGGCATGCATGTCACACGGCTGGGTGATTGTTGGGTCTATGGGGCTGGATATGGACTTGGGTGATCGTGGCTCCAGGGCTGGTGCTCGTCCATTGTGCCACCTGGCCATACCTACAATTATTACTATTATTTTTTTTATTTTAATTTTTTTCTCTCCCCTTTACCTTTTTTGCCCAAGCAAGTCTATCTGTATTCATGGGGGAGGAGGGGTATTTTGTTTACTTGTAAACAAGAATATTTTATTAATGTAAAAAAAATTTGTACAAAATTAGAATAAAAAATAAATAAAAAATAAAATAAAATAAAATGGAAAAAAAAAACACAGACAGCAACAACCCTGGAGTCAGGAAGACCGGAGTTCAAATCCGGCTTCAGACACTTAATAATTCCCTAATTGTGTAACCTGGACAATTCACTTAACCCTATTGCCTTGAAAAAAAACAAAAAAAATATCATAGGCTCACAGAATCCTGGGTACAGAGCTGGAAAGTCCAACTCTTCTCCCCATCTCACAGACAAGGAAACTGAGGCCCAGGGAATAAAGAGCTGACTGCTCTGCCATGTTGTTTCCCTTGTGAACAGTAATTTCCTGATTCAATGGCCCAATGTCAAGGAAGAGCCCTGCAGAGTAGCATCAACAGAGAACACCCTGATCAACACCCCAGCTCCTCCCGGCAGCCCCTCAGGACAGTCAGTCACCCAGAAAGACTCAAGAGAGGACGACAGTGGATGGCAATGGCCATCAGCAGGGCATCCAAACACATGTTAGGCCACCATTCGCAAAGCACAGGGACCTTGGCTCACCTGCCAATGGGTCCGTATAGGGCCTCATGCTAGGGAGGAGTTGGGCACCCCTGTAAAGCCCTGCACTGCATTTTCATCTCCCCAAAACTCCCCTCAGAACACCCATACTTCACTCTTAGCACAAAGGCCAAAGAATTGTCTTCCTACATCGGTCAGTCCGGGCAACTGTCCACTATTCTGCTGCTGCCTTTGTTGAACCCAGGATGACCTAGGCATAGGGATGTCTAGGATTTTACTGACAAGTGACCTTCTCATGGATCCAATACCTTCCCAGCCCTATCTTCTTTCCTTGATCCAAGATCTAGATCATGTAGCATGCCTCTGCCTGGATCTGGAGCGTTTCACAGGGAGCCCTGGTGTACTCCAGCTGTACGTCTGTCGAGTCTCTGCAATGCCATGAAGCCTACCCAGCTCCTTCAGCAGGGGTTCAAGCCTCTGAGGATGCCTGAAAGCACTGCCTGGGGACAGCTCATGCTGGCCACAGGCCACAACCTACTCGGCTCGTTGGGCATCTTTCCATTGCCACTAGGCCACCTGCAGGTTGGGCTCTCCTTATGTCCAATGTGACTTGTAGCCATATATATACTTAGATATAATAAGTATAAATCACTAGGGGCATGCTGCAACAGACAACATGAGTAGCCAGACGTAGAAATGGGCTCAGTACTAGAGAGGAGTAAGCAAGTGAGCTGGGTTACACCAAGAAACTGGGGAGGTCTTTTAATGACAGCAAGCTTCCACCCCCCAAAAATATAGCTTTTAATACCCATACAGCCTTCTGAGGATGCTACGTATAGCTGCCGATAATGGAATCCCAGGCTTTCTGGAAACAAAATTCCTCAAAGCATGATGTGAAGATCAGCATGAGTGTCCCCAGCCCATAGCAGAATGCCAATGATAAAGTGGGTGCCTGAGCAGTCAGTGGGCAGTTTGAGGACCCCTCACACCCAGGGCCAATGTGAAGGACAATCCCATGGGACGTGCAGGCTTCACAGTAAATACTGTGCTAAGGAGGTCACAGTTCAAATCAAAGCGAGACCCTCAGAGTCAGAGAAAGACCACATGGGGAAAGGACACCCAGAGAAATTGTCAGTCAGTGAAAACAAAGGTAGCCAGAGCCCTACCTGATCAGTTCCAGGGATCACTTCAAAAGAACTCAGCTGGTTCCTGGTTTCTCTCATGTAGCGCTCTTTCTCGGGACACATGTCTGGGCACGTCCCAACAAAGGCTTTTGCTTTATCCAGATCCGTTCTTTTGACACGAGCTAGATGATGCAGGAGAGAAGGAATGAGGACACCAACAAAACATCCCCCATCCTTGGAGAGCCTGGACCGGGCACAGACCCCAGGGTGGCTGGGAAGGAGGAAAGGTGAGTACAAGTTACTGAGCCCCAGTAGAAGACCTCTGGGCCTTGGTAACATCAGCTGAAAAGCCTCTCAAAAGGGGGAACGAGGACAGCCCCAGGCTGTACCATACAAGTCCTTGTTCCCTTGGCAAGCAGGGAAGGGCAGGGAAAGAAGGCATGAAGAACTTATCTCACATCCATTCTGTGCTGGGTACTCACAACAATATTATCCCTTAATACACCCCCCCCAGAACCAGAAGCAGACAGAGGTGAAGTGAGGAGACAAGCCCAGGGTCACCTGGCTGAATTTGAACATAGGGTTTCCTGAATCCAGGCCTGGTGTTCAGGGTGTGGTACCCTCAGCTGAGGAGATTTAGGATGGTCTCACTAATACATAGAAAATAACTCTTAGAAGAGAACTAGAACTCATTTCTGCTGTATTTGATCAGTCAAAGATGGTCCCTGCCTTCTTCCCCATTTGACTTGCAGAAAGCCTACACTGGCTATTTCCTGGGCAGCTCATGACAAAGAGGACACCAGCTCACTGGGTTTCTATTTTTCTTTCTGCACAGAGTCCTGGCGCTCTGCCAGAGCTCAGGGAGCAGATGCCTGCTCACCTCCCTACCAAGGAAGCCCTTCTGAAGCCATAAGGCTACTGGCCGGACAGACTGAGACAAACATTAAAGATTCCCTGACTCAAGGACTCTCCCCTTGCGAGCTGCATAGGCCACCCCAAGGAACACTCAGAAGTCCCTGGAGCCAAGAGACACGATGCGAACCACTACTCTTGCAGGCCTCAACAAAGTACCCAGAGAATGGACCACTTAGCTCAAGCAACACTGCAGATTGCATCAAAGTTGAGACAGCAGGGTACCTCCTCATGCCCCAACCCCAAAGCTTACCTTGCCTCATGATCTTGTCTCTCTGGTCAAGGAGGCGGTATTTGTCCTCTGACGTCTCAGCCACCGTCCCCATTAAGTTGCTGAGGGTAATTGTTGCCAGTCCCGGGTTGTCTGAGCTTGGGATCTCGGACCCAGAATCAAAGACCTCTCCTTCAAATTGCAGAGTCTTGGTAAGGCTCGATTTCTTAATGGGAGAACTGCAAAAAAAGAAAAAGGTGCTTGGCTGGATCCCAGAGCTGACTCAAGACTTTCCTGGTCTGCTCTGCATCAAGGTTTGTGACTTCCAGACACAAACAGCTAAGTGCTCTCCCCGATACAGATGGCACCCCTGGCTGCCTGTCCTCCCTGTGCAGTTCCTGGGTGAAAGCTGGGGGCAAACTGCCCCTTTGCTCTTCCTCCAAGCTCTGTTTGGTTTCTTGGGATGGTGTCCATTCATCCCCATCCACCAAGTCCTACTCAAGGGCCTCCATGAGGCTTGGATGTGACCCCAGGATCTAGAAGGCTCTCTTCGGGGGAGCAATCTGGCCCCATAACAGGAAGCACTGTTAAGGCCCTCCCTGCTTTTCCTCTTCCTATCCATTAAGTAAAGCCGTGAGGCAGCTTGTCACCGACTGAAATGGAAAGGCTCAGGATGGGACTCCCACCATTGTTCTGTGTTGTTTGAACCGGACGCAGGCAGCTTAGATCTACAATTCACCATCCCTGGCACGCATACAAGCTCTCTCTTAACTTGAAGGAGATGACAGTAGAGTGAGTAGAACAAGAAAGCAATTTATAAAGTGACGAAAGCCTTAAGAATGTTTGGAGTCCAGTCCACCCACCCTCAATTCCAAAGCCCTCAGTTTCTCTGGATGGAGGGAGAGGGAGCAAAGAGACAGGCTGGGCCAGACATGTTGTGGACATGGCCAAAGAAGGAATTTGGAAGAAGAGTTTTAACTTTTTATTCCACTGGTAGAAGAGCGTCACAAAAACCTTAGTTATTCTTATGATCACATCTGATGACCCTTTAGAAAGGAAGTTTCCTGAGCCCTGGAAACTTCAGTAGTTGCATCAGCCAACACTCCCCCACTTAGAAGGCAGGAAAGCAGAGTCCCCAGGCCTGGCTCTTGAATCCAGAATCTGTTACCTCAGGGAACATAACATCCCGTGAAATCTGTTGGGTGGGACTCCCACATAAGGCATTAAAGTACATTTGCTTTTATTTCATGGAACTCTGGAAGTTCTGAAGCCTGACTGGACAAAGCCGGCACCTCAAAACAACCTCCATAACTCCCAAGCCATCGCCTCGGGCTGCCTCCTGGGGTCCTGCCACATGGCCAAGGCAAGCACACAAGTGGTCCCTACCTGGCTTGCAAGAGCCAACCCCTCACCTACCTCTTACTCAGGAGGCTGCCACTGCCGCCAGCTGCAGCTCTCAGGAGGGGTTTGCGCAGCGGGGAGGGCTGAAAAGACAGTTCTTCACAGCTCTGACTGGCTTCCCCCTCACTTAAATTTTTCTCCTTTGGTGAAAAGTCCTTCTTGCTGGGACCTGCAGAAAAGCACCTTAGGTCAGGAAATTTCAAGGGAAGTGAGGCTCCCCAGGAATCAGACATTATCATGGGGAACAAAGGGACACCTGGGTGATGAGGACACAACCTGCAGGTCACATAAGAAGCCAGAGGTTGGCCCTGCCTATAGGCTCCTCATCACTGGACACTAAAGGGAGCCACCCTCTAGGTCACCCCACCTTGTTACCAGCAACAAACCATAGGTGCTACAGAACAACCACCCACCCCAGCATGCTATCCAACAGAAAAGGTCAGAATCAACTCACTAATCTTTTTCTTGTGCCAAAAGATGAGCACGTCTTTATGCAAGCCTTTCCCTTTCTTCCGAGCCAGGGCTGCAGACGCCTGAAAACAAATTCCAAAACCAATGAGGACAGGGCCAACTGAGGCAAAGCGAAGAGAGCAGAACCAGGAGAACCGGGAGAATGCTACTGAAAGCTGCTATAAACAACTCAGCCACTCAACGATGCTGTGATCCAAGACCATTCCAAAAGCCTCATGTGGAAAAATGTACAACGCTCCCCTGGAGAAAGAAGCCATGGAGGAAGAATGCAGACCAAAGGCTACTATTTTTCTTCTTTTTATTGGATAAAGGGAAGGGTCTTGTAATATAGCTAAAATGGAAATCTATTTTGCATAACGAACACATATAATCTATAGTTAAATGCCTTCTCAAAGAGGAAGGGAGAGAATTTGGAACCCCAAATTTTTTTAAATGAATGTCAAAAATCTTATAAAGTAACTGTAGGAAATACTTAATGAAATAAAGAGAAGGAAAAGAAGGAGATGCCAGTAAGAGCCACACAAAAAGTTGGAGAAAATCCAATTGGATGCCTCTCAAGATGTCAGGGACCCAACTAGTCTACAGAGGCAGAGATGGAACTTGGAGGACAGGGAGGACAAGTGAGTCGGGAAGGTTCCAAAGGATCAACTCACTAAGGACAGGAAGAGAGGATGACTTTGGCCAAAAGAATGTTCTGGTCATAGCAATTCTTGAAAACCACCTGCTGTGTTACAGATGGGGGCAATCTGCCTTTGACAGATGACCTACTCCAATGAAATCCTCTTAGCCCAAAGCCACTGACCCAAGGGTGCTCCCACACATCTGCAGGAGAGCTTGCTGGTAAGGGTGGCCTCATTGCATTGTTTCACTATCCCTGAGGAATGCAGAAAATTAAGGGTACTCACAGAGAAGTAGGAGGGAGGTGCTAGTTTCTTTTCCTATTTCTCCCCTCTCCCCCTCCCCTCCCATGCTGCTTATTTAAAAACAAACTGAGAACTAAGAGAAGCAGATCCAATGGTGAACCCCCAGGGCAAACATATTCAATTTGCTTTCATTTGGTGACTGGCAACTTAGGCATTGCCACTGGCTGCAGCCCAAACCAGGTCATCATAGGCACTGACACCCAGTGACCACCAACACAAAAAGGTTCAAAAGACAGCAGGAGCAAAAACACACCAAGAAATGGGCTTCCTATTCCAGACCTTTGGCACAAGGTCAAGAATTAGATGCCTCAGCCAGCAGATCATAAACCTGGCTCCTTTTGCTAAGCCCCCAAACTATGTTTTTCATGCAAAGTTCTGCTGGTCTGGCTGTAACTCTCACAAGATCATACGCACAACTCAAGCAGAATGGGACACAAGCGGGCAGTCAGCTAAATCCCAGGAGGCCGATGCAGCATCATGGGTCTCTTGCCAGGGCCTTCTCTTGGGCATCCCCCAGGCCTGAAATGCTTTCTCTCCTCTGCTCCCACTGTTGATGAGCAAGCCTTCTTAATCAATTCCAGTGCCTTTCCTCTGCTAATTAGTTAACCATTCCCTAGTTATCCTGTTTGTGCATATTTGCTTCTTGGTTCCCTCATTTAGACTGTAAGTTCCTTGAGGACAAGGCCCACCTCTTAGTTCTTTTTGAATCACCAGCCCACAGGGCCTGGAAAAGTCTATCCTATCCATGGCTCAAGAAAGGCTGCAATGGCTATCCAAGAGGCAATGGAGGCAGAGAAAAAGTGGGGGCTACTCAGTGGATGAGAGTAAGAGATACAGAGAAACACCTGATGAGAAGGGCCCAGCAGAGAGAAGCACAATGAGAGAACTCACGTGGTCAGAGAAATACACAATGGCGAGCTTCCGGTTGCGCCTGGAATAGATGCGCTGCACCTTCCCAAATCGGCCAAAGTGTTTCTCCAGGACCGCCCTGTCGTTGAGGTAGATGGGGATATTCTTACACTGAATGGCGGTGAGCTCACTCTGTGACAAGCTGCTGGAGCTGTCCACACTCTCCTTCTTTCCACGGCGGGAAGGGGTGGCCCTGCTGGCAGAGACTGTAAGGGAAGTGACCAGGAGGGAGGTGGGTCAACAGGGAGCAAAAGCCCCCCCATCCCACCCATGCAGGGAAGCCCAAAAGGGACCAAAGACAGCACCCTCCGGCACAGTCCCGATTCCAGTGGCTACCTTCCTGGCTGTTTTTGCCATCTACGTCTTCCTCCTTCAGCCTGGGGGTGGATGACACAGATGGGATACCCACTCCCGTGTGCTCGGTCTCAGGGGCCTCCAAGCCACTCGCTTCCTTTTTCGTTTCCTTGCCACCCAGGCGACCCCCTTCTTTGTTGCTCCTCAGCACATCCTGCAGCGTGCGCCCAAACAAGCCGCCACTGCATGGGCGAGTCAGGCGCGGAGGACGCTTTTCTGGAGGATGGTCTCCCCGTGACAGGAGCTCCACATCATCAGGAGCGTCATAGTCCCGTCTCCTGGGTGACCGGTCATGGTCTTCTTTTCTTTTTAGTCCTTTCACGTGTCCAGGTAGTGACCCTCCCTGGCCGCCAGCATCATCTCGCCCTTGTTTAGCTGCTGCTTTGCTCATGGAAAAGGGCTCCCCCACAGACCCTGGTGAAGTGAAACTCGCGAAGCTGCTCCCTGAACTCCCAAATGCCAGTTTGGGCCCCCTCTTTTCCTCTTCCACGTTCTGACTGGACGAAGCAGAGGCAAAAGATGAGGAGGGGGCGTTGCCAGCTGGTTTGGAAAAGGTAAAGTTTGGGCTAGCGCCGGAGCCGCTCACCCCCTGGGAAAACGTGAAGGAGCCCGGTGCCTCTGGCCCACCACCGACCGGGTGGGAGAAGGTGAAAGAGCTCCGAGCAACCTGGCTCTGGGTCTTCTCTGGCTCCAATTCCGCCCCAAAGATCGGTCGAAATGTGGCACTCTCAGGAGGCTTGAAGCTGAACTCGGACCGCCCCAGACTACAACCAGTCGTTTCCCCACTACCGAGTCCAAAGCCGGCGGTGCCAGGGAAAGCACTGAGACCAGTGGACTTGAAGCTAAATCCCGGGTCACTGGGGATGATGGATGAACCAGGAGGTCCAGGGGTCCCTGTGAGGGCAGAAGACTGGCCCGGGGCCTGGGTGGAGTACAGCCCAATACTGGGCAGGGGCGGAAATCCCATCGAAGATCCTGAAGAAGACTGATTCACCACAGAAGGCTGGGAAAAGCCAGAGGACTGTGCAAAGCCTGGGTTCTGTCCCGGACCCAC
The DNA here is from genome assembly GCF_037893015.1 of Macrotis lagotis. NCBI lineage: Eukaryota > Metazoa > Chordata > Mammalia > Peramelemorphia > Peramelidae > Macrotis > Macrotis lagotis. The sequence goes on along the minus strand of NC_133662.1, from coordinate 271,469,222 downwards.
ATTATTCTGTCCAAAAAGGGAGGGCTGACCAAATCGAAACGGTGGCTGAACCTGAAATGTCCCCAGTGAGCCGCCAGAAGGGTTGGGGAACATATTGGTTTGCTGCCCCCCAAAAGGATTGTTGGGGTTCATCTTCCAAATTGATTATGGAACAGCAAAAGAGATCAGAAGAGCTACCAAACCACCTGCTGAGTGGAGCTCGTCTTCTGCTCAAAGTTCACCTTCCTTGCCATTCCGAGCCACTGAAAGACAGAGGTGACGGAAAATCAGGAGATGAGAGTCTGCCGGCTCTGAGCCTTTATCTTTGAGGGCATTATCCTAGCTTTGCAACAAGGAAACCTAGTTAAGTGACTCGACCAAGGTCACATGGTCTGAGGTAGGGCTCGGTGCTCTCCCACCTCCCTTTCCCCAAGCACAACCTCCCCCCAACACCACTGCTACTTGGGCACTCTGTTTTTCAATACTGACAGTAAAAAGAAAAAAACACGAACCCATAATTTCAGGCAGGAATTAAAGCCAGAGGCACGCTGGCTTTTTAGAAAACAAAAAAGGGGTGGGGGGAGGCAGGTCTAGAGTTTAGTCACACAGCCCCCCCCCCAGGAAAAGTCCTTGTATTTGGTCACGGTGAGGCCCTCCAGAACGGAAAGGGAGCCAGGGCCGAGCCAGAGCTCCGCAGGCACCAGGCGGGAGCCCGCAGCTGCAGGGGCTCTGAGGCCGGGATGGGGGCCGAGGGGAGCGGAGTGGCCCGAACTCTACGGCCAGGCCTTGTTGGAGCCGGCCGGTGCAGAAAAGCCCTCCCGGGGCAGAGATCAGCGCCCGGCACACTTGAGGGTGCCCCAGCCGCCGCCTCCATCTGCCGGGGGCCACCGTGGGGGGGGCCCTGCTCCCGGGGGCACGGAGGCGGGGGGGCACCCTGCTCCCGGGGGGCACGGAGGCGGCGGGGGGGGGCACCCTGCTCCCGGGGGCACAGAGGCGGCGGGGGGCCCTGCTCTTGGGGGGCACGGAGGCGGCGGGGGGCACCCTGCTCCCGGGGGCACAGAGGCGGGGGGGGCACCCTGCTCCCGGGGGGCACAGAGGCGGCGGGGGGCCCTGCTCTTGGGGGGCACGGAGGCGGCGGGGGGCACCCTGCTCCCGGGGGGCACGGAGGCGGGGGAGGCCTGCTCCCGGGGGGCACGGAGGCGGGGGGGACACGGAGGCGGGGGGGGGCACGGAGGCGGGGGGGGCTCCCGGGGGGCACGGAGGCGGGGGAGGCCTGCTCCCGGGGGGCACGGAGGCGGGGGGGGCACGGAGGCGGGGGGGCACCCTGCTCCCGGGGGGCAAGGAGGCCCGGGGAGGCGCATGCAGCCTCCCGCCTCCGGGGGGCCCGGGTGTCCCGGCGGGAGGAGGGCAGAGCGCGGGGGGCACCTGCCGCCGGAGCCCCCCGCCCCTTGGGCGCTCACCGCTGGCAGCGCGGACGCGGTCGGGGCCTGCGAAGCCGAGGGCAGGGAGCGGCGGCCCGGCGGGGCCATAAACAAGGCCGGACCCGGCTCGCTTCCGGCGCCCGGCCCCGCCGCGGCCCGCCCCCGGAAGCCGACCTCGCGCCTGCGCGTTACCTTGCGGGCCGTGCGCGCGCATGCGGGAGGGGCGCGGCGGGGCGGGGCGGGGCGCGTGCCGCCGAGTCCGGAGCCGCCGGAAGGAGGGGAGTCTCGGGGGCCGTGGGCAGGAGCCGGGGCGCGGGCCCGAGGCGGGGAGGCCAGCTCCGCCCTTTCCAGGTGAGCAGCCCGGGGCTCCCGCCTCCCCAGGGAGGGGCGGGGGCGCCCCCGAGGGTCGGGGGTCGGGGGGCTCAAGTGGGGCGTCCCCCGGCGTCGGCCCGGAGAGCACCGGCAAGCCTCGGCCGCGGCCTCTCGGTCCTCCTCATCCTCCTCTTCATCTGGGCCATCCTCGTCCCCTTTGCCACGGGCATGGGATGCAGAAAGCCAAAGGGAACTTCAGTGTCAAAGACAGGAGGCGTGAGCTCTTCCCGGTGTCCCAGAAGAGGCCGACCCAGGGCATCAGCCTTGGCATCCTGCTTGGACCAAGGAGTGGAGGTCGCCAGTTCGTCTCCTGCATCAGGGAGGACTGGGCATTGTTGCTTTTGCCTTGGTGTCCCCATTTTACAACTCAAAACCCCAAGACTTCCCGCAAGTGATTTGTCCAGGTTGAGGGCCGTGGAAGTGAGAAGCAGAACTGGGGACCCCCGCCTTTCCCTTGTAGTTGACCACCCACGTTTTGCAGCCTCTCCCAGAGAAAACCTTTTGTTCAGTTCGATGTCGTTGGGGAACAGCTGGAACGGTGACTACCAGCTTGGACACAGAGTCCAGCCCTGCTTGCCCTGGTATTTTCTCCGAGTCTCAGGTTTCCTATTTTAGGGTTTTTTTTTTCAAGGCAATGAGGTTAAGTGACTTGCCCAAGGCCACACAGTTAGGTCATTATTAAGTGTCTGAGGGCAGATTTGAACTCAGGTCCTCCTGACTCCAGGGCCAGTGCTCCATCCACTGCACCACCTAGCCACCCCAAGCACTAACCAAACCCGACCCCCCCAAACCAGGCATGTTCAGGGTGGTATGGCCATAGACTTGAGTTTCCTATTCTCGAGAACACAGCTTGAACTACATGACCTCTAAAGGCCTTCTGGTTCTTGATTTGATTCTAAATTGTTTTGATTGATTTGATCTAAACTTGTTTTGATTCTAAATTGTCTACCTCCCCATGTTAAACAGATGTTTAAATATCTAATACTTTTTTTCATCTTATTTGTTAGCCTCAGGATCTAGCCTCTCACCTCCTTTAAATCCTGTCATCAGTTGTATCATCCATCCCTCCTATCTGTGCTTTCACCTGCAAATGTGACAGTCTTTGCCTAAATCATTAAGAAAAGAAGTCAGCAAGCCTTGCTTTTCCCATGAAAAAAAAAATTTAGCTACTAAAAGATCTACTGTTCTCTCCATCCCTTAAAATCTGGCTTCTGTTCCCAGATTACAACTAAAACCACTATCTCCATTGACCTCCCAAAGTCCTTTTCTTGGCCTCTGCCTCTTGACCTGTTGCATCAGACATGCTGCCCTCTCTTTTTGTTCCTGGGTCTCTTGCTGGTTCTTCTTTTTCTCCCTAACACTTAAGGTAGTTTTTATCTCTATTTAGCTAAGTAATTTGTGTCTTATAAACAAAAGAAGACTTTGAAAATTAATTAAAGAAACTGGGAATGTTTAGCTTGAGGAAAGTTCCAGAGAAACCTGAGAGCTGACCCTGGGTGCCTGAAGAAGACTCAGGCTCTCTCTCTGGCCCCAGAGAACGGAACTGGAATGGATGGACAGAAATGGTAGAAAGATGAATCAAGTCTCTTTGACATAAAGAAAAACTTTGTAGCAGAGGCCTGGTGAGGCTGCCTGATGTGGTAATGAGATCTCTAAGATGGAGATGGCCTAGAGGGATTCTTGTCCAAGTGTGGTCACTGATACCCCCATGCCATAAGTCATCAGTGATGACGAAGGAGGGGAACTAGCTTGTAGTTGGAACCAGGAACATCTGGCCTGTCAGTCTCAGAATAGAAGCATGCCCCAGGCAGTCAGCCAGGAAGCTCACTCAGAATTGTTCAATGCGCAGGGCATTTTTCAAGTGCTCTGTGTTAAGAGACTAGAGATGACAATTCCTGCCTTAAGAGAGAAGGTACTACCTCTGACCTTAGAAACTCAATGCAACAAGTCCTTTTTAGCATCTTCTGTGGGCAAAGCACTCATCCCCTGTCCGCTAGGAGATTTTAGTCTATAGATATTGAGACTCACCATTAGATCCCATGACTTCTGGAGCAATGAAATGCACCCCATAGACTCAGTCAATGGATAAAAGAATTGCATTTTATCATTGGGGTAAAATCATCCTTAATGGCTGCCTAGTGAATTTTATAGGATGACCTCAAGGATAGGATGATATAAAATCACAAGAAGGTTGTTGGGGTCAGTTACGGAAGGGTCCCCCTGCCAAAGAGAGGAAGGAGGTTCTTAGGAGGAGCTGGAAATTCTCTAATTGTCCCATACCAACATGAATTCACCTGGAATCAAGAGCGTCAGACTTACTCTGACATTGAATCCAGTTGAGATGGAGACAGCTGTACGCTGGGAAGCAGAAGGGAGGCCCAAGACAGTCCCTGCCTTCCAGGAACTCAAAGTCTGCTGGGGAGGCAGAATGCAAGCCAAAAGACAACAGACCTCAGACAGGATGGATGGAAGGTAACTAAGTGTGGAGCAGCACAGTGATGCCACAGGAAAAGAGCACAGGCAACAGCAGGACTTGAGTTCAAATCCAGCCTCAGCTGTTGACATTGCCAGCTGGACCAGACACTGAACCCCAATTGCCTCACCAAAAAAAGTCTTCATCATCAAGGTGAAAGCTCCAATAAATCATTTTTGCTTTTGTTTTAAGCAATCAATCTCGTGTTTTTATTCTCTCTTCCTATTATCATAATATGTTGTGCTCCCTTGTGAATAGAGCTATGGTGGATGGTGTACAGAGCTCTGGTTTAGAGCAGACTGACCTGGATGGTGGTCAGAGCTGACTTCTTAGCCCTGAATCTTAACTTTGCCCAGGAAACTCATCACTGGACATAGTCGGTTGGTCTCTTTCTGTGTGAGAACCTTGATATAAACATCACTGAGCTCTCCCAGCTGACATGACTTACTGGTCAGGGCTATTATTAAGAAATTGTAGGATGACTTTCTAGTCTTGACTTTTGAGTTCACACATGATTCATGGTCTCCTTTCAGCCTAACCTGGAGATGAGCCTCATACTCAGAAACCTCCAGAGTGCGATCCCCATCCGAAGGGTTCCACTTCGGACCAGGATCGAGCTTCTCCGACAAGTCCTGGGCATCCAGCAGTTCGACCTGGGAGTGATATGTGTGAACAACAAAGGTATTCAGCGCCTTAATGAGACCTACAGACAGAACCGTGCTCCCACCGATGTGCTTTCCTTTCCTTTCCATGAGGTAAAGTGGATTCTTGACTACTCCCCTATTATGGGAGGTCAGGTCTCAGCTCCCAGGCTTTCTTTTCAGAGATTATTTTTTCTCCCTTTTAATCAAAAAACCATAAATAATGGCAGTGAAGCAGTCTAGTCTGGTCCTTTTGGGGCTCCCAGAAGAGGGAACCACTTCCAGGAGAGGGGAAGACTGTTCTCTGGCCTCTGTGTCCTGCTCAGCCCAGACCTTCAGGGTCCAGCCATCTTTGGAGAGAGCAGCAGAAGAGGGAGGGCCATGATGAGGAAACTGGGTCTCTTAGCTGGAGAAGAAAAGCTTTAAGGCAACCCTTGAGCTGACTTGGCCTGTCTGAAGGAATTGACAGGACCGTGAGTAAGGGCGGGGTGGGGGGCAGCAGCCTCCATGGTGCTAATGAATGCTTGATGAGTTTGTGTTCTGAGAACCCAGGATAGGCAGGCTTCAAGGAAAGGAAGCCTGTTTAGCTCCAGTTTATTTCTTTTTCTTTTTAAAACACTTTTTCCAATTACATACAGAAATTTTTAAGTATCATTTTAAAAAATTTTGATTTCCAAATATTCACCCTCCCTCTTTCCCCTTTGCCCCTCATTAAAGCATAAGCAATTGGATATAGTTAATACATGTGCTGGCACACAAACCATATTTTTCTTAGTCAAGTTGTAAAAGAAAACATAGGTCCCAAACATCCAAAGTCAAGAAAGTCAAGAAGAAGCCTGCTTTGACTTGCATTCAGACACTATCAGTCCTTCCTCAGGAGGTGAAGAGTGTTTGTCTTCAGGAGTCCTTTGGAGTTCTTGGCTCCTTGTAGCGCTGACAATGGCAAAGGTTGGATGGCTGAGCATCGTAGAATATTGCTGCATCACCCATGCTGGCCTATGCCCCCCTCTCACCCCAGAGCCGCAGACATTTCCTGCCCAAGTGATCTTGGGCTGGAGCACTTTTCTGCCCGTCCTTTTGAGTTCTTCTGCTCCAGAATTCACTTTGAGGTGAAGTTTCAAGTTTTTTGGAGGGGATTTGGAGAGAGCAGGTGCATCCCTTCCATTCATCCTCTGGTTTCTTCCTTCACCAAAGCACCCCCCCTCCACCTCAGTCAGAGCCATGTGTCATTTCCTATTGTCTGTTTTTATTGGATTTGCCTTTCATGTTTGTCCCCACATGTGCAGGCTAAAACAAAAAGGTATAGGACAAAGAGTTAGGGAGGAGATGAAAAGGAAGGGTTGAGAAGACATAACACATCAGGGCAGATTGTGAAACAGCAGCTTCCCACTGGAATAGGGCAACCCATTAGTTGCAGAGCTCTTCCTGCACCCAGGAGGTTTTCTTCAGGCCCAGCACATGGGCCAGTGGGGGGGGGGGGGGGAATGACACACATACCTGTCAGACTTTCTTCTTCATTAGCAATTTCTCACAGTTTTTGTAGTCTCCTGCCCCCTCTGACTTTCCCTTCCCCTCAATTCCATAGGTAAGGTCAGATCCAAAAGATGATGAAGGAAAAATATTCCAGTTTGCCTTGGGGGGGATGTGGGTAAAAGTCAGGGCTCCCCCTTGGATAGAATACTCTTACCTCACCACATAGGACATGGAGAAGGGTTAAGAGCCACTCTGCTTAAACACTGGCCCCCTCTCCATAGCACTCCTACCTCTACGAGGAATCTTTCTGTGAAGTGGATGACCCACTCACACATACAGAAATTAAGAACCCTAAGAATGAATGTCTGTTCCCTTCACTTGCCTGAGGCCTGGTAACCAGGAGGGAGCCCCCTGATCCCCCACATTCCAGCCCCCTGGTAAAGAAAAGTGGAACCTTGTTCTAGGGGGGGCTTCCCAGTACAGGGCTGAAGAGTGGAGGAAAAAGAAGGGCTCATACTGATGGGGTGACACCCATGGGCTTTGTCTCTTACCTGGCAGAACCTGAGGGCAGGGGCAGTGCCACAGCCAGAGGACCCAGATGACTTCAATTTGGGAGATCTCTTTCTGGGCGTGGAATACATTTTCCACCAGTGCCAAGAGAATGGTGAAGATTACTATGATGTTCTGACGGTAAGTGGAGACCTGGTGACCAATCCAAGGTCCTACCTGCCAGAGGCCCCAAGGGGGAAAGGCAGATTGTGGATGCCAAGAAGATAAGAATTCAGGAGGAGGCCACGCAGGCACTGAGGACAAGGGTGTGTTCTCCATTTGGTCCCTGTTCTTTCTAGACCCTTACAGAGTAGGTCCACAAGGAGCCCAGAGTGAAGTAAGGGATGGGTCTCACCTCTGGGTCTCCATTGGTTGCCAGATGAGCCCCCACAGTGCCCCCTCCTCAGTCTCCACCTTGCACCTTGTGGATGCCTCTACTTCTATAGGTAAATAGGAGGCCAATGACAGACAATCACATCGGATGGTGTCTTGAGGCTGGACTCTTGTCTGAGATGTAAGTTGTTCTGTGGTTATAAAACAGCAGGAACTAACAGCATCAATTTTCAAAAAGGATCCATCATTCTTTTTTCCCCAGTTACATGCAAAAACAAGTTTCAACGTTCACATTTAAAACTTTTCATTCTGAATTCTTTCCCTTCCACCCATCCCCTTTTTGAGAAAGCAAGTTTTTTCTTCTTTTATGTGAAATAGCTTAATCCATTCTGATCTCCCCCTTTCCTTTTCTCCCAGTCATAAAAAACATTACCACAACAGTCATGTTGTAAAAGTAAATAAGCTCCCCCCAAAAAGAAAAACCTCCAGAAAAATACAGTGAAAAGAAAAAAAAACCTGCTTCAGTCAGTCTCCAGACCCCCTGAGATCTGTCCTTGGTGTGGAGAACATTGCTGAGGAGAGGCAGGTCCTGCATAGTGGATGGTTATTTGCTGCTACTCTGTAGCCAGTTCAGTTCTTCTCCCTGATACTTTGTATCTAGTCATTGCTTGTTGATTCTACTTTGTATCTAGTTCATTGCCTGGTTGCAACTGAAAACGTCCTGTTCAGCATTGCCCATAACAGACCACCGGTTCATCTCTGTTCAGCCCGGCTGGGCCTCCCCTCAACCTCCAGCTCCCCACCTCCAGAAGACAGTGCTATAACTATTCCTGTACCTGGAGGTCCTTTTCCTTCCTGTTTCTCCTCTCTTCTCCAAGATGGACCTGGCAGTGGCATTGCTAGGTCAAAGGGCAGGTATGGTTTTATAGCCCCTTGGGCAGAGTTCCAAATTGCTCTATAAAATTCTGGAATCCTTTCACAGCTCCTCCAACAGTAGTACACTGATGTCTCATTTTCCCAACATCACCTCCAACGTTGGTCATTTTTTATCCTATTAGCTAACTATATTTCCCTCCATTCTATTCCCCTCACCCCCATCTAGTCAATTCTCTCTCCATTCAGCCTGTCTCTACTCAAAAAGTCTTTTCATCTGACTACCCCATCCCACAATCTTCCCTCTCATCTATCACCTAGCCTTTTTTTCCCCCTTTCTATACCCCCTTTCTCCCATCCCTTTCCTAATTTCCTCTAGGTTAAGATAGATTTCTTTAGCCATTTGAGTGTGTTATTCCCTCTCTGAACCAATCCCAAAGAGAGTAAGACTCACTCACTTCCCCCTTCTTCCACTCCACCGCAAAAGCTTTTTCTTGCTTCTTTTATGTGAAATAGCTTAATCCATTCTAATCTCCCCCTTTCCTTTTCTTCCAGTACATTCCTCTCTTACCCATTAAGGTAGGTAACTCCATCTTTTCAATATATCTTAAATATTCAACTCCTACCTGTGCCTTGTCTAAACTAAATTATGTTCTTCTCTATTGCCCTAATAAATGAGAAAGTTCATGTAAGTTAACAGTATCATCTTCCCATATAGGAACATAAACAGTTCAGCATAATTGAGCCCCTTAAGGTTTGCCTTTCCTGTTTACCCTTTTAATGCTTCACTTGAGTCTTATATTTGAAGATTAGATTTTCTGTTCAGCTCTGGTCATTTTTTTCAGGAAAGTTTGAAAGTCCCCTGTTTCGTTGAATGTTCACCTTTTCCCCTGAAAAAGGATGTTCAGTTTTGCTGAGAATTGATTCTTGGTTGTAATTCCAGCTCTTTTGCCTTCCGGACTATCATATTCCAAGCCCTATGGTCCATTAATCTAAAACTGCTAAATCTTGTGTTATCCTGACTGTGACTCTATACTTGAATTATTTCTTTCTGACTGCTTGCAATATTTCTCCTTGACTTGGGAGCTCTGAAATTTAACTAAAATATTCCTGGCAGTTTTCATTTTGAGAACTCTTTCAGATGTGATCAGTGAATTCTTTCAGTTTCTATTTTATCATCTGCTTCTACAATATCAGAGCAGTTTTTCTTGATAATTTCTTGAAAAAGGATGTCCAGGCTCTTTTTTCTTTTTTTGGTAATAGCTTTTAGGTAAACTAATAATTTCTAAATAGTCTTTCCTGGATCTGTTTTCCAGGTTAGTTGTTTTTCCATTGAGCTATTTCACATTGTCTTCTAATTTTTCATTCTTTTGGTTTTCTTTTGCTTTTTTTTGATTTCTCACAAAATCATCAACTTCCCTTTGCTTCATTCTATATTTTAAGATAGTATTTTCTTCAGTGAGTTTTTGTATCTCCTTTTCTATTTGGAAAATTCTGCTTTTTAAGGCATTCTTCTCATTGACTTTTTTGGATCTCTTTTTACTTTCTACCCAATCTGGTTTTTTTTAAAGATGATATTTTCTTCAGTATTTTTTTGTGTCTTCTTCACCAAATGATTGACTTGATTTTCATGATTTTCCTGCATCACTCTCATTCTCTTCCTAATTTTTCCCTTATTTGATTTTTGAGCTTTACCATGGCCTGTGACCAATTCATATTTTTCTTCAAGGCTTTGGATGTACAAGCTTTAACTTTGTTCTTCTGAGTACATTTTTGATCTTCACAATCATAGAAACTTTCTGTAATCGAATTTTTTTTCTTCTGTTGTTCATCCATTTCCCCAGCCTATGACTTGATTTTAATTCTTTGTTAAGGTGGGGCTCAACCTCCAGTGTAGAGAACATATTGTTCCAAGCTGTTGTGGTTTTTTTGCAACTGTTCTCAAAGATACTTCTAGGGTCCTGCAAGTTTTCAGTTCTTCCAAGGTCTTCTGAGAAGTTTATACCACTCTCCTAGTGTGCTGTGGTCTACAGATCTAGAACTATGGGGAGGGTACCTGCTCCTCTGTAGCAGTAAACTCTGTTGTGCTTCTGCTCCTCTTCCTGGTACTGGGACCCCAGGCTGCCACCCAGATCTGAGTATTGGCAAAGCCACAGAGTCTTGTCTCAGGGATAACAAAGAGATCCCTGTAGTCCCCTTCTGACCCCCATACCAATTGTGGGTTGAGACCTATGGAGGCAGCTGATGATGATGATGATTATTCAGTGACTTCCAAGACCTTCTCCTGGTCTGCTGGGATTGGGTCTGTGCTTCTGAGGCCTGCACTGGACTATGATGCTCCTCTCTCACCTCAGTGCTACTAACCTTCCAAATTGTCCTTGGCAATCCCTGGACTTAGAGATCTAGAAACACCACTGCTACCACACCCAGTCGCCCAGTTGTCCCAGGACAGCCCAGGCCGCAATGCAGGTCTTTTCTAACCCTGGAGCAGCAGACCCTCCCACTGATCTTCCAAGTTCTCTTGGGCAGGAAGATTGTTTCAATCTTTTTGTGAGTTCTGCCTTTCTAGAATTTGGGTTAGAGTCATTACTTAAAGATATTTGGGGGGCGGCTAGGTGCTGCAGTGGATAAAGCACCGGCTCTGGAGTCAGGAGTACCTGGGTTCAAATCCGGTCTCAGACACTTAATAATTACCTAGCTGTGTGACCTTGGCAAGCCACTTAACCCCATTTGCCTTGCAAAAACCTAAAAAAAAAAGATATTTGGAGTGGTTTGGAGGAGAATACGAGAGAGTCCCAGTCTTTACCTTCATCTTGGCTCCACCCCAGGATCCATCACTTTAACACCCTCCAGACCTCCAGGGCTGTGTTGAGGAAGAGAGGATGCAGCCTCAGCCTTGCTGGTCTCCCTCTAGCCTTTGGCTCCATTAAAGGACCCAAGATGGGGGTCATAGCCAGTGCTGATGACAAATTTGAGGGCCTCAAGGCCAGCACTGTGAGAATTAGCAAAAGAGATTACTCCTTTTTGCCACTGTCATGACCTCTGAGACCTCTGCAGAGCAAGAAGGACACCCAGGAAGAAAGCAGCTGCAGCAGCTTCCTTCATCTCAGATGCCAAGAACATGAAGACCTAACGGACTAGAGAGGCCTGCTCTGTCAGCCCCCTTCCAGCCCTTGCTCCTCCCATGTTCCCCCTTCAGCTCTCCTGTGCTCCCCTCTGCAGACTTTCCATGCTCCCCCTCTTCTCCCATGCACAGCAGGACCTTGTAGTAGACCCTTGGACTGTCAGATATCTGTGCCCATGGGTGACCCATGCTTCAGCAGATAACAGGTCCAAACCTTAGAGAGAGAAAATCCAGGGCTGGGCCTCAGGATCCTTGGCATCTGGCCCCTGCAGACCCTTTATGCTGCCATTGGGTTTTTCCAATGGTTCTGAAATGTCTTTGGAACCTGCCAACCTTCTCATGTAGAAGAGTTGGGTTTTCCCCAAGTCTTCTCATGTCAATAGCAGGGGGCTCAGAGAGAATATCAGGCCCCCATATTTGACCCTGGAGTCATTAGGAGCCCCCAAAATTTCCCAAGTGGAGGAGAGATATGGTCATAGCAATACTGTGAGAAGGTCCCTTTGGCATCCAGATGCAGGGATGGGAGGCAAGGGGACCACTGAGGAGGTTGTCATCATAGCCCAGGTGAGCAGAGATAGGGACCTGAGGCAAAATGTTATAAAGGTATAAGGGAGCCTTGGGAAGAAATCCAATAAGGGTGGTGAGTGCAAGAGAGGAATTAAAGGTAAGGCTGAGGAGTGGTACTCATGCAAGCCATAGAAAAGGTTGAGGAATGAGAACATCATGGACATCCAGGTGGCACAGTGGATAGAGCTCCTGGCCCAAAGTCAGGAAGGAATGTCAGAGTTCCAATCTGGCCTCTGCCACTTTATAGCTAAGTGACTCTGGACAAGTCACTTCACCCTGTTTGTCTCAGTTTCCTCATCTGTAAAATGAGCTGGAGAAAGACATGGCCAACTGTTCTAGTATCTTAACCAAGAAGTCCCCAAATGGGGACATGACTCTACATCAGCATCAGGCTCCAGGCCTGCTCCCCCCAAAATAAAAAGGGATGGGACTTTTTCCAGCTTAGCTCCTTTTAATTCCCTTGATACCATGTGTTTTTTCCATGTAACAAATGGATTAGTATCTGCTTGCATGTGGCCCATTGAAGGTGTCTGGGTTTCTTCGGCAGGTGACAGCAGCTCATGGACTTTGCCATTTGCTTGGGTACAAGCACGGCACACTGGCAGAATGGCAAGAGGTAGGTGACAGAGGTCCAGGTCCCACAATTCCTCAACTCCTCTGTAGACCCTGGCTCAAGAAAAACCCTTTAAACAAAAACAGCATATTGCACTACCCAAGAGGTTAACCTTTCTCTAGAGGTGTCTTCCACATTCCTTCTCTTTGTAATTCTGTGGGGGGGGGGGGTCCTGGGAGAGAGACTCCCCAGCCTTTATTGTCATTGTTGTCATCCTTGGCTTGAGGGACTGTCTGTGGGAAAGGAGCTCCTGACCGAAGAGCCAGGAACCAAATCGAGGTGGCTCAAAATATGTTGGCGCCTGTCAGCAGGAGGCAGCATCCAAGGTCACTATGGCTCCCCAGGAGCAGCTTTGGGACTCCCAGGGGCCCCCCTCTAGGCTGGCCTGGCACCATCTCACATGTAGAGAGTTCAATTTGGGAATAAAGGTAGTTACAGAGGAGACACAGAATGTAAAATTCCATTCTGAGAAGGAAAACCTCTTTAATGAAAGATAAAATGGCTGAAATAAAGTGCTGGAAGTCACCAACTTCCAAAGCAGCCATGGCAGGAGCCAGGGAGCCATGAGGCCCAAAACCAGACCGGGTCACACTTAATGTCAAATCTGCTCGAGATGCTCCATCTCTTGAGCCTGCTTTACCCACCTCCACACAGGAGCACTGTCCATCTTGTAATCAATGAAACATGCTGCCCTCATAGAAGGTTCTTAAGCTTTCTTCCTGCCTCTTCTTTAGATGTACCACAAAGAAAAGCTCACTCTGGAAGCACTGAACAGGATTGCTGGGACCAATCTCCAGCCACTGACCAAGAAGCTTTTTGAATAATCACCCCCCCCCCCCCAAAGAAACTAGTCTAGCCTGGAGCTCAGACCCAGAAGGCCAGAGAGAGCTTTCAGGATGCAGAGTGACCAGAAGAGAAGGGTGGGAAGAGACGCCAGACTTGGATGAGAAAGGAAATCAGAGAAGTGGAGGGAAGCCAGGGGGGAGAGGTGCTCCCCCAAAACGGCTGGGGCCTGGACAGAGGAGCCCTGTCAGCTCGGGCCAGCCATCTGACCACAAGGGTGTCCTGTGAGCCCCACCTTTCCCCAGATAGGTAAGAATATTTCTCAGGACATTGTCTCCTGCATCAACACTTGTGAGCCATTGGGACCTAAGTCCTGCTGGTCAGGTGTCCCCTAGCCTCAATGGGCCAGCGGAAGCCCCACTGCCCATGACTGCAGGAGAGTTCCTCCAGTGGTAGCCACTGGATAGAGGACAGTCCTGAGGGCCGCTTCAGACTTCAACCATTCAGGAGGACTTGGACGTGGTATCTCTGGAGATGGTGGCAGCACACCTGTGACCCCAGTAGCTGACATAGGACACAGAAGAAAGGGGCGGGAGCTTTCAGAGCTGAAGGGAAGCTTTGAGGGCCATATGGCCCAATCCCCTCATTTTGCAAGCAAAGAAACCACAGCCCACCCATATGACGAGAGGTTTACCAGAGATCACAGAGGCAGAAGCAACAGTGCCAGGGGTGGGAAAATGCAGGACCGCATTGTCCAGTGAGTTGATCATTTTGCAAAAACAACAAGCTTGACCCAGGCACGGAGGACCCAGAGACCAGGTGCTGTTAGGGATTTTAATCAAATCCCAGGGTCTCATGGGAGACCCTGCATCAGTCAAAAGCTAAATGTCTTTCAGTCTGCTCAGGTGACCAAGCCAGGGAAAGGCTGCGTGTGAAATTTTAATATGAGGATTGTTTGGCACGGGCAGCATTTAACTTGCCACCTTGTCTTTATTCCCAACTGAATACAGCATCACAGTCGCACGGATGTTTATTAGGGGCAGTCAGGCTTCAACACGAATGGGGCTATTAATGTCAAAGCTACAAATCTCTCAATTCTATGAAGCAGTTTGAGGAAGGAGAACGTGACATTAAAGCTTTTCACACATTTCTTAAAATTCATCCCACTTGAGTCCCTTTTTTCCTTTTTCTTCACAAAATCAGAGGTCTCCCAAGTCTCTCAGAGTGGACAAGTGGAACTGATAAATCTCATCTTCATCCTTGGTGGTTTTAATGAGCTTTTCTAAATACTTCAGTTTTTTCCAACAGAATGGCGTCAGCCTTCTCCACAGAGGGCTTGGCTTCCAACCTTGTAGCCTATTGGGGAAGAAGAAAGGAATAAGTGAAAGAGCTGGGCAAGGGGCCCAAAGATCCCAGAGAGCTTGGGTTCAGAGACAGCATGCCCAGCACTGGGAGCTAAGGATGGACTGGTTGGGCACCTTTGTGCCAGAGCAAGTAGGTGGCAAGACCTGAGTGCCTCTTTTTTTAATTTAAATATGTTCAAAAATCCATAGAAATGTGACAGTGGCAATAAAATTGCATTTTAAAATAGCATTCCATGTCTTCTTAGTAGTCATTTTCACATTAGAGTTGCCACATATTTAGTGACAGAGTAGACATTTGACTAAATATTTAAATTTCACAAACAAGAGTTAATAGTTGTTATGCTTCTAAAATTAATAAGAATAAAAACAGCTTAGCCACCCCCAGCCAGGCTCCAGAACTAGACTATTGCTACATAAAACCACTAACAAATACTTGATAAATTAAGAATTTTTCACCAAAGCCAGTTAGCCACCAAGAAGAATGTGGACACTAGCACTGTGGCCTCCCAGAGAGGATGCAGTAGTCCTGTTCCTTGGCCCCATTTTTGTTGTTTAACAGTGGAATGTGTACTGTGCTTCCTATGACCCAACACCTCCAAGTTTGTTCACAGAGGGCAGAAATAGAAGGAGACATCAAAGAGCAAAGCGGCCCATGTCTGAACCCTGCGTGTTCACCATTATGTGAAGATTGGACAATAACACCACAGGGGAGAAAGCTGAAGACCAGGGCCCAGAACCACTGCAGTGAAGCCCCTCTTGAAAGACTCAGGAGCTCTCAGCTGGTGTCTCTGCCCTCCCTTGAGAGCGTTCTCTACAAACCAACATCCTCTTGAGGCAGTGGCCCTGCAGACCCTGCTCACCTAAGAGTGCTCTGGGGTGGAGGAAGGGAAATGGCCAGACAGTGGAGGTCTTGGCTCAGCCAGCAGCAGAGCTGGTCCTCAAACCTGAAAACAAGGGTGGGCTGAATGGAGTTGTGGACACTCTCACAGGTCACTGTGCCTCCCTCCCACATTTTCTTTCCCCTCTTGGGCCCAGCAGTTTAGAAGGCCATGGCCTGGAGGTGTTGGATGACAAGCAGAGGAGCTATAAGTGGCCCTAGCCAGGATAAACTCTGGGGAGGGGGCCACAAATCTAAGAGGAGCTAGGACCTTGTCAGGTTGCTCTGATACCCTTCCTCAGGGGTTGCTCCCCATTAGGTGCTTCTGCCTCTGGCTCTCTGACTGCTCTGCTGCTGACCTCAAGACCCCAGAGCCAACTCACTGCCCATTATTGTTCCCTTCCAAAGTCTACTCAGGGGCCCCCTCCCAGATCCCCACATCTATAGACCAGTACATCTCCTGAGGGAAAATTGATGCTACTCCTGTCATCACATCCCAGCGCCAGCACCAGCACCATACCTGGTAAAAGGAGGAGCTAACCCAGTATGGACGGGACTGTAGCTATTTCCACCCCCACAGGCCTGCTAACCAGACTTCAGGGTTAAGTCTGGCTCTGGCCCCTTTGCCAGTAGTCACTTTCTGCTTTCCTCCTCCCTTTGTATGGTACTCAGCAGATGCTCCAGGAGGCCTTTCTGCAGGAAGGGCACATTAGTCCAGATGTTGGTCCTACCAGGAAGAGGAGAGGTGCCTGCAAAATAGTCCTCTTCCAAGATGGAGGACACTCTTGGGCTGACCTAGAAACCAAATCCAAACCGTTTATAGCAGGAAGCCACAAGAGGGAAAGCAATTTCATAAGTGCTTCTCTCAATGTCTATTAATGACAAAAAAAAATTGGCTTTATTCAGGGTGATTAACTCTGATAATGCAGGAAAAGCTTCCTAGCATCCTAAGAGATGTCTCAACAGCTTCCAGCGGTGTTGGGCCCCCTTCTTTAGAGGTTTCAAGTAGATTCTGGATGGCCACTTTTGGGATGGGTTATATTATGAGGTTCCTTAGACTGGGAGTTGGACCAGCTGGACAAATCCTTTCCAATTCAAATTCTGTAATTCTGAGAAATTCAGAATTTCCTGAGTGCCTTGGGAGTCAACTGGTCAACAGTTTCTCCAATTAGAGGGGGAAAAAAGAGGGGAAATCAGAGAGCTATCACTAAACACTATGACCCTAAGAAGAGTTCCAGAGCCAGTCTGTAGAGGTAATCCTGTTGTCTTTCTAAGGGGTGACACATCACCATCAATAATGTCTCTGGGGCGGCTAGGTGGCGCAGTGGATAAAGCACTGACCCTGGAGTCAGGAGTACCTGGGTTCAAATCCGGTCTCAGACACTTACTAATTACCTAGCTGTGTGGCCCCATTGCCTTTGAAAAACCTAAAAAAAAAAAAAAAAGAAAAATAATGTCTCTGACTTTATCTATATTTGGATAATTCTTCTTTATCACACAAACTTCCCAGAAGCATCAGCCCCCTCACCATTCAGGATTCTCCCTCTGAGTTCATGGCTTGCTTCCATAACGTCTGGCAGACAAATTCATTGAAATGATCCTTATAAAAATATACGTTAATCTGCCCGTCACTGGTCATGGCTCCTGCAAAAATACAACAAAGCCAGGCAGAAGGTTCAGCCTTGCCACTCGCTTCATTTTAGTGGGTCAGTACATCTCAAAAATATGATTAGCAAATACTGAGAGCTAGAGCTGGTCACTCTCCTCATTTAGGGATGTTTTTAATTAAATTTTTTTTAATCCACAAAATTTGCCATTTCTCCCTCCCTCCAAACTGAGAATAAAAGAAAATCAAAAACATATAGTCAAGCAAAATCAAGCTCTCCATTGGCTACACCCAAAGGAAAAAAATGCCCATCTATATACACTGTTAGGTCTGTGTACGTATATAGCATTGTCTGCTCTGAGTCCTTCACCTCACCCCTTGCTCTATTTCCCTGCTGAGCGAAATTTCTTTATCCAATTCTCTGGTGTGTGTTTTTCCTTTGACCTGCTCAGATGAGACTGAGGTTCCAGTGTAAAACCCACCCCTTCCTTGTGCACCCCAACCTCCCTTTTGCCCCACACATCCATGTATTTGCCCTCCCCTCGCTTTCCTTTTGTCTCTTAACATTATCTGGAGGGGCGGCTAGGTGGCTTAGTGGATAAAGCACCAGCCTTGGAGTCAGGAGTACCTGGGTTCAAATCCAGTCTCAGACACTTAATAATTACCTAGCTGTGTGGCCTTGGGCAAGCCACTTAACCCCATTTGCCTTGCCAAAAAAAAAAACCCTAAAAAAAAAACCATTATCTGGAGAGAACAGAAACATTCCCAGGCTGTCTAATCCTCCATGAACCATTATGATGATAGCCTCAGAGGAACACATGAACCATCCCACCAAGGTAGAATCCTGGGTTAGTCATTTATCATTTTGGTTCTCATTTACTTTTCTTCAGATATTCCCTCCAGAGTCCACTTGGCTACTCATGTGGTTTGAAACTTCTTTCATTGGGATGGGGGTAGGGGACAGTAAGCCCATCACCTGTCAACCAATCAACTGTGTTATATGGCAGCATTTCCTTGGTTCCACTTAAGGAGAGGCTCATTCTGGAATTCTCTGTCTTCTCCCCCATCCCCCTCTCCTCACTCCCCACTCTTCAGCTTCCTTTTCTGGCAGTCTTCTCCCATTGGATTGGAAGCTCCTGGAAGGTAGGGATTGTCTTTCTTTGTCATAGTTGCACCCCCAGTACTTAAAGACAGAATAAATGCTTAACAAATATTTGTCTGTTTGATGTTTTTCCTCACTTGTGAGTTTGACCTTCAGAGTTTCTATACTACTCATTATTGGGATCTGTTCACATCTAGCCTTAGACATTTCCTGTGTGACCCTGGGCAAGTCACTTCACCCTGTTTGCCTCAGTTTCCTCATCTATAAAATGAAGGAAAGGCAGATCACTCCAACATTGTCAAGAAAACTCCATGAAGAGTCAGCCACAACTAAACAACCGAACAGCAATCAGCCAGCAAGACTTTAGCAGCCTTTGATCTCCTCCTCCTCACAACTCTCAGCCCCTCTAATGAGGATTTGAAACTATAAAGGACAGGTCTGCATTTAAGAAGAGAGCTTGGATCAGCTGTCTTCTCATTTCTCTCCTGGCTACAAGACTGTGAGATTTCTCTGTTGTTTCCAGCAAGTTCCTTAGTGGAGCCTCTTCTCTCCCTTCTCCCACCCCCTTCAGCTTCCCCTAATAGATTGTAAATTCCCCAAGGATAGAGACTGTCTTTTTTTCATCTTTGTATCCTGGGCCACACTGCAGACCTTTAATAAATGTTGTTGACTACAGACTTGGTGGCTGCTAAATCCTGTGTGATCCTGCTGTGGCTCCCCAGCCCTGGAAGTCCTTCTGGCAAGTCATTTAACCCTGCCCACCCTGTGTCCAGGGTCATCTCTAGTCATCCTGTTCCTCCAAGCTCTCAGTGACAGCTTGGCCAGTCACCAGCTCAGCTGGACCCAGCTAGCTTTCAAAGTTCCCCGAGTCATGGGAAACAGGGCAAAGTCTGGTCTCAGCTTCCCTGGTCTGAACTAGATTTGGGTCCAGGCGACAGTGGCCACCTCTGTGGTCTGGGATCCCTGCCTATACTGTTCCCCTATGGACTTCATATTGGGCTGGAAGCTGGAGATGAGACCCTGCTCTGCTCCTGAGGTCCAGATCATATCACTGCTGCTGGTGCAGAGGCTAGGGATAGGACCACCACTCCTCACCCTGTAGTGCCACCCAGGCATGTATCTGCCCTGTTTCTATGTCCCAGAACTGGGGAGTGGGCAACAAACTGCCAGTTGGCCTCTGTTGCCACACCCTGCCTTGAGTCTGAACCTCAACTTGCCCTTGGGCAGTCCCCAGATACTACTGCACAGTGCTTGTGGGCCAGAATAGGCTCACTATGACTTGTTCTTGGAGCTCCCCAGATGCTGCATTTCCTTAATCTGTTGGGGGGCAGGGTGAGGAAATGGATTGTAGCTCATTCACAGCCCTACTATTCCACCATCTTGGCTCTGCCTCCTAATTTTTTACAAGAGGATAATCTCAGCAAGTTCCAAAGCCAAAGTTAGCCTTTGGCTAGAGCTTCCAGTGGCAACAAAAGGACAAGAAATTCCATTGTCCTGCCTTGGTCCCAGGTTGAACCTGCCAGCCCCTTCACTGTAAGACTGATTCCTAAGCAGAGTGGCCAGAACCCCAATGCTAGGCCACCCACACTTCAAGGTTACATGGAGGTTAGAACATGTAATTCCACCTCCCCACCTTAAGGTGGGCTCCGTTCTCAATGTTCATTTCTGAGTCAATAGTTTGAAACCTGGAATGCCTTTTCCCATTGGAAAAATGTTACAAATGGTCATTAGATTCATAGACCACCCCACAAAATTCTAATCACTCCAGTGGACCAGTATCATGATATAGGGACTGTTGAGGGGACAGCAGGTGAGGTAGAGCTAAGTGTCCAGGTGCAAATACTTAGCCCTTCCACATTCAGAGGTGAGGCTCAGTTCTACCTCACCTGCTGCCCCTCACCTCATGACTGCTACAAGGGTCCTAAGAGAAGACCTGAGGCTACCAGATCACCCCACAAAATCCTATTTACTCTGGTGGACCCTCATTACAATAGTCCTAAGAGAAGACCTAAAGCCACCCAGGACTCTGGATTTCTCCCTCCTGAGCTTCTCTGAGCTCACACCCCACCCCCAACCTGCCCTGGGAGAGCTCCCAGGGTGGACTGGTCAAAGAGGTGGCAGCAGCAACAGGGATCCTAGTAAATCAACCACCCTTTTAGGCAGGTCTTCTGCCTGGATTAGAGTTTATCTAATCAATGGAACCACAAGGATATTATCAAGTTGAATCCCAGACCATAGTGGATGGAGCCCAGGAAAGAAAAGGTTGGAAGGTAGAAAAGGCCAGTTGTTAAGAGTCTTATGAGCATGGAAATCTATTGAACATGATTGTGTGTGCCTAGCCTGTATCAGATTGCTTGCTGTCATGGGGGAAGGAAACAAAGGGAGGGAGAGAGAAAAATTTCCAACGATAGACATTGAAGTAAAGTTGGAATGTTGTTGGATGATCAGCCATGATGGCTGCAGCTCCTCTCACTTCAGAACTCAAGGACAGTTCTAAAAGATTTGTGATGGACAATGTCATCCACATCCAGAGGAAAAGCTTTGGTGTCTGAGTACAGACCAAAGTGTACCATTTCCACTTTTTAAAATGTGTTTTTTTTCTTTTTTCTCATATTTTCCCCTTTAGTTCTGATTCTTCTTTCATAATATGGCTAATGTGGAAATATGTTCAACATGATTGTGCATGTAAAACATGTCATGGGAAGAGGGAAGGAAGGGAAGGAGACAGAAAAATGTGGAACTTAAAATTGTACAAAAAGATGAATTTTTTAAAAAAGAAAAAATGTTGATTGAGGGGAAAATAAAAGGATCTTACACTTGCTCTTAGAGGTGCCAGGGAACCAGTGATTGCAGGAGAAGTGTGGGGGGAAAGAGAGCAAGGCAAGGTTGACATGAGAAAGCTGAGAATGGAGGAGGGACTAAAGGTAAGTAGACCCACCCACAACTATTGCAGTTGTCCAGGCCAGAGGTAGGGAGGGTCTGCACCAGACTGGGGGCTTTGCGAGTAAAGAGAAGGGGTGCTGGGAAGACTTGATAGGTGAGAATGACCTTGAGGCTGGGAGCTTGGGGGGCTGGGAAGATGGAGGTGCCCTTGGTGATAAAAGGGAGGGTCATGAGTTAGTGTTAGAGATGCCTGCATAATATTCAGCATAAATATCCAAAAGGCATCTGGTGATGTGGGAATGGAGGACAGTGAGGAGGGGGCCCAGTCAGAATGACCCTGTGGAGGACCAGCCAGAATGGCCCATGGAGCCCAGCCAGACCAACCCTGTGGGGGGGGGGGGTCCAGTCAAAGTGACCCTGCAGGGGTAGCTAGGTGGCATAGTGGATAAAGCACTGGCCCTGGAGTCAGGAGGACGTGAGTTCAAATCTGGCCTCAGACACTTAATGACCTAGCTGTGTGGCCTTGGGCAAGTCACTTAACCCCATTTGCCTTGCAAAAAAAAACCCCTAAAAAACAAAGTGACCCTGACAGGGCCCAGTCAGAATGACCCATGGGGCCCAGCCAGAGTGACCCTGTGGGGGACCAGTCAAAGTGACCCATGGGGGCCTGGTTGGGGCCCAGCCAGAGTAACCCTGCAGTGGCCCGGCCAGAGTGGCCTTGGCCTTGACCAGAGCAGCCTCCGGCCTCTCTCACCTGCCCTGGTCCCTCACAAGGACTGGCTCCCCCAGAGCTTGGCCTGCAGCACCCCCTGCCTGCACCCTGCTCCCCCATTTCTCAGAGAGGAACACTGGGAATGCCTGCCGGTGTCTCAGGGGAGGTCATGGCCTCAGCGCACCCAACTCAGGCTTGCCCCTCCCTCACCCCACAGGGCCAGACCCCTCCCCCATCCCCTCCAGGACCGCTGGGACCTACCCTGGGCCCAGAGATATGAGCAGCTGCTAGACCACCAGGTGTCCCAGGGGCACACCTTGCTGGGAGGAGAGGGCAGGGGAGGGGGTTAATGTCAGGACTGGCAGCTGGGGCTGGGGGGTTGCAGGCAGGGTCAGAGGAGGCAGAAACCACTCCCTTGTGGACCCTGCAGACCCCTGAACTTGCCCCAGTGAACTCAGAAAGAAGGGAGCAGCATGGCCCTCCACTCAGACTACCAACTCAAGAAGGGGAGGGAGGGGTCTTACAAAGGGGAAAGCTTTCCAGAGGTGAGGAGGCAATGGCTGCAGGGGAGAACCTCCAAGAGGCAACCCCCCAAGGTCACTTCCCACTGTTTTTGGCCTCTTCCTGCTTCCCTGCCTCGTTCCATAGATTGCCCGCTGCCAAGCACCAAGGCTAGCAGGCAGGCCTCAGGCTGCCCAGAATAGAGCCATTTTGGGCTAGGTCAGTAGGGCCTCCTCCAGCCTCCTCCTCTTGTTCCTGGCCTGAATCCTCTCTCTATTGGGTGGTCCAGACACAGGGACCCAGTTGGTGGCAGTCACCTCCCATCTCTGGGGTTCTTCAGTGGTCAGACGTGGTCCAGGGGCTCTGTGACCTGGGAGGGCCACCCCCCCAGCTCCACATCTGGGGTCTCGTTGGGCCAAAAAGTGGCCCCTTATGTCACGGACAATCATCCCATAGGTCTGGGCCAAGGAAGCTCTTGGTCCACCCTGGCCCTCTGGAGAGCTCTGGACCAGCTGACTCAGCCCCATCGGCTCTGGGAGTTGGTGACTGTCCACTCTGAAGAACTTCTTTTCTTTTTACAAAACAATCGTTATTCTGAGTCAAGTTTCACTTTTGAGGTTTCTAGAGCAATACTTTTTCTTTTGCAAGGTAATGGGGTTAAGTGACTTGCCTAAAGTCACACAGCATGGTCATTATTAAGTGTCTGAGGTCACATTTGAACTCAGGTCCTCCTGACTCCAGAGCTGGTGCTTTATACACTGCACCACCTAGCCGCCCAAGAGCAATACTTTTTAAGATTAAATTATTTCAATCAATAAGAATCTATGGTTTTCTCCTTTCAACCCCCCTCCCCCATGAGAAAAAGAAAAGAAAACTCTTTTGTATCCATACTCAAGTAAAGCAAATTCCCCCATGGGCTGTGAAGCCTAGTGAGATAGGATGCTCCATCACACTCCAGAACTCAAACCCGGTGCTTGGTTGATCATTACATAGACATCATTCTCTTGGTTCTGCTCTCTTCCCTTGGTTGGTCTAAGTCTTCCCAAGCTTCTCCATCAACTCTTGGAGCATGATGACTTTCCATCATACCTCTCTGCCATCAGGGGCTCGGTCAGCCTTTCTGCATTCACTGAGCACGCCTCAGTTTCCACCTAATTCCTCTAAAAAGTGGCTCTTTTCCCTGATTTTGCCCAAGACCTTGACCCACCCTCCTCATTGACCTTTCAGATCTGCTAACGGGACCTGCTCCAGTTCTATAGATAAGAAAAAACTTCTGCTATGGCTCAGTGGGGTCCAAAGAGGCAGCTTGGTCCAGAGATGAGAGCGCTACATTTGGAGACAGGCCCTGAGTTCCAATCTTCCCCTGCCAGCACTTAAGGGCGCTCACTGGACCTCACCAGTCTGACTTGCCCTCCACTGCAGGGACCACCTCCCTTCAACTCCCTCCCTCCCCTGCAATTGGAAAAACCTGCAAGCCTGGTTGGGCAGTCCCACTGTCTGTCCATCCTCGTGTGAGTGTGTGTGTGTGTCTTGGCTGGGGAAATGAATGCATTAGGAAGTGGCAATAATAATAATCATAATAACCCAGAGCATTGCAGTAAAACCTGAAAAAGCCCAAAGCATGGCAGGCAGAGGGAGCCAAGGGGGCTGCCATTTCACACAACTTGTTGGGACACACAACACTAAGAGCCGGGGTTTCAGGTCACATCTGGTCATTGTTTATTGTTGGGCTCCACATCTTTCCCAGGTCACTGCCAGGACCGAGCTTTGCAGCCAGAACCCACAGACCCCCAGAGCCAGGGCCATCCGTGAGGACTCAGGGCTCCCTCTTGACCTCTTAGGTCATGGAAGCTTCCGACTTTGACCTACACAGTGAAAAGATGCCATTCTTCCAATGTTCATCCATGTGCTGGGGCCTCCCAGCCATGCCACCCCCCCCCCCAGCCTCCTCTTCCTCTGCTCAGACCCCAGGGGCTGCAGATCAGATCCCTGACATCACCCATACCACTACCACCCCCACCCCAATTCAGGAGTCCCTGAATTTTTGCTCTGCTACCCCTTCTATCACATTCACTTTTGGACTGGAGAGTTAGCCAAAAAGAGCCCATTTGTCCCCCAAATTGCTCTGCTGACCCAGAAGACCATCACTCTATCTGATGAAGCTGCCAGTGGCTTGGGGGAGGGGGCGCTGCCTCCACCTGCTGTCTTTGGAGGACAAAGGCCCAAACCAAGGCAAGAAATGAAGCAAGGTTTTCCAAAGTAGCCCTGCTCTGGCCCAACCAAGATGCCCCCTGGGCCTCAGTCCCTAGTCGGCACCCTCCCCTGGGCCTCAGTGATTTGCCCAACCGACCCTGTCTGTTGAACTTCTGGGGATTTTAGAGGGCAAAGCAATGAAGAGTGTCAGCCCATGGAGGGTCCTCTTTCTCTTCCTGTTCCCAGGGCCAGCTCAAGGAGGGGCCCGTGACAGACCCTCATAAGGCATGTTGAAGGAGGGCATTCTGATGGCAAGGACAGCTTCATTGTCCTATTTTGAGGCAGCTTGGTGACGTAGTGGGTAGAGAGCTGGGCTGGCAGTCAGGAAGACCTAGGTTCAAATCCAGCCTTAGACCCTCCCTGATTGGGTGACCCATGTCACCCTGTTTGTCTGCATTTCCTCATCTGCAAAATGAACTGGAGAAGGAAACGGCAAACTGCTCCAGAGTCTGCCCCAGCTGGAGCCAGAGAGCCAGACATAGCAGAAATGCCTCAAAAGCAGCGCATACGGCTCCTGAGAGCCTCTGCCTCCAGAGTGGACAGGAGGATCCAATGAGACAAAAAGGGCAAAGGACTCCCAACACACATGTGTGGCATACAGTAGGTTCTCTATAAATGACTGTTATTATTCTGACTTGTATGCACAGTCTGAAGCACTCTCCTTCTAGAGGAAGTTCTCCAAGCTCTCATGGCCACATGAAAAAATGCTCCAGATCACTACTGAGTAGAGAAGTGCACATTGAAGTGCTCTAGGGTTCTTGACCAGAGTGGAAATGGTAGCAGAAAGGGAGAATGGCAGGGAGGGCCAAGGCCTCTGGGATCTTGCAAGCAGGAGTGACCCTGCCCCACTCCGATGGGCTGCCACAGCCCCAGCCTCCTCCTGCCATTCCTCATCAACTTGCTTGTCTCTTGAAAAAGAAATATTATTTTGAAAAAAGAATGAAGAATGGCAAATGGGTACCCAAGGGCATCATGGGTGAAACTGTGGCATGGTCCAGCCACTCAGGAAAGCAATCTGAACTGAAAGCTATTCAATTTGACCCAGCCATGCCCTTAGGAGAGGGGTACCCCAAAGAGATCCAAGAAAGAGGATAAGGATCCCTATGTATAAATAGATATAAAGCAGCTGTTTGTCATGGCAAAGCATTGGAAAGGGAGGGGATGCCCATCATGGGGAATGGCTGAACAACATCTGGCCTATGAATGGGATGGAGTACTGGAAGAAAGGATGGTTTCAGAGAGCCATCCAATGGGCCTGAACTGATGCAAACAAAGGAGTAAAGGGGAACACATGGCTGCATCTTGGCTTGACCTAGATGGAGCCCTGCTTAGAGCAGTGGTGGAGGTATCTTGGGCAAGGGCAGGACAGACTGGCAGCTCCTTGAGGGCAGGAGTGGCTTCCCACCAACTGTTTCTCTAGGACAGTGCCAGTATGCAGTAGGGGGCTCCCTAAGTGCTCCGTTGAGGGTGTTTTGTCTATACTTGTGACTGACTTTTGTGAAAACTCACCCCTGAATAAAAATGAAGACTCTGGTTTACTTACCAGTGTTAGAGACCTGTAGGGCTTACAAACCTGGGGGCAGACCCGGGAGGGCTCCGGTGGATGCTACCCTTAAAAGAAAGAAAACTCCTAAATGGCCCTGGAACCCACTGTCTCTGGATTCTCCTGCTCCTGCCATCTGGGCCTAGCAAATGAGCAGCTGACAGTCTGAAAACAATCTGTATTTGCAGATCTCATCCCTCAGCACCTAGGCTGGCTATGTCAGGCTAGTTGTTGGCTCAGCTGGACCTGGAGCTAGCATAGACCAGACCCTCCTGTTTCTCTTCTTCCTCCTCTTCCTCCCTTTTGCCTCAGGGGCCCCCAGTCATTTGAGCTTAAGACCCTAGAGCCCCAAGTTCTTCACTCTACTTTGAGCTGTAAAAGAATTTGAACAGAACTCGTCATCAGGAGAGAGGAGATACCAGACCTACCTCATCCACTTGCTAGCTGTCCTTTTATTTCCCTGATCTCAGGTTTCCCTTCTGTAAAATGGGTATCCCCATACTTGGCACCCACCTCTAAGGCTTGGAATGGAGAACTCAAAGAAGAACAGGTCTACAAAAAGCTTTGGGGAAAAAATGTCAGTCGTAATTATGACTGATGGAGAAACAGAGGCTCGGGGCTGAGAACAAAACCCTACTATCCAAGGGCAGGCAGGTGGCATTGGCCCTTGATCTAGACAGGCTTTCCTTTGGCATTCAGAAGCATGCTGGGAAACAGGTAGAGTTATTCTGATTTTAAATGTTTAATGTTTTAAATGTGAGGGAACTGAGTCTCCAAAAGGACAGGTGACTTGTCAAGAATTTGCCTCAAGGAAATCCCAGAGGCAAGTTTAAAAACAGGTCTCCTTGCATCCAAGTGGAGTAACAGATAGGAAACAGGGGATTTAAACCCAAAACTGAGTCTCTATCTGGCCTTTGCTCCCCTTCAGTCCAGAAGGCGGTCACTAGAAATGCTGGGCCAATGAGCAATCCCCATGTCCTTACCCTCCTGCCTCACAAAAGCCTGAGGAAGTGGGGAGAGGGAGCTGGAACTGGATCTCCCCAAATGAGGCAATGCTCCCCATCCCAAGGTCTGGGTTCCCAGAGTGGGCACTTACGTATTGAGGGCAGGCATGGTCGTCGTGGGCCCCATTATGTGCCGGATGGCAGGCTGGAGACTGGTCGGCTGACTCATGGCCGGGGCTGGAAGTAGTGAAGGCCATATGGGGTAGCCCTGAGGGGGCAGGGGGGCAGGGAGAGCTTGCAGACTTGGGGGGCCATAATGGTGATGATGGTGGACTGAGGAAGCCCTTGGCTTTTCAGCACGCAGCACAAACTGTGGATCCTCAGCACATAAAATTATCCAAAATGGTCAAAATTAGTTCTAAAAGGTCCTTCAAACTCCTTTTTCTTGTACTAGCTAAAAGATTTATCAAGAGTCAGTGGGGCCGGGGACCGCTAGGTGGCACAGTGGATAGAGCACCAGCCCTGGAGTCAGGAGTGCCTGAGTTCAAATCCAGTCTCAGACACTTAATAATTACCTAGCTGTGTGGCCTTGGGCAAGTCACTTAACCCCATTTACCTTGCAAAAACCTAAATAAAAAAAAGAGTCAGTGGGGCCCTCCACTCCAGGTGACATGAAGAAACCAGTGACTCAACTGGCCCAAGGGCACCCAAGGAGGCACCACTGACATTTATGAAAGGAGGCTGAGAAGGGAAGGGGTTGGTGTGAGATGCTATGTCCAAATGGGAGCAGGAGCTGGAGGAACTGACCTGTGTCTAGCAGAAGGCTTTCAACTGCCACCCTGCTCTGATTCTAGACCCTCCTGCCAGGGGATTTTGGGCAGGCTGTGTCATCTCTGGGTGACCTGGAATAAGGCCGGGTTGACTTGGATGGTTTCAATCATCCCTTCTAGCCTGTCTGGAACCTTTGACCCTACCTGTGTGACTTTGGACCTGAGCCTCAGTTCTCTCATCTGTAATGACAATGTATCACGCCTAGGTCAGAATAGATAGCACTTCGCAGCCTCCAGGTTCTCTCCATCTCTCAACCAGGAGCCAATGGCCCTGCTTGTCTTAGACCCTTGGCCCTAGAAGTCCAGGCCAGAGCAGCCTAGAGCAGACCCAGAGATGAGGCAGGCTGTCCTTGAATTTGAAGAGTTGTGTTCTGTAGACTCAAGATGACCTTAGACTTCTGAAGGCAGGGCCATTTTTATTTGTCTTTGTAAGTTGGGTGTCTAGTAAAGTCTCTGAAAAATCGCAGGTTTTTAATAACTACAACTGGGTTAAAAATTGCTCATCTTCATATAGAGCTTTATATGAGTCTCACAAAACTCTGGTAAGTAGGAGCTCTTAGTATCCCTGTTTTACAAATGATAAAACTGGGCTACTAGAGGTTCAGTGACTTGCCCAGGATTGCACAGCTAGTGTTTAAAGTGGTATTGGGGAGTACTCCAATTGAAGATATCATGGCATCCCTGGGAAAAGGGATGGGTGGGGAGGAGAGTGCATGTTCAGTAAGCTGGCCACAAGAATGAATTCTTGGGGTTTTCCTTTTTTAGGCTTTTGCAAGGGAATGGGGTTAAGTGGCTTGCCCAAGGCCACACAGCTAGGTAATTATTAAATGTCTGAGGTCGGATTTGAACTCAGGTCCTTCTGACTCCAGGGCCAGTGCTCTATTCACTGCGCCACCTAGCCGCCCCAACAAGAATGAATTCTACCCCCAATCCCCAGTCCTTTAAAGAATGTTACTTTAGGGGTGGCTAGGTGGCACAGTGAATAGAGCACTGGCCCTGGAGTCAGGAGGACCTGAGTTCAAATCCGGCCTCACACACTTAATAATTACCTAGCTGCATGACCTTGTCACTTAACCCCATTGCCTTGCAAAAAAAAAAAAAAAAACTTAAAAAAAAAGAATGTTACTTTGTCTATTTGATATAGTCTTTATGGTACTCAAGAGGCAGCACCAGAATCATGGTAGTAGAGGAAGGGGTCAGGTATGGAGAGAAGAGAATGGAACCACCTGTAAGAGATCAAGGGAATTCAGGGACCCATCCAAGTACCTGGAGAATATTGGGCATAGAAGAAGACAGGGAACATCAGAGGCCAGGTCGAGGCTTAGGAATTAGGACTGTGAGAATATGGGGGTGTTTGAGAATTTGAAGGGAGATTGTCAGTTTGCATTACAAAGACTGGGGTCTGCCTGTATTGAGAGGTATGTTAGTATAAGACAAAGGATTTGGCCTCAACCTGATCAAAACCTGAGATGTGGTCAGGTCTGCCCCAGCTACTTCTATGTTAACCTAGGGACTGTCCTTCTCTTCTGGACATGCTCAAGGAAGTGTATGTTCTTGCTCATTAGTATAATGAGCAAGGTAGGGAAAACATATGGGGATGAATTATATCTATTAGATTGTGACCCCAGCCAATGATTGGCACAAAGGGGGAGGAATAAGCCTTTTAAAGTCATATAAGGCCCAGACTTGCCATGAGAGCTGGCCCTTTTGTTAAGATGTCTTAATAAAAGCCATTTTCATCACTCTGGAGTAAGTATTTACTAGCCAGTGATAAGAGGGTCAGCCAGCATTGAAGGATACTTCCTGCAGAACTGGCCAGAGAGGCCAGCTCCCTGGGCCAATCCCCAAGGGGCAAGAACAAGTTTGGGGGAGTACTGATGACCAAGTCCAGGGAAAGAGAGGAGTCCCCTCATCCAGTCTGGATGTTAGTGTGGGCAAGGTAGGTGGGTAGGTGCTCATGGGGTCAGATGGTGGGCCAGGGCAGTCTTGAGGCACTAGCACTCATACACATACACACACACACACACACACACACACACACAAACACACGCAGACAGATGTTGGTTGGCTGACTTGTCCCTTCCTATCCTAGCTTACCTGGGCTGAGCCTCTCTGACAGGCCTACCTGCTGAGCAGACCGCAGCCAAGGCGTATTCACTTCATGGGAGGGATTGGGTGGTAGGATTTTCAGCATCATATTCTGCATAACGATCTGGTGCATCTGTGCATTCTGCATCAGCATCATCTCTACCATGTCTGGGACAAGAGAGACCCTTGGGGTCAGGAACAGAGACAAAGAAGAAGAGAGAGGGAGGGATGGAGGACTAGAGATTGACAGGCAGCAGCTTACCTTCCTTGATGCTTCCTGACCTTGGAGTAGGGTAGGCCTGGGGTGGGGGGATCTGAGTGATGAGGGGTTGCTGAGGCAGCTGCTGGATGATAGTAGCCGGTGGCTGTGGTACCTAGGAGTGCCCAGATGGTCAGAGAGGTTCAAATGAAGGTTTCCACCTGAAGTCTCTCCTGTCTTCCTAAGCCTGTTATCCCTCCAATTCATGCTGCTCCTCCTGGAGCCTCCCCCAGGACTGTGATAACATAGAGGTTGGAAGACCCAAGGACTTCACAAGCCTTCCTAGGAATGGAGGACTTCGAAGTGAAAGGGACCACCTGGTCCCAAGCTCCATTTCACAGAGGAGGAAAACAAGGCACCAGGAGCAAGCCCCAAGACTCCCAAGCACAAAGTGGCAGAGCTGGGCCCCACACCTCTGTGGGGGAGGAGGGTCCCTAAATGGCATCTCACCATAAAGACAAGCACTGAGCCTTACCCTAGGAGATGGTTCCCATATGTTCCCTGCTTGGCTTGGTTCAGCTACAAGTTCTTTTCATCCCATCTTCCCCAGCTTTGGAGGGGCCAGTTCCTTCTGCTTCCAGGTGGAGCCCCTTCTCAATAGCAGCCTCTCAGAACATGATACCCTCCCCCACAGCCCCCCAATGCACTTGCCCATCCTATATCCTTCCATGGGAGGCTGGTGTCCTCAGGTAGTGCCCACCAAGAGGGCCACTCCCAAGAGTGGGGCCCTGGTCTATTTCCACCACCTACCCACCCCAGCCCTAGTAGAATGTTGTTGTCTGACACATCCAAGAGAAGAAATCTTATTGGAATGGATCAATGTTTAGATTAAATTCTTGCTGGAGGCCACCTCCACCCAAGTGATTTCCCCAGATGTTAGCACCCACCCCTAAATTATTTGCTTTTACTTCCCAGGTATTTTATTTCTTTAAATTTAAACTGTAGTTTTCAAGCTCCCTGAGGCCAGGGAGTGGTTTGCCCTGGCCTTCTATACACTGTGCCTAGCTGCTAGCTGATTTTCAAAGATGAGTTTGTGAGGATTCAAAGGAATTTCCCACCAGATAAGAGAAAACTTCTTGTGGTTTGTGCTTTTTCAAAGAAGACCCTGAGATTAGAGAGGTGATGCCATGACATACAAGTGAATTGAACTGAAGTAAGGGGGGCTGTGCAAAGTCCCCAGTCTCACTTTCTCCTCCTGAGCCCTCATTGGCAAGATAAGGAAGGTCTTTCCCAGGTCACAGCTTTTCTAACAATCCCTTAGATTAGGTGAGAGAGATAAGGCAAAGAGGTCAAGAATGACCAAGTCCACAAAGGAAGGACATCCATGAAGGAATTGGGAATCTTCTCCCAGGAGAAAAATAGAACTTAGGAGGAATGGGACTGGCTCTAGAACATTTGAAGAGCTGAGATTTGGCCCTGGAGGGCAGGACCAGGAGCAATTGAGGTGGGGAATGGCCCTGGAGGCATCAGCAAAAACTTTCTCAGGAATTCCAACTGATCCAAAGAGAAGAGGCTGTCTTAAGGAGACTATGGATTCTTCCTCCCTGGAAATCTTCCAGTTAGAGCCAGAGAGAGGTATGGGTGGAGGGGTGGGGATTCCTTTCAGGTCCAGCTCTCCCATCTTGACATTCCAGAATTAATACCAAGACAGGATGCACTTCCATTCTCACTGCATCACAGTAGTCACCCCTTCTTAATTGGGACAATTTTGTGAGAAGGGACAAAATTGAGGATAATTGGATGAGAGATGGAAGAGAATCTGCCCCTACGAAAAGAGGCATCATGAGAGTCAATATGGTCTAAGGATCTTCCTTCCTCCCCTCCCCCATTTAATTTAGATGTGATTGCTAGGACTTTAAAATTAAAAACTTTCTTCCTCCCTCTCTCTTTTCTTCCCTTTCTCCCTTCCTTCCTGGTCCATAGGGTATCCCAGCCTTAATCAGTGGGTGCTCTCCCCAAAGGAAGGTGAATTTTAATCTCTGAAACCTGGCTAGGTAACTAAGGGTTTACAGGCCCCTAATTACTCTGGCTCTAATTGATTGACCAACAATAGGTCCCAGGCCAAGCCCCACTTGGTTATTGTCTGGGTCCGGATTGGCTCACACTGAAAATAAATAGCAATTGTTTCTGGTTTGGTCAGAAACCCAGAGGGTCTCCTCCTCCCAGTTTGACTTTTGTTTTGGGGGACTGAGTGAAAGTGGTCTCTCTTTGCTACTTGGCCTCATCCCTCTGATTTAGCCTTCTGCCTTAATTACCTCAGGCAAACCTAGTCCTGTTAAAGCCCTTCTCTTGAAAAGGCCAAGGTCTCTTTCTGCATCCAGGGCTATCTCCAATCCAGATCTGGCCCCTAACCCCAGAGAGCTCAGGAGGAGAACAGGAGGCTGGGGACTTGGCCCAGACATTTCACACTGAAATCCGATTCACTTGCATGTCTTGGAGTCTCTGATGGCAGGGTCCTCCTTGAGAATGAAAGAAGTGGGAGTATATTCTCCCCTAGAGTTACTGCTAGGACCCATGGAGTGAATTGTAGCCACATGGCCACTCCTATTGGGACCCCCAAACCAGTCAGTGTGAGTGCAGCCAGCCACCCCAGCTCCTCCCTTTGGCTGAAGGCTTTCCTAATCCTACTCAGAGGAGTAGAAAGAGGGTCGGGAACCACGCCTGGGGAATCCTTTCAAGGACCTGGGGGGGGGGGGGATCACAACCATCTCTCTGCATGTCTCGGTACCTGAGTCCGAGTCTAGGGAGAGTAAGACCTTCCTTACCGTCTGTTGGATGATTCTGGGTTGCTCAGGTTGAGGTCCTGCAGGGAAGGGTGGGTAGATCTGGATGGGAGGCACCTCTGGGGTCACCTCTGGTCTGTAGCTTCTTCGGTGATTCCCTCCCCAGGGGTAGGGCCCAGAGAGCTCTTCTAGAAGGTGCTGTTCCTGCAAAGCCAGAGAGGAAATGGGCAGATGTGGGAGGAGATTCAGGACTAGGGACCCCTCAGTGGCCATTAGACCCTGCAGAAATAAACAGAAACGGTTGGGAGTAATGTCACTGCTTGCTAACCTGGACCCGGGTCAAGGGCAAGACTTTCCAGAACTTTTTAAGTGATCAGAGGAAGAGTCAAGAATGGGGACTTTAAGATAAATTAAATGATGAAGACGACCGTAGCCCAGGGGCTGCCCTCGGTTCACCTTTCATTCCTGCACCTTCCCTTCTGGGCGAACAAACATTATTTCCCATGATCCTCACTATTAGGACTCCCATTTGGTTGATGTTTGTCCTTCCTTCTCAAAGAAGATCAGGGAGCACAGGCATTGGATTGGAGTGAAGCTAAGCCTCACTTTCTCCTCCAGACCCATCTGCATCCAGTGGCCAGATATTATGCCACTGGAGATGGCCCTTGAGGAGAGGCAATCAGGGTGGAGTGACTTGTCCAGGGTCAAGCAGCTAATAAGTGTCAAGTGTCTGAGCCTGGATTGAGCTCCCGTCCTTCTGACTCCAAGGCCAGAGCACCACCTAGCTGCCCCTATTTTACAGACAAGGACCTGAGGCAGACTGCTGTGAAGGGACCCGCCTGGAGTCAGTCCTACCTGCAGTTAGATCTGAGACAGGATTTGAACTCAAGTCTTCCTCTCTTCAGGTCCATTGCCCCAGCCAATGTGTCACCCAACTGCCTTATTCTGTTCAAAACCACTTTGGGCAGAACTTTTGGGGGAAGATTTTTGAAAATCAGTGTCCCCAATATGCTTGGAGGGTGAACCAAGCCACTCTGTCAACTCATGGTACCTTCCTTCCATTGAGCCAGTCAGTCCATTAACAACTTTTTTAGGTGCTATCTGCCTCAGTTTTCGCATCTGTAAAATGAGGATAATCATCCCGAGCTCCTAGGGTAATTATGATAATATGTAAAGCATTTTGTATAAAAATGCCATTAATGTTGGCATGTGTATGCATGTGAACATAACCACAGCCACACAGACTCTAGAAAACACAGCAAGATGAGGAGGGAGCAGCACCTGCGGGACACCTGGGGCAGAAGTGAAGGTATGGCTGCTGGGTGTCCAAGGATGACCAGCTAGTGTGGGTGTGAGTTGGGGCAGCTCTCCAAACCACCCATGTGAATTCAGTCCTCCCACAATCCACAGTCAAGGGGAAAGGAGGGGGAAGGGAATAAGCATTTATGGAGTTCTTACTCTGACTAAGCCCTTTTTTAAAAAAAAAAAGATTTTAACAAGGTAATGGGGTTAAGGGACTTGCCCAAGGTCACACAGCTAGGTGATGATTAAGTGTTTGAGGCTGGATTTGAACTCAGGTCATCTGGACTCCAGGGCTGGTGCTCTATCCATTGTGCCACCTAGCTGCCCCCTGCCTAAGCCCTTCTTAACATATGTGATCTCAATTGATCTTCACAACAACCCTGAGACTAGGTGTGCAATTCCTTTTGATAGCTGAGGAAACTGAGGGACAAGGGAAGTGACTTGTTCAAGGTCACACAGCAAATCAAAGTCTGAAGCCAGGTGAGTCTCCTGGGACAGCCTTTATCCCAAGGCCAACATCCTCTGGCCAGGTGTATTGCAGATACCTCCAAGGTCCCTGACAGCTCGGAGACTCTCTGGGACCTCAGTGGTGTTGCTATGCCATTTGTTTCCTCTCTCATGTCCATGAGCTGTAGTATGGAAGGAGGACTGCGTCCCCCTCCAGGACCTCGAACCAACACCCGAAGGGCCCAGGAGGAAACCCTGGTGCATTGGGAGCCAAAGGGTTGGAGCTCATTTCCCAGCTTTGTTGCTGACTGGGTGACCTTGGGCAGACCACCTGGCTGGACCTCAGCTTCCTCAGCTGTAAATCGTGTGGTTTTGACCCAGAAGATCCTTGACTGGGGGCTTCTGGTGCCTTACAGTAAGGGAGCTGCCCTGGCCAGCCCCATGCCAGAGGGATTGTGGGACCCCCGTGAGCATACCCGGAGCTTGTGCAGGAGGTCTTTCCTTCTTCTCAGGGCATTCTGCAGAATGCCATCTTCTCCATCATAGCTCCCTGGGGGTAAACCAAGGCAGAGATTGGGCTTGACTTTTAAAAGGTCCTACAAAAACGAGCTTCCTAGTGTACAATGCTGTACAGCACAACCTCATGCAATTCAAATTCAGCACAACACCACACAGCACAGATTCAACACAACACCACACAGCACAAATTCAATGAAACACCACACAGCACAAATTCAACACAACAACACACAGCACAAATTCAATGGGACACCACACAACACAAATTCAATGCAACACCACACAGCACAAGTTTA
Source organism: Macrotis lagotis (assembly GCF_037893015.1). Taxonomy (NCBI): domain Eukaryota; kingdom Metazoa; phylum Chordata; class Mammalia; order Peramelemorphia; family Peramelidae; genus Macrotis; species Macrotis lagotis. Next base: position 271,433,772 of record NC_133662.1, on the reverse strand, counting down.
ATACAACACCACACTGGTAAGTAGATGGTAAGCTGGGTTGACAGATATTCAGAAAGAATTCAGACTCAAGCTATCTTCAAATTCAGTGAAGGTGCTATTTGGGGATCACACTTCCCACAAGTGGGCTGGCCTCCCAAAGGGAAGCAGCATCTCAACTGAGGAGAGGATGAGCTTTTATAGGGTAGAGATGAAGTTCACATAGATGGGGGGGGGGGGCAGCTCAGAGAGCCTGAATTGGATTTGAGTGAAGGAGCTACCTGAAGTCTCCAGCCTCACTTTCTCCTCTTCAGCTGTCTGGGTCTGGTGGCCAGACCTGAATCCCAAAGATTGGAGATGTAATTAGATAAGCAGCAGAAACCCAAGGACTTAATCCTTTTGGCTGAGGAGGGGGATTTATTGTTTTGTTGATAAGGAGATAAGGGGTTGTGCCTGGGGGCAAAAGACTTCACTAACCATTAGGGACCTCCTCTACTACAAAGCTAATTTATTACTACACTCTAGGACTACAACACAAACCACAAATTCAATTCTGCACCCAGACCAAAGACCAACAAGCATCTATTAAGAGTCTATCAGCTGGGGTGGGACACTTAATAATTGCCTAGCTGTGTGGCTTGGGGCAAGCCACTTAACCCCATTTGCCTTGCAAAAAAAAACTAAAAAAAAAAGAGTCTATCAGCTACCCTTGGGATAGCAGATACAAAGCCAAAACCTCAGGGGCTCACATTTTGGGAGGGGGGGGAGGATCACAGGTTTAGGGATTGCATTACTAGAAGGAACTTCCAGGTGAGGACATGCTCTTCTCCAATGTTGGTGACTGTTAAAGTTTAATTTAATCTTAGATTTCTGATCAGAAATTGGTTTCTCAGCCTCTCATTGGGGTTAGTAAGTGGGAATGTTAGCCTCTGGTCTCCTCAAGGTCTAGGCCTCTACAGCTCTAAATCTGAAGACCAGCTCTTGTCTGTGTGGAACAGCCTAGGCCCCCTCAATTGCATCTGCAAGTTTGACTTCTCCAGGTGTTGACAATTAGACACAGATTATCCTGAGAAGACAGGAAACCAGTCTGCTTAAGACTTAAGAAATTCTTATACTTGTGTGTCTAAAACATATCTGATAATAACATAAAATATCAAGGAGATAAACAATCAAAGGAGATCAGTACTTCTCTTTGTCAGTTCTGATCTAGAACAGATCTTATGGATGGGTAAGAGAATCATAAAGTAAGCAATGGCACCTGGATATACTAATGTGAAACCTGATTGGTTTGGCCGCCAAAAGTTTGTGACTTAATTTCTAGAAACGCTTTTCTCCCAGCCCTCTTGGTTGATATTTTTATTGATGTCTTCCACCTATATATTTTTCAGTAAGATCTTAGAAAATAAGACTTAATGTATAAATTAACTTTTCTATTATTTCATTTTGAACCTAAGAAAATTAAGGGTTAACCTGACTCACAGTTGTCGAAGGACCTTGCTTAATCTTAGCAACCTCATGATTCACATCAATGCTACAATTATACAGGAGCCTTTCCCTGATTCATCTCACATCCCTTTATTCTATGGACAAACATGGTGCTGAGGGATGATAATGAATGAATGATTGATAGGGCAAGACCATGAGGGAACATAGAGTCAAAGGCACAAAGGGCACTAGGGCTTTTGGGGAAAGGGTACCCAGACTCCTGGGGGGGTCCTTACTTGGTACAGTGAGGGAGGGTTCCAGGTTGTCTTCCATGTTTTCTCGTTCAGCTTCAAGTTTCTGTGGAGAGAGAATAGGACATCCCCAAGGATGACTTGGATCAGATTGGCTCTCCAAAGGGGACATGGATATTGGTGGTTGTTGTCCCCTCAAATAATGAGGAGGTGAGGTGACTCTTTTTTTTATTTTTTATTTTTTAGGTTTTTGCAAGGCAATGGGGTTAAGTGGTTTGCCCAAGGCCAGTGCTCTATCCACTGGGCCACCTAGCTGCCCGGTGAGGTGACTCTTGAGGTTTTCATGTCAAGATCTTGTTGCATTTGGGGAAGCTTGAAGGCCCCATGGATGGGCATCTAGAGAGGGAAGAGGGCCTCTGACAAATCATTTGGCTGTTCTTCATTTCACAGATGTAAAAACTGAGTCTCACAGGAAAATAGACAAGGTCACACTGGATGTACCTAGCAGAGATATGTCTGGTTCCCTCCCTCCACCTGCCCCGCTCTGTTTCTCAAGAATCTTTCAGAATAGCAGCCCTATTAAAAAAAAAAATAAAGGGTACTAAGTCAACCTCCTCGGAGTCTTCAATGCTCTCGGCTGGCACAGGTGATCACAGCTCACAGTTAGAATGGTGCTTTTCTCTGTCACCTGAGCACCAGCCTAAGGACACTTGCTACCAGTTTGGCCCTGGGGAGTGATTTCCTTGACCAGAGACCCAGGTACAGGGGATATGGTGATGCGCCTTGGGCTGACAAAGTACCACACCAGAGAAATCATACACTAAAGAGATATGGGCCAGTAAGATACAGGCCAAGGTACATACCACTGTATCTTGGGGCCACTGGGAGGAGAGGCCAGGGCTGAGATACAGGCCAAGTGAGCCCTGAGGAGAGGACCAGCTAGCGCTGAAATATAGACCAGACATTTTATGCTTAGGATCATGACTGAGCCTGGGACAATGCCTAGACTTGGGGGTCTGGATTAGAATCCTGCCCCTCGTGTTGTGGCTCTGCCTCTGTCTGAGATTCAATTTCTCCTTTGTCAAATGGAGGTGAGAATTATAACATGCAGCTCACTGAGTGATGGTTTATGGTAAAGTTCAGAAGAGAGACCATGGGCCAGAGTAGAAGAACCTTCCTTGACTTGAGAGTTATGGGGGCTTGGTCTGGCTCTCGGCTTCCTGCTGTATAGGATGGTCCAGCCAGTCCACTGGTCTCAGGTCCCTCCAGCTCTGGATCTAGGATTCCTGAAGCTTCTTCTAATCACAGAGCATTGACAGAAAGTCACTTTGTCCAACCTGGCAGGGAATCTCTTTGGCTGGTCCCAAGAGCAGGGCAGGTTTGACCAGAAGGACTTGTCCTACTCTCAGCCCCATAGCCAAAAGGAAGAGGCTTATAGAGATGGAAGGACCCTGGAGACCACAAGTCAAAGTCCTTCCTCCCATGAAGCCATGGGCCCCTGGGGAACAGACACCATTCATTCACAGCCTCTGACCTCAGGCCCAAGGCCTTGCCCTGAAGGGTACTAAGGGTAGTAAGTCAACACCTTGCCCTGAAGTCTGATGACCTGATGTCCAACTCTAAACAAAACAAAACTGTCCCTCCCCTGGTGATCTGATAAATAGGATTATAAAGAGGAGGTGAGGAGAGGAAAATCTTAGAGGAAAAAGTCCAGGCTAGAAGCCAGGGGAGATCTCCTGTGAACACTCAGTAACCCACAAATCAGGCTGCCTTGGGATCCTGGAGCTCCCTGCCAGGCTGGAGCCCATCTGTCCATCTGCCTGGCCATCTCTTTGTCTGTTAGACTTTCTGTCTGTCTACCGTCTATTTCAGTATTCCTCTGAGAAAAATGTCTTTCATAAGGTTAGATGAGGTTTTGAGGCCCCCAGGACCCAAGTAGCTCAAACTCCTTAGGCCTGAAAGGAGATGAACCCCCTTCATCCAACCCTCTCCTTTGCCAGGGTGAGAACTGCCCCAGTCCCACTTTATGGGAGCAGAACTGGGTCACCTCTCCCAGGGGATTTTACATTTTTTTTTAGGTTTTTGTAAGGCAAATGGGTTAAGTGGCTTGCCCAAGGCCATACAGCTAGGTAATTATTAAGTGTCTGAGACCAGATTTGAACCCAGGTCCTCCTGACTCCAGGGCTGGTGCTCTATCCACTGCACCACCTAGCTGCCCTTAGATTTTACATTTCTTAAAAAGGGCACTGCCTGCTCTGAAAGAAGTGGATCCCAGTGGAGGATTTGGGGTATCCCCAGTGCTCCAAGTCACCCCTGGCTCCAACTGCCCCTGGGCAGGCCTACCAGGCACCCACTGGCCTCTCCTACCCCAGAAATCCCAGTCCTCAGCTTTGTCTGGAGTTGGAGGAGCTGAGATCAGATCTTGCCTCTGGGGCCTACTATCCACCTGACCTCAATTTTCTCACCTCTGTTTCCCTGTCAACAGAAAGATGGGATTGGATTAAGGGTCCTGGGGATTCCTTCAAGATCTTACACTGAGCTATTGTGATGTCCCAAGGCCCCCAGTGGCCCCAAGAAAAGGGGCCTTCCTGAGAAGAAGGGGGAGCTGATGGTTGAGTGCCCCTTCTTAGACTCTGATGAAACCCAGCCTCCTCCAGCCCCCCACTTCCCTCCCTGAAGCATGCCAGGCCTCCTTAGGAAGCTAAGTCGCCTCTGAACCATGGTCAGGGCCAGAGCCAGAGCTTTCTTGCTTGGGTCCTAGGTTGTCTTGTAAGCCGGCAGCACTTCTGACTTCTCCAGGTCTTGGAAAACTCTACATTTTGAACTTCTTTTCATAGTCTACCAAAGCTCAGTCACAGAATTATGGGTGTCTTCAGAGCTTTGTGAGGGACACAGGGGGCCTGAAATTCCCCTGGCCTGGAAAAGTGATGGAAATCCCCACAGAAAAGTCTCCTTGCTTTGAAGGGAGGTCTGGGCACAGGCCAGCAACTCAGTCTGAGGGCGGCCCATTCTCCCTGCCACCCAAATGTAAAGGAATAGTAGCCAAGGACCCAGTTCTGCAGCACTGGAGGGCTTCTAATGCCTTCCCCCTAAGGCTGCCTGGATCTCCCCAGGACTATCACTCCAGAAGGACTCCTCTCAGAGAGGAGTTGAAGCTCCCTGCAGGCCTCTTCACTTTGGCATGCTTGTTCACTGATAGGTATTGATTGGGAGGAGAGGAGCCAGCTTACAATTTTTTTCTTATTCTAGTGAATTCATTGATAGAAGGAACTTCTCGGGCAGACCAGCACCCACTTGGTCCCCCTGATGGCCCAGCTTACCTTTTCCAAGAGTTTGAGCTTCAGCCGGGTCATTTGGTCAGCCACTGAGGAGTCCAGCATGGCAGAGGTTATGGGGCCTGTTGCAGGAACAGGTGAGGAGAAAGGGAGCAGTGAAGGCAGGTCTTTTTCCCAAATATCCCCGGTTGCTAAGTCGGTCCTGAGTTAGATTGGATCTAGTGCACCCGCCCCAGATGGTCCTGAAGTCCCAATAGGGTCTTAGAGGCCTTAGAGTCCCAGCTCTCCCCAAGGCTCTTTCTGACTGTCTGAAGCTTGCTCTACTGCCCAGAGGGGTTGCTGTGGGACTGGCCTCCCTGAGTTTGCCAGTGGGCCCAACCCTGGAGGTTGCTAGGATTCTGCCACTGGGCAGCTCTGGGAGGCAGGCCTGGCAGGCCAGGGAGCCTGGTTGCTATGTCTGTTACCTGTCAACAAGCTTCCCTCTAGCTGTATCACACTGTGAAAGGTCAAGGAGCCCTTGAAAATGAGAGCTTAGACAAAGCTGGCCCAGGTGTGGGGACCTTAAGGAAAGGGACAGGAATGCAGTTCTTCATTCTTCCAAGACTCCACACTAACAAGCTGGTGCTGACCCCTGGCTGCTTGGAGCATGCTGGGAGGACCTCAGAGATGCTCGCTTGAAAAATTAGGCCATTGGGCAAGAATGAAGCAAGCTGACTTGGATGTTTTGCCCACAGCTCGCCTTCTTGGGAGAGAATCCCAACCACCACACCCCCATACAGAAGAGCCTTCCACTTGAAGACAGATGTGCTTGGTTCATGTCCCAGCTCTGCTCCTGAGTGGTGGGATGACCTGGGCCAAGGGCCACACTGTCAATGTGGACCACCTCCCAGTCTCTTCACCCAGAGCCATCATGGAAGTCTTAGGTAGAGAACCAGAAGGTAGCCCCATAAATAGGTTTGCCAACCTAGAGCTTGGAGAGGCCTGGGGGGGAGGCTCGAGTCCATCTGCCTCATCTTATAGAGGAGTAAAAGACTGGGCCAAGTCACATTAGTTCACCCAGATTTTAGGGTTTTTTTTTTTTTACAAGGCAATGGGGTTAAGTGGCTTGCCCAAGGCCACACAGCTAGGTAATTACTAAGTGTCTGAGGTCAGATTTGAACTCAGGTCCTCCTGACTCCAGGGCCAGTGCTCTATCCACTGCGCTACCTAGCTGCCCCTCACCTAGATTTTTATAGAGAAATGTAGAAGAGACAATAGTTTGTGGTTAAAAATCCATTCTGTGCATCTGACTTTCCATATGGGTTTAGGAAGGAGAGATGATTCCTGTCTTGGGGGCTTGAATGGTAGCTAGGGTCAGGGAGTCACATTTCCAAGAATATTTGGGAAACAAATATATGATGAAGAAATGGGAACAAAGCAGACAGGCCTGGGATGAGACCTCAGGGTAACCTGAATTTTCTAGGATTGGCAGAGAAATGTGCAAGAAGACCTGGGGCTTCTTCTCCTTCCTCCAAGGAGGCTTCTGGGGAAGGCAGGGAATTCATTATGAGACCTCTGCCATTGAGGCCAGGCCTGGGTTGGCACAATCTGCACTCAGATCACTCTAATGGGATTTTCTTAGTTTATGATGTGGAAGGAAAAGAACTAGGAATCTTGTCCGGAGCAGGGGGCAGGGTGTAATGGCAACATGCTCCTCGCTCTCTCCCTCCTCCAGACTGAATTCCTTCTATTCAAAGGGAGCACCTTGCTACTTCCAACACTGGACATGACCCTTGGTCCTAGGAGCCCCTCTACCCACTAGCCAACCCTTCTGCTATGAGTTTCACAGAATTATAGATCTAGTGATGGAAGATATCTTGGACGCCACTTCACCCCTTCCCTCAGTTTATAGATGAGGAAACTGAGGTCCATTTTTGAAGAGTTGTAAATGACCCAAACTTTGGAAATCATCTACTGCAAGAAACAAGGTGTTTTTTGACAGGCTCAGCCTGCCGAGCATCACCTATTTTACCTGGATAGGGGATTTCAGGAGAAGATATTGTTGGACAGAGAAGAAGAAAGGTGTGTTTGGAAAGGGCTCATAATCTTCAACGTGTCCCATGGGTCCTTTTGAGTTTGCTTCAGAAACTTTGGGAGCCCCTGAGAGAGTGAGTTCCTGTCACCTTTCCTGGAGGGAAGCCCAGTTTTGGACCCCTCAGCCTAGCAAGCAATCAGAGCATGGAGCATCCAACTCACTATTGCTGGGTATACAAATGGAATGCCTCGGATGCTTTCCCTGGTCCTCACTGTTAGGATAAGGGCAATGTTACTGTTCCCTCATCCCTCTCTCCATCACTGGCCCTGAAGGTTGAAAGTCCACTTTTCAGAGAGAGCAGCTTTTCCCCAAATCCAGCCCTATTATCCTCCTGCCAATCCAGTCACTACTTTCCTTAGAAATCTGGTAGGTGGGAGCACATCCCTAATCAGTGAGAAAGTCATTAACAATCTTCTCCCACTATCATACTCCCAACAGACTCATAAGAGTACAGGCAGTGAAAGAGATCATCACCAGCCAAGGAACAAAGGTTTGATAGATGGTGATGAGAATTGTGATTTAAGAAAGAAATCCCTAATAAGGCATGGATGCCCAATTCTTATTTTAAAAAAGGAAAATGGGGAAATTGTAAGGAATGTGAGCTGTTTGGCTTCCACAAGAAGGAAAGGGGAGGTCCTTAGTTTACCTTACTGCCTGTGATTGTACAGCTACCTGAGTGCAAGACAAAGGAATTGACCTGAGATTAGATCAGGCCTGAGATTAGATCAGGCCTACCCCAGTTGACCCTACCCCTAGGGTCTGTGTCCTTGTCCTTTGCACCTACCTGCTCAGTGAAGTTCATTGGTATTACTGTTCACTCCCCTGTGCTCATTAGTATGATGAGCAGGCTGGGGAAAACACACAGGAGTGAACATGTTCATTAGATTTTAACCCTGAGGAGACAGTTAGGTGGTGCAGTGGATGGAGCACTGGCCCTAGAGTCAGGAGGAACAGAATTCAAATCCAGCCTCAGACACTTAACAATTACCTAGCTGTGTGACCTTGGGTAAGTCACTTAGCTCCTACCAATGATTGGCATCAAGGGGAAGAAGAAGTCTTTCAAACTCCATATAAGACTGGACATTGTCATAATCCATGGCCTTCTCTTGCTAGAAGAGATAGTCCTTCTTTGCAAAGAAGTTAATAAAAGCCATTTTAATCAAAAAAAAAATCTTCTCCTAAATCTTTTTCATAAATCTTTGGAAAAATGGCCCCAAGTGAAGCACATAGTCTTCTCTCTGTCACTAAGTCACCCTACCAAGAGTTAGGAAATGGAACCTGGGCTAGCTCCCAGAATCTCAGCATGCTGACCACTCAGTGGAGGATGATGAAGGTGCTTTTCATAGGATCCAGTCTTAGGTTTACTTCCTCCCATGGAGCTTGTGAGAGTTGTCCAGTCTCATGACTGTGATCTGGTTTCATGACTGTGGCTTCTGGGATGGAAGATCAGTTTCTTAAGGCTACGTAATGACTCCTAAGGCTGAGGGCACATACGGTGCTCTTTGGAAGTCATTTTTTTTCAGTCTTTGCTTGAAACTTTTTTTTTTTGGATCAGAGTATAATTTCTTATGATTTGTGGAAGCACACTTATTTTTATTTTTCTAATTATATGCAAAGATGGTTTTCAACATTTACCTTTTTGCAAGCTTTTGAGTTCCACATTTCCTCCCTCCATTCCTTCCTTCCCCTTTCTCCTCCCCAGACAGCCAGTAATCGGATGTAGGTTATACATGTATGGTGTTGAACATATTTCCATATTGGTCATATTGCCAACACTTTCATTACAGTGGCTATACTAAAGAACCTTTGCTTCAGAAAGAAATTGAATTGAAAAGCCTGGCCTTTATTTGTATCAAGATGGATTTTCTGGAGTTTCTGGTAAGCCCAGGCCCTTTTCTCTCATTGAGACTCCTAGAATAGTCTCCTAGGGGGTTGCCCTGCCTCCAGTCCATCTGTCACAGCTGTTGATCTCCCCCGGGGCATAGGTCTGATGATGTCACTGTTCAAAGATAAAATATAAAATAAAAAATAAAATCCAACCCAACCTGGATTTGCCTTTATGCTGATGTCCCATACATGTCTCTAATATGCAATCACTGTTCTAAGTCGAGCAGGAATGAGCTATTCCATCTCCCATTCCCTCAAATGCAGTGGATAAACAATAAAGGCTTATCCATAGGAGTAGGTATGCTAAAAACTAGGAATACAAGCAAGCTAGGGTTCCTGCCTTCAAGGAGTTCACAGTCTAATGGGGGAAGACAACATACAAGAGAAAACAGAAGTCTGGAGAGCCCAATGGAGAAGTCCAGAGGAGGGGGAGCAAGTGGGAAGTCAAGAGGTCACCCAGAATATATTCCCTCCTCTTCACTGGCTTGGTGAGTCACACACCTCTACTGCCCAAACCATTCTTGATCTAGCTCCCAGACCCCCAGCTGACCATGGTTGCTCCTTTCTCAAGAGTTCGAAGAATGCTATGTCTGCACTAGATGTCTCCTCAGCTGGTCTAATTGGAGCAGGTGTTGGTTAGTAGGCAAGTCTACCTCCCACATAGAATGTCAGGTGGTCATCTAGCATCAGTAAGATGCCTACTATGTGACAGCACTGGGATGTAAAAGGAGACAGGTCTTGCTCTCCAGGAGCTTACAGTCTAAGGGTAGACACAACATGCAAACAAATACAGACAAAGCAAAGGATGACAGAATGGTTGCTGTTCATGTTTGTCAGATATGGATCCAGATATAGGTCAGGACCCTGGATATAGTGGGAGATGTTGGCCTTTCTGAATTAAAGTCTTTCCTAGGACTCAGACTGAGGCAGTGCCTATTCTTCAGAAATAAAGGCTAGGCATGAAAGAGGAGAGGCAAAGAATAGCCATTTTTACCTAGTCCAAAGGAAAAAAAAATGAGGGTTAGGAAATTTAGGACCCTCAGGATTTCTGTTCTAAACAGAAACATTGATTGTTGGTCACTCAGTGTGGGAGCCAGAGTGATCTGGGGCCAAATACAGGATAAATAGGAAATAATGGTCTGAGAGGAACCTCCCAGATGACTGAGGCTTCCATGAGATAATGTTTGTAAAACACTTTGCAAATCCTCAAGTGTCAAATAACCTAGAACTATTCTTCTTCTTCACAATTCTTAGTAACTTCATATAACTGACATTGCCATATCATTGGGTCCTTCACAACCCTTGTTTCCTGAGATACCTGTAAGAGTCTTGTGGCAGCAGGAGGAGGAGGAGAGGAGGAAGAGCCTGGGTCCTTCCAGCCTTGCTGAACTGCCTCCCATTTGGGGCAGTGTTTAGTTTTGGAATCCTGGAGCTGAAATGATCTCAGATGGAGTTTGGTTCAAGTTGACCTCCTTGCACTACCCTATAAATGGAAAGACTCTCTAAAGGAGGAGAAAGGATTCCATGAGGACAGCAGCGTAAACTGCCTTGTGGGGGGAGTTCGAGGCAATGGAGCAGGAGTGTAGAGGAGCCGTCAGGGCTCCTTCCACAAAGATATCAGGGTCACTTTAGGGAGATGTGAAGGCTATAGTATTAATAGACTAGGGGTCATCTAGGTGGTACAGTGATACAGGGCTGAGTGTCGAGTCTGGAGTCAGGAAGAATCCTTTTCCTGAGTTCAAATCCAGCCTCAAACACTTGCTGCTGTGTGATCCTGGGCAGGTCATTGATTGTTTGCCTCAGTTTGTTCCTCTGTAAAATGAGCTAGAGAAGGAAAGGACAAACTACCACAGTATCTGCAAAGAAAATCCCAAATGGGGCCATGAGGAGTTGGACCCTAGTATTGATGTTTTCTTTTATAGAATCAGACTCCCAAGAGATTATAAACAGAAGTGATGTTGTTTGCACAGTTTGAGTTTTTCTGTCAATGTGTAGTTGTGTATCTTGTATATTGAACATTTCTTTTGTGGAAAGGAAATAAATAGCTGTCCTATCTCTGATTTATAGTATACAATAAATATTTATCCATTCTCCTTCTTTGGGGAGAGCCTAGACCTGAGCCTAAGCTTTAAGTAATTTTCCCAAAGGCTCTGGGGTGGAGATATAATGAGAAAGAAAAAAATTCCAGGAGACAAAAGAAGCTGTCTGGCTTTTGGAGGTCAGACTACCCTGAGATTGCCCCATCTGTGTGCCTAGATCCAGAGATGAGGGCTCAGTGTTCTAAGTCCTTGATGGGCTTTGAAAAGGATCTGAAACCTCATCTGTTTGGGGGCTCCATCCAACAGTGCTGATTGAAAGCCATATGTAACTTCACCCCAATGTGGCTCTTGCTCATCAGTCCTCCCAAGACAAAGAGGATTCATTCCTACTTTGGGAAGCCGTTCTCAGGGCCAGCCCTCAAGCTGGCTGTCAAATTGTCTGACACATGTGACCAGCTCACTTTCCTAGCCCAAAGCATGCATCTGCTGTGGCCAACTAACAACCTCCAGTCAGGAGTGTCTTGTGGGCCACCGGGTCAGCCAACCACAATTTTTATTTTTTTGGACCTTGGTCCATGACTCTCAGGCATTCAGCATCACCAGAAGACAAAGGGCAAGGAATGCTAAGGTTAGGGCCAGGGAACAGCATGACTCAACTCAAAGGCAGTCAGACCCTTGCTCTTCATCCTTGGTTCTGGGTTGAGTAGGTTGTCCAGTCTGGATCCTGGGCCCCCTTCATCTAATGAACTTTTCTTCTGTAACCAGTCTCTCTGAACAATAAAACTAAGTTCACCTCAAGATGTGATAAGAAAAGGTCCCTCCTTCCTTTCCCAGGAGTGCCAGGGGACTCTAAGGTGTGAAATGTTGCATATGCCATCAGTATGGTTTACCTACTAAGAAGACAAGAGTCTGCACAAGGAAAGATAATTACAGAATATCGTGAATGAACATCCTCTGTGTATACCTAAGTATCCCCTTCAGGGGTCAGCCGGGGCTTGACAGAATTGCTATGATGCATAAGGATGGTTACTGAACACAGATACATACTATGGGGAAATTTCAGATCAGATATAGGGTTTGTTGGACAGTTGTTATCAATAGAAGGCAGGCAGTATGAGACACAAAAGAACAATGTTACAAAATCATCAAAGTTACACATGGGTTCCTTAAGGAGAAAGTCAACATGGAAAAGTTTAAGTTAAATGTGCTATTTACTGGTCTAACATTTTCCATTCCCTAGCATTTCCATGCATCAGTATCATTTTACATTTACTGGATTGGCTAAAAAGATAGAAGGGAAATGGGACAAATGCTGTAGAGGATGTTGAAAAATTGGGACATACTCATTTTGGTGGAATTGTGAATTGTTCCAACCATTCTGTAATGCAATCTGGAATTATGCCCAAAGAGGAGTTAAATTGCCTATAACTTCTGACCCAGCAATACTGTTGAGGTAGAGGATATAGGTTATCTCTTGAAAGAATTCAGACTCAGACTTTCTTCAAGTCAAACAAAGAACATTTATTTGGTGGACTGGTTTCCCGAAGGAAGACAGCATCTCAACTAAGGAGAGGGTGAGCTTTTAAGGGGGAAGGAAGATGAAGGAATCAGGGACATGAAGATGAGAGGCAATAGCTCATAAACTTAATGCTTTCAGGCTAGGGCAGGGATTTTTTGTCTTTAGATAGGGGGTTTGTCTTGTGCCTGGGAGCAGGGATTTACTGAGTCCTTGTCAGGAACCTTCCCAGAGGCTCAGTGACTTCATCAATACTATTACTAGGTCTATTTCCAAAGATGATTAAGGGAAAAAGGAAAAGAACCTGCTTATAGCAGCTCTTTTTATGATGGCAAAGCACTAGAAATTGCAGGGATGCATGCCCATCAATTGGGGAATGGCTGAACAAGTTGTGATATGTGATTGAGATGGAATACTAGTGTGCTACAAGAAATAATGAGCTCAAAGATGTTAGAAAATCATGGAAAGATGAGCACAAAATGATGAACAAAATAAGCAGAACAAAGGAAACATAAACAGTATTATATACAGTGACAAGAGTAATGTTTCAAGAACAACTTTTGGCAAAGAAAGATGATTATATTATAAAGATCCAAATTAGTTTTTTTTTTAGGATTTTTTTGCAAGGCAAATGGGGTTAAGTGGCTTGCCCAAGGCCACACAGCTAGCTAATTATTAAGTGTCTGAGACTGGATTTGAACCCAGGTACTCCTGACTCCAGGGCGGGTGCTTTATCCACTGCACCACCTAGCCGCCCCAATCCAAATTAATTTGTAAAGGACATATGAAGAAAGCACATTCTGCATCCAGAGAAAGAACTGATAAATAGAATCATTTTACATCTATATGTCTATGTATCTATACAATTATGATGATGATGTTGTTTGTTCTTTATTCTTTTTATTTAGGTTTTTGTTTTTTGTAAGGCAAATGGGGTTAAGTGGCTTGCCCAAGGCCACACAGCTAGGTAATTATTACGTGTCTGAGACCAGATTTGAACCCAGGTTCTCCTGACTCTAGGGCAGTGCTTTATCCACTACGTCACCTAGCTGCCCCTGTTCTTTATTCTTAAAGAAAACCATGCTGTCAGGGAGCTGTTGTCATGACCAGCACATGAATTGGTTTGGGGGGAGGAGGGCTATGCTAAGTCACCAGCCTCACTTTCTTCACTTTCTCTTCCAGAGCCATCTGGGTCCAGTGCATGAAACAGAACAAGTAGAGATGTCTTTGATGTGAGGCAATCAGGGTTAAGTGACTTGCCCAAGGTCACTCAGTTACAAAGAAATGGTCACGTGTCTGAGGTCAGATTTGAACTCAGGTCCTCCTGACCCAGGGTTGATGCTCTATCCACTGTGCCACCTAGCTCCCCTATGTCTCACATAAACACACACACACACACACACACATAGATACCCTATCTAAGTCTAACCCTAGCCATTTCTAGGATGGGAGAGGGGGAGGGAAGAAAGAAGAGGGAAAAATAAGTTTACATGATAATTTTTTTTTGCAAGGCAAATGGGGTTAAGTGGCTTGCCCAAGGCCACATGGCTAGGTCATTATTGAGTGTCTGAGACTGGATTTGAACCCAGGTACTCCTGACTCCAGGGCTGGTGCTTTATCCACTACATCACCTAGCCACCTCTAAATTTGTTATAAATTTGAAGGGACAAGTTATGTCTAGCAGATGTGTGATTTTGTGCATAGTCATGTTTTTATTGTTCTATGTTATGGGAATATTTTTAATCCCATAAAATAAATGATGTGATATTAAAAACAAAGGCCAGCAGTAAAACTGTACAAATCATTACCCATATTTCTTATAGAAGCAAAGTAGTGACTTTGAAAAGAAGCCCTACCAGAAAGGGACTCTTTTTTTTGAGTGTCTTCCTGGTGACAGAGAACCTGGTCCATCTCCACTTGGTTATTCTGTCAGGTAAAGAATCCTTCTGAAGCACCCTGTGTCTGACAGTGGGCTACCAGGTGGGCTTCCAGTCAAGCCTGGGATTTCTGAGATTCCTGATTGTGGAGAGAAGGCAGCGCCTGACCTGTGTATCTGTTCAGGGGATGGTTGAGTTAGTATTAAAGACTGAGGGAGAGCCAGTCAGATATGATGCAGAGGAACTATTGGGAATATTCCAAGCTGACTTTCTGCCTGCAAAAACTGTGCTATATTTTTGTTGTTTCCTGCCTCTCCTTGAGCAGACAGAGGCTATCTCACTATTCTGTATCAGCTCAGGACTTCCCTGTAGCCTGTATGGTGTGCCCTATTTGTCACACCCAGATGTGCACCAGAACTATCTGGTCCTTGGCTATTTCTGACAGGATTCCCTAACCACTATCCAATCTCCACCCCCCCCCCCCCCATCCCCAGCACTAGGGCCTCTTGTTCCTTTGCTCCAGGGTAAGTAAACTTGATGTCCCTGCTGATTCTGGGGCTCCTGTCTCATGAATTCATCACTCTACCAGAGCCAGGCTACTCCCAGAGGAGGAGGAGGAGGCGGGGGAGGACTTGGAGATAGCTGGCTCACCTTGTCTCTAGGCTTGCTCTCTCTTTCCTGGCTTTTTGGTCTTATCCAATTCTGTTTACTGGGCTGGAACCCATGGATTTACTGACCATCTGATGTTGGTGTAGGTGTAAGTAGCATTGGGTGGGGAGGGGAAGGCTGAGCTGGTAAGGGCCATCTGCACCCTTCAGAATCACCAGGGATGTGACGATGACATTCCCATTGTTCTCTCAGGCCAGAGGGATATTGGATGGGGGCACACAGACATAACTTTAGCCCAATATCTGTCTCCAAGCCCAGTGAAGAGGATGCCCAGGCTTGTGGCATCACACAAAATACCATTTAGATGGAAGCCTGGTTGCCCAGAAGACAACACACCAGGGCTCCAGCTGTCACAGCACATACATTTTAAAGAGGGAATGCTGATGTTTCATTGGGGTTGAGCAGACTGATGAATTTACATACTCAATGACCCAGAGTTATGGGGGACAGATAAGCTTGTTATACTTCCCCAAGTGGGCCAAATTCCAAGAAAACACTAGTAAGGGGGGTGGGGATAAGTAAAAGTTTCTATAGAGAAAGCACAGCAAGCCCTGGTGACCTGGGAGGGAGTAGGGAAGGATCCCTCCTACTCCAGTGTGGTCAAGGGACTCACCAGAATTGTCTTATCTCAACATTCTTTATGTGCTTCAGTGGGCCAGATGGTTCTGGTCCATGTCTGGGGTGATGAGTTTGACAAGAGGTATGGGGATGTTTACTAGACATAGCATCTATGGTATGGGGAGGATTTCTGACTGGTAAGAGTATGTGACGTATACTTTATATTTCTTCCTTAGGGATATGATTTCTCTGTCATTACATTCAACTGAGATCAATGTAAAACATGGAACCAATGTAAACACTAACAGAGTGCCTTCTGTGGGGGGGTGGGGAGAGGGAAGCAAGAATGGGGGAAAAATTGTAAAACTCAAAATAAATAAAATCTTTCTTTTAAAAAAATATTTTATTTTCCAACATAAAAAAAAGTTATGTGAGATAGCCTCGATCTGCTTAAGGAGAGACACAAGTATGTCTTTCAGGGATGTTAGAAAATATAAGATAGCTTTTATAGGCAGAAAGTCAGCCTGGAAAAGTACGGGTGGGATGATTTGTTTCCTGGCCAGGTAGCACCAAGCACCTCTTGCACTGCCCAGGGGCAGGACTGTCCATGGGAGTGTTCTGAAGCAGTTTGGGGAGTAAACAGCAAGATTGCGTCCCCCTCCCCACAGTCACAAGTCTCCGGCAGGTTGACTTCAGGTGTTGCCAGATTTCACGCATGATCTTACCGGCCTCATCTAGAACCATGGGGAGGGGGTCAACCCCGCCCAGGATATCCAGCCTCCGAGCCAAGGCACAGTGATTCACTTATCCCAGGGCAGGGTCTCCTCAACACTTTGGAAGGGAGAGCCAGGTGAACCAGATTCATCTTGTCTGCCACGCACTGCCTCGGGGACTTACCTGGCAGGCATACAGCCTTTGGCTAAGGCCTGATGCTGGGCATCTAAATGTTGGGAACAAAGAGAAGCCCCCCCGCCAGCGGCAGGCCCGGGTGGCACAGGTTGAGGGCAGGGCAGGGCTGGGCAAGGAGCGGCTCCCGGGCAGGGAAGGCCAGGGCGGAGCCGCCAGGCCCCGTGCGGCTCGTGGTGGGCCGGGCCGGGGTCACTCGGAACGCCCAGAGGAAAGGCTGGGCTCTGAGCCCGCATCTTCCTCCGGGCAACCGGGTGGTGGCACAGTGGGTCTCCTGGCCCGGAGCCGGGGAGAGGCGAGTTCCAATCCTGCCGCAGCCACGCGCCAGCCGCAGGCGCCCGGGCCCTCGCCTGACTCGGTTTCCTAACCTGTAAAACGAGGGGGAGCCGGCAAGTCGGGCCGGCATCTTCCTCAGATATCGGAACGAAATGTTCACCCGAGCCGCAGGAGCGCGTGAGGGCGCGGCCTCGGGGGAAGGGCGTCACGCGGGGCCTCCCCCGGCGCTGGTGGGGGGCCACCTTGGAGCAGGCCGAGCCCCCCGGCGGGGGCCGCCCCTCAGGCCGGGGTTCCCGGGCTTCGGAGGCGCCGCCCCGCCGGGGCCCCAAGTCCGGGCCGCCGCCTCCGGCCTTTTCCCGCCCGCGCTTCTGATTGGCCGACGCGGCCCGGCGGCGCAAGGCGGGCCCTTTGAAATGGGCCACACAGAGAGCGGGGCTGGGCGGACGCCCGGAGCTCCTTGGCCGATGCTTTTGGAGGGGGCGGCGCCTGGCGGACAAAAGG
Source organism: Macrotis lagotis (assembly GCF_037893015.1). Taxonomy (NCBI): domain Eukaryota; kingdom Metazoa; phylum Chordata; class Mammalia; order Peramelemorphia; family Peramelidae; genus Macrotis; species Macrotis lagotis. The sequence goes on along the minus strand of NC_133662.1, from coordinate 271,416,542 downwards.
GAGGAGAGAGGCGGAGGAGCCTGTCCATCAGGGCTCCCTCCGCGCGCTTGGCCGGATGGGGTGGGGCTCTCGGAGCCCGTGATTGGCAGGGTGGAGGCGGGCGCCGTGCTCCGGTTGGCCGGCCGAGGCGTCGCTCAGGGGAGCACGCCGCCGCCCGGGGGCGGGACGCGGCGGGGAGGGCCCACGCCGCGCCCCGCCCGCTGGCTCCCGGGCAGTTACGGGGGCGGGGCCGGAGGGGGCAGGGCGGCGGCGGCGGCGGCGGCGGCGGCGGCGGGCGCTCCTGGGCCGGAGCCCCGCGCGCGTCCCGGCCGGGCCATGGAGAGCGACGAGCGGGACGAGCGGCGGCGCAAGGTGGAGGCCGGCCGGGCCAAGGTAGGGCCGGGCCCGCCCTTCGCGCGGGCTCCCTGCGCGCCGGGCCGGGGAGGCCTCGGCCGGGGGCTCGGGGCCCGCGCCCGCCCGGAAGCCTCGCCCGCCCGGCCGCCGCCATCTTGAATCCGCCGCTCTTTCCTCGGCCCCGCCCCCGGCCCGCCGGCCAATCCGCGCGGGGAGGGGGCGGGGCCCTGCGCGGGGCCTCCGGGCCTCCCGGCCTCGGGCGTCGCGGGCTGCGGGCCCGGAAGTGCCGGAGCCCGCGCCGGAAGCCGGGGCGGGGGGCGCCCACTGCACACGCGGGGAAACTGAGGCCCGCCCCCGAGGCTGGAGGGAGCAGGCAGCCCCCCAGCCCCGGGACCCCCCAAAGCAAGTGTCTCCCGGGCACCCCAAACCGAGGAGGCGGCCAGGCGTGGGGGGCGCCCGAGCGGGCACAGCCCGGTCTGGCCAAGGGAGGGAAAGGAGTGAGGCCCGGGGAGAAGGCCCTGCCCCGCGGGTGGTGCCACAGCCGCACAGCGCCTCCTCCGGAGCAGGCATGCCGTGCCAGCTGTGGCTGCAGACCCCCGAGGCCCTCGTGTGCCTGGGCCCACGGGGACCGATGCCCAACGGGCCCATGTGCAGACCGTGGCACAAAGGCGTGCCCCCGAGTCACACACGGGCACGGAAGGAGCCCGGCGCCGGCCGTGGCGGCCTCGCAGCCCGGGGGCCCGGGGGCCCCGCGGGTCACCTCCACGTTTTTGTGACTGAAGCGCTCTCGGGCGTCTGAAACGTTAGTGGAAAGTTCTGAGTAACTACAGGCGTCATTGAAAAGACTGATTGAATCTCAGCCAGAGGAACTAAGGAGAGATGGGTTGTGATGGGTGACATTGTGGGGAGGTCCCTGGGGCTTTGTGAGCAAGGATAGTTCAGAAAAATAGAGCATCTTCAAAGGAAGAGAGGAAATTTGACCTAGCTTAATTAATTTTTTGCTATTTCTGTACCTGTATCTTAGAGTCTAGCTAGGAAGTTCTATAGATTTTCTGCTTTGGGGGGGGCCGGGGTGGGGGGCAAGAGAGTAAAAGGAACAGATTTGTCTTGTGCTTTATTTCCGTTCCTTGGTGACGTTCGCTGCTACTTAATTTCCTGCAAGTGACCGAGGCTAGCAGGCCACTGTGTCAGCTGGCCCTTCATTTCTTTGAGGATGTTAGGGCCCTAATAGATTGCAGACTTAGATGTCATTTTAGTGCAGACTACAATCTGCTGTGCCAGTTGTGATGCCTTTGGTCAGGGGTGATACCTTGGGACAGAACGAGCCTCAGTAGCCAGGGAGTCCCAGTGTATTTTTATGGACAGTCATCGAGATCCTCCATGTCCTCATCCTCAGGTGTGTTCACTTTGTGGTCTTGTTATGTTTTTCTCACTTACCTCTGTCTCTACTATTTCTTAACCTTCTTGTGCAGCTTGCTCAATTCCGACAAAGAAAAACAAAAGGCGACTGTACGAGTTCGAAGAAAAAGGCGTCGAAGAGGAAGAGCGCGGCTGTCCATGCGTCTGTCAAGGAGGAGGAGGAGGAGAAGTGTGAGGTAGCGACCCCAGACGCCGACGCCACGCTCCCTTTGGACCTGGGACAGAGCATGGAAAGCAGAACAAGCGGTGACTCCACAGAAGGGGAAGCCAGTGCCCTGGAGGCCAAGGTGAAGCATTTTGAGGAATGTGGTATGGGGCTGTTGTGTCTTTGCTGGATGTTCACCTGGTGTTGTTGTGATAGTGCCTCTTGTTTTAACTCACTAATCTCCGTGTTTGGTCTGTTTTTGGCTGCCACAAGTGGGAGGATAGGTTTCTTGTTTCCAAAAGGTGAGTGACTGGCATTCTCTTTTCCCTATCTAGGCTACATGGTCAATTTTGAGAAGCTCTTTTAGGCCAGGTCCTTGATTGTTTTGATAGTTGGAGAGCATTAACCATTCCAGTATGGTTGGGTTTCCCCCTAATTCAAACTGAGATCTAGAGGCTTTCTTTGTCTCCCAGTGGCCTTATCCTCTTCCATTTCCCACTCATCTTACTGCCCTTGAAATGAATGAGGACAGTGGCCAGGTGTCCCACGGGGCTATTGATGTAGACCTGGCTTCAGGGGACTGACTTCTTCCCAAGGGCAAAGGTGACCAGCATCACAGTAGATGTACAGGAGGAGGAGGAGGAAGAAGAGATATGTGTTACTTTGTCCAAGATGCTAGCAGAAGGGAGAAGTCAGCCAGTTGTGTGGGGAATGTGCCAAGGATAACTACTTAGGGGAGTTCCTGAGTTAAGGGGTCAGTCTGAGCTTATTGGGGAGCCCTGGGTCTGAGGTCGTCAGAGAGGACACCTTTTGTGAGATTGTCTCTGGGTTTTTCATGGAGCCCAAGTGGACCATGGGACTGCCCATGTAAGTCATGGGAGGTGGAAGGTCAACTCAAATCTTGTAAAGAGAAGCCTTAGGATTTTTGCTTTTTAAAAACAGTAGGTGGTGAAAACAAAATTATGTATTTTGAAAATGCCAAAGAAAAATAAGAAAACATTTTAAGTGCAGAACTGTTGATAGCATTCTGAAATGAAAATGACTGCTTGTTATTGCAGTCTTGCTATTCAGCGTATTGACGGCAACTCGTTTTTGTAATTTCAGCCATTTTGAACTTTCACTTCTTTCCTTTTGTCTGTGGTAGTTTGCAAGTAGTAGCTGTTTGACAAGTATTTGTAGTTAGTTTGATCTCTAGAGAGGTCCTTTAAAACCAACATCCTTGACCACCTATCCATGATATATAAAAATTTTCCTTTATTTTTCTTTGGGAAATTCAGGAAATCAGTTTTGCATTGGCAGTGCGAAAGTGCGGGTCTGTAAAAGACACTAAATGCCTTCATGTCCTGATGCCAGCATTTGGCAGAGAGGATGTGCCCTGGCCTTCCACTATATGGAAACTTGCTCTTTCCACTTGTCTATAGGGAGCCACTTTGAGCAGGCCAGGGATTGCATTGACTTTCCTCTGCTTTCTTCTTAATCCTTTCTTTGTCTCTTAATTGATAAGGCTGAGAGGGTGCTCTCCAGTTTGGGGACACAGAAGAAGCCAATTACTGAATTAACTGTAAAGGAACAAATATTTGAAATAAGGACAATGGTTGTGCTTTATGTATTTGGGGTGAATGCATCTGAATGACCCTGGAACATTAGGGTTTTGGCTGGTGAGTAGAATGATTAGCTGATCAGCTGTTTCTCATCTCTTCACATAGTTGTCTTGGTCCTTGGCTGGTTTTCTACATCTGTGAGGCCCCAGCAGGTAGAGAAGGGCAGGGAGCCTCCTCCTGGCTTGCCTTGTTGCCATTGGGGCCTTTTGTCTTCTTCCCAAGTGTGCCCTCCTTGGCAACCCCCAGCCTGGTGCCTTGGTGGGAAAGGGGCTAAATGAAGAGAAGAAGGGAGCATTGGGGTGTTTGATTTTGGTCTGAAAGTTGAATTTTGCTATTGAGAATGGAGTATAAGACATTTAAAACCTATTTGGTTTATTATTTATTTGTTTTTAAAAGGTTTTTTTGCAAGGCAAATGGGGTTAAGTGACTTGTCCAAGGTCACACAGATAGGTAATTATTAAGTGTCTGAGGCCGGATTTGAACTCAGGTATTCTTGACTCCAGGGCTGGTGCTCTATCCACTGCACCACCTAACCGCCCCAATTTGGTTTATTTTTTAAAATTTCTTTGAAGTGTCAAAAAGGACTTGGGACTATTGAATCAATGGCTTTTATTAGTCTTGAAGTTTTCTTAGATTTCATGTGTAAAAACTGTTGAAGAATTGTAGTGGGCTTACTTCTAGGCCTTGGACCACAATGAATAGAAGGTCCCATCTTGGCTGCCTTCTGTCTTCCAAAATTAGAGCCCTCTATAAAGTTGCCACTGTATTATTATTTTCCCCAATCATTTCTGCAGAATTATTTCTCAAACTCTTAGATTTTCACAATGATGAAGCCAAATAGTCTCAATACGGAACAGGTGCTGGGGCTTTCTCTAACAGCGCCACTAGAGAAGGTTGTCAGCTTGTGTTAAATGGTGGTGTCTTTGTCTGTACAGGACAGCAGATGGTCCTTAGCCACAGACTCCAGAGAGCCAGAAGTCCCCGGGGCTCAGATTAAGATGCTGGAAGAGAAGCTTGCAGGCAAGCAGGAGGACATGGACCTTCTGATCCAGGAGGTGAGCAAGCTTCAGGGGCGGCTGGCCCAGAACTCTGAGGCTGCTCAGCTGCAGCAGGTAGGAGCTTGTCACCCCAGAGGAGCCCAGGGAGGAGGAGAGGCTGGGGATGAAGGCCTGTTGACTGGAGTCTTTCATATTGGTTTTGGAATGAATTTCTTCTGAGTCTTCTGTTTCTCTGACTGTAAGCTCTTTGTAGGCCAGGACTGTTTTGCTTGCATGGTTCTGCCCCCAGGACTTAACACAGTGCAGAGAGTCAGTAAACAGTTGTTCCTTTCCTAGTTACCTTTGGCACCAGCTGCTATTGAAATGAATTTGCCTTTTGTGCATCAGGCCTGGATCAACCCAAGTAGTCACTTCTTAAATGGGGGGCTCCCAGGAGGCTACTGTAAGTGTGGGCCAGTTGTCTCACTTTTTTGTCTAAGCGTCTCATCTGTTTTGCTAGCACCAGAGGGCAAAGAATGCATTTTGTTTTGGGGATCATTTTCCCCTTTTGTGCCTTCAGTGGACCCTGGGCTAGGCTCCAAGTCTTCCCTCAGGGCCAACTTGGCTGTAGAATGAATACCTCAGTCATAGCAACTGGGGAGACTGTTTCTGGAAGTTGAGGGATGGTGACATTCATGAGGGAGAAAAATGTAGTTTCTTGGTACCACAGGTGCTCGAGGTGCTTTGTGTCCCTGGCACCTGTTGATGGGGAGTCTTTAAATACTGAATGTCCTGAACTGTTCAGAAGAGCTGACAGACCTTTTTGCATGATAAATGCTGGTGTGGAAAAAAGTGAAGTCCCCCCAAACAAAATGAAAACCCACCAAAACCCTAGTGAGAATGAAATAGCAGGTGAAGAAGACTTGTGAGTCCTTGCTTTTGTGACTCCTGACCAACTTGTGGTGGTGTTCTGTGGCCTAGCCCCATTGCTCAGTACAGGGATTCTGTCACTAGACATGCCAGTCTCAAGGCCACCATTTGTAGACAGACCATCTCCAGTAATCTGGATCCATGTCTGATCTCTGGACCCAGGGGTCTCCTGAGGAGAAAATGAGGCTGGTGACTTAGCAATCCCCTCACTCCAATCCAATTCACTTGCTGGCCTTGGCATCATGCTCTTCTTTAAGAAAGAAAGATGGGGTGGCTAGGTGGCGCAGTGGATAAAGCACCTGCCCTGGAGTCAGGAGTACCTGGGTTCAAATCCGGTCTTAAACACTTAATAATTACTTAGCTGTGTGGCCTTGGGCAAGCCATTTAACCCCATCTGCCTTGCAAAAAAAAAAAAACCCTAAAAAAAAAAAGAATGAAGGACAATCCTCATTATTATCAGACTTCTTAAGTTACCCCCCAGCCCTGGGTAATCTATTCAAAGAATTTGTCCCCACCCAACACCAAGCAGAACACCCTGGCTTTCCCATTTGGGTGGGTTCTGAACCAGAAAATTAGTACAATATATATATATATTTTTTTAGGTTTTTGCAAGGCAGTGGGGTTAAGTGACTTGCCCAAGGCCACACAGCTAGGTAATTAAGTGTCTGAGGCTGGATTTGAACTCAGGTACTCCTGACTCCAGGGCCATCCTTCTATCCACTGCGCTACCTAGCTGCCCCCAATACTTTTATCAGTAATGGTCTTCAAAGAGACAGATTTTTAAAAAAGAGATCTTTAAAATCAAGACTTTAGGAAAAAAGGGGGACAACTTTGAATCTCTCTAAATCATTGGTTATTAATAATCATTTCTCTCACCCTGTCATTGCCCTCAAAGGATAGAATAACAAAAAGGAAAGTGAGGAAGGAGAGAGGCAGGATTTGCAATACCAGTGGTTGATATCTAAAAAAGCCCCTCATCCTTGGTAAAGAAGGCTTCAATGATGAGCTTTCTGGTGATGTCAGGGGCCTGGCTATCCCTTATCTCCTTCAGACAAAAATGCCTTTAAATCACATAAAAGTCACCCAGGGTATAATGAGCAAAAAATATTGTGATGCAAAATGATTGTTCACATATACAATTCAAGTTGCCAGGTTTTTTCTTTTTACAGAAATGCCTGTTGAAATAATGCTTCCTCTTTACCAAGTTCTATGCTCAGCTCCAGGGGTCCAGGGAGGAGAGCCAGGCAGTCCCTACTCCCTGGCCACTGGCATTCTAATGGAGGGATCACACACCTGCAGCAGGGCAGATGGCAAGGCCACAGAGACAGGCTGTCTTTTCATTTTGACAGTGCCAAAGACCAGGGGGTATGGACTAAGCCACTCAGAAGGTGGAACTACCTTCCTCCTGAGACAGTCCCTAGGCCTCATCCCCCAATCCTCCTTTCCTTTTTCCTGGATGACGGACTCTGGCAAGGGAGGATTACAGGTTCAAGTTCCACCAAAAGGGAGTTGAGATCACAGAAGGAGAAAAGGATGAATTTAATGCCAAGTAAGACTCACTGAATGAGCCAGCAGAGAGACTGAGGTTCCATCCTCCTGCAGCAGATCTCCAGAGTCATGGGCTTTTCAGGATGGAACGCCAGCCACATTCTGCTGTCCTGCTCTCCTGCTCCAGCTGAAATTCAGTGCCGAAGGAAAGCAGCCCAGCCAGTCTGAGGTCATTTTGAAGATAATTAGTGTGATTTTCTGAGGGCAGTAAAAAGAGTTACATACCCCCACATGCAGGAGTAATCCAAAATAAAATGCTTTAAGAAATGCCCTGAAATTTGAGGTTTATAAGATGAAAAAGATGCTGTAAACTTCCAACTGGCATTGACTATTCAACAATAAAAAAAGCCTCAGCTGTTAACACTTCTCCCCAGAGCCTCATCATCCAGACCTTCAAGCAATTTATATAGTCTGAGAGGTAGAAGAGGTCCCACAGATGGTTTTGCAGCCTTTGCTTAAAAGAGCCCCTCTAAGGAGGCTGCCCATTAGCCATGCTGGATCAGTTCTCCTCTCTGTGCCTCTGGGGCAAGGTCCTCCTCCCCAGGTTAGTTTGGAGGGCTCAACATACCCACTCCATTCTTGTCTGGTTGGCTTCCTCTGAACACACTCTAGTTTATCAGGGTCCTTCTTACCCTGGTGTCCAGAATGCCACACCAGGGTGAATGTAGGTCTGGGAAGCATTTCCTTGTTCTGGAAGTTGTACAGTCAGTTCTAAAGTTCTCCACTGAGAACTTCAGGATGTCTCAGTATATGACTCTAGAGGAGAAAGTGTGAGCCTGGTGACTTAGCACAGCCCCCCTTCCAACTCAGATCTAATTCATGTGCTTGTAAAGGCATCACTTCCCTGATGTCATGGTCTTTGAGAATGAAAACAATAATAGTGCCCCTTGTTTTACTCCATTGGCGACTGGGAAATGGAGTAAAACGACTGTGTCCTTGATCCTATACATGATGTCTTCAGCCATGTTATCAAACACCTTCAGTGATGAGGATGAACATGGCCTCAAGGTCAGCTACTGCACTGGTGGGAAATTCTTCAACTTGAAAAGGCTCCAGGCCAAGATCAAAGTGGAGGGAATGTTGATTGTTGATGGTGCCCTCAATGCAGCCTCTGAAGTGGAGATGCAGCAAAGTCTGGATTGATTCTCTCCTGCTTGTGCTCATTTTGGTTTGAACACCAAGAAAACCCAGGTGCTCCATCAGTCAACACCACACCATCCTATGTGGAACCATTGATGACAGCAATGGAGAAGTGGACAAGCTCGCTTCCCTTGCCAGTATCCTTTCCAGGGAGGTTCACATGGAAAATGAGGATGACATTGCCAGAGCTAGTTCAGTATTTAGGAGGCTCTGAAAGTAAGTGTGGGAGAGAAGAGATATTAGAGTGACCTCCAAACTGAAGGTCTACAGAGCCATTTTGCTGCCCTCATTGCTGCATGCCTGTGAAACCTGGACAGTCTACCAGCACCATGCCAGGAAACTACATCGCCTTCATTTAAATTGTGTTAGGAAGATTCTGAAGATCACCTGGCAGGAGAAGATCCCAGACACTGAAGTCCTTTCTCAGCTAAATTGCTTGGCATTCCAATATTACTACAGGGGAGCACAACTGCTATGTGTTGGGCATGTTAGAATGCCAGAAATGTGCTTGCTAAAAAGACTATTTTATGGAGAACTCCCACAGGGCAAGTGCTCGCTAGGGGGTCAGAAGAAGCAATGCCAAGACACCCTGAAGGTCTCATTGAAGAACTTTAGAATTGATTGTACAGCATGGGAGACCCTGGCAGAGGGCCTCCATATGGCATGCACTTATCAGTGAGGGGGCTGCCCTTCATGAGGAAGGCAGAATGGAAGCAGCTCAGAGGAAACATGTCAAGAACCCACCCCAGGTGTTCACATGGACACATGATTGTGCCCAACCTGTGGTAGGGCATTCCAAGGTCCTATTGGTCTGATCAGCCATAGTCAGACGCACTGTCATTTGGTCTTCTTTGATTTCAAAGGACAAGAACCACTGGTACCCACAATCTTGTTGGGCTTGTAGTGCACTGGTACTGCCAGATCCTCATAATGACTGCTTATTTCCTGTATGTACAACTGCAAAACTACAGTTAGACCTAGTGACTTTTGTCCTCAACCCAATGCTCAAGGTCACCAAGGTTCTTGTAGATCCTGATTCTGTCAGCCCTCTGTGGGGAAGCACCATCTCTCACATTGTTATCTATGGATGTGGCGATGAGTATCCCTCTCTAGACTTTTATCTTAGAGTCAAGCATAGATTCCTGGGGAAGAGGCCTGGAGATCTGTCAGACTGACCCTGCTCTTGGACCAGTCTAATTCAGCCCCAGAATCCAAGGGCTCTCTTAGTTGTTTAGTCAGCAAGCACTTAATAAGCATCTACAATGTGCACCTATAGGTACCATGGTAAGAAAGGCAAAAACAAGGCTGCTCTCCAGGAAGGTGCAGTCTGGTGGGTGAGGCTTACCAGATATATGAAGGTAGACTGGAGGAGGTAGGATCAGAGGTGGACAGGTGAGGGAGCAGGACAGCATCAGGAATGCCTTGGAGAGCTTTCAGTGCCAACCAGAATCTCATAGTGGGTCCTCGAAGTGATAGGAGGCAGATCTATCTTTTAGGAAGGTTACCTTAGCTGAGGAAAGGAAGGTAGACTGGTGGGGGAAAGGTTGAGACAAAGGCTGGGCTGGAGAAGGTGGAGGACTCAAGACCTGACCACTTAGTGAATGTTGTGGAGGAGTTGGGCTAGTTTCCAGGTGGTGGGTCTGCGGGTCTGAGAGGACCACAGTTTGAACATTCTGGAGGGAAAGAGAATTCAGTATTCTGATAGTTCAGTGTTTCTCAGGGACAGGATTATATCCTCGCTGAGAAGTGAGGAACAGTATCCAGGGACTAACATCCCAACTGGAATTTCTGAACTTCACGTAGAGCCAGAGACCTCTCGGTGGGCCCTGGCAGATGCTGCACAGACTGACAAGAGAATCAGAAAGGATCGGATGGTCCAACTCCATGGGCAGTGCCCTGTCTGCAGAGAGAGCCTGAGCAATGGTCACTTTTAGGGCGGCTGAGGAGCTGGACCCTTCCCCTGTGTGGAGCAAACTGCTCAAGTCATTGAGGGATCAGAGTTTTGAAGAGACCTTGGGGAAATGGGGCAGATTGAGTTACTGTGCTTCTTGCCCAGAAGGAGTGGTGGGCTGGACCTGGGACACACTGGGCTCCCAGGAGCCCTCAGTTGGCTGAGTCATGGAAGAGGAGAGCCAGGCCATGGAAGGAGACTCCTGGAATGGTCTGGGACTTGACCCTGCTGGGAAATGATGAATGGCTCAAGGACATCTGGGGATCAGAGGAAGCTTCTCCTGGGCCTCAGCTTTGAGGAGGTGAAAGAGTGTCCTGGCAAAGAAAGCAGAGGGCACAAAGCCTCCTTCCAAGGACACTGTGGGGGTCCAAATGCCTCTTTCTCTTGTACAAACTTGGGAGAAGCATCTGATGTATTTGGTTTATGTGTGCTCATCCTGGCTAGTAGAAATAGCAGACCAGATGACCTCGGAGTGGAGGTTGTCCCACAGGGGATTTGGCCTGGGCGGGTCACGAGGGGTGGGACTAGTCCAGGTGGGCTCCTGGAACCTTCCATCAGGGAAGGCCCAGGCCTGGGACGCTGTCCTTGGTTGTCTGAATGTCTTGGCCCTGATGCTAGCTGTGGTCTGGACTGAAAGAGCTTTACGTTCTATATTGGCCCCTTGGTAGGAATTAGAGACGGCAGTCCAGGAGAGAAACAAAATCATTGTGCAGCTGACCAGTAACCTTCAACAGGAGAGGCTGAACCACAAGTATGTCCAGCAGGAAGCACTGCTCCTGGCCAATCAAATGCATGCTATGCAACAGCAGTTACAAGAGGTAATTTGCTATAAACAGTCATTCTGTGTTGCAGAACAGCATTTTAGTTTATAAGAAAATCTTGAGCTCAATTACTGTTTTAGAGAGATCATTTTCTTTTGAAAAAGTTTTGGTTTGGAGACTATAGGTATGAAAAGGTGCTCCATTTAGTGGTATGGATGGCACTTGATTCCCCTTCCCTCTCTTCCTGGGACACTGAGAGCCAGAGGGACTTCCCCAGCCCACATGTGGCAGGCTCAAGCTCAAGGCTTGAAGCTGGCCCTCCCTGCATGATGTCATGCTGGGCTGTGGCCAGGCCTCCGAGGCCAGCCCTGATGGCAGAAATCCTAGCTCAGATTTCTGCAGCCCTGAAGGCTTCCTGAGCACTTACCAAATACTCCATCCTATGAGGTTGAGGCTAGACTTAGTCCTATTTTCCCTCTTTTGTATATATAATACTGTTTCTTCAGTCACTTGCTCCTCATCTTTTTAAGGTGACTGTTCCCGGCTGTCTCTCTTCTCTTCATCCCTGATTCCTCTCCTCTTGTTTGTTATCCCTTTTATTTGGAGTTTTGCTTACTAATTTCTTTCTCCTGCTTTTTTCTGATAGTAATTCTCCCCCTTTTTTCCTTTTAGTAACTCTGAACCTATTCCTGCCTCCTTCCCTTCAGCTCGTCCTCTTCAGGAGGTTTTGTTTTTTCTTTTGGAATGTATTTTTATTTATTTTGTTAAATATTTCTTACTAGCTGTAAAAAAAATTTGACATTCATTTAAAAAAACTTTTGAGGGGGCAGCTAGTGGATAGAGCCCTGACCCTGGAGTCAGGAGGACCTGAGTTCAAATCTGGCCTCAAACAATTACTTAGCTGTGTGGCCTTGGGCAAGACACTTAACCACACTGCCTTGTGAAAACCTAAAAAAAAAAATTTTTTTTTTGAGTTCCATATTCTCTCTCATCCCTTGAGAAGACAAGGAATAAGATATCAATTATCCATGTGAAATCATGCAAATCTCTTCCATTAGTGGTCATATTGCAAAGGAAAACACATACAAAAATCAGGTTATCTAAAGAAAGTAAAAAAATGTACGTTTCGGTCTGCTCTCAGTGTTCTTCAGTTCTTTGGAGCTGGGGAGCATTTTTCATCATGGGTTCTTTGGAATTGTCTTGCCCTGATCAGAGTAGCTGAGTTTTCACAGTTGATCATCACTACAATATTGATATTACTAATAATATTATTGGGTAATAGGGCAGCTAGGTTAGAGCACTAACCCTGGAGTCAGGAGGACAGGAGTTCAAATCTGATCTCAGACACTTCACATTTACTGTGTGACCTTGGGCAAGTCCTTTACCCCTGACTTTTTTCACATCCAGGGGCATCTCCAGTCATCCTGATTCATATCTGGCCACTGGATCTAGATGGCTCTGGAGGAGAAAGGGAGACAGGTGACTTAGAGTAGCCTCTTTCCCTCCAATCCAATTTACATGCTTGTCATCGCATCACCTCCCTGATGTTGTGATCTTTTTTTGAGGATGGAGGACTGATATCATCCTTGCTGTTTCTGTGTACAGTGTTCTCCTGTATCAGTTGATTAGAAGTGTTTGCAGGTTTTTCTGAAACCATCCTGCGCTTGCCATTTCTTACAGAATGATAATATTCAATTGCAATTAAATCCCGTACTTTTTTCAGCTATTCCTCAATTGGAGAGCATTCCCTCAATTTCTAATTTTTAGCCATATTTAGGCGCATATAAATCCTTTTCCTTTTCCTTTGAGTTCTTGAAGGTACAGATCTAGTGGTGGCTTTGTTGGATCAAAGGGACATGCAGAGTTTTGTAGCTCTTTGGGCAGAGTTCCAGATTGGTCTCTAGAAAGGTTGGATCAGTTTGCAACTCCGTTAATGTTTTAGTTCCCTCACATCTCCATTTTTCTTTTTCTGTCAAATTAACTATTTTGATAGGTGTAGGTGGCACCTTATAGATGTTATTTTGGGCACCTTTTCCAAAAAGAATTTTTCTTAGTCTTCATCTTCTCTTTCTGTCTAGTCTAGACTCTTATGCTCTAACTCATGACCCCTATAATTAGCCTTTTCCTTCTCTCCATTCTTTATGAAATTAAAAACTTCCAAGGTGTCCATGCTGGCCTCTCTAGATAGGTTCTGCTTTGGAATTGCCTATAGAATTGCCCATCTCTCAGTGCCAATTAGTGCAGATCTCAAGAGATCCATGCTTTCCTGGTCCTCTGGCTGCCAGTTTTGTCTCTAGGACTTCAACTTCCATGTCCATTCTGTTGTCCTCTCCCTTCCTTTTCCCCTGATGTATGGCAGGTGGCACTATCCAACCCTGTTTGTGGCACTTGAAGGCAATCTGTTAGCTGGTGGTTGTTTTTTTTTTAACCTTTTATCATTTTTAAAAATTCATTTATTTTCATCCTTATGCATGTGTATATTTTTAAATTACAAAATTGCTTTCCACACCCCCCCCCCCCCCAGCGATGAATAGTCAGGTTAGCATTGTATGTACATAGTTTGATAAACATGTTTACAGATGAGTAATTTATAAATCTCCATCTCACCCAGAGATCCCTTTTTTTTTACAAATGAGTAAGTGAGGCAGGCCAAGGCGAAGTGACTACTCCACAGTCACACAGGTAGTAGTAAGTAAGTGTCTAAGGCTGGATTTGAAATTGTCTTCCTAGTTTTCAGCCCAAAGTGCTGTCCACTGCCAGACCACTTGGCTGCCTCAGCAGGCTGTTGTTAAATGCTTACTAGGACTTAGATACTATACTGAGGGCTAGGAGTACACAGAATGGCAAAAACCATCTCTCCCTTCAAGACTGAGAGAGATAATATACAAACAAGTCTGTACCGAGGAGAGAGGTACAGGACAAACCACCAGTGGTCTCAGAGGGGAGACAGTAGAGTTGAAGGCAACTGGGATCGTACCCCAAGAGAAACTAGGAGATGGCGAGGAGGGAGAGAAAATTTAGTGACTGGGTGGGGTGAGGAGATGAATAGGATCATGGGTGAACCATAGCAGGAAAGTTAGTATCCCTGGATCAGAGTAGTGGAAAGCCTGGGGATCAGTACATGAAGGACTTTGAATGCCAAGCCAAAGGTGAGAGATGGATGGTTGAGGTAGGTCTTGGGGCTTGGTCACAGGTGTGAAGGGAGTGGGAAGAATCCAAAAGCAGACTGGCTTTCACAGATTGGGGCTTATCGGAAGGTGCCATAGAAGAAACCTGGGTGAGGGTCAGGGAGCATAAGACTATGGGGTGAAGGCTGGCATTGGGATCAGGATAGGCTTGGGATCCTAGAGGGAAGCACCAATGATGAATGCAGTTTTCACTTGGTGTTAATTTGAGTGTGGGCACATCAATGACCCTGGGATCAGAGAGACCAAGAGGAACAGTCACAGCTGTGGGAGGAGAGAGTATCCAACAGGGAGAATGGGTACACTTGTCTACTGTTGTTGGTCAAGAAGGGAGCAGATGGACGGCTGGTTTGGGCTGCTGAGGCATGAGTGGCCAGAGTAAGGATCTTGTAGCAGCAAAGAGGGCTAACCTAACCCTAATTGGTGAGAAGAGGAGAAGCCCTAGGCTTGGAGGCAAGGAGGTAGAAGTTTGGAGTCTGTCCCTCAGTCATTGTGGGGTGACTCAGCATGGCCCTTCCCTCCCTGAGTCTCCATGGCTTCTAAGGTCCTTTCAAGCCCCAAGTCAAGAATCCTGGAGTTTGAGGAACAAATGGGGCTGAGGGTGGGGGTGGGGAAGCATAGGGAGCAATGGTCATGAACATGGTCCAGAATCTGGAGTTGGATGGAATGAACACTTTGAGGTTGCTCAGCAACACAGGGGTGAGGGGTTGGGTAGGAAGATCCTGACCTTAGACACTTCTGCCTCAGTTTCCTCAATGGTAAAATAGAAGCAATGTTGGTGCTCTACTTCCTAGGGTTGGTGTGAAGATTCAGTGAGATGATGGATGTAAAAGCCCTTTGTCAGTCTGAAAGTGCTGTGGCAACTCTGGCTATTAGTGGGTGGCTGTGCATTGCGATGACCAGGTGTTGGTGTCCAACTCCTGGTATGGACTGGATGGAATGCCCTTTGCTATTCTCTGGTCTCTGGTTCCTCGAGCAGGAGGATCTGAGAAGGGCCTTTCAGAGGGAAGGAGCCTGTTCTCTGGGGCAGCTAGTCCCTGAGAGGTCAGGGAGGGAGGCGGGGAGGGTAGGAGCCTACCCAGTGAACCAGGTGCCAGGCTGTGGCTCAGGGATGGCACCAGATGAAGCAGATGCTCTATTTGCTTGTCCAAATGAGCATGTTGTCAGTCTGACCCCTTGTTCTGGGCTACTGGAGAGTCTGTGAGGAGCTATTGGGAGAGGGAGGAAGGGAGACTCCCCAGCAGCCTCTACCCTCTCTTGAGAGCTCATATGCCACTCACTTGATGTTTAGAATAGCAAGCTTCTGAAGAGCACGATGTCCATCAAAGGAGGTTCCTCATGGCCCTGGCCCCCGGCAGCTGCCTCTCTGCAGTGCCTCCAAGAGCCAAGCAATTCCCTGCAGGTACTGTACCCAAGGGCCCAGGATTGGGAAGCACAGCACACAGCCTCTCAGAAGAGGGGGAGCAAGTGTTGGAGGCTCCCATTGGGGCTTTATCTGACATCAGAGAACTAGAGGCTCTATTGAGACCGAATGGGCTATTTTCCTGGGCTCATGGCCCATATGGGCTGGCTGTGTGGCCTTGGGTGAGTCTCCAGACCTCTTCTCTCAGCCAAAAACATGCCTCACCTATGGTGATCTGTGTTGGGTGGGTGGATCGAATGTCCTGGCTGAGAGGTCATTGTGGTGATGACATTATAAGTCCAGTGATTCCCCCTTGACCCCCTCCCAAGTGAGGTCCTGGTGACTTGTGTTCTGTAGGAGCAGAGCCACCCCAATGTAGATCAGAGATGCTATCTGATAAGTGCATGTACAACCAATTCCATATTTGATTGCCACACATAGTTTTGTTCTCATGACCCTCTTGGCCTCTATTTTTCATAGTGTTTAATAACTAGAGTCCTGTTTGTTTCCAGAATAGGAACAATAAGTTCTTTGATATTAAAACATGGGAATTGTCTCTGCAGACCCAGGAAATCCCAGGAAAAGGGCCTTATCTGCACAAAGATCATATTAACATTTGCCCAAGGCCATTTGGAAATAATTTCTTACGATTGTCCCTAACTTTTTCATCATCCTGCAATAATTTAAGAAATTCTGTGGTCATGTTGAACCTTTCTTTGTACTTGTTAGTAAAAATTAATTTTCAAAACAAAACAGACAAGGACGCTTTCCATCTAGCCTGTACTGACTTGTGTTTAACATTAAATCTACTGGAATAATAATGAATTATTTTTAATTAATGTGTAAATTAGCATATGTAGCTTTCTTCTTAGTTGATGTTTAACTTTTTTTTTTAAGAATATCAAAGATAAAGAGAATATGTTTGCCCAGATGGAAGAACATATGAAAAATTCCATTTTGGAGCTACCACAGGTTGTCGAAGCGAAGGAAGGGACGATCAGCGATCTCCAAGACCAGTTACTCCTTGCTGGTGAGGCCATAGCTTCATTACAGCATGCTCTTTTGGTGAAAGACTCAGAAATCAGAGAGTTAAAAACAGGAAAAGCAAGAGTGTATTGGGATGTCCCAAGCACATTTCCAGTAGAAGGTTTGTAGGTTGCTGAAGGAGTTGAGGTGGGATATGTTAGAAGAGAAACCTGAGCTGGGGCATACAGAAGTGAGGAAGGCTTGTAGAGATGTGGTGGATGGGAAATACTTGAAAACTGGAGGGCCCCCAGGCCAGGAAACTCCCAGGTACAGGCCTGAGAGACAGTCACAGTGGAGTTACCATTAATTAAAAGGATCAACTCCAAGAGTCAGATCTTTGTAGAAAGAGCTTGTGTGCCATGCCAGAGAGACAGATGGCAGCTTTTCAAAAGGAAAGAGAAGAGACTGAGTAGAAGCAAAAGGATGTTCTAGTGGATCTTAAAAGGAAACTTTCTTTTGCAGAAAAGCACTTGGAGAAAGCTTGGGACTCCAAGGGTGCCGAGGGAAATTGGGATGAAGAGATAGAAAAACCTAGCTCTTGCATCCAAGGGTTGAATGAGAATTTGCTGCAAGAACCTGAAAGCCACAGAGACCTCCGGCTGGAACAGGTTGAAGGTATTGCTGCCTGGAACCCACTCTTGAGACAGTCAGAGCAGGAGGAAGGAGCATTATTGGCTCTGTTTGATTCCCAGAAATCTGAACTTGAGAAGATGCAAAATAAGCTCTGCCTCTGGCCAGTAAAGCCTCTTTGCCATGAGTTGGAATATCAGAATGTTTTCAAAAAGTGCAATTTAGAATCTGAAGAAGAAAATCAAAATTTAAACCTTGATGTGAGTGTGGATGACAAAATGGTGGGAGTTGGCACCATTGATGGGGAAGCATCAGTGGAGGGAGCTGGGGACTTGATGGAAAAATACCTGGTGTGCACTGAACAGCAAGATCAGTCAAGTTTATCTGAGATGCCTGAATATTTTGATATCGAAAGTGCTTTACAGAGTAAATCTGAGAAAGAGAATCTGGGTCTCATATCAGCTAAGCCAATTATTGGCTTTGATGAAAAAATGGATTTGAATGTTTTGTCAGAGGGAAATTCTGCTCCAGTAGACTCACTTACTGACCCAGGGACAAATATACAGGACAGCAATGGCTTTTCTCCAGGAGATTTCAGGGAAATTGGTGAATTAATGGAGAAATACCCAATGCAGAGGTGTGGGAACTTAAATCCACTACTTGGGGAAAAAGAATTGGCTCTCAAGAATTTCTCCCAGGAGACTGAAGAGATTGAAGAGACATGGTGGTCAGGTGGACATAGCCTTCCAGTTGGACTGAACCAGGAGAGGGCAAGTTTATTGTCTTGCCATACAATTATCCCAAGGTTGGAGGAAGAAGATGAAAATCACATTGATTCTGGGGCTGCTGCTGTTAACATTGAAGATTTACGAGGCTTGTATTCAGCAACTCCCCAGCCTCTTCTCTGGCCTGGGATGGCCAAGGTCTTCCAGGAGGAAGTAGAGAGCAGAGCAGGGAAAATGACCTCTGACTCAGTGTGTCTTGAGGCTCTGCACAGGCAGAAGGAAGGTAGACGGCTTGGTCAACTTGGTGTCCACACCAGAAGCCAAGTCTTTGCTGGGCACCTGGGTCAGAAAACCACCCTGGAAGAGTCCCTGCTGCAGGAAGTGGAGAGACTGAAGGCTGAGATCACTATCAAGGAAAAGTTGTTAGCACAAATTGTCAAAGAAAAAAATTCTGTCAAAAATTTTTTTCCTAAAGAAAGGGAAAATCTTGAAGAAAACATATTTGAACTTACTGAGACAATTAAATGCTTGGATAAAGGACAAGAACATGAAAAGTTAGAATTTTCCAGACAATCTAAATCTGCTCCTTTAGAGCTTCAGAAACTTGATGCTGAAATCAAGGCAAAAACATCAGATTTCATGCAAGTAGAAAATCACTTGATTCAGTCAACGATTTCCTTGGAAAATGCTCAGGAAGAGACAGAGCAGGGTCTCCAGGATGAGGTGCAGAAAGCTGTATGTGCTCTGGAGGATGTCCAGTCTGAGCTGCACAACCACTATGCAAAGCAGATGAATCAGCTGAGGCATCAGCATGAGGTTGAGAGAGCCCAGCTGAGGCAGGAGCACCAGAAAGAGGTAGGCCAGAGGGGCCCCACAGGCCAGTGCTTTCCTGACAGGTGCTGCAGATGAAGCTTTTGAACAGACCCTCTCCTCCATCTTCTTTCTAGGTGGAGGAAATAAGTGAACAGATAAAAGAGAAGCTGGACAAGCAGCAGCAGAAGTGGGATGAAGAACGGAAAGAACAGATCTTCATGATTAAGAAGGTACTCAGTGAACAGGGTGGTCCTTGTTAGGGGAGGTATTGCACCTGGGCCATGCCAGCTGGGTCAACTCAGAAGCAGAGCCACAGGAATTGCAGCCCCTGCTTGTGGCTCGGAGACTTAGCAACCATTTTTGTTCCCCAGCTCGTGAAATGTTTCCTGAAGCCTCTTGTTCCTGATCGAGGGATGTTTTTCTTAGCTATTATGAGGATTGGAATGTGTCCTCTGTAGCTTTTTTTGTTTGATTGTTTTTGCAAGGCAGTGGGGTTAAATGACTTGCTCAAGGCCACACATCTGGGTAATTATTAAGTGTCTGAGGCCAGATTTGAATTCAGATCCTCCAGATTCCAGGGCCTGTGCTTTACTGCATGCCTAGCTGCCCTGAAGCCTCTTAAAACAAATTGTTATTGATAGCATGGGGTTTTTCATTGCCTAGATATCCTTTTTTTTTTAAGGTTTTTGCAAGGTAAATGGAGTTAAGTGGCTTGCCCAAGGCCACACAGCTAGGTAATTATTAAGTGTTTGAGACCGGATTTGAACCCAGGTACTCCTGACTCCAGGGCCGGTGCTTTATCCACTTCGTAACCTAGCGGCCCCTAGATATCCCTATTCTTAAAGAGCTAGTCTATAGAACAGAGGATTTTAAAAAAAAGGAAGAAAAGAAAGAAGGGGAGAAGCCATTAGCCGTTAAGGACTTGGGTCTACAGACCATATTCTACCTTGGACACCTTCTGGCCTCTGCGGAGGAGTGGACTCTTGTCTCTTTCTATCCCTTTTCAGCCAGGCTTGTTCTTTGTCATTTTGAAATGTTTCCTTTGAACTGTTAACACTTTTGAACTTGTCATCCTGTGCCTTCCATCTGCTTGTTTGCTGCTGGCTTCTCGATTCCTTTAAGTTCTTTCTTTGCATTTATCGTCATCATTGTTTCTTGGAGCATAGCAATATTCTGTCTACGTTAAGGTACTGTGAGATTTGGCCATTCCTCAGTCAATGGGCATCTACTTTGATTCCAGTTTAGAACAAGGCATAGAGGCAATTACACCAAATAAAAGAGATTTTGATGAATGAAACAGGAAAACTTCAGCACCAACCAGATGAAAGCATCTGGGATAAGGAGGGAGGTGGTTGAATGGGAAAAGAATCTGTTTCACATTTGTCAGATGGGGTTTGGTATCCAAGGTATGATTAGACAGTATATCCATGTGTATATCCAAAAGTCACTGCCCACCAGATGACTGGATATAGGAAAAAAAGATTACGAGAAATACTTCCCCAAAAGAATTGCAAAGTATTACTTAGCACATGAAAAAAATGTTCCAGATCTCTAATAATGTAGTTTATCCACATTTACTGAGAACGTGATGTGATTTTGATACTCTTCTCTTGGTCATGACCAAAGATTTTTTGTGTTTTTGAAGCATATTGCTGAGTATTTTGGCCTGTGTTGATTGATAGCTTTCTTCTTTATCCTGATGGTAGCCCTGAAAATTGGCAAGGTGAAACAAGATGAGAATGGTCATTGTTGGGAGGATTAAATGGTGTGTTGTTGGTGGGTTAGGGCAACTGTTTGGAAAGCAATTTGTAATAATGCAAATGATCTGACCTTTGAACCAGAGATTCTACTTTGAGACTCATAATTCAAGGTCTTGGTAGGAAGAATGTCCTCAGGGATGCCAGATATTATGGCTGAGTTTCTCTGATAACCAAGAACAGGATGCTTTTTTTAAAATCCTCAATGAAATTTTCATAGTGAATCAGACTTGGGGAGAGCAATTGTTTCCATGGCAGGCAGCCTAAAATTTGACAGCCAGAGGGACAGATTGAATCAAGTTAAGGACCAGAAGTCAATATTTGACTTAGGAGGTGTAGGCTATTCCACCAGTGGTGTTTAATTTCCTTTCAGTTATTTCCATCTCCCTTTATTTTGGACATGTTACTTTATTGTGTATCCATTGAAGCCCTACTAGGTTTTGTGGTGGTGGCTATAGTTAGAAAAGGATTTCATGGTCTTTTAGCACTGGTGTCTAAGAATGTTAGATGATTGTACTGGCATCGACTTGAATACTCCAACCTGATGGAACTTTCTTTGGGTATGGCTATTTTTCTTTTTGAGAGTTGGGAGTTTTCTGGATCAATAATGACATTTTGACTGCTTTCCTTTGTTGAACCTTTACTTTTTTCTTCTTTTTCCTTGTCATCCCAAGTAATTCAGAAATTGGGACCTTTTGAAGCAGTGGGAAAGGACCGAGGGTGCTCTGCTCATGGTGAATGGAGTCTTTACACCTTTCTCATTGTGAAACTGGGTTTGGGGGCTGAGGGCAGAGTACGGGGGCAGAGGATGCCCAGTGGTCTTACTGACTTCTTTCATCAAATGGGGTGGGAGATTGGACTTGAGCGTGCTTCCAGTCATGTCCAGCGCTAAATCTGTGAGCCTATAGTGACTCGGGTTTGTGCACTCTGGGTTTTGTCTTGGCAAAAATCTCTCCATTCATAGTTGATCATAGAGTTTTCATAAATCAGTGTTGTAGTTTATCCACATTTACTGAGAACGTGATGTGATTTTGATACTCTTCTCTTGGTCATGACCAAAGATTTTTTGTGTTTTTGAAGCATATTGCTGAGTATTTTGGCCCATGTTGATTGATAGCTTTCTTCTTTAGAATTGTCTTTGTTAGGTTTTAGGGGCAGGGCCATATTTTTCTCATAAAGAAAATGGGGCATCATTCACTCACAAACCACGTGTATAGGAATTCACTGGTCTTGAAAGGTTGTAACAATTCTCCCTGGAGCCTCTGCATGGCCAGACTTATGGTGTCTTCAGTGCTGGAGGACTGCTCTGTATTCTCTCCTGAAACTGAGCATTCACAATGATTGACCTCCGTTTTTTTCTCTTTGAGATACATGAACGTGAGCGTGACCGTGAGATTGCGGAACTGATTTGTAAGCATCAAGATGAGCTGAAGCAGCTCCGCGAGGAACTTGAGAGCAAGCACCAGCAAATGATGGAGGAGCTTCAGCAGCACCTGGCTGCCTTACATGAAGCTGATCTGCAGCAGGTGCAAGTAAGGCTTGGGCTTCCCTTTGCTCCCTTTGAGAGTGGTTCAGATGGGGGCAAGGGAGGAAGATTCTTGGCCAGGTAGCTGCCTCCTTAGTCTGTGACTCTGGGGGGAAGGCTGAAGACCTTTGAGCCCACAGAATTTCAGAATAGCATTTTCTTAAACCTGTCCCTGAGTGAGACTCCCCTGTCTGCCTCATCCCCAGCAGGGCTGCATTGAACATTGCCTGTAGGCTTTGGCAGAGGCAGGCTTTTTTTCTGTTTTCCTGACATTGACCTCAAATTTGCCTTGCGGTGACTTTTGCCCACTTGCTCCTCAGGCATTGAGGGGAGTACTAAATCTTTTCTCCTCCATGTACGTAACCATCTCTTTTTCTGCCCTGATCTCACATCATTCCTTTCTTCTGGGCTTCCATCTTACTTTTCCATCTGCCTATTTAGATCTTTGACCTGGATGTTCTATGGGCTTCTCAGACCCATGATCTTTCCTCTTTTAGTCAGCCAGCCAAATCAGCACTTTTTTGCACTTTGCTGATCTTTTGAGGGCACCTCCTTTCCAACTCTCAGTCATCCTTGACTCCTCATCGAGTGTTTCCGCTTCTGCTGATCTGGTGTGTCTACTGACACAGACCTTCATCATCTGTCTCATTCCTTCCCTACGCTGCTGCCTGGTTTGTCTCCCTGATCGCCATATCCTTGTTATCTTTAGAATCAAAAGGGCACCCCCAACTTGGACTTGGAAGGCCCTCCCTGACTTGGTCTTCTCTGGCCTTGGCAGTCTCTTCACACCTGACTCCTGGCCAGGGTGGCAGATATGTTTGCTGTTTCTTGAACATGATGCTCTGTCCTAAGGATCCACAGTCCACCCCTTGGCACTGACAACTGCCCTCTTTCCTCTTCACCTTGATTTCCTAGTGTGCCTTGCTTCCTTCAAGACTGAGCCCCAGCATCTGCCCAGGCAATATGTGTGTGTGTGTGTCTGTGTGTCTGTATGTCTGTGTGTCTGTCTGTGTATGGGCCTCGCCCAGTGTCCCCTCATGTTCATCCCAGGACTTGAAACACAGAAATACCCCAAAGGACCTTTGGTGTCTCACTGACCAATCAGAGGCTCTCTACTCTGAACAAATAGGTCTTTTCTCTGCCTTGTCTGCCCCTTGCAGTGGCTGTCCTTCTGCAGGGATGCCCTTTGTCCTGGTTGGAATTCCTAGCTCCCCTCCAGACTGACCTTGAGCATGATCTGAGACTTGTCTCGTTTGAATACAACATTGTATGTTCTCCTCTCCCTCCCTTGTCTTTATGTATATATCTATATCTATCTATCTATCTATCTATCTATCTATCTACATATTGTTCCCCTTCATCTCCTTGTTGGTCTCCTCCTTTCACACAGTCTTTCTACACAGTCCCTACCAGCTCTTTGAAGCTGGTTTTGTTTTGGTCTTGGTATCTCCAGTGTGTTGTGGTGATGGTGGTTTTTGTTCAATTGCATCCACCTCTTTGTGATCCTGTGGACCACCAGTCTGCCAGGCCCTTCTGTCCTTCACTGTCTCCTGAAGTCTGTCCATGTTTCTTGCTTTCCATCTCATCCTTGCCAGCCCCTTGTCTTTTTGTCTTTCTTTGCCAACATCTCATTGTGTGGCCACATTATTTCTTCTTCAGTATTTGACCTTTTAGTGAAGAGCCTGCTTGCATCTTTGTAAGTATTGGCTGATCTGACCTCCTTGCCATCCAGGGCCCTCTCAGAAGTCTTCAGAGTTTGTGGCCCTAAGCTGAGGAGAGGCTTGTTCCTTGATGAAGCCAGGCTGTTCTGTCCTGGGACAGCCAGGATCTGACCTGGCTGATGTGGAGAGGCGATGGAAGCTTGAAGGAGCAGGAGGGACCACAAGGGAACCTCTGGCTGTGGCAGCCAAGGAGGCAGAGGCAGCTGGACAGGGAACTTGGGGTCAGAGGGGGATGGCTGCCTGCTTCATTTGGTCTTGCCACATGACCTATGTGCAGTCCAGCTTGTCATTTGGAGAAGCAGCTTCAGGGCCAATATGGGGGGGGGTGGTATTAGGGAATTGGGAAGTTAAGGGGAAGGAAGCCTGGCAAAGTCTGAACACAATAGGAAGACTACTGCTAGCAGGCAGGAGAGCTGCCAAAGAGGCAGCCTGCAGGGGGTCCTGGGGCCTCTGCTGTCTCCCCTGAGGATCTGCTGTCCCTGTGATGTTGGCAGTGAGGCAGTGGGACCTTTGTTCTTCAGTGTATAACCTGGGTTTTCTGTCCCCCTGTAGACGCTGCACAGTCGGGATCTGGAGGCTCTGCGCCTGAGCCTGAGTCACATGCACACGGCCCAGCTGGAGCTCACCCAGGCTAACTTGCGCAAGGAGAAGGAGACTGCCCTTGTGGAGCTCAGGGAGATGCTCAATGACAAGCGGGCGCAGGAGGTGGCCCTGGTACAGAGCCGCCAGCAGTTTGAGCTAGAGCATGTCAAGGAACGCCATCGAAAGGAGAAGGAAGAGGCGGCTGCAGAGCACCAGCGTCAGCTAGGTAGTGTGCCCCCACCGAACAGGATGGGTGGGGCCTCTGGGCTCCTCCCTGACCTGTCCTGTCTGCAGGCAGCATCCTTCCTGGTGCATGTTCCTGGTCTTGGTCTTTTCTGCTGGCATTCACCACTCTCCCTGGGAGGGGCTGAAGGAAAAGGAGTTAAGGGGAGAGAGAGAGAAGACAGACAAAGAGATAAGAGGGAAGAAGGGGAGAGACAAAGGGAGTGGGGGTTAGGATGGTGGCTCCAGGGCCAAGTGTGGAATACTCCTACATTATCCCCTTGGGAGAAATGTCAGACCAGGCCATTCCCCTGGGTTCCTCCTGTGGGTGTCACTCTTCAACTGAGGGTTGGCAGGACCTCTGCCCTGCCCCCCCGTATCTCTTGTGGCCCCTTCATTGGTACTCCTCACCTTTGCTGGGACTGGGTTGGAAGTCTTTAGGTAGAGAAAGGAGGCATGTTTGCTTCCAACTCTTTGTTTTGTGCTAGAATAGCTCTGTGGACTTAGGCTTAAAAGTCTGCAGGTTCTTTTTCATTCTACCACTATTATGCTGCCATAATTGGGATGATGTGCAGAGTTCATAAAGATCAGTTTGGTTGGCATGCTGCCCATTGGCAGACTGATTCCTGTTGCGACCCTCGGGGTTGGCAGAGCATGGTCCTGCATGGACACGGGCCAGGTCAACAGGCACCTAAAGGAACCCAATGTGTCTTTGTTGGGGCATTCCCAGTAGTTTGGGTGTTTCTTCCTTCAGGTATTTGTCACATCATTCCCTCTCTTCCGGAGAGCCCTTCTTCCTGTGTCCTCTATCTTTCCTACTACCAACAAAAGAAGCTGTCTAACAGTGACTAAGTCACTATCAGGGCATTCCTTCCCCTGCCCTGGAGGGGCCAACGGCATCTCCTTGGAGCCACCCTCATTGTCTTACCCTTCTCCCACTTCACACTTGGCACCATCCTGCCTGAGTTGACCTTTTGGCGACTGGTGCCCCACCCCATCCTATCTGATGGAACTAACAGGGCATCCTTTGAGGACGTGTTCTTCAGGTTGTCTGGGGTCAAATCCTTTCCCTGGCCTCTAGGCCCTGGCTCAGCCTGGCAGCCCCTTTCTCGTTTCCTCAGAGGCTGAGTAGCTTGGGGAAAGCGGGCTGTAGACAAAGTTTGATAGATGGGGCTGTTGACAAGCTCCATTGTGCTCAGAGTTGATTCTACTTTTATATTTCAGCTGACTTGGAAAAGAAACTGGACTCTGAAATGGAGGCACATGCCCAGATGTTGGAGGTAGCCCTTGTCTGCCTTAGTTGGGCTGGCTCAGCTTGCCAAGGGGTGGGGGTGGAGGGGAAGGGTGGGCAGCCAGCCTAGCCCTTGTGACTGTAATACTTCTTTTCCTGCTCTGACTCTATCTCCGGGGCTCCCACTGGTCCCTGCCCTCTTTCTGTGCTTTCCTGGCCCTGCCTGGCATCTCCAGGTCCTTCAGTGGGGCCTGGGGTCTGTGTTTCATGTTTTCTAGACACTCAAGGGAGACTGGGACTCAGAGAGGGGCTTGTGCTTGAGAAGGTTAGAGGAAGAACTGTCTGAAAAGCATCGGGCAGAAATGGAGAGCATGCGGGAGTCTCTGCGGGCCCAGTTAGCCGACCAGCAGGCAGAGCTGGACAAGATGAGCCAGGATAAGGCCCAAGCTGAAGGTGGGGCTCTGCAGGGGGCCAGGCCTGGCCACTCCTTCCTGTGGGGTCTAAAGGCTTTCTGATGCAGAAGGAAGGTTCTGTACCCTGAGGCTGGGGGTATGAGTGGCACCATAGTGGACAGAGCACAGGGCTTGCTGCTCAGCCTGTCCCTGCCCTTTAGTTTCTGTCTGCCTCCCCCATGTGATGGGCATTGGGCTGGCACCTGCCCCCCCCCCTTCCCCACCACTGCTGGCCTTCTCCCCCCACTGAGCACTGCTTGGGACCGCTTCTCTTGCAGCTGCTCTCCAGAGCCTACAGGCCCAGCACCAGCGGGCCCTGCAGGACCTTCGCCAGGAGCTCCGGCTGCAGCAGCAGCAATATCTGGAAGATGCTGATCTGAAGTGCAGAGAAAAACAGCAAGAGGTGGGTGTGCAGCAGCTCCCCTTCATCTCATAGAAGGGTTGGGCTGGCTCTGCTGTCCTGGGTGGCCTTCCCTGTCCTTAGATTTGTGTGTCTGGGGTCTGACCTGGGTGGGGGTGGGGATAGTGGTGTGATCCCTGAGACTGTTGAGGCAGCTGCTGGTCAGAGAGGGCCTTTCCCTGCAGGTCACTTCCTGTGTGGGTCCCTTGGAGCTGCTACCTGGCCTCGCAGGTGGCCTCTGCTCCAGGGCTGCTCCCCTTGCTGGCGAGTGTTCCCGGGATTCCCCGGTCTCTGGCTGATGGTTCCCCCCTTGCGTGCAGCTGGACATGCTTCAAGCATCCTATGAAGAGCTGCAGGCTCAGTCTCGAGAAGAGATCCAGCAACTGTGGGCTCAGCTGGATTGCACGCGAGCCAATCGTCAGGAGTTGAATGGTATGTCAGCCTCCTGTGGCGCTGGCCATGTACTCTCTTAGAGTCTGAATGGTCCTTGCCCTCAGGAAACTTGCATTCCCCCAGAGGAAATGCCAGGGGATGCTGTAAGTGTGGGTCAAACTCGGAATATATCAAAGGCAGTTGGGAGGGAGGGCATCCGCAGACAGAGAGAAAGTCAGTTGGGGTGGCGTCCCTGTGGAAAGGGGGGTCCACAGTCCACAAAAGATTGTGGATGATCCTTTAAAATCTCCTTGGTGAGAGCAGGAGGACCTGAGGAGGCTGGGAACGGGGGGTCCTCCTCTCTGGGAACAGACCCAGTCTTCAGGACCTTCTCAAAGTCAGATGCTTACTTGGGGGTGTCCCCCTGTAGCAATGCCATGCCAACTCTGAAACTAGGAAACAGGCTCTGATCTGACCTGACCCGGGGCGGGCAGACACACACATATTCACACACGTCCTCATTTTAAACAACAGTCATTAAGCAAGCATTTATAAAGCACCACCTGTGGGCCAGATGCTGTGGAAATAGGGACAAAGGCCCAAGACAGTCTTTGCTCTTGAGGAGCACCTAGGAGAATGAAGGGATGACCTGCCAGTATCTTGTTAGCAAGAAGATGTTTGCTAGCTACATTGGTGATCAACAGCACAGAGAAACCACTAGTGGGGGGGGGGGGACCTTGAAGAAGATGGGGTTTGAGCTGGAACTTGTCAGAAGCCAGGGAGCTGGCCTGGGGAAATGACACAGGGGCTTGGGCCTGGAACAGCTGGATCAAAGAGTGTATGTTAGGGTGGGCTGAGTAGCCTGGAAAGGAGGAAGAGCTTTTGTTGAAAGGGTTGTGAAAGGCAAACAGCATCTTCTATTTGATCTGAGAGAACTTTGGGGGAGCCATTGGATGTTATTGAATAGGGGGGACACGTGGCCAGATCATGTTATTGGCTTAATGGAGGTTGGGCTGGAGCAGGGAGAGACTTGGGGCAGGCAGACCCCCTTCAGCAGTTATTTCCATAGTCCAAGTGTGAGGAGATGAGGGTCTGTCCCAGACTGGGAGCAGTGTTAGAGGAGAAGAGGAGGCATAATCAAGAGGGTCAAAGGATTCTTAGGTTAATAGGCATCGCTGGGATCAAAACTGAGTGAGAGAGATGGCCAAGGAGTGGGGCAATAGGTGGGATAAAAATGTGGAGAAGAGGGTGGTTCCATGTTGGAGAAAGGTCATAGGATCAGGTGGAATGTGGTACTTGTGGGAGTTGGCCAGCAGGTCTCTGCAGGTCGGTGGCCTGTTCAGTTCCCCTTGGCCCTTTTCGTTGGCACCTGACTGCAGGCTGACTGGCTGACTTTTGAGCCCTTCTTGGTGGGTGGTCTGCGGTCTTGGGAAGAGTGCTTTCTCCTTGGCTTTGGAATCACCAGCCCTCCCATCATAGTGGTGTTGGTTCCAGTGATGCGTGGTGTTTCCTCCCCCATTCAGAGTTCAAGGAACAGCTTCTGGCTCGGGCATCCCACATGGAGCAAATTGAACACCTCAAACGCGACTTTGAGCAGCGGCAACAGCAGAGAAAGAACGAGCATGAGAGCGAACTGGAGCAGCTGCGCATTTACTTTGAGCAGAAGCTGCGGGATGCCGAGGAAAGCTACCGAGAAGACTTGCATCTGCTGCATCAGAGGTTGCAGGAAGTCCGGGAGGACTCCTTCCTTGACTCTGCCGACATCAGGTATGCCTAGGCTGCCCTGATTCCCCTGCTTCTGCCCAGCTTGGCTCCACTGGCTCCTCTGGCCCCGGGTCCCTGGGTGCTACTGGCTCTGCCTCCCTGGGATAGGGATTTTCATCTTACCAGTAGGCCCAGAAGATGGTTTTTTTCTGCTGACTTGGAGACCTGCCTTCATTCCCTCGAGCAGAGAGGACATGGGGCTGGCCAGATGTGGCTGGGGGTGGGAGAACTTTGTGCTTCATTCCTCTCCTCTTGTAGTTGGTCCATTGGCTTTGTGGAAGAGGCAGCTGAAGTGGAGAGAAAAGCCCACCTGGAGCAACTGATGCTTCAACTGGAGCAGCACAAGGTGAGCAGCGATGGGACCTCCAACACCCATCCACTGCGACACAATAGGATGCTGGGGCGGGGGCACTGGAAGGACTTTGGACAGAGGAGGACATGTATTTTTCCCTGATCCTGTGGTGACTTTGGACTGGGGGGGAGGCTCTTGTCCAGCTATGTGAGTGAGAGGCTTTTTGGCATTGCCCTCAATGAGAGTTCTTCTGGTTTTAAGGAGTAAAGAGTCCTAGTTCTCTAGATCTATCTCACATGGCAGTCCTCTGCAGAAGCTGACGAAATGTGACCCTGGGGGCTGGGGGTGGTTTTAACATGCCTGGGTCTGAATGAGATTCTGTAGGTAACTTGCCTGCTTGGGTTAACTCCAGCAAGTCCTTCCCAAGTCCTCTCCCCCTCCACCTGGTGTCCACTGGTGAGATGGAGTGGGGCTGGCAGTGGAAAAGGAAGGGAAGCAGCTTACGGGCAAGGCCTATTTATTTCATTTTGGGCTCTGGATTCTCAGCACGCTGCTCACAAACTAGAGACTTCTTTCTTTCTGTTTTTTTCTTTTTTTAGGTTTTTTTATTTTTTTGCAAGGCAATGGGGTTAAGTGGCTTGCCCAAGGCCACACAGCTAGGTAATTATTAAGTGTCTGAGGCTGGATTTGAACTCAGGGTTTGAACCCTGACTCCAGGGCTGGTGCTCTATCCACTGTGCCACCTAGCCGCCCCTCCCCTATTACTTGTTAAAGACAATTTTTAAACTTTTTTTAAAACGATTTTATTTATACCTAGCTGTGTGGCCTTGGGCAAGCCACTTAACCCCATTGCCTTGAAAAATCTAAAAAAAAAAAAAAGATTTTATTTATTTTGAGTTTTACAATTTTTCCCCCTAATTTTCCTTCCCTCCTCCTAGCCCCCACCAAAGGCAGTCTGTTAGTCTTTTACAAAGGTTCCATGGTACACATTGATTCAAATTGAATGTGATGAGAGAGAAATCATATCCTTAAGAAAGAAACAGAAAGTATAAGAGAGAGCAAGATCAGACAATAAGATAACTTTTTTTTTTTCTAAATTGAAGGTAACTGTCCTTGGTACTTGTTCAAACTCCACAGTTCTTTTTCTGGATACAGATTGTATTCTCCATTGCAGACAGTCCCAAATTGTCTCTGATGGTTGCACTGATGGAACAAGCAAGTCCATCAGGGTTGATCATCGCCCCCATGTTGCTCTTAGGGTGTACAGTATTTTTCTGGTTCTGCTCATCTTGCTCAGCATCAGTTCATGCAAATTCCTCCAGGCTTCCCTGAATTCCTGTCCCTCCTGGTTTCTAATAGAACAGTAGTGTTCCATGACATACATGCCACAGTTTGCTAAGCCATTTCCCCACTTGAAGGACATTTACTTGATTTCCAATTCTTTGCCACCACAAACAGGGTTGCTAGGAATATTTTTGTACAAGTAATTAAACTTTTTTTTAAAGTTAGGTGTTTCCAATTCTATCCCCTCCCTTCCCGAGGCGGAAAGCAATCTGTTAGTTACACATGTGCAATCATGTTTAAAAAAAGACAAACAAAAAAGAGTGAAAAATCATCTGCTTCAACTGGATTTAGCCAACATGAACTCTTTCTCATATGTCCTTTGGGATTGGAGTGGTGGCTAATTTAAATAGTCCTTTTGGGGAGTTTGCTGGTTCAGTGAAGAGATTGTCCCTCGGGTTGGGAAGATCTGAGCTCCATTCCAGCCTTAGACATTTATTTGCTGTGTGACCCTGGGCTAGTCACACTAACTCCTCCTGCCTCCCTTTTTATCATTATAGCATTGCTCTTGTCCCTGAGTTGTGGGGGGCAAAATAGATCATATTTGTAAACTTCTTGGCAATGGTGAGGTGATAGGAGAGCCGTGTCTATCATCGGGAGTATGGGGAATTTGGTTTTGAGCTCTGCTCCAGTGTTCAATTTCTAGGCTCAGGCACTCCTCTCTGTGCAATGGGACTGACCCTGACTTCATGTGATATCTTCTGGACGCCTGCTCCATGCTGACCTTAGTCAAACCCAGCCCTACCCTCACAGCGCAGGCAAGGGAAGGGAGGGGGCAGGGGGCAGAGAAGGCTGGTTCTTGGCTTGAGCACCCTTGTTCTGTCTTGTCTAGGAGGGAATAGCACATTTGAGACTCCAGCTTGAAGAGAAACATAGGGATGAATTGGAAGCATTAAAGGCTTCCCTGGAGACTTCTCATAAGGAGAAATCCATGGCAGAGATGGAAAAAGAGAAACATCAGCACTGCCTTGACCTTGAAGAGCTGCATGGTCGCCTCACTGAGGAACACAGAAAAGGTACTGCCACCCCCCCTGCCTTTGAGCAGTCAGCCTGTTAGCTGGGACCAGCCCACTCCTAGTGGTGAGAAAAATAAAATTGCCCTAGGTTGGGCAGCAGGGAATTGTCACCACCGGTAATTCATCTTCCACCGGGATTTAAAAGAACAAACAAACCAAGACTCGATAACCAAAATGACTAGCCATCCTCACTGGGGAGGAATCTAGATGCTCCTCTTTGTTGGCCTAGTGCCCCATTGCAACATAAGATCTGGTTCAGTGTGGTCCAGTTTCATCTCATTCGGTTTAATCTAGACCAAGCTGGTCCAGTCTAGTCCCATTCAGTTGAGTCCAGCCCATTCTGGCCCACTGAGCTCCAATTTATTTTATTTTATTTTTTAATTTTTTTAGTTTTTGCAAGGCAATGGGGTTGAGTGACTTGCCCACAGTCACATAGCTAGGTAATTATTAAGTGTCTGAGGCCAAATTTGAACTCAGGTCCTCCTGATCCCAAGGCCAGTGCTGTATTGACTGCATCACCTAGTTCCCCCTCAATTCTTGTTCATTCTAACATAGCAGTCTGATTCCAATCTGAGCCGGCCCAATCTTGGCCAGTCTTATCTATCAGAGTCAGGTTTGTTCTAAATCAGTTTGGCCCAGTTCAGTTCAATACTACAAACTGGCATTAATCCTACTCTCTGGAAGGCACTGTTAGCTGGGTAGAGGAAGGTTTCTGAACACAAAATCCTTGATTTCAAGGAGCTGCCATTTTGTTCCTGGGGAGGTTGGGGGATGATGTATAGCCAAGACCAGGTTTGGTTAGGGAGGGAAGAAGTTGCCAAGGTCTTCCTGGAGAAGGGGACACTGTTCTAAGCCTTGAGAGAAGAAAAGGCTTCTGAAAGACATGGATGCAGGCAGTCCAGGTCTACACAAACCACTGAAGACTGCCTTCACCAATCCTTGGGTTGGCTTCCTCTGCTGAACCAAGATGAAGCTCTTTTGGGCACCATGCTGCTCCCTGGGATGCCCCACCCTGGCAACCACTATTGTCCATTTTGGTTTCTTGTAGAGATTATCAAGGTGAGATTACAGTGTGCTCAGGATGCTGCCCGTCAGGTGGAAGCAGAGGTGGCTGAGAGAGTCTCATTGGCTCTGGAAGAGGATCGCCAAACAAAAGTGACCCAGCTGCAATCTAAGGAGGAGCTTATCTCTAGACTCACAGAAGAAGTTGGCCTTGCCAGGACAGAAAATGCTGAACTGCAAGAGAAGCTGCAACATGAAATCTGTCTGAAGGAGGAGGCAGAGAAGGTGAGTCTGGGTGGCTGATCCTGGTGCTAATGGTGTCCTGGGTGGAGGGAGGGAACTTGGGAGATCATGTGCCTTCTCCCTGGTATGTTGTGGTTGTCCTTTTTCTCCTGGGAAGGGACCTGTGAGAGTATAAGGGGCAGGCAGTGAGTGTGCTGGATGGGCTCCCTTGGGGAGATGTTTAGGCTTGGGTCCTGGCTCCAGGCCAGAGCCCTAGGAGCCTCTCAGGGCTTCTGTGTATTCCCAAGGATCTTTGACCTCTGTTTTCCTGGCTTTGGCAGGGGAGAGGACAAGTTGAAGACTAAAGTTGTAGATGGCCCCAGTTTCCAGTGGGATCAAGGATCCCTTCTTTTCTTCCCTTTCTCCCTAGTCTGGGAACCATCCAGATCCCTTTTGGATATGCTAGCGTCTCCCCAACCCTGTCCTCTTCTCCTCCATTCAGAACCCCAGACATGGTTCTGTGTTCTGTGTGGTGAATGACAGGTGCTCATTGACCCATTGACATTGACAACTTGGTCACACCTAGAAGACCCTCTCAAAGAGAGGGGCACCATGTAGTCAGTATTGGAGAAGTGGACTGGATCATGGGAGGCACACAGCAGGCTCCAAAATGCCTTTTCTCAGACAGGCAGAGACAAAGACAGAAAGACAGAGATGCAGAAGGAACCTGAGAGACAGAAAGAAAACCCAACTATCTAAGACAACAAGGTAGTAGACAGGAGACCCATGTTCAAATTGTCCCCACAACACAGCTTTCTTATGGGATTGGGCAGTTGGCTTAACCTCTTTGTAGCATTTTGAAATGCTAAAATTATAGAAGATGCTTGCCTGTATTGGCAGAAAGGAGGTTCTGAGCATTGAGCGTGAATACACCATTCAGGCCCAACTTGCAGTTTGCCTGTTTGATTCAATTTTGGTCTGAATACATCTCTGAGAGAGAAAAGAGGAAACCCCCCTTGGTCCTAATACAGCACAGCATAACAGAAAGATATTTATTTCTCCCCAGCTTGGGCTCACAAAATTCTTTCCTAACATGTTTGAGTATACTTTTTGTAGATGAGACATCATCTTGTTGAAGACCACCAGAAAGAAATAAAGAAGATGAGGGAGGAGATTCAGCAGATGATCCAAAAGGACAAGGACAAAGAGGCCCACTGGCAAGTCCAAAGCAGGGATCTGGACAAGAAAGCTGAAGAGAGACTGGCTGCGCTGGCCCTTGAATTGAATGGCCAAGCTGAGCAAGAGCAGCAGGCCTTGAGAAAGACATTTGACCTTCGTGTCATGGTGATGGAGCAGCTTCGAGACCAGCAGGCAGCCGACATTGCAAGGCTGGAGCAGTCCCTGAGACAGCAAGAGGAGAGCCGGGCCCAGGAGGAGGCTGCCTGGAAAGTACAGGCCGCGCAGGATCTAGAGGCAGCTACCCGGAGGCTTCAGGAGGATTGTGCCATGGAGCTGCAGAGAAGCCGAGTGAGGTTGGTGACTGAGGGCATGCCAAGAGGCCCTGGAGAGGCAGGCTTAGCTGCCTGGGGTTTCTGAGGCTCTTCTGCTTAGCCAGTGGTCTGATGGCCCTTTTGTCTCACAACCGGGATAATTAGCTCATGGTGACAGCAACTAGGGTACCAGGCCCTCCCTTCCCCAAGGCAGACAGTTAGATGCGCTGTCTTTCTCAGTGGTATGGAAGGCCTGATTTGCCCCACAGGAGTGGAACTTCTGCAGCTGGTGTGGTCTCAGCCTGCCTCAGGCCAGCAGACCCTAGGGGAGTGCAAACTCACCCTGGTCCCAGAAGAAGACCTCTTTGGGTCTTGGATTTGGGAGATTTCGGTCTGGGATTCAGATTTGGAAAATCAATTTCTCTTGTATTTTTAATGTCCCCTTGATTTTCCCCTATATGTCTCCCTGTCTGTCTGCCATTCTGAGAGATTCTAACTCAGATTTTCAGAAAAATAGAAGAATAAGGGAAAACACTGTCAAATTGCACAAGATGCTGAAGAAACCTGCTGTTCCATGCAATGTTTCGTAGCCTTGTGTGTTTTGCATGCCAGCCAGGGGAGGGAACTTGATGAGAGAAAAGAACCAATAACTCTTGGCCTGGCTGGCATCTATCCCTGAGGAGATCATTGTGCAGGCTGCTGCAGGAGGAGCTGGGGTGGGATGGAGAGGTCACAGGGACCCTGGGCAGCATGTCTCTGGTCTGCTCTGGGCCTCAATTTTTCCATTTGCTAAATGAGGTGTTGGACTGAGTAATTTCAGGGCAGCTAGTTGTCACAGTGGTTAAAGGGCCTGGAGTCAAGAGGATCTGAGTTCAAATTTGGCCTCAGATGCTACCTGTGTGACCCTGGACAAGTCACTTCACCCTCTTTGCCTGAGATACTGATCTGTCAAATGAGCTGGAGGAGGAAATGGCCAACCATTTCAGTATCTGCCAAGAAAACCCCAAATGGGGTCATAGAGAATCAGACACAATAACAATACCAGGTGATATAGAAAGTCTCCTACAACTGTAGATCTAATGAGCCCCATGATTGACTTCCAAGATTGGGTAGGGGATATTTCCAGGGCTGGGGCAAGTAAGAGTAAGTGAGCCCCGATAGAACATGCAAGTATATTTTTGTTTGTTTTTTAGGTTTTTGCAAGGCAAATGGGGGTTAAGTGGCTTGCCCAAGGCCACACAGCTAGCTAATTATTAAGTGTCCGAGACCGGATTTGAACCCAGGTACTCCTGATTCCAGGGCCGGTGCTTTATCCACTATGCCACCTAGCCGCCCCCGCAAGTATATTTTTAAAAAAATATTTTTCTAACTACATGCAAAGATCGTTTTCCACAATCATTTCTCCCTCCTTCCCTTCCCTCTCAGAGAACAATATTAATATAGGTTTATAAGTATATTAAACTTGTTTTCATATTAATCATGTTGTGAAAGAAGAAAGGGAACACAAAGAAAACAAAACCAAGGGGAAAAAACATAAAACAAATTAAAAAAATTCAAAGTAGTAAGCTTTGGTCTGCAATCAGACGCTAGTTCTTCTCTGGATGTGGATGGTATTTCCCATCACAGGTCCTTTAGAATTGTTTTTGATCACTGCGTCATAGTTGATCATCTCACAAATGTTGCCATTACTGTGTCCAGTTCTCCTGGTTCTGCTCTCTTCACTCAGTATAAGTGCACATTCTAAAGTCTGTCCACTCATGATTCTTTTTAGGTTTTTGCAAGGCAATGGGGTTAAGTGGCTTGCCCTAGGCCACACAGCTAGGTAATTAAGTGTCTGAGACTGGATTTGAAACCCAGGTACTCCTGACTCCAGGGCCGGTGCTCTGTCTACTGTGCCACCTAGCCGCCCCCCACTCATGATTTCTTACAGAAAAATAATTCTCCATCACATTCATATGCCATCACTTGTTCAGCCATTCCCTGATTCATGAGCCTCCCCTTGATTTCCAACCACAAAAAGAACTGCTATGAACATTTTTGTACGTTTAGTTTTTTTGTCCTTTCTTGTGATCCCTTTGGGAGTCAGACCTGTTAGTGATATTGCTGAATCTTCTCTGCCAGGCATTGTGCTAGGCACAGCCACATGTTAGACAGCCACGGCCAGAGGGGGTGTCATTATATGTCTGCTTGTGTCAGTGAGTAAAGTAAAGATTTGGAGCATCTGGTTGAGGGTTGCAGAATGCTTTGCAACTCTCTCAGTAGATCTTATTTACAACCCTGAGTCTTACAGATGAGGAAACTGAAGGCACACAGTGAAAGTGATTAGTAAAAAAAAGTCCAGTTCTTTGTCCACTGTACCACCCACTGGCTGCATGCTCAAGAAGGGTCAGTCACATGGAGAAGGTGCCATTTGAAGGTGCATCCTGGGAAGACATGAGAAGCACTGCAGAGGCCCATGTGGGTGATGGAGGGTGGAGAGATAGAGTTCTGTGGACCTTTAGTGAGGGTCAGGGAAAGCAAAATATGGATGAGGTCGCCAAAGTTGATTGAGGCCCTGGTGCTGAAGGCCTTTCAGTACTAAGCACGAGATTTTGTTTTTGATCCTGGAGGTTATTGTGAGTTGTTGCAGTTCAGGGCATATATAACATGGGTAATAGCTCCCTTTGGCTGCCGTGAGGGCTGGCCTAGAGAGAGCCTGGAAGCTGAGACAACTGGCGTCCCCTGAAGACTCCAGAGTTGCTTAGGAAACCTTGCTGTTAGCTTTGTCTGTGTTGGTGCATTTTGATTTCTTTTGTCAAATATTCCCAGTTCCAGTAGCATCAAGTTCAGCCTTGCCAGGGGGGTCTCTCAATGCCATTGCAGTTGAGAACCTGGATGCCTGGAAGATAGAGGCTGAGGGACACAGATCAAGATGGAAATGTTCAACGAAAGAAATCAAAATCCAGGGCAACCCAGACAATGTTGACTTTTGGTTTTCTAAGCCAAGGTGGGTAGGGTAAGAATCCCCCATTGGAACATAAGTCCCTTGTGGGGTGTGGAAAGCTTTTGAGGAAGAAAGGAGGGAGGGAAAGATAAAAGGAAGAGTACCCAGTGGGGCTGGGGTGTTTGCATCAGAGATGGGAAAGAGCTTTAGTGTAGGATTTACCAAAAACCATGGATGCAGATTCTCCCAGATGAGAAGGGACGAAAAGGACACTTGCTTCATCAGCAGAGTTCCATTCTCACAGCCTCCACCAACCTGGTCTGGGTGGCTAGAGCTTCCATTTGGAGGCCCTGCAGAATGTGGGGCCAGTTTCCCTGCCTTGTGAGGAGTCCATCACCTTTTCTTGGTTATGGTTTTATTTTATTTTATTCCCCTCCCCCCCAGTTAGATGCAAAAACAAGTTTGAGTGTTCATTTCCAAAATGTTGAGTTCCGAATTCTCTCCCTCATAACTCACTGAGAAAGCAAGTTACTTGATCTAGGTTAAAAATATGTAGTCATAAAAACCATTACCACAATAGTCATGTTGTAAAAGTAAGCTTACCCCCTTTGCCTTCCCCCCCAAAAGAGAAACCTTCAGAAAAATACAGTAAATAAAAAGAAAAGCCTGCTTCAGTCTGTATTCAGACTCCCTGAGCTTTGGGCTGGAGAGCGTTGTTGAGGAGAGGCAGGTCCCTCGGAGCCATGGTCCTGTAGGATTGTTGCTACTTTGTATCCAGTGTGGTGTCTCTTGTTGCTACTTTGTATCGCGTGCATTGCCCTTTGCTCAGCATTGCCCATAACAGACCACCGGTTGATCTCTGTTCAGCCCGGCTGGGCCTCCCCTCAACCTCCAGCTCCCCACCCCCAGAAGAGAGTGCTATAACTATCTCTATACTTACAGATTTTTGTCACCTCTTCTTGAGGGTCGGGTGTTATTCTTGGCAGCTAGGCTGCCATTCTCCAGGGAGGCCCTTGGCTGCAGAGGGAGACACTGGGGTGGGTGAATTTTTTTTTTTATTTTTTTGCTTCTAAGTAGTTCCTCTGGCTGTCTTGTCAACCACCCC
This sequence comes from Macrotis lagotis, assembly GCF_037893015.1. Taxonomy (NCBI): domain Eukaryota; kingdom Metazoa; phylum Chordata; class Mammalia; order Peramelemorphia; family Peramelidae; genus Macrotis; species Macrotis lagotis. Next base: position 271,378,599 of record NC_133662.1, on the reverse strand, counting down.
TCTTTGTTCTGTCTTTGTCCTGGGTTCTACCAGCTTAGTCTCTTCACTTCTAGGATATGTGGGAAAGGGAACAGAGAACTGGACCTGAAATTGGGGAGACCTGAATCCATATACAACTTCACAATCTGGACAGTTCACTGCTTGTCTCAGTTTCCTCAGTTGAGAAACAGGACCTTCCTCCTAAGGGTGGTTGTGAGAATCAACCTATTTGCCTAGAACTTCACTGATGCAGCATACAGCTCTTCTGAAATGCTAGACCTTTCCCCCCGTGGGAGCCTTCTCAGAGAGCTGGTAACAGAGCTGGAACTGAGCAGAGGACTGATCCTTCAGCCTCACTAAGCTGGCTGGTCAGAGACTTTTGCCCAAGTCCTGGGGCGTGACTGTTTTCTTTATGATGTTGCTAGAGAATGTTAATGTCCTCTGAGAGCATCTTTCACTATGTGTTTGAGTGAAATCAGTATAGAGAGGGAACCCTGGTAAGCTCTGGATGAGGAAGAGCTGTTTGAGTTCAAATCCAGTGTCTGTCATCAGGCCAAGGACTGCCAGCACAGCCAGGATGCAGTTAGAATTGGGTCAAAGTAGGTCCTTTCTGCCCAGGAATGGAAGAGGTTCTTAATCATTTAAAGTTTAATTTTTAAATTTAAATTTTAAATTTTATTTAGGTTCTTGGAAGAGCAGAAAGAAACGACACAGAAATTCACTGAAAGACAAGATGCTCTCTTCCAGGAGCTGCAGGAGAAGCATGCCAATGAGCTCCAGATTCAGAGTCTTCAGCTTCAGGAGACTCAGAAGCAGCAGACTGAGTCTCTGACCACTGAGCTGCAGACCCAGCATCGTGAAGAGATGGACACCCTCAGAACTTCCTTACAGATCCAGCATCAGGCCCAGCTGGACGCTCGGGTGGCTGAGCTGCAGACCCATCATTGTGAGGAGATGGACGCTCTCAGAACTTCCTTACAGAGCCAGCACCAGGCCCAGCTGGATGCTCAGGTGGCCAAGCTCCAGACCCAGCATCATGAGGAGATGGACACCCTCAGAACTTCCTTACAGAGCCAGCACCAGGTCCAGCTGGATGCTCGGGTGGCCGAACTTCAGACCCAGCATCGTGAGGAGATGGGTGCCCTCAGAGCTTCCTTACAGAGCCAGCACCAGGCCCAGCTGGATGCTCGGGTAGCTGAGCTCCAGACCCAGTCTCATGAGGAGATGGATGCTCTCAGAACTTCCTTACAGAGCCAGCACCAGGCCCAGCTGGATGCTCGGGTGGCCGAACTTCAGACCCAGCATCGTGAGGAGATGGGTGCCCTCAGAGCTTCCTTACAGAGCCAGCACCAGGCCCAGCTGGATGCTCGGGTGACAGACCTGCAGATGCAGCATACTGCAGAAGTAAGTGAGCTGGAAGCCAAGCATTTGTCAAATCTGGATTCTTTGGAGTCCTGTTACCTGTCTGAAATTCAGACTATCCAGGAAGAGCATGGTCGTGCTCTAGAAGGGCTGCAGGTAAGACTTGAGGAACAGTTGCGGGCCAAGGATGCTGAGCAGGAGGTGCTATTGGCTCAGGCAATGGAGAAGCACCAGCGAGAGCTGCAGCTGGCTCAGGAAAGCCTCCAAATTGAGATGACTACTAATCATATTGAAAAACTGAAAACTCTGGCCACGGAGTTGCAAGATGCTCACCAGGTAAGTTCCTGCTCAGGTAGAGGGCTTGTGGACCTGGTTTCAGGCTGCTTGTTAGCTGTGCCTGGCCAGCAGAATGGCTCACTGAGGCTGGTCAGACCAGCCCAGGGAAAGCTGGCCAGCTGCTCATTTGTTATGGTAACCTGGCCTTGCTTCTTGTCAGCTTTTTATAAGAATGAAGAAATGCAATTTTCTTATATCAGGCTGGGCAGATAATTGTTGGCTTAAAAAATCAGTGGCTTGCGTTAAAAGGTCAAAGCAGCTCATTCTTAGAAGGGAGATTGGGTTCAAACATGTAAACATCTCAACACTGGTCCGTATTAGTTCATCCCTGAATCTGGGCTTGGGTCATACAGGCAATAGCCTTGTTGGGCACAAAACAGAAAAATGTCTGAAACATGTGCTGCCATGGTGCTTTGTACCTCATTGAGAAATAAATTAGACTACTCTTTTCTTCCTAATTCTACTGCTCCTTCTCTTGTTCAATTTTTAATGATTAAAAGTGGAAGAAAACATTTTAGAAAAAAATTAACCATCAAGCCCTGCTTGGATCCTTCCCCAAGTGTGAGCCTTGCCACAGTCTCAGCCATATTTTTGGCTGGGGGGGGGGGGAGTGTAGTTTGACATTTTACTGTTTGAAAGAGAAGCTATTGATAAACTTGATTTCTTATTGTATTTTCCAACTCCCCTGGGCAGCCTAGTGTCTTGTTGCTAAGGTGAGATGCCCAAGCAGATGGTTTTGAGTTTTATTCTCCTTGACTACAGACTCCAGGGAGAAGCTCTGACCACATCCTTTATCCCACTGGGGCCCGTGCCGTGGATATGACTCTGAACTTGAGGTCCACACACTCTGGGTTTACAGAGTGAACTCCTTGTTTGGGGAGCTATGGTTGTCATTCTGATGGGGAAAGTAGAACAGGACTGGGAGTATTGGTTGACTCAGTGAGGAGCTCTGCATGAGCTCATTTAGTTAGACTACAGTCCAATTGATTGCCAGTTTTAAAGGAAAGTGAACCAGGAAGTCCTTATTCTACAGGAGGAGAGTCCATTTGAAGGACAGAATAAATTGGAAAAACTCGATGATTTTTCCCTCGTTAACATTAGTTTGAGTGTGAAGTCTTTATTTTCCTTTCTGGGGCGGGGGTTAACTCTGGTTCTTGCCAGTCCTAGCCAGCATAAGGACTTGACTCTTTGCAATGTTCCCTCTCCTAGGAGGACTTGGAGGTAGCCCTTCACAACCAGCGGTGCTTGCTGGAGGAAGAAAACCACAAGGCTTTGGACAGATTGGGCGAAGAGGTGCTCCACATGGAGGAGCAGCACCGGAAAGCCCTTCAGGAGCTCAAGGACATCCATGTGGCTGAGCTGGAGAAGCAGAAAACCGAGTATGGCCAGCGGCTCCAGGAAGAGCTTGGCCTACTGAGAGCCCAGCATGAGCAACAACGAGAGGTGAGCCTTGGGAAGGGCGGGGTGGGACTAGGGATTCTGTCTGCCCTGTGACTTCACCTTCTGGCTCTCAGGGACCTTCTAGGTAGATGAATTGTTCAGAGGTTGCCTACAGTTACTTTGAGGGCCTTGGGAGGTGGTGAGCATGGGGAGAGGGCATAGGCAAGTTTTAGAGACAGAAGGTGGGTGGCAGGTGTGAAAAGTGAAAGAAATCATAATCCCTCCTTTTTCCAAGTGGGGTCATATGACACCTAATAATGACACTTAATCTGGAGTGACTGAAGGGTTCTTTTATTAAACATTCCTGCAGGAAAGGGCACTCCACCAAATTGCAGCAATGTCCAATCTTACATAGATTTGGAAGGCATTTTCCCTTTTCTTTCTCAGTCCTGATAGACCCTTGTCATTAGGGGTGCAACCTAATCGAAACAACCAGCACTGTGACACTCCTTAACATGTCCATCATCACAGGTTTAGTGGATGTTGATATGCATAAATTTTATTAAGCATGTGTACTTGTAAAAGGTTAGAGACTGTAAGTCAACTCCCACTGGTTCTGCCTGGTTTTCGGCTTCCACCTGGCCAAGGTGCCTTCATGTAGGTTAGGGAACCTCTTGCGGTTCATTTCTTGGTCAAGGTCACCTCTTTTTATCACCTTTCCCTTTGTTTCACTTCCACATTCCTGTGCATAGGCTTGCGTCTTTCAGCCTAATCAAAAACTCAGAGACTCCTGCCCTTGTAATGTGCTGTTCTGACAGAGAATTGAAATCTTATCTAACAGCCATCTCTCATATCCTGTAGAAGCCAAACTCTTAATAATTTCTCATGGCAGGGATGCCTCGAAGTGCACCCTCTTTGCAACCTGCTCCCATTTCCTGGACCCTCAGCTAAGACCGGTAGCAGTATCCCAAATCCTTCTCCTCACAGCAGTCTTGGTGGGTAAGGTTTTGAGGGGAGTCCGTGCTCACCTGACCAAAACTGAGTTTGAGCATGTCTTTTTTTCTGGGCCAACTCAGCTTTTTTTGTGTGTAAAAGTGAGGAAATCAGTGCCATGGTTTTTCAGAATTTTGTAAGATGTAGTGGCCTTCCTCCTTGGATGTTGTCTTTTCAATTCAGATCATTTATCCCTTTGGAATTTATTGCCAAATTTGGTGGAGAGTGCAAATCCAAACACCCTTTTGGTCTTTCTGCTTCCAAGTTTGCCCAGCTGTGTTTTCTTGCACATTGATGCCTTTCTTTTATGACTTAGATTTTACATTTATCAAACATTAACTTCTGCTCTAATTCTGAACTTTCAAGAGTGTTCCTTTGCTCAATTTTTTTATTTTTTATGAAATCTAGTACCAGATCATTTTGGCTGATTTCTGCTTGGGAACACTTTGAGATTCGGTGAAGCAAGAAAGACAAGGTCTTGGGGCAGCTGGGTGGTACAATGGATAGAACACTGGGCCTGGAGTCAGGAGTGCCTGAGTTCAAATCCAGCCCCAGACACTTAATAATTACCTAGCCGTGTGGCCTTGGGCAAGCCAATTAACCCCATTGCCTTGCAAAAAAAAAAAACTAAAAAAAAAAGAAGAAAGACAAGGTCTTCCTCATGGTCCTGCTGTCTGTTTTAAAAAATTATTAGGATTAATTTTATAGAGGAGTAATTTGAGTGGAACTTTATTGAATGATCCTTTTTTTTTTCTTTTCAATTTTTTTCTTGATTTCTTTGGTTTTTCTGTGACTTCATTTCAGAGAGATGAAATCTTTCCTACTCCTTAGTCATCCCTGATAACAGAATAAAAAGGAATAAAACCCATTTGACAAAGGGAACCTGACTGGGGCTGCTGGGAGCAAGGAAGAGAACCAGACTTGTACTGAGGAGTTCTTTCCAAAAACACTGTGGCTGGTGGTCCTGGTGCTTCTCGCTTGGCTACCCTTGGTCTTCCCATGCTTTTTTGAAACTTGATGGCATCTCCTTCATTTTCAGGAGATGTGACAACTACCAAGGCACTCTAGGAAACTTTGTAGGGGTAGAGAGAAAGAGGAAAGGTCTCCTTCACTCTCTTATCTTCTAACTTCACCCCCTTTTTCCTGATTTTTGCTTATGTAGATCTGTTTGTCTATGGACTACCAATCCCATATCTCTGACCTGCTCCTCCAGGGACAGACGCAGCCATTTTTCATGTCCTCAGCACCCTGGGATAGGAAGAAGAGTTGGTGTGCTCTTCTCTCCCATGCCCCTGTCATCCTTATTTACTCATTCCTTTTTGTTTGGGTTTTTTTCTTTTTAGTAAGGCAGTGGGGTTTAAGTGACTTGCCCTAGGTCACACAGCTAGATAATCATTAAGTGTCTGAGGTCAGATTTGAATTCAGGTACTCCTGACTCTAAGACCAGTGCTCTATTCACTGTACCACCTAGCTGCCCCCTACTCATTTCTTTTTTATTTCATTCTCCACAGTGACTCCTTCCCTTCTGCCTACAAAGATTCCCATGTCTCTCTCACTTGACCCTTCTGTCTCTCCTAACTGGGACCCTATAACCTCTTCTGTCTTTTGTGGTGAAACATGTAAAAAAGACCATCAATTTGCCTCTGCTCTCTTTCCTCTCATTCTTTTCTTCCAGTTCAGCTTCCAATTTCATCATTCCATGCCTACTCCACAGTGACCAGTGAGCCCTTAATGGCCAAGTCCAATGTCCTCTTCTCAGTCCTCATTCTCCTTGATCTCTCTTCAGCCTTGGATGTGGTGGGTCCACTCTTTATCCTGGTTCTCCTCTTCCTTGTTTGACTGCTTCTTTGCTAGATCCTCCTCCAACTCAGTCTTTCTCTCCACAGGTGTCCTTCAGGTTCTGTTCTTGGCCCTCTCCCTTCCCTCTGAACTTCTGCACTTGGTGATCTCAGCTCTCATGGATTGAATTATCATTTCTATACAGATGATTCTCAAGTCTACCTTTCCTGCTCCACATTTCTCTGCTGAGCTCTAATCCTTAGTATTTTCTTTAGTATTAGAGTGAGCACCACCATCCCCCAGTCACCAAGACTCACAAACAAGAGATAATCCTGTAGTCTTCACTCTCTCTGACTCCCCAGATCCAAACTGCTGCCAAGGCCTGTTGACATTACCTCTGCAATATCTCCCCGGTATGCTCTCTTCTCTCCTCCTCCTCTTGCAGTAGTTACTGGGAGGTGTGCCTGCTTCAGTTTCTTCAAATCCAGTCCATTCTCTACTCTTCATCAAAGTGATTTTCCAAAAGAACAGGTCTGACTATGTCATTCCCCCCCTACTCAGTAAACTCCAATGGCTCTATTTGCCTCCAGGATCTAATACAGATTACTCTATTTGATGTTCAAAATCTTTCTTAGCCTGTCCCCTCCTTCCTTTACAGTCTTCTTACATCTTACTTCCTATGATAAACTCTCCTATCCAGTGCCCCAGGTTTCCTGGCTCCTTTGTGAACAAGATCCCCCATCTCTCAGTTCTGGGCATTCTCTCCAGCTGTACCTCCTCCATTCTCACACTGAACTCCCTGTCTGCAAGTCTCAACTAAAATCTCCCCTCCCACGGGAAGCCTTGCCCAGCTCTTTTTTTTTTTTTGGCAAGGCAATGGGATTAAGTGTCTGAGACTGGATTTGAACCCAGGTACTCCTGACTCCAGGGCCGGTGCTCTACCCACTGTGCCACCTAGCTGCCCCTGCCCAGCCCTTTCTAATTCCGGGGCCTTTTCTGCTATTCATTATTTTCTATTTGTCTTATACAGAGCATGCTTTGTGCATATTTCTTTTCTTGTTGACCCCCTTTCACCCCCCCATTAGATTGTGAGCTCCATGAGGGTCAGGTAGATGAAGATGCATATCAGTCTAGCATATTTATTTATAAGAGGAAATCAGCTGTGAAAGTATTGGTGCTGCCTTTGGGCCAGGAGGGGCACAGATTCTGATTATTTTTCAGTCCAAATTCTGGCAAGATTTATTAGGAATTGTTCCCTTCAGGGTTCTACACACTGTGATGGGGAGGAGAAAAGGTCTGTTAGCTAGCAGCCTCTTTTCATGTTCTCCTTCCTCCTGGTCCCCTGGGAGGAGGCCAGGCCACCTCTTGAGGACACACAGTTTGATAGCTTAGCAGAAAGGGACCCCAAGTTTGCCCTACTTTAAGAATATATTCATTGGTATCTTTCCCTTACCTGCCTTTTTAAGAACTTCTGTGTCCTCAGCACTGTGGAGCGTTTTTTTTGTGTGACTTTTTTTTTTTTTTACAAGGCAATGGGCTTAAGTGACTTGCATATGATCACACAGCTAGGTAATGATTAAATGTCTGAGGCTGAATTTGAACTCAGGTCCTCCTGACTCCTAGGTGCCATCTAGCCACCCCTCATATGACTCTGGTAACTGATTTCTTTGTGTGAAAGCTGCCTGTTGTTATCCTTTGACCTTTTATCAATCAGGGAATGCTTTGATTTCCATAAATTTGACTCATTTTCCTAAATATTTATCTGAGAAGATTGCTGTAAAGTGTTTTTTAGTGTTCTTTTTTTACTTCCAATTTTGACTGCCATTGCTTTTCTTTGTGCACAAACCGGAGGCCAGGGTGGACCATGTGACAAACTCCCTCCCCGTGTTCTTGCAGGAAGATGCCCGAGTAGCATCTGCCCAGGGCGAAGAGGCCAGACGGCATCAGGAGCTGCTCTTTGAACAGGAGGTGGCGCTGCTCAAAGGCCAGTCCCAAGTTCTGGAGCAGCAGGTGGCCCAGTTGAAGGTAGTGGCATCTCAGCTTAGGCTAGAGTTTGGGTGCTCTGGAGATGCCTCTACCCTCCCCACAAACGGCATCTCATTTAGGGCTTTGGAGGGTTCCTTTAGATACTGTCCTTTGTTTGATGATGGCATTTTCCTGCTCCCTGGCAGTGGTCTCCGCTGTCTTCCATGGGAATGTCCTCGGGGCCTCTCATTTTAGAGGTGCTTCTCTTCTGTTTAGAGCCAGCCCTTTCATCTGACTAGTTACTTCTATCCCTGGGACAGAGGGGCTTCTCATCCAGAAGAAGGGGTACAGAACTTCTTGGGGAGGGTTTACCTCACCCCAGTCCCCCAGGTGGTGACTCCAGGGCTGCCTTGTCTCTAGCATCCCCCCTTATCACCACCCTGTCATGTTCTTCTACTCAGGACGAGTTGGAAGCGGAGAAGCGCACAGCTGGCCAGAGAGTGGAGGAGAGTGAGAAGGCGCAGGCCCTTGACCAGAGGGAGAAGGAGGCACTGACTTCGCAGCTGCAGGAACAGAGCAGCCTCATTCTCCAGGTCCTCATGCACTACCAAGTGTCAGCCAGCTTCCACGGTGTCGGCAGACTTGGGTCCTCCTGACTTCGGGGTTGGAGCTCTATCTGCTGCGTCACCTAGATGACTCCCTCCTTTCAAAGAGAAACTGCTCTAGTTTCTAAAGTCCCAGCCTGACCCCCAAGCTACCCTTCCATTCTTGTGCTGCGAGACTCCACTTCCCATCCTGGCTTTCTTGGGCTCCATCCTCGCTCTTTGCCTTTGTTCCAGCTCTGGCTTGCCCTCCTTCCTCCCCTCCTCAGTGTCTCTTCTGAACACTCCATGAGACCCTTCCTGATTTCAGCGGAGTGCTTCAACACTGCCAAATGATCATTTGTGTTCTTTGTTTCTATATACATATGGAAGCCAGCCTGACATAGCCACAGGCCCCTTGAGGGAGGCTTGTCACCACAGGCCTGAAAATGCCTGTTGAACTCATCGATTGACTGCATTCCCTTATATGTTTGTGTGAATTTGCTAGGGTCGCCTGGGTTCACACAGTTTCTCATCTTGGCCCCAAATCATGTCTCCTTATCTCCATGCCTGTTCTTTTTGGGTTGAGGTCAGAGACTTTGTTATGTTTGTTTTTGTATCCTCAGTGCCCAGGAGGTTGTGGGCTCAGATGAGTCCCTCTGGCATGGTGTCCAGGCCTCCTGGTCTCCATGTCCACTGCCCATTCTGCTTCCCACTGCAGAATGCCTGGTTTGAATCCCAAGTCCCTAGAATAGCTTGAGGGTCTGGTGCCAGTCTTAAGGCCTGACAGCTCTTATCAGACTGAGACTGAACTGAATGGATACCCTCCCAAAGAGATCACACAATTCAGCCCCTCAAATGCATGCCAAGCTTGGGTTTGGACTTCATGGGAACACCTCCTCCTCTGGAAAAACCTATCTACCAGAGATGCTTCTCTTAACCCTTTACAGTTTTGGCTTCCAACCTCATCATTTCATCAAAACTGCTCTTCCCTAAGGGACCAGTAATCTCTTAAGGACCAAATCCAGGGGACTTTTCTTGACACTCAGTCATTCTCTCCTCCTTGGTACCTTCTTCCCCCTCCTCACCTTCGCTTTCTGGTTTTCCTGTATTTCAGCCCACTCCTCTGTCTCCTCTGCCGGATCTTCCTCCAGCAGATCCTCTAACTATAGGTGTTCCTTTAGGATTTTATCCTGGGCCCTCTTCTCTTCAGACTGTTTCATTTGGTGATCTCACCTGCTCCTTTGAGTTCAGTGATCTCTAAGCTAATGATTCTCAGCTCCACATCTCTCCCAACTTGCAGACTTACTTCTCAGACTTAATGTCTTGTAGATATCTTTAACTCATCATCTCTAAAATTGAAGACATCCTCTTCTCCATTCTGTCCCTCCTGCCTAATTTTGCCTTTATTTTTGATGGCAGCATTCTTCTCTCATTCAGCAGACCCCCAAGCTAGAAGTCATTCTGGACTTCTCCCTGTCTCTCAGCCCCCATCCCAGCTGGTGCCACTGCTTGTCGCTGGCCTTCTGACTATCCGTCACCTGGGCTGCAGCTCTGGGGGTGTTTTCGCTATGCAACCTCTCTTGTCCATTGCCTCTCTGCACCCCCCCCCCCATCAGTTCACTCCTAGACTACTTCAGTAGTTCCTGGTGGGGACAGAGGGGTTAGATCTGCCTCACTTTCTCTCCCTGCTCTAGCCCATCCTCCGTTCAGACCCTGAAGTGATTTTCTTAAAGTGCTGGTCAGTCCCTCTATTCAATAAATTCCAGTGGTTCCTTCCTGGGTCACCTCCAAGAGCAAATACAGAATGTTCTGTTTGACATTCTAGGTCTGTCTTCACTTCTCTTCCTTCCTTCTCTTTCCCTTCTTCTCCCTCCTTACTTTTCCAATCTTAAGTCCCAGCTCAAATCTTTTCCCCTCTCCCCCAATTTAGGGTTAGGGTCTCCCTCTGTTGATTGTTTCCTATCCTGGTAACTTATTAATACAGTTCTTTACATATTTTTCTTTACACATTTTTTCATCCCTCGCAGACTCAGCTCTTTGAGAGCAAAGACTCTATTTTGCCTTTCTTTGTTTCCCCAACATTTTAGCACAGTGTCTGCCACATAGTAAATACTTAAGTAGGGGCAGCCAGGTGAGGTAGTGGATAGAGTACTGGGCCTGGAATCAGGAAGATCCAAATTCAGACACTAGCTGGGTGACCCAGGACAAGTCACTTAACCACTTTTTACCTCAGTTTCCTCATCTACAAAATGTCAACAATAATAGCACCTTTCTCCTAGAGTTGTTCTGATGCTTAAATGAGATAATTAAGTGCTTAGCACAGTGCTTGGCATATAGTTGGCACTAGAGAAATGTTAGCTGGTAACTATTATTGACTTGACTGGTAGTGGCTCAAACAGTATTTAATTTGCAAGTTTTTGGTACTGAGCATTCAAAAGTAACCAGCAGTAGGGGATGTTCAGGTCAGAAGTTGATACAGCTTAATGATGCATTCTGTTGAGAGAAAAAAGGTGAGTGAAAGTCCACTTTTCTCTATTCTTGTCATTACCTACCTAGAGTCTTGTTTTTAGTTTGAGGATCATGTGTGAAAGGACAAACTGGAACATGGCTGACTTTTATAGTTAGGGTGATGGGTCTGGAGACTTATATGGCTGGGTTTTGTGGCCATAGGGATCCTGGAGACTGAGGGTTGATTGGAAGATTTGGTGAGGTCTGGCCTTTTCACACCCTGAAGGAGCATTGTGAAGGAGGTCTTGAATTCATCTGCTTGCCCCCCAGAGGGCTGAACTAAAATCAGTGACAGAATGTTACAGGAAGCCTGTATCACCTCTGAATATTGAAAGCTGTTTAAAATCAGACAACCCCGAACTCCTCTTTAGTGGAAAGTTCTATGCAGTGGCTAGACAACCACTGGTTGGGGTTAGCTGATCAGAAAGGTTGCATGTAAAAGGTAGAATAGATTGGATTTTTTCTGGGGTTCCTTTTATTCTGAGATTTCATCATTCTTTTGGCTTTCAACTGTGTCAGTCCTCTTGATGTTTGATTTAATTAATGAAAATTTTTGATTAACCTAGTAGGCCAGTAATTATCCAGGATATTATTTTATTTTTAAAATGTGTGATTAAAAATTATTGTGCATTTTTCTGATTTGGCTCAAATACTAATTCTGATATCCAGAAATGATTTGATCAGTCATTATCATTTTTTTTTGCAAGGCAATGGGGTTAAGTGTCCTCTGGATTGGAGGTACTCTTCCTTGATAGCATCTGCTCCCTGGGGCATCTGGAGATAGATAATGAAAGCCCTCAGAATTTGTCTTTTGGGAAGTGGGTTGGAGGATTGGTTACTGGAACTACACCAGGAGTGAGGGGAAAACACAGGTTGGGCAGATGGTGAGAGCCAAGATTCCTTAGAGTTGAAAGGGACCTTAAGGTTTCTAAGCCACCTTCTTGGTTTTATGGTCATGAATCTGGGCTCGCCTAAAGTCACCCCATTGCTTGTGTTGGAGGGAACATCTGACACATCTTGACCAGTCCACTCCCTTTGCCTCCTTATCTCATTGCCTATTACTAGGGACAGTTTCTGGCTTAGCATTCTGGGTTAACTGAGATTCTGCTCTTCTGACAGTTTAGTGTCTTCCATAATTGGAGAGAACATTTTGACTTTGTATCTGTAGGTGAAATTTGGTTCCCAGAAGCACCAAATACATTTGAAAAGACATTTTTTGGCAGTGAAGTTAATGTCATCAATGAAGCACCAGGAATCTTTGCCTGCCTTGTGGAACTTGGGAGGGCCTCCAGAGTCAGTCTTCACTGTTAAATGTCTGGGCATAAATAATGATCGCTTCTTTTAGGAGGAGTGGCATCATCACAGCTTGATATTTTCTTTGATTCCATCTTTATCATGTGTTCTATATAAATGGCTTAAAAAATGAAAGACACACAATAGCAACAAAACTTTTTCTTGATCAAGGTTATTGAACTCAACATTTTTTGGGGAGTGTAGTGAGAGGGAGTTTAGGAACAGCAGCGACTTGAGTCAGCAGGCCTGGGCTCAAACCATGGTGGCCTCTATAGAGGCTGAATTCTATCTGCACTTGGCCTCTGGGGATCCCCTAGTATGAAAGGAGGGGCCAGGGATCTTTGCCATCCTCACCTGCTTCAAGTCTAAGAGACCTAAAGGTTGTGTCTGCTTGTGTGTCAGTTTGGGGGAGAGGGGTGGTGAGGGATGTGTGTGTATGTATTTGGGTTAGAACTAGGTGTGGTCATTAGTTCTCTGACCATAGTCCTAAAAGACCTTGTGTGGCAGCCTGACTTGGTCATTGTTTAGGTCCTTTCAGGGCATAGTGTTCAGAGAAGTGTCTTTCCTAGGGGACAGCCACCAGTGATGGCTCATTGAGCCATGTTGTTTTTGTGTCTCCTTCTTAACAGTTGAAAGAAAAGGTCTTGTCCTTAAATAGTGAAGTAGCAGAGACTCACAGGGAGCTGGAAAAGCTTCAGGAACGACGTGAACGAGAGCATGAGGAAGGGACGAACCTACTGTCTCTGTTGAGATCTGACATGGACCATACCCAGCAGGAAAGGTAGGTGTTTCTGTGTCATACAGTGGCGGAGGTTATTTGAGTCTTTTACAATTACAGGACAGGGCCGAAGCTCTCAAATGAAGAGAATGGGAGCTGGAGGCTTTCTAGCTATAGCTATTCCTATACACCCTTGCTCCACTAAAAACCAAACCAAAAACAAAGAAAAGAAATAGTTTCTAGAAGCTGATTTTGGTCTTTGAGAGAAGGGACTGACTTTTCCCCCCTCTCTGTATCCTTTTTCATGGTCCCTGACAATGGTAGGTGCTTATTAAAGTGGATTCAGAGGACACAATGCCTCATTTCCACAGATAGATAGTGGCCCTTTGTTCTAAAGGTCTAAAGAACTTTGTGCTAAAGTGACCTGCAGAAGCTGAAGGCCAGGGTTGAGTTTTACAAACAAACAGAATTATAATTTGTAAGACAGGATTTGATTAGTAGTAGGTTTCATCACCTTTTAAGCACATGCCTTCTAAGCCTTCCCTCCCTTCTTGCCTTGAGACTTCTTGCTTTCCTCCATCACTGAGTTCTGACATCTCCCCTTATCCATATCTTAAGTCCTTGAACACCAGCACCCATCCCCCCCCCCCAAAGACTCTGAACAGAGGTGAACTTTTCCTTCTTTCCGTCTTCTCCAGGGTTTTCTTCCCTCTGTTATGTCTGCCCCAATCCATTTAGGGGATGGACTGAACCTCTCTTCCCTTCTGCCTCCAAATCTTGGGCTTTTTCCTCCTCTGGCTTGGTTTCTGATCCTCCCATTCCTCCTCTGGGGTTCAGCTGCCAAAGAGAACTTCCTAAAGTAGATGTCTGTCCATATGTTACTCAACAGACTCCAGTGGCTCCCTATTTCCTTTTAGTTTTTCTGTGTGCCTTAGAGACCATTCACTGCCTGACCCTGTCTTACTCTCTTGGCCTTTCTTTGCATAATTTCCCTTCCAAAATGCAACACTCTTTCCTGATGGGTATTCTTATCATTACTTTCCTGCAGCAAACCATCTCTTGTCTTTCTTTCCTTCTTTAGATTGTCAACACCTGCCATCTGGAATATTCTTCCTTATCTCTGCCTCTTAGAAACCAAAGCTGCCTTTAAAATTCTGTTCACAACTCCCATGGAAGCCTCTATTCCATTCTCTTAGAATTATTTTTTTATCCTGGGTAGAGCATGTACATACAGCATTCTTGCCTCCCTTAGAGTGGAAGCTCCAGGGCAGGCTGGTGTGGTTGCTACTAGCCTCAGGCCTTGATCATAATCTGATTTTAACATTTGTCTCCAAGATTCCCATTTGGACAAGTTCTTTGTCAGCACTGGCCCTGCTGTAGTTAGAGCCCTCTTTTCTTCGTCAGATGGTGGTCTCAGTGCCGGAACTTGACATGGTACGTGCTCATGAGAGGCCAGTGGACATCCTAGCATTGTGACATCAGAGCCCCTCCATGGCAGTAAGTGCAGCCCAGGGGTCTCTTGTACATGGCCTTCTTGGTAAAGAGCTGTTTTGAAGTTGACATGGCATTTCAGAGTTGTGTTGTTTCAAAAATATCGTACTGGGTTGTGCTGCTGCTGTTGGTGATGGTGGATTAGTCATTTCCAGTGATGTGTGAGGCCAAGTTTGAACTCAGGAAGCTGGGTCGCTCTGGTGGCCCTTGCTGCCCTGACTCCCCCCCCCCCCCCCAAATTACATGTTTTGTTTTTTTTAATTAAAGATATTATTTGAGTTTTACAATTTTCCCCCAATCTTACTCCCCCCCCCCCAGAAAGCAATCTGTCAGTCTTTACTTTGTTTCCATGTTGTACATTGATCCAAATTGAGTGATGAGAGAGAAATCAGATCCTTAAGGAAGAAACAAAAAATCTAAGAGATAACAAGATCAGACAATAAGATATCTGGTTTTTTTCTCTAAATTAAAGGGAATAGTCCTTGAACTTTGTTCAAACTCCACAGCTCCTTATCTGGATACAAATGGTACTCTCCTTTGCAGACAGCCCAAAATTGTTCCCGATTGTTGCCCTGATGGAATGAGCAAGTCCTTCAAGGTTGAACATCATCCCCATGTTGCTGTTAGGGTGGACAATGTTCTTCTGGTTCTGGTCATCTCACTCAGCATCAGTTCATGCATATCCCTGCAGGCTTCTCTGAAATCCCGTTCCTCCTGGTTTTTGATAGAACAATAGTATAGCATGACATACATATACCACAGTTTGTTAAGCCATTCCCCAATTGAAGGACATTCACTTGATTTCCAATTCTTTGCCACCACGACCAGGGCTACTATGAATATTTTTGTACAAGTGATGTTTTTACCCTTTTTCATCATCTCTTTAGGGTATAGACCCCGTAGTGGTATTGCTGGGTTAAAGGCAATGCTCATTTTTATTGCCCTTTGGGTGTAGTTCCAAATTTCTCTCCAGGAAGGTTGGATGAGTTCACAGCTCCACCAACAATGTAATAGTGTCCCAAATTTCCCACAACCCTTCCAAAAATGATCATTATCCTTTCTGGTCATATTGGCCAGTCTGAGAGGTGTGAGGTGTGGTACCTCAGAGAAGCTTTAATTTGCATTTCTCTAATAATTAATGATTTAGAGAAATGTTTTATGGCTATGGATTGCTCTCCTTATCTGTAAATTGCCTTTTCATATCCTTTGACCATTTGTCAATTGGGGAATGGCTTTTTGTTTTAAAAATATGACTCAGTTCTCTGTATAATTTTAATTTAATTTAATTTAATTTAATTTTTTTAGATTTTTCAAGGCAATGGGGTTAAGTGGCTTGCCTAAGGCCACACGGCTAGGTAATTATTAAGTGTCTGAGTTCTGATTTGAACCCAGGTACTCCTGACTCCAAGGCCGGTGCTCTATTCACTGCACCACCTAGCTGCCCCTCTATATTTTAGAAATGAGTCCTTTGTCAGAATCATTAGTTGTAAAGATTGTTTCCCAATTTACTACATTTCTTTTGATCTTGGTTACAGTGGTTTTATCTGTGCAAAAACTTTTTAATTTAATGTAATTGAAATCATCTAGTTGGTTTTTGGTGGTGTTCTCCAACTCTTCCTTAGTCATAAATTGCTCTCCTTTCCATAGATCTGACAGGTAAACTAGTCCTTGATCTAATTTGCTTATAGTATTGTTTTTTATATCTAAATCCTGTAACCATTTGGATCTTATCTTGGTAAAAGGTGTTGGTCTAATCTAAGTTTCTTCCATGCTAACTTCCAATTTTCCCAGCAGTTTTTATCAAAGAGACAGTTTTTATCCCAATAGCTGGACTGTTCCCCAAATTACATGTTACAAAAATTTTTCAACATTTATTCACATGAAGATGCATATTTTTGAGTTACATAATTTCCTTCCACCCTCCCTTTCCATCCTCCCCTCAGTGGTGAACAGTCAGGTTAATATTGTCTATATACATTTGATTTTAGCATGTTTACAGATTGGTCATTTTCTGTATGAAGATTGTGTTGTGTTTTCCCCCCTCTGGATGTGGATAGTGTTTTCCATAACAGGTCTCCCAGGGTTGTCCTGGTTCTTTGATCTGCTGAGAGGAGGTGCATCCATGAAGGTTGATCAGCTCACATGTTGACAGTGTGGACAATGTTCTCTTGGTCCTGCTTCTTTCATTCATCATCAGTCCATGATTCTTTAGAGTCTGACCCTTCATGGTTTATTTTTCCAGATATACATTATGAAACATTCATCATATGTATTAACATATTTTTAAGTTACAAAATTTCCTTCCCATTCCCCTCCCTTCAGCAGCGAATAGTCTGGTGAATATTGTACACACATGTTTGTGTTACACATGTGTTTCCGTATGAGGGATTAAAGGAAAGAAATACTAAAGAGAAATCCTTGAAAAGCGAATGTAGTGTTCATCAGATTCTGAAGGGCTTTTTTGATTTTATTTTTTTTTAGGTTTTTGCAAGGCAAATGGGGTTAAGTGGCTTGCCCAAGGCCACACAGCTAGGTAATTATTAAGTGTCTGAGGCTGGATTTGAACCCAGGTACTCCTGACTCCAGGGCCGGTGCTCTATCCACTGCACCACCTAGCTGCCCCAATGTCTTGTTTTTCTTTCTCTGCATGGGGATAGCATTGTCCATAGCCAGTCTAATAGGGTTGTCCTAGCTCTCTGAACTGCTGGGAGGAGCTGCATCCATCACCATGTTGTTCACGTGTACAATGTTCTCTTGGTTCTGCTCCCTTTTCTCAGCATCAGTTCCTCTTGTTCTTTCCATGCTTCTCTAGGGTCCAACCATCTTTCTTACAGAACACTAGTACTCCTTAACATTCACATACCACAACTTGTTCAGCTATTTCCCACTTGATGGCCATCCCCTCCATTTCCAGTCTTTAACACCACAAAAAGAGTTGCTAGGAATATTGTGGAACATGTTGGACTTGGCATTTTTTCTAAATTCTTTGGGATATAGGCCTAGAATTGGAATTGCCAGGTCAAAGGGTAGGATCAGTTTTAGTGCTTTTTGACTGCCCATTTAAGAAATGGATCAACAGGTAGAATGGGAAGAGTCTGAGCAGGAGCTGACCTGAGAACAGTCTATGCCATGTCTTCAGTGGAGTCATGGACAAGAATCTGAATGTCTCTAAGAGAGAGAAAAATTGCTCTGTGTGCTGCTGTTCTGTTTATCAGAAGCACTGGTGTGGTGGGGACTCATGGGGGACCCCCACTAATCATTTTTAAAAGGTCTCCTTTGAAAGGTTCTCCAGGGTCCTCCATCTCTGGAATCCAGCACTGTGGATACTTTCATGATGTCCTGGTGGCTTGCTTCTTACCCCCATGCCTGCCCAGACAGAGTACCATGGTGACCAGGAAGAGTACAGGTCCCCAGACCCACAGTGTAGACCTCAATTCACACCCTCAAGGGGAGGAATTTCTCCCCAACAATCCCTCAGAGCATGGATTGGTCTCTTGATCGTTTTGTTTTTCAAGTCAATGGAGTTAAGTGACTTGCCCAAGGCCACACAGCTAGGTAATTATTAAGTGTCTGAGGCAGGATTTGGACTTAGGTACTCCTGATTCCAGGGCCGGTGTTCTATCCACTATGCCATGTAACTGCCCCTACTATTTTCTCTTTGTTCTGATTTTTCTCATTTTTTTTTTTTTTGGTGTACTCTTCTTGCTATGTATATGTCTATAAAAGTCTTCCATATTTCTTCACACTTCTCCACATTCCTCATATCTTTTGGCATAGGAGTCTAGGAGATTAATGGAGTATAACTTGTTCAGTCATTCCCCAAGGCAGCTAGGTAACACAATAGGTAGAGTGCCAGTTTTATCTACTGTGTGACCTTGGGCAAGTCACTTAACCTTAACTGCCCCACATCCAGGGCCATCTCCAGTCATCCTGATTCATTTCTGGCTACTGGATCCAGATGACACTAGGGGAGAAAGTCAGATGGGTGACTCAGCAGTCACCTCACTCAAATCCAATTCAGGTGCCTGTCATGGCATCACTTCCACTGATGTGGTGGTCTTCTTTGAGAATGAAGGATAGACATCATTCCTCAATCCAAGGACATTTCTTTGATTTCCACTTTGTTAAAAAAAAATGTGTTAGAAAAATGTTTCCGTATGTTAATATTAAAACTCTTTGTCTTTGACAAAGAGGGCTCTCCAAATGGTATTTTAGGGTCATAGAGTATAAATAGAAAGATTAGATATATTTAGAGCATTGTCCAGTTGCTTTTCATGGTGGAGGACCCAGGTCCTGGCTCTTCCACCAGTGTTTCTATGCTCCTCTCTTCCTTTGATGATGATTGCTTCTGCTATCTCTCTGTTTTGGAGTAGGGAGTTATTCACCAGCATGGCCTAGGCCTGTTTTCCTGGCCAGGTGAGAAATGGGCTCATGGTCTGAGCTGAGTGGGCTTACTCACCCCACAAGTAGGAGGTGAAGCTTCTGGGTATTGGAAGCGAAATTTCTCTCCTTTGGGCTTTTTGGATTTTGGAGGAGGCCCAGGATGTTTGTGTCCATTTCCACTAACTCTTCTCTTTTCTGCTTTCTCCCTGTTCCCTGGGAGACCAGCCAGTTGGGAACCAAGAGAGCAGTGGGGCATGTAGGAAAAAAGGTGAAAAGAGCCTTTCTGTGCTACACCC
Organism: Macrotis lagotis; assembly: GCF_037893015.1. Classification (NCBI taxonomy): domain Eukaryota; kingdom Metazoa; phylum Chordata; class Mammalia; order Peramelemorphia; family Peramelidae; genus Macrotis; species Macrotis lagotis. The sequence continues at coordinate 271,359,532 of NC_133662.1, read as the reverse complement.
AGGGGATCTTCAATTATTCTACAACTTGGAGGGGAAGGAGGATGACCCTGGGCCTTTTAACCAGTCACCCCAGAATGCTGCCTTTTTCAGGCACCACCATGCACTCCAGACCCAGTGGGACTTGTCATTGTAGCAGAATGGGACTGGGAAACCCTGGAGAACCCTTCAAAGGAGATCTTTTCAAAATGATTAGTGGGGGGTCCTCCAGCCATCCAGACCTAAAGCTGGTTGCTACAGCTCTTCCTGGGCCAGGCTAGGCTTGTGCCTGGGAAATGACCTCCCTGCTTGGGTAGGAATTGGCACCTGGACACCAAGTCAGGGCCTCTGGTCAGTGAGTGTCCTGGGGATGACCTGGAGAAATAACTTGGGCAGGTCTCTAGCCATGTACTACTGACAACTGACTACCTTGAGAAGCATCAGAGTCTGTTCCAGACTCCTGTGCCCCCTGGCAGACAGTTAATGGGACTCCTTCTGGCCAGGCTTGGTCTGGGCAGTGAGCAGTCCTCCATGTATACTGCCTTCCAGTGGCAGATGCTGTCATCCTGAAAGGCACTGACTTGGCTGCCTGGCTTGGAATCCTCCAAGTCCTGTACCTTGCAACCTTCTGGATTCTTGGAGCAGAAGCCCAGGTGTCACAGAAGTGGGAGGGACTCTGATAGGATGCTGAAAGCAATGCCCAGGGCTCCATGCCCAGGGCTCACCCCTTCTTCCTTTTGCTTTTTGATTTCCCTCAGTAAGCTGCTTGGTGGATGTAAGTGAACTACGCCAGGAAGTCTGTTGTCCTTGCAGCCACTGATACCTGTGACTTCTGGTGCAAGCCACAGCAGGTGTACCATCTCTGCCTCTCTGACCACCCACTCCGAGAACACAATGTTTGGGTAAACAGCAGTAAGAGGCAGTTAGCCTTGCCCGGGCAGTTCTCTAAATGAAGCTCAGCCTTTTAGAACCTTTTAGTTCTCTGCCCAGACAACGGGGGCTTGGGACCTGGTTTTGTCTTGTTGAATGTATGACCATAAAACCAAGGGCCTGGTTTTGGCACAGATGGATGGAGGAGGCTTGTGAGGCCTGGTGTGTAGCTTGTTTTCATTTTAGCACTTCCATTGGTGGAAGCCTTTTTGGTTTGTTTGCAGTATCTCAGGAGGACATGGGATGTTTGCTTCTCTGCAGTAATGATGATGGTATCAATCCAAGGAGGAAAACTCATTTCTTTTTTTTTTTTTCCAAGTTTTTAAAAAATATTTATTTATTGAAGGCATTGGGGTTAAGAGTGACTTGCTGCGGGGCAGCTAGGTGGCACAGTGGATAGAGCACCAGCCCTGGAGTCAGGAGGACCTGAATTCAAATCTGACTAGACACTTAACAATTACCTAGCTGTGTGACCTTGGGCAAGTCACTTGACCCCATTGCCTTGTTAAAAAAATTCACACATCTAGGCAATTATTAAATGTCTGAGGCTGGGAAAACTCCTTTCTAAAATAAATAGTTTTGCTTCCACTAAAGCATCCCCCGCTTGTGATGAGATGTCAGAAATTTGTTCTTGTCCTTCATCAGTGATCCCAGCCACACTTAAGCTTTATGAGTTTCATGACGATTGTCCAAAACCAATCTTTTCATAAAGTAAATGGAATAAGGCTTGACTGGAAGCCATGGAGACAGCAACAGACGTGGAAGTTCCCCTACTTCCCTTGTCTCTGCCTTCCATCTGCTAGCTGTGATTGTCCCACATTCTTGTTCTGGACTCCCCCAGGAGGGAAAGGGAAGTTTGCCTAGGAGAAGCTGTCATCCCTTCCATCACTAGGTCCTTCTGGAGCCTGAACCCTCATCTTTCCCTTGCTAACATTTTGATTGGTGACTCCACTTCCCTTACACTCCCCTTGTCATCCTTCACCCTTCAGCCCTGAGCTCTGAGGTGGAGGAGTGTCGGTACCCTAAATAACTGCCAGGAGAGCCTGTGGAGGACTCAAGGCTCAAGGAACTGTCAAAATTCAGAATCAAATGTAGCCAAAGCAAGGCGAGGAAGAGGCGGTTGTCTGGTCAGGTGATGAAGGCAGGCCCCATTGGAGGCCTTATGGAGGTTTCTGGAATGGGTTCTTCACCCCACTGTGGCAAGAGAAAGGACCTGTATTGGTCACATGACCAGGAAGACAGACCTGAGACTTCTCCAGTCTCTGTGTCCCCAGTCAGGGCCCCTTCTTCGCTGGATTCTCTGCAAATTTCTTGTCTCTGACCAACCTGAGGGCTGCTAACGAAGAGAATGACGAAAAGCCGCACTGTGTTAGTGAACAGAAGTCTGCGTTTCACTTCGGCTCTGCTTCTGATCTTCCTGTGTCTAGGCCTCAGTGAAAGGAAGGTTTGGGCTGTGGGGTCTCTGAGACTCATGCCAGCTCTGATCCTCTGAACCATCCCAAGTAGGAGATGCTTGAGTGGAAAGCAACTTCTTGTCAGAGTTACTTCCTAATATTGAGTCCTAGTTACAAGGTTTCCTCAGCATCAAGCATGGAATTGAATGGGTTAGGGGTAAACAAGGTAGAGTTGAGTGACTGTGTGTGTGTGTGTGTGTGTGTGTGTGTGTGTGTGTAGGGTTCCTTTTGGGACAGAGTCCAAGATAGGAAAGTCAACCAGAGCAGAGTCGGCCTGAGGTTCCCGAGGACTGGAGAAATCCTAGGTCAGAATCAGAGCCCAGCTGGTGCAGGCCTGGGATCCAGATCCAGATGATCCCTGTGAAGATGAGCCCACAGGCAGATCCTCATTAGAAGAAAGTGGGTCCAGGGAGAACTTATGCCTGCATCCTACGTGGCAAATTGAAGAATACCCATGCTTCTGCAAGCACCATTTGTAAATTCCCAGCTCCAAACTATGTTGTACTTTGGCTTTGCAAAGCACTTCTGGAAGAAGTACTGGGTTGAGTGGATCCAGAATCCTTTCAGTGGTCCACAGTGTTAGAGAATGAGCAGCAATGTTGTTGAGGTGCCATGCCAGGACAAGCACGGCTGGTCCCCTGACTGGGGGCTGACTCCTGTGCACTTATTCACCAAGGCCCAAACAAAGCACATCACCAGGGCAAAGCCAGATGTGGGGTATGGCGATGCTTTGATCCTCTTGAACATCATGCCTCCATGCCTCCCATCTCCCTGGGCAGACCTTTGCTCATGTGAGTTCCTAGACATCCCACTCAATGTCAGAGGGGTCTTCAAGGTGTCCCATAAGATAGTGACTGACTCAGACTAGTGTGGTACTGCGTAGACCAATTTTTAGAGGCGTCCTGAGAGGTTGGGGGGTCAGGGAGGGAGTAGGGTGCTTTGGGTGGGGGGCAGAGGGCTGGGTTCTGTAGTCAGCCCAGCACATAGAAAGGTTTGTGCAAAATTATTTTTTTTTTGGCCTTGGCAAAAATCAGTTCTTTAAAGTCTTTATTGATTCTCTTGATGTTGTGTCTTGTCAAGAACCAGAGCTAAGGGAAGTTTTTGTTTCTTGCTTTTCTCCAGCCAGCCAAGATTTCCTCTCGAAGGCCTTGGCTCTAGAGCCAACCTCCAGGGCCTCCCTGTTCTGTCACTGCTGCCCAAGCACTTTGGGATGGCTAGAATCCTTGGAATCATAATGGCTTCAGATTCATGAGCAGGCCTCGGGGGTAGTGGTGGTGGTCATATTCTCCCTTCCCTAGGTTTCAAAAACCACTTCAAAATATCTTCTGTGCTTTGTCTGTTGTAGGAAAACGCTGCAGGAAACAAACCAGCGACTTCTGAGTCTATTTGGGGACACACTGAAGGCCACCCTTGCCATAAAGAGCCAGATCAGTAAGAGGATTGGGCTGTGTCTGGAAGAAGATTCCTTGGGCCCAGAAAGCCCCGCCATGGGGATGCAGGCCCAGCCAGCCCGGGACAGGGGTGAGTTGCAGCCTTTGTCTTCTCTGGTCTCTCCTTGGGTGCTGGGCTCTGGAGCCTTGGAGCAATGCTCTCCTGAGTGGTGACTGGAGAGGGAACCCTGAGAACGAGATTCCCTTGACCTCTCCCCTCTCCAGGCCTCACTTGGCTGTATCAGTCAGACAAGGAGCTGCTTCCAACTCAAAAGTCTGGATCATTTGAACGTAATAAGTCACAAATGTCGCCAGCCAGCCGACCTCAAGATTGGCATCACATGAAACCTTTTATCTAGCATTGGTCATATGGAAGAAATTGTGACTTTTGTCCTTTGCTTTAATGGGGGGGTAGTCCTGATCTTATTTGGGGGTTTTTCCATTTTATGTCATTTATGACATCCCAGTGAGTGCTAGAGGAATCTTGGGTAATGTGATTGCTGTCTCCACCAGAGGAAGAAAAGAAGGGTAGAGATATTTCAGAAAGAGTCAGGCCCTTGACCTAGACTCTCTCCCTGTATCTAATTCCCAGAGAATTCTCTGTCCCCCGTCGCCCCCCCTCATCCCCTTCCTCATGGGGACCTCTTGTCATTCACATTTTTACTGGATTATAAGGGGATTAAGGGCAAAAGCCCAGAGACAGTTGAGAAATCATGTCCTCATGGCATTTCCCTGAGGTCCTGATGCCTCAAATTGATAGTTCTGCCCTTAGGACTCTCATCCCTGTCTAACTTTCAAATCTAACTTTTTCTGAGGCTGCTGTTGAGCAGAGTCAACCTAGCTCCTGGACTACACAGAATGTGGGGCTTGGATGGGCACTCCAAGGCCCCAGGGCCTGACCTAAACCTGATCCGGGCCTGCCCAAAGAACTGCCCTGGGCTGTCCAACCTCTGCACCTCCTCTTTCACTGACTAAGGACAGCATGGTCTCTCTTCCATGGCACAACACTCTGATGCTTGCTGGCTGCTCTTGTGTTGCGGCAGTCCCCTCCCTCCCTTGAGATCAGGACATACCTTATGCTGCCCCACTCTGGGTGCAGCGTCCTTCCTCAGAGTTCTCCAGGCCAGATGGTGAATGACCAGGAATAGTGGCATTGTCTTATGCTACCCCCTTAAGCCTGGACCCTGTCTCACCCCGCCCCCCTTCTCTTTGTCCCCACCTCTTTCCTTCCTCTCTGTCTCTTTATTTCTGTCTCTTTTTCTCTTCCTCTCTTTCCTTTTCTATCCTCTCTTCCTCTGCTTCCCTTCTTCTCTCTCTCTCTCTCTCTCTCTCTCTCTCTCTCTCTCTCTCTCTCTCTCTCTCTCTCTTCTCTTCCTTCTTCCCTCTCTCTCTCTCTCTCTCTGCGTCTCTGAATTCAACAGAAGGGCCTCTCCTTTTCCAGGCTGCCAAATCACATTTGATTTCATTTGATTTGTATGGATTTTGCAGGCACTCAAGCCCCTCCAGCCTGTCAGGTGACCCTACAACCTGGCCAGCCTTGTCCCATCTTGTCTTGGGGACATGGATCTGTCCCCAAGAATTGACTTTTCACTAATGTGCCCAGCCCCAGGGCTGCAAAGAAAGGCAGAATCCCAGTCCCTGCCCTCTAGGAGCTTCCAGGAGAGAGGGTATTCCCACTCCCTGATGTGTATAGCGGAAAGGAAGGAGGCCCTGGCTTCCTAGGGGCCTTTGTATCCTCTCAGGTGAGGAGCAGAGTCTGGAAGGAGACCAGGGAGCTGGAGGTTTTGCTGTAGAAAAGGGCTTCCTTAGCAGCTTGACCCAACCCCATTTTTTTTTTTTTTTTGGATTTTTCAAGGCAATGAGGTTAAGTGGCTTGCCCAAGGCCACACAGCTAGGTAATTATTAAGTGTCTGAGACCGGATTTGAACCCAGGTACTCCTGACTCCAAGGCCGGTGCTTTATCCACTGCGCCACCTAGCCGCCCCGACCCAACCCCATCTTGATGAAGCTTTGTTGTCCCATGACAGTCACATTTGATCCTGGGACCCTCCAGCTCCCCTGATGTCTTTTCTGCCAGGGCCAATAGGGACCACATTTTATTCCTGCCTGAGTGGGGTCCTGAAAGCCTTCCAATCCTGGGGCTCATTCAGGTGAGTGCAGGCTCTGGCCTTGATGCTCTGGTACTTTGCCTTGCAGGTCAGCTGTCTGAGGAAATGTCGCCTCCAGGTCCCATTCCCACTCTGGAGTTTGATCAAACTCTGCCTGAATGTGATGAGACATTAATAGCCGTGACAGATGTAAGTAGTCACGTCCGAGAGAGCTTCTTCTTGAGTCCTGATGCCACAGTGGAATGTGAACAGCCCATCAGGAAAATCTATCAGAGCCTTGGGGCAGCTGTGGACAACCTTCTGGAGATGATGCTGGATTCCAGTAAACAAGTAAGGCTCAAGTCTCATTGCTGTCACTCTGGAGCCCAGTGGGCAGCCAGCACCACATAGACCTTTTGGGGCCCCCAATCCCAAAGAGAGTGTGGTATGGGCATGGGGGATTTTATAGGACAGTCCTTCTGATTGCTTTATTGTCCAAAATAAACACAGTAGTCCATTTTCTTTTCTTTAACTGTATATTTTTAATTGAGAATTTCCCAATTACATGGAAGCAAATTTTAGTTTTCATTTTTTAACATTTTGAATTCCAAATTTCCTTCCTCAGTCCTATGCCTCCTCCCACACTGATAATGCAAGCAATTTAATAATTTTCTGAATTTTATTTATTTATTTACCAAATTTTTTTTTTTTGGCAAAGAAAATGGGGTTAAGTGACTTGCCCAAGGTCACACAGCTAAGTAATTATTAAGTGTCTGAGGACACATTTGAACTCAGGTCCTCCCGCTTCTAGGGCAGTGCTCTATTTACCAAACCACCCAGCTACCCCCAATCATTTTTTTTTATTGCAACATTTTGAGTTTCACCTTCTCCCTCTCTCCTTTCCTTCCCCTCTATCCCCCAACAGAAAGCAATCTGATGTAGGCTCTACATTTACAACCATATTAAACATAGATCAATATTGATCTTGTTGTGAGAGGAGAATCAGATCCAAATGGAGGAAAGAAAAGATTATGGAAAAGGACATAATACAATAGACTTTGAAAATCGAAGATAATGGACTTTGGTCTTCATTTCCATTTCACAGTTCCTTTCCTGGATATGTATAAAATTTTCCATCACAAGTCTTTTAAAGTCATCTTTCATTGTTTTACTGCTGAAAAGAATAAGTCCATCATGGTTGATCAAGACCTCATGCTGTTTGTTATTAGTGTGTAGAATTGTTCTTCAGGTTCTGCTCATTTGACTCCACATCAATTCATACAAGTCTTTTCAGGCTTTTCTGAAATCCTATCCCTCATGATTTCTTAGTTTTTTTGTTTGTTTTTTGTTTTTTGCAAGGCAAATGGGGTTAAGTGGCTTGCCCAAGGCCACACAGCTAGGTAATTATTAAGTGTCTGAGACCGGATTTGAACCCAGGTACTCCTGACTGCAGTGCCGGTGCTTTATCCACTGCGCCACCTAGCCGCCCCATGATTTCTTATAGATGGGCATTCCCTCAATTTCCAGTTCTTAGCCACTACAAACAGAGCTGCTGTGAATAGTTTTGTACATGTGGGATTTTTCCTTGTTTAATGAATTCTTCAGGATACAGACCTAGTAGTGGTATTGCTGGATCAAAGGGGATGCGCATTTTTTATTGCCCTTTGGACATAGTTCCAAACTGCTCTCCAGAAAGGTTGGATCAGTTCACAATTCCACCAACAAATAGTGGCCTAGTTTTCTCACATTCTTTCCAACACTGATAATTTTCCTTTCTAGTCATAGTGACCAATCTGAGAGGTGTTTGTCTAAATCAATAATGATCCAGAGCAATTTTTCCTCTGATCATAGATAGCCTTGATTTCTTTGTTCAGGAACTGCCTTTCTCTTTGACCATTTATCAATAGGGGAATGTTTTTTTTTTTTTAAATTTAACTCAGTTCTCTATTTTAGAATTGAGTCCCTTATCAGAAATACTCGTAAAAATTGTTTCCAAATTTACTATGTTCATTTTAATCTTTGCTTCTAGTGGTTTTGTTCATGCAAAAATTTTTAATTTAATCAGAATTATCCAGTTTGTTTTTTATAGTGTTTTCTAATCTTCTCTGGTCATAAACTTCTCCCCCCTTTCCATAGATCTGATGGGTAAACTATTCCTTGTTCTCCTAAATATGTTTAAATTCTGCATCCATTTTGACCATATCTTGGTATAGAGTGTGAGATGTTGATCTCTGCCTAGTTTCTGCCATTCTGTCTTCAGTTTTTCCCAACAGTTTTTTTTTAATCAAAGAGTGAGTTCTTATCCAGAAGCTGGGCTCTTTGGGTTTTTTAAACACTAGGATACGCTAATCATTTCCTGCTATTGCTTTTGCCCACTGATCCACCACTTTCTTAGCCAGTGCCTAACAGTTTTGATGACTGATACTTTATAATATTGTTTTGGATCTGGTAAGGCTAAGCTCTCCTCTTTTGCATTTTTTAAAATTAATTCCCTTGATATTTCTTGACCTTTTGTTCCTCCATATGAATTTAGGTACTGTTTTTTCTAGTTCATTAAAGCAATATTTTTGGAAGTTTGCAAGCAATTTAACATTGATTAAACATATGATAATATACAAAATATACCTCCATTTTCACCATGATGTTTGCCCAGAGTGCTCATGGAAATGAGGTGTCTTTGCGAGCTAGGTGGAAAAGTTGTTAGCATCTTGGCTGGGCTCCCAGTCAGGCCCTCTGATTTTGTCTTTCTTTATAGCTGGAGGAGACCCGTGAACTTCATGCTCGCTTTGAGAAAGAGTTTAACCGTAAAAATGAGGAGACCGCCCAGGTGGTGAGACAGCACCAGGAGCTGATGGACTGTTTAAACCAGGAGAGCCTGGCCAAGAACCAACTGGCCCTGGATCTTCATAAAGCTGAGGGTGAGGCTGCCTCCCTCCCTTGGGAACCTTCCATCCAAAGCCCCAAGTGGCCGCATGCTGCTGCTTCACTGGCCATGGCCGCCAAGAACCCGGCCGGCAGCTGGCCCAACCTCCCAGCCCTGGTCCATCTCTAGTCATTGCCTTCTTCTTTGACCTGGCAGGTCTTGCTGAAGGGTACAAAGCTGAGAAAGCTGCCCTGGAAGAGGCCCTCACTCAGAAGGAAAAGTCTGAGCATCATTTGGCTGTGGAGTTGGAGAATCTGAAGACCCAGTTCCAGGTGCTGACCCGGGAACAAGCCAGGCTGAAGGAGGAACAGAGCCTGTCATTGAGGGAGAAGGAGAGGTTGCTTGTGGAGGCTGAGGAGAAGGCTGCTGGTAGGAGAGTGTTGGCTCTTCTGGAGGGCAGGGCTATTTGGGTAGGACAAGTTTGTGGGTTTTCAGGCTTTTTAAGTGTTGAGCCATACAGTGAGCAAATAAGAATCAAGAAGTCACTGAGGTCAGATAACACTTCCTGTGTGTGTTCATCAAATTGACTCAAATTGATTTTTCTGATTTCCAAATGGATTTTTTTCCCCTTACACTTGCAGAAAACTCTTAAGTGTTGATTATTCAGATGAACAAATCCCTAGTGTCTGATGCATTCACTTGTTGAAGAGATGTTTATTTAATCCGTTTGTGGGACTTTCTTTACAAAACTTCTCTATATGTCCCTTTCTTGATGGTTTTCATCTTGGCTGGAGGATAGCTGAATACCCAGCCAAGAAATGGGCAGCAGTCTCCTGTGACTGTTGTTGGTCCTGTTCTTGGTATGTGGGAGCCCTTCTGTTGCCCATAGAAAAGAAGCTATGTTCCTTTGTGGGCTATGTTCCTGTCATTGCATCCAAGGTTTTTGAACTGGCCAAGCAGCAGTGTGAGGGGTCTCTGCCTGTCCTACCCTGTGGCCTAGCCCAGGATAGATCATGGGCCCAGCCTGGGACATGCTTGTCAAGGGGCAAAGTGGGCCAGGGAGAGACAGGTAGTTCATGAAAAAGGGAATGTTCCTCCACACCCACCACGTGATAGCATTCCAGATGTTTGCTCATCAGAGAAATGCACATTGTGACCAAAGTCTAAGTCACTCAGTGTCAGCACCATGGAGACTGAGGGTTGGGGCAGGGGAGCAGCCTGCTCACTATGTTCCTCACCCCTCCCCAGTTATAAGGAACAGCCAAAGGGCTCCCACCCCATGGGATCCTGCCTCCAGGTTTTGGGATGCTACCAAAACCCCACCCACTCCTCAAAGGACTGCGCCAATCCAAAGCAAGACCTTGGGGAAAATGGGGCATGGAGACTTTGAGCTTTGTCTAAACTGTGACCCAGCCTATTTGCTCTCATTGGTTCTGGGTGAACATTCCTAGTGGATGGCATGGGGTGGAGAGGATTTCTGCCCTGTACTCCTTACCCCTTTTACCTGCCCTAGGAGTATCTTATTTTTTGTTTATGGTCAACAGTAGACATATCTGTGGACTTGGAGAACAGGGTCTTGGGGGCTGGACCCTATCCATCAAGCCCTAGTCACAGTAAGTTTGGCCCAGCTCCATTAACGAAGCAGACATTAGCCCCCTTCTTGGTGTACCAAGCACAGAACTGCCCTTCCAGGGCAGAGGAAAGCAAAACAAAAGAGAGACCACCTCCCTTGCTTGGGGCACCAGTTTAACCTCTTGGCCCATGGACCCAGCCTCCATGGGGCTGGTTCTTCTACTGGTAAATCTGTACATTTTCATCCTAGGCCTTCCTGTTGGGACTGTAGCCCCAGAGGATTCAGGTTTGTATGGCTTTGGGTGGCCCATGCCCTCCTCAAGCTTGGCCTCACATTAGGGAATGAACGTGTGAGTGAGTGAGTCACCGAGGAGGAAAAGGATTTCCTGTCAAGTAACTATTTACTTTACAAGAACCTATTCCTGTCTTTTGTAAAGTGGCTGCCATGAAAGGACTGGCCACAAGCATCCCGGCTCGGGGATGACCTTGCCACGAGCAGTGGCTACCAAGCCAGAGCCAGCCTCTCCTGAAGGCTGGCCAGGTGCCTGCAGTGACAGCTGTTGGGGGACTTTGACCTTAAGGCCAAGGAGTCTCAATGTGCGTTTGCTCAGAGTGGAGGCATGCGAGCCGGGGAGAGCTCCGATTCAGGGGGTGAGCTCCCCGTGGCAAGGTTGGAAAGCTTGAGGGTGTTTGGCACTGTTTTCATAATTTATACTGCTAGCATTTGAAGTTAGACTGGGGGTTGCTTTTGACTCTTAATACCAAGTCCTTTTCCTCTTTTGCTTTTTATCTTGAAAAATGTGTGTGTGTGTGTGTGTGTGTGTGTGTGTGTGTGTGTGTGTGTGTGTGTGTGTGTGTGTGTGTGTGTGTGTGTGTATGTGTGTGTCTGTGTCTGTGTCTGTGCACATTGTGTGAGTCTGAGTGGGGCATTGCATCTAAAATGGAACAAATGACCTTCATTAACCACAAACCAAGCTGGCTCTGGTTGGCGAGGCTGCCATTAATGTCACATGAAGAGGAGGGGAGGAGGAGGAGGAGGAGAATTGGACCAAACAGACTGACTGTCATAACAAGCATTACTGAGAAGCATTGGGAAAAACGGCAGTAACTGCATGCGTGAGACTGGTTGGCGAGTCTGCACTCCTCAAATATTGGGGCAGGAGAAATAGAACTAGAAAAAGGGCAAAAAATAATGAAGTCAGTGTTCCTTATACCCAAAGGACGCACAGCAGTTGGATATAATCGTTCCTGAGCTTTATGTAGTGCTTTAAGCTCGCCAGAGTGCTTGCCAATCACTTAGGATTTCTCTCTCGGAGATTTTGTGAATGATGGCTGAAATGAGTGGTTGTAATTCTGGGGTCATGTTGGGGGTTGGCCCTCGTGGGCACAGCTGTGCAGCCTTGCTTTGGGTGGACTCCTTGGGGTTGTTGTCTGTTGGCATTATGCCCCTCTATTTTTTTTTTTTTTTTTTTGCAAGGCAATGGGGTTAAGTGGCTTGCCCAAGGCCACACAGCTAGGTAATTATTATGTGTCTGAGGCTGGATTCTGAGGCTGGATTTGAGCTCAGGTCCTCCTGACTCCAGGGCCGGTGCTTCATCCACCGCGTCACCTAGCCGCCCCTTATGCCCCTGCATTTGATGTGGTGTCAGAAAGCTCTGAATGTACAAAGAAGTAGCTTTGGGGACCTAGGCTGTATGTTCTGATTGAAGGAAATTAGATAGAGCTCTACCAAAAGCATTAGAATCTTTCTCATCTTAGTGAGAGTTTGTTGTTGCTGGGTTTTGTTATTTAAAATCAGATCTAGACTGGATCTTTTTTTAAAATTTTATTTATTTAAGGCAGTGGGATTAAGAGTGAATTGCTCAAGGTCACATCTGTCCACTGTGCCACCTAGCTGCCCCCTTAGATTTTTTTTTTTAGAAAGATTTTATTTATTTTGAGTTTTACAATTTCCCCCCCTAATCTTGCTTCTCTCCCCCCACCCCCACAGAAGGCAGTCTGTTAGTCTTTATATTGTTTCCATGGTAGACATTGGTCTCAGTTGAATGTGATGAGAGAGAAATCAGATCCTTAAGGAAGAAACATAAAGTATAAGAAATAACAAAAATACATAATAAGATAACGGTTTTTTCCCCCTAAATTAAAGGTAATAGTCTTTTGTCTTTGTTCAAACGCCACAATTCTTTCTCTGGATACAGATGGCATTCTCCATTGCAGACAGCCCAAAGCTGTCCCTGATTGTTGCACTGAAGGGATGAACAAGTCCATTAAGATTGATCATCACCCCCATGTTGCTGTTAGGGTGGACAATGTTGTTCTGGTTCTGCTCATCTCACTCAGCATCAGTTCATGCAAATCTTTCCAGACTTCCCTGAATTCCCGTCCCTCCTGGTTCCTAATAGAACAATAGTGTTCCATGAAATACATAATACCACATTTTGTTAATCCATTCCCTAATGAAGGACATTCACTTAATTTCCAATTCTTTGCCACCACAAACAGGGCTGCTATGAATATTTTTGTACCTTAAATTGGCTCTTCAGGGGCCACATTAACACACTGAGAGATGAAGGGGCTCTTGAAGACCATTTGGACCACCATACTTTTTTCCCCCCTTCTCCACCTGTCCATGTGTGGACATACAGACACATACACAATGTCCCAGATTGTACCCATAGCCAGGTCAGAAGCAGATCTTGATGTTTGGAGCCCAGGCCGGGTCTCTTTTCATAGCCAGTGTAGTGTACAAGCCTTACAGCTTGGGCCCAATTTTCACAGAGATTCAGAGCTCATGAAATATCTATTATTTGGAATAAAGAGAAAAGGGATGCGTTTTTGAATCTGCAGTTTATGTTAGAATTTTGGAGAGGAAAGGCTCTCATTTCTCTGTAGGAACCCACACAGATCCTTGTCCTCAAAAAGCCACTAGGGCTCAGAAGGACCCTCTCATTGACCCAGAGACTGCAGGGAGCCCAGGACATAGGCCTGGCTCAGTGGAAGTGCCCACTTGACCTCTTGGGTTGTTCCCACAAGACCTGAATTGGGGAGCTTTGTTCCTTTCCAAATGCTTTCTGGTTCTCCAAAATTACTTTTATTTTAAGATGTATTTGACTGGGTTGTGTTCAAGAGAGTTTAGTCAACTATTTAGTGATCCTAATGACTGAAGTTGCTTTGTGTGTGATTTGATGGTGTCTGCCAGTGGCAGATAGCTCTCTGGGTGCACACATACACAAACAGTTTTCTCTAGCACAACCAACTTGAATGTACATTCTGTTTTCTCTTCTGTTTTGTTGTAATAAGTTAGTTTGACTTGGGCTCTTTTCCCCATCAGGTTTGCGTAAGGAAGTTGAGCATTTGGTACAGGAGCAATCAGAAACCAAGCAACAGTCTGAGAAAGATTTTTCCAGCCTGCGTTCTCAGATGCGAGCACTGGAGGTGGAGTTGGAAGAGCAAGTGGCCTACAATCAGGAACTCGCCCAGCAAGCCGCCGAAATCCAGGATCTCCAACAGCAGATTGTCTCTCTAGACAAGCACTTACGGAATCAGCGACAGTTCATGGATGTAAGTGGTTCATGTGCTCAAAGGCGAATGGGTGCAAACCTAGCTCTCTGTGTTGACCTGCACTGCCCATTGCCAAGTTGAAGAGGCTAGTGAAGGACTTTGAGGTGGGAGCCTGGGTGGCCCTTTAAGAGGCCCCTATGTACTTGTATTTTCTCAATTAATCCAAACTGTGTGATCCTTAGCTGTCTTTTTTTGGGGGGGGGTGCCTTTAGTTAAAAGGCAGAAATTCTCCAAAACCTCTCAGAAGGCCGCAGATCAGCCAGGGGGAGGAACTGAAGTGGGCTAACTCAGCATTAGGTGTTCGTCTCCCTGCTGCTTGGACTATTTGCCCAACTGGGCTTTGCACTCCCTTCCCCGAAAAAAAATAGCTTGGCTTCTCAGATTAATTCTGTAAGCTAGGGGGAAATGTTCTCTTTGTTATAAGATCCAATCTGCAGTAGTCCTAGTTCTTATTAAGGTATTTCATTGGCCTGTGCACTCTCAGGATTCCCACCTTCCATTTCTGAGTGTCCAGAAAATGTTTAGCCATAGGCCCGCAGGCAGTTTTTAAACAGTGAAGTCAGACCTTTCACCTCCTTTTAGGCCCAATTTCTCCACCTAGACATAGTGTTGGTAGCATCTGCTCTTTCAAGACCTGTGACTGATACGCAGACTCTCCCATCTGGTGACAGGAACAAGCCATTGAAAGAGAGCACGAACGGGATGAGTTTCAGCAAGAAATCAGGAAACTGGAGGAGCAGCTGAAGCAGCAGCAGCCAGCAAAGAGCCATCCTTGGGGAGAGCCTGGTGACACTGAGGTGAGTGGTGGCGTCTGGGAGGGTGTGTGTGGGCCGTCTGGACTGAGGGGCTGCCTTCAATGATCTCTCTTTTTTTTTCTTTCCAAAAACGTGAACATGGCAGAGCTCTGAGTTGACTCCCGAGGTATGGACATGGAGCATGGGCTCTGGGTTCTCCCCCCAGCCCTCTGCCCTAGTAGATAGGCTGTCAAACTTAGTAGTCTCTCCCCCCCCCCCCCCCCCCCCCCCATGCCCTGCTTGCTTCTTGGCTGGGTTGTCTGCTGCTTCGTAGGCTCCGTTTGCACACTCTGCTTCCTTTCTGCTTCCCTGCTGTCACTCTCTGGCTTATGTCCTTGTGCTCAAGGCTTTTCTCTCTCTGGGGGAATGTGTCTGGGTGATGCCAGGCCTCTCCTGTTGACCTCCCACCGCCAGCCATGATCTCTTGCTCTCGATGTGACATCAGCAGATTTCCTCTGAATGGTAACTGGAGGAAACCAAGTGAGGAAATAGCATGGGGAGGCTTCAGATTGCTGCTGGAAGCAAGGTTAAGGAGGTTAAGGAGACTTGCTCATGATTTTTGTCCTTGAACTCTCCCTTTTGGCAGGACATCCCCCATGCCCCTCCAATCAAGTTCCTCCAACACTTTCTAAAGATGCTTTATAGGATCTGGCTTACCTAAAGCACCAGAGAGAAAGCAAGCATGTAGTCAGCTGCTTGGTTGACTGAGACCTGCCGTTAGTTGGTTTGGGTTGAGACTTCCATGTTGGCAGGGTCACCCTCATTTTCCTCTCTGTCTTTGTCAAAGGTGGACATTTTGGCCCCCTGGGGAAGCCAATGCATCTAAAGTAAGATTTGAAAGGGTTACCAGGAAAATCCCTTTTACTGAAAGGGAGCTTGGGCTCTAGGACAAACCTTAGGCCATGGATGCCAGGTCAAGAACTCTTAGGATAAGGGCAGACAAACACACACACACACACAAAACCAACATGTGGGGGAAGGGAAGAGAAGCCTTGGGCACTGGTTCTTGGGAGTTTTTAGCAGAGGTTTTATCTCATCCTCCAGAGAGAAATGAATTGGGCTTGCCTGGGCTTTCTCATCTAATGTGAATAGAGAGCAACACTGAATTTAGAGTCCCAATAGCTGTACTCAAACCCTGCTTCTGTGACCTTTGCTTGTCAGATTCTGTTTCCTCATGTGTGGAATAAGGAGATTGATCCCTGCAAACTTTAATAATTTCAAAGGAAATTTGGGAGTTGAGTAGATTGTCTTCTTAGGACAACTCCATCTAAATATTAAGAAGGAACTTTCATTATGCCAGCAGCAATTACTTATTGATAACCATTAAAATGTACATTTCTGTTTCTGCAACTTGTAGAAAATGTCTTTTGATTTTCCAGGTTGAATCTTTGCAAAAGAAATTGAGAGAAAAAATAGATGAACTTAATGACTTGCTCATAATGAAGGAGCTCACAGAAAGACAACTAGCAACACAAAAAGAGGAAATCCGAAACCTGGAGGATGCAAATGCAAAAATCGGAAGAAAAGTTAGCTGGCTTGAAGAAGAATTGGAGAGACAGAAGAAAATTGGAAAAGAATTGAAACAAGTAAACCTCTCTTTTTATTGGGATGAATGGGATTGAGGCACCTTGGTTCAGTGAAGAGTATTGAAGGTGTCATTGAATGGATTGCCTAGAATTTCTTATCTTACCTGGACCCTGCTCAGTATGTCTGAGGCCCTTAAAACAGTGTTGGCAGAACCCTTTCCTGCCTGGAGCTTATAATTACCAAAGGAAGGAATGTGTTCCCCTGGGAGAGAACGGTGCCACAGTCATTTCCTCTCCCTGTTTCTCTAGTGCTCTAAGGTTGGCATACCTAAGAGAAACATTTCCACCATGCAGGCATTTACCTGTTCTGTGACCTCAGAAAGCCTAGGTATTTTTTTTGGTCATTCTGAAGATGCATTTCGAGCTAAATTAATTGGTGACATTGACATTGAGTTGGCTTTTCCAGTCATCTAGCTTTTTTTAGTAAGGTTAAAAAATGGAATTCCTTTTTCTTCTTCCTTTTGGAAGTATTCTGACTTACAGAGGCAATGGGGATGACATGCTAGAACTCTCTTTGACTGCATCATTGGTTGTTATTTGGGATCCCATTTCTGCCTCTGGGTTCATAATGCTAATGTTTTCACTGGGTTTGGTTTCCTAATTAAATTTCAGTGTATTAAGACATGTATTTGGTTAGTCTTCTAAGTTCCACTGATTGTTTCATGAATGATCTGAATGTATCTTAATGGATTGAATTATAGGCAGTCATTGGGTAGTATGTACACACATAAAATTTTGCATTCCCACATGTATATATTGGTTTTTATAAGTGGTTTTCTTGAATTCATTGTTTTTCAATAGTATAGACAGTGAGGCCGAGTCTAAAGGATTCACTTTGGTAAATATTGAAAGCCCTGGGATAGAGTGGGAAGAATATACATCTTGAGACAAGGTTTGGGTTTCTCCTGTCACCGTACTCCTCTTAGAGCCTCAGTTTTTTCACCTGTAAATTATAGATGCTGGTACTCACAGAGATGACCTGTATATATTTTTATAAACTTTGTTTTTAAAATAATTTTTATTGGTGGACTTTGATCATCTCTCCCTGAATAACCCTGTGACTCTCGTTTGCCTCTAGTATCAAAAATACTTTACTTGACCTTTAAAGCCTTTCCTCATCTAACCTGTCTTCTTACCCCCTCTCCTCCCCAAGATGTCCCCTTTGACCCTTAAACTTCACCTTTTACAAGACAACTAGTGGCTTCTCTGTTCCATTAGTTCCTATTTATCCTGTATTAGGCTTGTTTTGTTTATGTCCCCACCTTGAGACCCTGCCATCTGTCACTTTTTGCATCCTCAGGGTCCAGCATAAGGCATTCAATAGGAAATGTTTAGCTATTGCTCATTTTACCATTGCTTAGATTTCCTCCTGTATGCCATCCCATATATCAAAGTGAAAAAAGTTTTTTGCCCCATTCCACTCCTTCCCTTCTTATCCTAGATGGATTGATTTTGTT
The DNA here is from genome assembly GCF_037893015.1 of Macrotis lagotis. NCBI lineage: Eukaryota > Metazoa > Chordata > Mammalia > Peramelemorphia > Peramelidae > Macrotis > Macrotis lagotis. The sequence continues at coordinate 271,341,822 of NC_133662.1, read as the reverse complement.
TGTGCAAAAACTTTATAATTTTGTGTTCTCCTACTTATCATTTATACTTGCCTCAATTCATCCCTTCTTTTTTTAAATTTATTTTTATTTAAGATATTATTTGAGTTTTACAATTTTTCCCCCCAATTTTACTTCCCTCCCCCGACCCCCCACGGAAAACAATCTGTCAGTCTTTACTTTGTTTCCATGTTGTACCTTGATCCAAATTGAGTGTGATGAGAGAGAAATCAGATCCTTAAAGAAGAGACAAGATGTCTGAGATAAGATCAGACAATATGTATCTGTTTTTTTCTAAATTAAAGGGAATAGTCCTTGAACTTTGTTCAAATACCTCATCTCCTTATCTGGATACAGATGGAACTCTCCTTTGCAGACAGCCCCAAATTGTTCCTGAATTCATCCCTTCTTTGATTAAAAACCTGTTCCTTTTTCTGTTGTCCCTTCAATTTTTAGGTCCTGTGGCCTATTTTGAATGGATCATAAATTATCCCTTCTTGTTTTCCTAGCAGTTCTTTTCCAAGCAAGAATTCTTCCAAGTGTAATTGATATTTGGGAGTTTATCAACTTCCATTATTGTTGATTCTCCCTTTTCTCCACTATTGCATTGAATGACTTGGCTTTTTGTTTGCTGGTCCTGGCTGGGTTTGATGCCACTGGGAGGTGATCAGTTGGTTGATCCTCACTGCACTTTTTCCCTGGGGATTCCAGTGCATCACTTGGATGTCTTAGGCAACTCACGTGAGCCCTGAGACTCTCTTCCCTCCTTCTATCAGGACAAAGAGGCCTTGCAGGAGCAGCAGATGAGCAATCTGATTCAGATTTCCACTCTGCAATCAAAATTAGATGAAGCTAAACATCTGACACCCACTCAAGGGAGCCCAGATGAGGAAGACCTTAAGGAGCAGTTGAAGATGCAGCAGGCGGCTCGCTTGTTGAAAGAGAGGGTGAGTGTGAACATGTGGCTCTGGCCAGTGCCCACAGCTCCTGGCATACCACACTTCACCTTCTTGAGGCCTCCTGCTCACACTGTCTGAGTAAGGATTGGACAGAAATCTTTGGAAAAGTCAAGGGTATTTTTAAGGGAGTTTAAAAGGAATTTGACAGTATTTGGGAATGAGAGGAGGCCTGTGGGGGATTGGGGGCTTGTTGGACAAAATAATCCTTCTCTTAGTGACTCAGTACAAGGGCTGTTTTACCACATGAGTCTTATGCTTTTGTTGTAGGTTCTGAGCTTAGAGGAAGAGCTAGAACAGCTTAAGGACAACTTGACAAGTAAAAGTGATGAGATCCTACAGCTGAACTTAAAATCAGCTCTGTTGAACAGCCAGAGTAGTGCCACTATCCAAGAGCTTTCTGCAGAGAATGCCAATTTAAAGGTAACCTAAGAAGGGGTCTTTGTACTGGACCATGGCTTGGCTTGGCTTTGCCCTGTGCACTGGTTCTATATGAGCAAGGCCCTTTGGAGTGATGGACATGGCATTGCCTAAGGCCAGTTTCTGGCTCTAGATTCTCTTTCCTGAAGGATTGTGAGTAAGTTCCTTGGGTTGTCCAAATTAAGATGCTTTGTCAGCCTCGTACACTGGATTTTATGTACTGGGTAAGTGCTGCCTAAGAGTGTGTCTTGCTGGACACCAGGGTCTGAGCAGACAAGTGAGAGTGATGCGTGGCATCTGCCAGAGTGGGCGTCTGGCAGGGAGAGCTAATTGGATCCACATGGAACAAGAACCTTCCTCCCAAACCCATGCGACTTGGGGTAGGGAACTTGCTGCTTGTGTAGGCAGACCCTAAGCCTTACCTCAATTCTTTGTACCATATTGTTGTGCCCTCTCATCAAGTCTATCCAATCTCCACCAGGAATTTGAATGTGCTGTGGAAAACTTGGAGAGATCTGCCCTCTCACAATACTCTTATGTTCATCATAATCCATCTAATACCTTCCAAGAAATCTCTGCCAAGGGCCTGCCCACTCCTGCTTCTGCTCCAAGGGAGATAACCCCACATACTTCCAATGTGGCCAACTCTACTTCTGGATAGCTTGAAGAATGGGATGTAGAGAGTAGAAGGATTGGGGGGGGTCCATGGTTTCCTTTTCAAATGCTCCTCTTTCATCAGTCTTTCTTTCGTCTCTTTGAAGCTTCCACCTAGTATTCCTGGGTGGGCCCTATTTCATTTTTCATGCTATAACCCTTCAGATCCTTGAAGACAGCTGATTTGTCCTTGCTAAACCTGTAGGACTTATTTTTTATGAAGCATCTCCTGTTCTTTTGTTTGGGTTTTTTTTCTTTTTTTAGGTTTTTGCAAGGCAAATGGGGTTAAGTGGCTTGCCCAAGGCCACACAGCTAGGTAATTAAGTGTCTGAGGCCAGGTTTGAACTCAGGTACTCCTGACTCCAGGGCCGGTGCTCTATCCACTGCGCCACCTAGCCTCCCCTATGTTTGTTTTTAACATTTATTTTTTACAATATTGAATTCCAAATTCTCTCCTTCCCTGAGATGGCCAACAAATTGATGTAGGTTATTCATTTACAGTCATGCAAAGCCTGTTTCCGTATTAATTTCTTAATAAGATTAAACAAAGCTTCCCCCCCCCCCCCCCAATAACATTAGTATGTTTTGGTCTGCATTGAGACCATCAGTTCTTGCACTCGAAGTGAATTTTTCATCTGAGATACTTTGGAATTGTCTTGAATCTTTATCAGTCACTTCTTGAGTCATTGTCCCTGCCTTGTCCAGGGAGATTCTTAAGGCAGTATCATGGAAGGAGGATGGATTGCCGAGTTTGGTGCTGACCATGTGAATAGAAAGGGATAGAGGTGGAGAGAGGCTGGTAAAGTAGACAAGACTTAGGAAATGGTTGGCTATGTGGGGAAGGACAGAGTAAAGCATGACTTCTTGGTTGGAAACCTGGGTGACTGGTCAGGAGTAGGGAGGGTCTGGAGGAGGGGCATTGGAGATTGTATTGGTGAATGGCAGAGAGCTTGGAGGTAGGGGGGAGTAAAGAGGATGAGTTTTCTTTTGAATATTTGGAAAACCCTGGTACCCTATCATCTAGCACTACCCTACCTCTATGTGGAACCATTGATGATAGCAAATGGAGAAGTTTTGAGGACTGGTCAAGTTCTTTCCAAGGAAGTTCACATTGACAATGAGGTTGATACTCACATTGCCAGAGCTAGCTCAGTATTTGGGAGGCTCAGAAAGAAAGTGTGGGAGAGAAGAGGTACGGAGCTGTGGTGCTGACCTCATTGCTATCTGCCTGTGAAACCTGGACAGTCTACTAGCACCATATCAGGAAACTGAATTGTTTCTGTTGAAATTGTCTTAGGAATGGGACGGCTAGGTGGCGTAGTGGATAAAGCACTGGCCTTGGAGTCAGGAGTACCTGGGTTCAAATCTAGTCTCAGACACTTAATAATTACCTAGCTGTGTGGCCTTGGGCAAGCCACTTAACCCCATTTGCCTTGCAAAAACCTGAAAAAAAAAGTCTTAGGAAGATTCTGAAGATCACCCAGCAGGAGAGGATCCCAGACACTGAGATCTTTTCTTTAGCTTAACTGCCGAGCATTCCAATATTACTACAGAGAGTGCAACTATGATTGGCTGGTCTTGTTTTTAGAATGCTAGGCATATGCTTGCCAAAAAGACTATTTTTATGGAGAACTCTCCCAGGGCATGCATTCCCCGGGGGGGGGGGGGGGGGGGGAAGCCATACCAGGACACCTTGAAGGTCTCATTGAAGAACTTGAGAATTGACTGTACTGCATGGACAGGACTGCCCAGCTTGATATGCCCTCATCAGTGAGGGGGCTGCATTCTATGAGAAAGACAGAATTGAAGCAGCTCAAAGGAAATGTGACATCCGTAAGTTTAGAGGACCCATTTCAGGGGTTTACATGGACTATTTTTTTTGTCTGACCTGTGGTAGAGCATTCCAAGCTTGTATTGGTCTGATCAGCCACAGTAGGAGATACTGTCCTTTGTCTCAAACATAGTGATGTCATTTTGGTCTTCTTCGATAATGAAGGACAAGAACCAACCATTCTGAACTTGAGAGTCCTCCAGGCCTCTCTGGAAAGTAGGTCAAGAAAGGGATGGGGAATAGATGATTGATGTCAGGGGAGAAGCGATAGTTATCTGCTTAGATCTTGGGACCCTTGGCAGAGCCAGGATCTATTAAAGGTCGGGACATAACAATGAGGATCTAGTAAAGAACAGTGAGCCTGGTGTTGACAAAGCATGTTAAATACATGGATCCTCAGGGTCTGGTGACTTGGAAACTCAGAAGTGTGTCTGAGGCAGGATTAGAATTCATGCCTTCTGCACTCAGCACCACCCAGAAGCCTCCAAGAGCCTGAGGAGTAGCAGTCAGTTTAGGAAGAGGACAGATCAAGAAGAGAGCTCAGAAAAGAATCATTGAGGACAAGGTATTCATTAGCATCTAATTCCACAGAGCTTTAGAACGATGAGAACCCAGAAGGTCATCAGGTGGCTGATGTTGCAGGTGGCCTTGTTAGTTGGACTTTGAGATTGGAAAGCAAGCATACCCTTAAAGACTTGAGAGGGAGGGAGGAGACCCCTGGGGCAATGAGCTGTGATGGCTAGAAGCTTGAGGAAATACTGGACATGAGTGTGTCCAATCCTGTTGTGGGTAAAGAGGGACAGGCGAATAGCAGAGAGCTTGTTTACGATGTGAGCCATTCTTCCAAACCATTGGAACCATGCTTGTCTGAGCCTGGAACTAACAATTTCCCTTGCCCTCCAGAAGCTCCTGCACATCATTCTCAGAGTGGATCTTTAATTTTGTGAAGAATAGAGCAGATTCACTGACCCCCATATTTTGAACATCAGCACCCGGGAGCCCTATTGATATATCCTTTCCTCTTGCTGCTCTTGTGCTCAGCACTTTTCCAGAGACTATGTGTAGTGTTGAGTAGTTGCCACCTCTGCCAGAAGTCCGACTGGCCATAACTGGGACCTCACTGCTTGCTGCGAGGCAGTCCCCACTGTCTGCAACGACTCTGCCAGACTGGTTTGGCCTTCCAAGCCCTATATCCCCTGCGCTTCTTCCTGGAATGCTCTCCTCTGCTCTGTCTGCTGACCACATCCCAGCTCAATCCTAAACCCTTGGAAATCTAGCGCCTTCTGCCCTTTATCCTGTGTAGGGCTTGCTTGAGCGTCTTCTCCTCCAAAAGATGGAGACCATCTTTTTCTTCTTTTTGTATCTTTGGCACTGGATGCCTGCTGTGGAGTAGGCCCAGTCATCCTTCCTCACTGTACTCAGCTGGTTGGAACTTGTTGTTCCTTGCTCTTCTTCTTTCCCTGCCACTCCCCTCTTAGCCCCTTTTCTTTTCTCTCAGTCAAGGGCTCCTTCTCCTTAGCTGAGAAAACAGGAGCAAAAGGAGCTTTGGCCAACTTGACACCTGGTCCTTGGAATAGATTCCACAGTTACATCTCCCCTGAGTTGTCTTGAGCTGGCCTTTCTCACCTCTTCCTACTCCTTCATTTAGAGAGGAGGAAACTGAGGCTCCTAGTCTGCAAGGCTTAGCACCCAGTAATAGTTTTTCATATGGTCTTTTGGATAGCATCTGATATAGGTGAAATCATTCACAAATTATTATCTCCTTTGAAGATTCAAATACTCAGAAACGAAATCTTAGTTTCTTTGTATTGGAAGAAATGAAATTTTGTAAATGATAAAAATTATGTTCCTGCTGTTTACTTTCCCATAATCAGAATTTAGGTTCGTACTGAGTCCGGGATTTTGTTGTGAATAAGTCCACAAGTTCCAGGGAATTCATTTTCTGAGATGTTTTTATCTGAGCCCAAAGGGGCTGATAAGCGAAACAAATACTCTCTGTTGGGCAGGGCCATTGTTTAGGGCAAGACATCTCCAACCACATTCAGAAGCACAGGTGGCCCCATCAGCCTGCCCACTCTGGGAGGACCAGTCCCTTGGGGGTGACTTGGTATGACTTGTTTTCCTGTGTTCTCAAGGGGACAGAAAACTGGGACTTGTTCCTGGAAAAACAGATAGTGACTTGTTCCCCAGTATCTTTGTAGAAAGCTGTTTTACAGTCATCTTATCCTTTCTACAAGGTGATCAGGGTGAAATGACTTGACCAAGGTCACACAGCTAGGTAATTTTGAAGTGTCTGCATCTAAATTTGAACTCAGGTCCTCCTGACTCCAGGGCTCTTTCCACTGTGCCACCTAGCTAGCCCCTGACAATTGTTTTTAAAATAACAGGTTAACCTGAAGCAGGGAATCAATGGTTAATGTGCATTTATTAAGCATCCTATTGCATTCCACATCCTGTGCTAAGATCTGGGGATACAAATACAGGCTCTGCCCTCATGGAGCTTCCAGTCAAATATCCCAGAGCAATCTGGAAAGCCTCAGGGGATGGAGCATTGAGCAGTTGGCTGGGAAATGAGGAGATGGAAGTCCTGTTCCCCTCCTTCAGCGGTCCAGTCAGAGTGGCAGAGGGTGCCGAGGAGGTGTGAGCACCAGTCTCTTACTCTTAAGTCAATATGGCTTAGTGGAGACCAGTCGACCAGAATTCTTTAGAGAAACTCTTTCCAGCCCTTGGTTGTGGATGACTGCCAGCGTGATATGTGGAGAGCTGTTGGTTTGTGAATCTCAAGGCTAAGTATTTGTGCCTTCTGGCCCATTGTGTGGTGACTCAGGTTGACCATTCACATAGCCCAAGAGAAAACTGGCTGCCCTGGCTTTGGAAGGGCTATATTGGGCACTTGTGGCCTTGTTTCTCACCTAGGTGTCTTTGGGCTTTGCAGTCTGGTCAGTGGTCATCTCTGACCCCCTTGTCTTCTTGAGCCAAGGCTTACCCAGCACCCACTAGATACCTACCTGAGGAGGAGTCCTTCAGGCAGTCCTGGCCAGATGATGCAGCATGACTCCTGCCGAGGCAGCTTTGTTGGACTTTGCCAGGACCACCTGGAGAGCCCATTGTTTCTCAAACCTGCCAGAAAGCTTGCTGCTTCAGTTGCTTCAACAGCTCTGTCTTTGATTTTTCACAGGCACTTCTACAAAGCAAAGAAAACCAGATTGTCTCTTTGAATGAGCAGATTCAGGGATTACAGCAAGAGGTTGAGCAGCAGACCCTGGAGCCCAAGGTGATGCTCTTTTGTGTTGTGCTCGGATCTCCCGGGAAGATCCAAGATTGTCTTCCCCAGAGTAGCTGCTTCTGCCCCCCCACCCCCCCATCAGGGCTCTTGGGATTGGGGTCCACAGGAAATGAGGCCCCAGAGATAAGTCCCCTGCTTCTCTTTTCTGGCCTATGTATGATCCTTGGGCAATGGGGAAATGCTGGGGCTTCAGTGGCCTCTGCTGATACTCCTTCCCAGGGCAAGGTGCAGCTAGGTGGCAAAGTTGGCTAGGACACTGGCCTTGGAATCAGGATGGGCCAGCCTCAGAAACTTGCCACTTACTAGCTGTGTGACCTTGGGCAAGTTATTTCACCCTGATCACTTCGCATCCAGGATTACCTCCAGTTGTCCTGATGCCTATCTGTTCACTGGACCCAGATGCTCTGGAGGGAAAAAGAAGGCTGGTGACTTAGCACAATAGCTCCTCCCTCAAATTCACATCATGTGCTTGCCATGACCTCACTTCCCTGATGTTGTGGTCTTCTTTGAGAATGTTGGCCAGGCTTATCCACTGTGGATTGTGGGGTGACCAGTGGGAGGAGACTTGGGATCATGGACGGAAAAAAACGAGGATCTTTGCCTCCTTCCTCTTGAAATTTCCTGTTCGATAATTATTTGTAAATCATTGTTGTCCTGTGGACTCCCTGGGATGCCCTTTACCAGATTCAATTCAGTTTTTCTTGCGAAAAGGGGCAGATTCTGCATTATTGCCTGTCGTCATTGTCCTTCCATTTCCACAAACCACGGATTTGTTTAACCAAAGAGGTGCTTTGATTTAGTAGGCAATAGAAAAAGCACAATCAAACCATCTGAAGTATTTTCCAGTTTTGAGTCCCTCTCTGTGGTCTCGGGGCTGCCTTCTCTACTTTTCAAGTTTGTAGCTATGCTTCATTATTCTTGATGCGGGTAACCAACACAATCCTTGCCACTTTAGTGGCAAAAATGATCACAAACTCCTCTAAACAGTTTATTTTTGTCCCTTTTCCAACTCTGTAGAGCTAGGAATTCTACATTATACTGGTGGTGTCTCTCTCTCTCTCCTCTGGTGACCTCACTGCTCTTCTCACCCTTCACCTTCTCCTTTCTCTGGTCTTGCCTCCCCCTCTGTGGGTAGTCTGCCCCTGGTCCCATCCCATCCCACTCTGCAGCTTCTTCTTGCTCTGTCTTGGTCTTTCTCACAGCCTGTTTTTCCTTAGACTCTCCTGGACCTGAAACAGTTCTTGGGGACCCCTTGGACTCTACCTTTTTTTGTCAGAAGGACCTGGGGCTCTTGTTTGAGTTGTTTAGACACCCATGATCCGAGAGGAAGGAGTCCTGCCGTTTTGATGTTTAACTGGCCTGTGCCATTTGCTTTCTACCAGGTGCTGGAAGACAGAAGCTCTGAAATCGAGGAGCTCAAAGCTGCTAATGAGAATTTGCGTGAGAACCAGGACCGGCTACGAAAGGAAAAGCTGGAAGAGGTGGAGCAGCTCCATGAAGTCATTGAGAAGCTTCAGCAGGAGCTTGCTCTCCTGGGGCCTGTGATTCATGAAGTCAGCGACAGCCAGGGTGACTCGGATAGCTCCCAGGCTGAGAATCTGCAGCGAGAGCTCCAGAAGGGCCTCTTCTCATTTCAGGCTGCCAGTCATGATCATGAAGCCAGGGGACTGCCGGACCCCTGGGTGAAGCAGCTGCAGGATGCCCTAGAGGAGAAGGAAAGCCAGTTCCGGCTGCAGGTGCAGGTCCTGGAGCGGGACCTGCAGTGTGTTCAGGCGGCTTCCACAGAGCAGCTGGGACTGCTGAGGCGCCAGCTGTCTCTAAAGGAGGCAGAGGCCGGGCGCATGGCCTCGCATGCCCGGCACTGGAAAGCTGCCTTCCTCAAGAAGGAGGCCGAGGTTGGTGCTCTGGCCAGAGAGGGAGGCACAGTCGCAGCAGAGCTGGAGGCGCTGGCATCGGCCTGCTCTCACCTGGAGAGGGAACTGGAGAAGAAGGCCACGGTTGGCTCCCCGAAGCCTCCTGAGCCACAGCTGTCGTGGGCTCATTGTAGCGGCCTGAATCTGAAGCTGCAGGAGCTGGTCAGCCATCCAGAGCAGCAGGCCCGTGCTCCCCAGTGGCTGGTGCAGAGACAGAAGTACTGGAAGGAAGCCCACGCTCACAGTACGCCCAGGATACAGGGGCCTGAGGGTCTCCAGACTGGAGCTCCTGCTCAGGAGGGTCATTGGAGCAATCTGGTCTTTAAAGGAGGACCTTGTGCTCCGGCCACCATCGAGGAAGAGTCTGGTCAGGATGCAGGGATGTGGAGGCTGCCCGCTGCTCCCCCAGGCCATTGTGGGGATGGATGGGTATGCACTATTTGCAAAGAAATCACATAGAAATATAGGCAGACATGAAGTCCTCTTGCCTCAAGCCAGTCCTGCCTTCTGGGCAGTGGATCCATTCTGGCCCTTCTTTCTTGCTTCCTTTCTTCCTTCTCCTCCTCCTTACCTGGGCAGTAGGAAAAGGTTGGGGGAGCAGCTGACAGTACCATTGAGGCTCAAGGGCAGAAGGTCAGGCATCTAGGCATCCTGAAGCTGCAGGTCTGGCCTCCCTGAAATTTTCCTTGGAGCAGATGGCCTGGGGCCTTGGGGAAGCGTGGGGAATCCTTGCTTGAAGCAGCCCATGGTCCCACCTTCCCTCTGAGCTTGCTTGAACTGTGGGCCAGGGAGGCTGGCTCTTCAGTGGAGGCGTTGTTCTTTCATCCAGCTTCTTAGTCAAAGGGCTTTGAAGTTTTTCTCCATGAAATTTTTTTTTAAAGATTTTATTTTGAGTTTTACAATTTTTCCCCGATTTTGCTTCCCTCCCCCCCCCCAGAAGGCATTCTGTTAGTGTTTACATTGTTTCCATGTTGTATATTGATCCAGATTGAGTGTGATTGACAGAGAAATCAGATCCTTAGGGAAGAAACATAAAGTACAAGAGATAGCAAGATTAGACAACAAGATATCAGGGTTTTTTCCTAAATTAAAGGTAATAGTCCTTGGTCTTTCTGTTCAAAGTCCACAGTTCTTTCTCTGGATCTCCATAATTTTTTTTTTTTTTTGCAAGGCAAATAGGGTTAAGTGACTTGCCCAAGGCCCCCAGCTAGGTAATTATCAAGTGTCTGAGACCGGATTTGAACCCAGGTACTCCTGACTCCAGGGCCGGTGTTTTATCCACTGCACCACCTAGCCGCCCCCATAAAATTGTTTAATTTTTTTTTTTTGTTTTGTTATTTTTGCAAGGTAATGGGGTTAAATGGCTTGCCCAAGGTCACAGAGCTAGGTAATTAAGTGTCTGAGGCCGGATTTGAACTCAGATTCACCAGGACTGGTGTTCTGTCCTCTGTGCCACGTAGTTGCCTCATGATGTTTTCTTTTAAAAAAAAATGTCGTCTGCAGGAAGCAGACCATGTAGAGTGAGGCCTGGGTCAAGTAGTGATGGCTACAGACACTTTCCTGACCTAGACAACCTCCCTTTCCAAGCTCCCCCACAAGCTTGTCTTAGGACCCAGCTGCATGCAACAGAAACACACCCTCTTGGGAACCTCGTGTCATTTGCTGTCTTTGTGGTTTTTTGTGTCCCCCAAGAGTGCTAGAACCTGCATCTCCACTGTCATGTCTTGGAGGATGTCTGGGCCACTGGCATGTGACCAGCTGGATGTTGGGGGAAGGGGGAGCAGAGCAGCCTACAAGTGGTTCTGGTGCTCTGTGTGGACAGTCCAGCTCCTCTCTGGTCTGGTCCGCTCCTCTCCTTATCCCAGTTTTGGTTTCCATATTGTAGAGTCTAGTGGAGGAGCAGAGGGTCCGCAGAGGGGAAGATCTCTGGAAAAAGGAAAATGGAATTTCAGGCCTGACCATCTGGCAGAAACAGCTGGTATCTGAGCTCATCTTGATGAGCAATAGGATGGAGCTGAGCAGAGAGGAGAGCAGACAGCCAGACCTGGCCCCATGTACTTTCCCCCACCTTCACTTTACAGTAGAGGAAATAAAGTTGTTCAGGACTACAAAAGATCCTTAAGGGTCTGAGGCCAGATTTGAACCTGGGTTTTCCTGACTCTCTTCATCAAGACCCTGATTGATGTGCTCTGATTCCTTGGGGGGGGAAGAAGGGAACATTAGCCGAGTTTCTTGGTTCTGTTCATTTTCTGAAGCTTTTACAATTCTAGGACCATTTTCTGCCATGATAATTGTTTTCTTTTGGCTGCCAGGTCATTCCCCTCAGTATGTCCATATCATGAGCTCATCACATGTGTCTCGTCCCACTGACCAGGAAAGCTGCCCCTTCTTCTGAAAGACCTCACTGACATTGCTGTGGGGAAGAGCTTTTCCCTTTGGCCTCTTTTTAAGACCAAAGGGTCCACCCATCCCACTTGGCTTCGAATGGCTGAGAGAATCTTTTATTTTTTTGCCAAGGGTTTGCATTTAGGCTTTTGGCTTCTCTTTGGTATTTTTTGGATTAGAACTAGAAACTTGCCCCTCAGGCTGCACAAAAATTTGGAATTCTTGGGCCCTGCTTTTTTAGTAATCTGCATACCTTTTTTTCAACTGTAGATTCAGCAACAACCAACGGAAAGTTCTTCGCTCTACCTAGGAGATCTGATAAGCCAAGTGAGACACGTTAAAGAAAAACTGCATCACTTGATCAAGTCCATATCCAGTGGAGACAACCGAGATGCCAAAGGCTTGGTATGGCTGCCCCCACAAGTCCCATCAGAGAGCCCTGCTGTGGCGAGTCCTCCTCAGAGACCTCACAGTCGGGACTCCTGGACCGACGACCCAGGCCCTCCCACCTCGCAAGGTCTGGTCTCCCATATCCTCTGTCCCTCGTGGGACTCACCCAGTAGCCCTGAAAGTCACGATCCTGCAGGACAAGTGAGACACAAATTTAAGTTGGACCAGAGTCTGGTTTCTTTCCCGAGTAGCCCCAGTAGAGACACATATGATGTCGATCTCCTGATTCCTAGTGACTCCAACTTGGAAGGGCAAGCAGCTTCTCTGGAGACCCCGATGCTGCTGAAAAGCCAGGAGTCTCCCCCTCCAGAGGGAGCCAAGTTAACTTTTGAGCCACGTGAGGAGTCTGCACATGGTTCACCTTGTTCAGCCTGTAGCACTGAAAATTTGTCCCAGGATGTGGAGCCTCTGGAATCCATGCAGCACTTTAGAGACACGATCCTGGACCTGGATGCCTCCTCATTGGGCTCCCCGGAGCTGGTCAGAAAAGACTCCACACTAGAGGGTCCACCCAGCGTCCGTCTGACCCCCTTCTCCCAAGCCGCTGACCTGCAGAGCCCTGACCTGGCTTGGCGGTCCTTGGCTCTGCAGGATTCCTCAGGATATTTGGGTTACTCTGTTCTTCCAGAGATGGAAGCAGCCGCTCCAGCTTCCCAGTCTCCAACTTGTAGGGAAAAGTCACAGTCTGATGCCAGCCATGTCATCGAAAGGAGAGTGTTGGTAACGTACATAGTTTTTCTTCCTCTTTCTCTCCTTTTCTCCTTTGAGTCCATTTCGATGTTCTGAGGTGCAGAACCGGTGAAGAGAAGCAGTTTGGCAGAGGGGGAAGAGTTAGTCTTGGGATCTGGTTTCAAGCACCCTGCCCTCAGTGCTCTTCCTCACTGATGCATTTGGGAAAAGGAATGTCCTTCCTGGTACTTACCCCTGTAGTCATTGATTCCTAAGGTCTGGTCCCCTAGCCTTGTCCTCAGGTAATGTGACTTCAACATGTTCCCATGGAAATGGGTTTCTCCTCTCCTGCCCAGGTATCCCAGCCCTCCCCCATTATTAGTTCACCTCCTGTCCAAAGCTTAGGAAAGCAGTTTTTGAAGCTTGGCTCAAAAGCCCAGTGGTCAGCACGTGGGCAAGACTAACTCTCGGAAGGTCAATCCCTAATTTGTCCCCTTAGGGGCTTGGTCCTAAGGTAGAGTTGTGTCTTCCCTAGGCTGGTCAAGACAGGGGGAGGGAGGAGGAGTCGATGGATTTATCATAGTTAAGTTTTGAGTTTGAATTTGGGGAGTGCTTCATTAGTGAGACTTGTAGCCTGTTTATCCCACCAGGATTGTGGAGGAAGGGAAATGGCCTGAGGTCTGGGCTTATTTCTCTCACAATCCAGAGGCTTCTGTGGGCTTCGCAATTTGTCTAAGTTTGTCTGATAGTTCTTCCAGGATTGAGGCTGGGGAGTGGATTCAGTATGCAGACTCCTCTCCCGTGCAGATCTTGTCTTTTAAAGCTAACTGAAATTTTTGGGGATTTTTTTTTGGCAATATTACAAAGACAGTAATAAATTATAAATTCCACTTTGCAATGATTGAAGTGTCAATACCTGTCACCTCAGTAGTAATTTTTTTTTTTTCCCCAAAATAAGTACCCATGGTTTTCTGATTGAGATTGGGGACTTAACAAATCTCCCAGGGCAATAGACATTTTTAACCTTAAGGGTTTTACAAGGGAGCAGCCAAAAAATGGTTTGGCAATCCATCTGTTTTGACTAGGAAAAAGATGTCGAAGACTTCATCATAACTCCAGCTGATTCACAAGAGGACGTACAATCCAAAGTACTGGGCTTTGGAGGGGACCACGATCGACATGACATCAGTGAGTTGGGGCTGCACCCTGTCCTGCTCCTGCCAGCCTCTCTGCTGAGTGGGGGACAGCCCCAAGTGGGAGAGGAGACAGCCCCTTCTTTTCACCTCCTTCTTAGGAATCATCCTGTGTGGCCTGGTATTTAGAGATCACTTGTGACCAAGTGGTTTGTTCTCTTCTAGGTAAACTTTCAGATTTTCCAGACAAACTAAAGCAAGGTTCAGAAAGCTCGGGACCTCCACATTCTCCCCTTGTAGCTCATCTTCAGGCATCTGGAATGGTTCAAAAACCTTTCAGACCAATGAAGCATAAGTTGGAAATGCAGTCCAAACAGATGAAGGTAATCTTCATGTGGGACTTGGGCACATCGGCTGGGGGCACTATCCCCCAGGGGGAGTTACAACACCCATCACTGGTCTTGAATTAAATGTCTCGGGGCCAAGTGTTAGGCAACAAGTCTAGTGTCAGCTCCCCAAAAATACCCCGAACAAATGATAAGTGATGTGTCCCCCCAGAAGTGAGAAAGAATGGAAGGACACTCCTCCCTCCTCTCCACAGTTAGGGACAGGATGTCCTTCTCTCTCCTTGGTTATGAATAGTGCAGGGCCAGCTGCTGAACTGAGGGGAGCAGGAAGGGGAGAGGGAAGAGTTGGGGATGGTGGGTAGGGGATCCTTTGCCTACAGCTCTAGCAGCTGACCCAGAGCAGGCATGGGTCTCTGTGCTGCTTATTCTCTGGGCATTGCCCAAATTAGCTTGGTCTATAAAGCAGCCTGGTCCTGAGCACTCTAAGTGGCAGCAGATGGTGACAGGATGGTCCTGGCAGCTATCTGCAGAGGACTCAATGGGACCACTTCAGAGTTGGAGTTTTCTATTTCTAATTCAATGTTCAGGACTTCTTATGTTGGATCTCAGGCTTATTTCATTCCAGATCATCTTGCTGGTTCTCTGAGCAGCCTGGCAACCCCAGGGAGGGGAGGCCTTTTAGCCCAGTAAAGGGGGTAGCAAGGTTAGAAGTAATTTGCCTTTCCCTGATAAGAGACTGGAGCAAGTATCCTGTGTATGTGGTGGGTGGGAGAGGCAGAGAGGGAGAGCAGGAGTGGCTGTGCTCTCTCCTTGGCTTTTTTTTTTTAAAGCTTTTATTTATTTTGAGTTTTACAATTTTTCCCCCAATCTTACCTCCCTCCCCCCCACCCCCACAGAAGGCAATCTGCCAATCTTTCCTTTGTTTCCATGGTATACACTGATCCAAATTGAATGTGATGAGAGAGAAATCATATCCTTAAGGAAGAAACATAAAGTATAAGAGTTAGCAAAATTAGATAATAAGATAATGGGTTTTTTTAAATTAAAGGTAATAGTCCTTGGTCTATTCAAACTCCTCAGTTCTTTCTCTGGATACAGATGGTATCCTCCATTGCAGACAGCCCCAAATTATCCCTGATTGTTGCACTGATTCTCCTTGGCTTCTTCATAGCCAGAGCTGTTGCACCCTGAAGCGGGTCTGAATGGAGGCAGGGCTCTGGGGCTCAGCTAGCACCGGAAGTGTGGCTCTCCCCCACCAATTGTCCAAAAATGTCATAGCTCATTGTCATAGGGGAGGTGGACTCAGAAGATATTCTTTCAGGCCTGGGCATCCAGAAAGGTCCTGGGCGGGGAGAGACAGCCCTGGCTGTGGCCTTGCAAGTTCATCTAGACTTGGCTAGGGAAGGACTAGGGCTGAAGAGGGGAGAGCCTGGGCCATGAGTGGGTGGTGAGGAGGAGAAGAAGGTGGGAGTAGAGGGGACTGTGAGGGGCCTTGAATAACAGGCCCACCGGAGAGAGGCTGGCTCAGGATAGGGCTTGGAAAGCCAGCTGGGTTTTCTGAGCAGGAGCTTGGCTTTCTGAAGATAATGAGCCCAGTCTCCTGCTCCGAGCTTTGTGAACCTGTCCAAGGGGGCAATGAATCACCCTTGTAGTCCTGCTGTGACTAGAGTGCTGAGGTCAGAGGTGGTGTTAGGAGTCACGTGGGGGTCATCAGGAGGGGGAGCATGGTCACAAGGAGATTGGGTTGGCTGGGCGCCTCTAGGTGAGCCCTAAAGGAGGAGCTTCATGAAGGCTTTCAGGAGAGTAGCTCAGTTGGCCAATGGGATGAAGCTGAGTTGTCTGCTGGCCATACTGAAGTGGTCCCTGGGGGGCCAGTAGATGTTGGGCACAGAAGGAAATGGGGAAGCAGGCTAGAGTCATTGGGGCAGAGGTGTGCCCGAGATAAGGGCCACCTAGAAAAAAGCTCAGTATGTTTTAGTGAGGTGACCAGAGACTCAGGGAGCAACAAGTGGGGCAGATGAGAACCTTGGGGTGGGGAGGAGGAATTCGGGGTGCTGAGACAGGAAACTGAAGCCTTGGGTGTGGAGGGACTCCCCGTGATCATTTCAGAAAAGGAGGAGGGAGGATCCTGTCAGTGCCATTTGATGGTGTCCTTGCTGCACCTAGCTCTTGTCACTGGTGGATAGGGCAGTGACAGCATTGTGACGTTAGCAGTTATCGGACCAGCTAGCTTGGAGGAGCTGTACTCCAGAACTAGAGACTGGGGTGGAGCTCTTTGAGGGTCATTGAGGTTAACCTGGTGCCTCTTCTGAAACAGAACAGGTAGAGGTGGCTTGATTGAGGGCTGACTGATTCCCCTCAAGATCTGCTGCTGCCTATGGGCCATGGTCAGCTAGCCACCCCCACTTCCAGCCTGAGCCCCTCAGTGTGGAAGCTGCCTCTGGAGCCTTTCTGGCCTTAATGTAATGCAGGTGCAGTGCTACCCCCTGATGCATCCCAAGTCTCCCCTGAAATCCCATGCTCTGGTTAAGCTGTGGACTGGGGACTTGCTTTCCTAAGATGGAATTAGAAAACAGGTTTCATGGTTTTGTGTCAGACAGGTGTCCGATCAGCCTTCTCTGGGACCCCTGCTCTACCCTGCCCTCTACTGTCCAAATAGCCAGTGTTTTGGGTTCCTTGTCTGACCCTGCCCTACTGGGTGCCTGGCCCTGCCCTACTGGCCTGCCTGCCCCTGCTACTTTGGCAGGGGCCCTGGGTGCCCGGCTTTTGTCTACTGCCCCTGTGTCTGTTTGGTTCAAGCCTTAAACAGGCAGGCATCTCTGCCCTGTGAAAGGGATGGTGAGAAGTGCAGACTTTGGGCCATCTTGGCCTGCTCCTGAGTGACTCCTGTAGGTGGACAGAGGACTGGAGGTGCTGGTGGGGGAGAAACTGGGGCTGGAGGGGGTGACTCTTAGAGGAATGTGGCATGGGAGAGATGATTCTCTATTGGGGCTAGTCTCACCTGCCCTGGCTTCCCAACTGGGGCAGCTTCTGGGCTTGTGGGAGGACAGAGACCGTGTATGTAAGGGGAAGGGGGGAGAGAGTGAATGAGGGTGTGTGTGGTTGCACATGAGGGAGGCAGCCACAGTGGCGTGCTTTCCTAGCACGGTCCCCTTTGCACACTTGTCCCCACTTGCTGGTGCTTGACCAGGACCAACTCCCTTCCCATTTCTGACCTTGGTCAGTCGCTGAAGTGACTTTTATGGCCTCCTCTGGGATGGCAGTCCCTGCACTCAATAACCAGACATTTTCAAGAGGGAGCTTGGAGCGGGGGGAATGAATCTATCCATGAGGAGGCATCTGCTCAGTGCCCCTGCTTCAGCAGGAAGGTGGAGGTGACCTGGGCCCTAGGGGGAAGGCTCTGGGGCTGACCAGGTGACCAGGGCAGAAGATGAATCAGGAAAACTGTGCCAGATACCTGCTGATGCCTCCCCATCCCATTTGGCCCTTAGGCACTCCTGAAGATGGTGTGTGATGAGAGCCAACAGATCCTGGTTTTGTCCAAGGCTGAAGCCGCTGGCCCCGAGCTGGGTAGTGATCCCCTGCAACCCCACTTGGAATTCTTTCAGAAGGAGAGGCAGGGCTTGCTGGATGCTGTGCAGGCCCTCCAAGAGCACCTCGCCAAAGTGCCACCTAAAGGAGAGGACAAGGTTGGGCAGGGCAGCCATCCCCAGTGCTCTTTGAAGCACCATGCCATTGACCTGAGGCATGTCTTTTCAGGGTCTTCCACTCAACGTGGACTAATTTGGGCTGTGTTTGTGTGTGTGTGTGTGTGTGTGTGTGTGTGTGTGTGTGTGTACACACATCACTGCTTGCTAGGAGCCTTCTAATTGGGCTCCTGTGCTCTGGCCGAGGTTCTGCCATGGGGCAGGATCTTTGGTGGCAGCAAATCCCAGATTCTCTCTCTGGTCGATAGGTGGGAGGCCCCTGCTGATCTTCCCCTCCCAGAATGCTGACTATTGAAGGGAACTCTGGGTTTTGTTTCATGATGAAGGAATCTTTGGACCCAGGTGTCGACTGGGGAGAATTTCTACAGGCGGTCCAAGAAGTCCTGGAAAAGGAGCGAAATGTGCTCAAGATCGAGCTCCAGTCCAAGCTGTGCAATCTGGAGTCTGGAGATGAAAGGTCCCTGTTGGAAAAGCTGGAGGATGTCATCAAGGAGCAGGTAACAATGCAGGGTACTCGGCTTCTCTCAGGGGGCCTCTCAGCCCGGTTGATTGGGGGGTGCCTGGGCAAGGCTTCTCCTGGGATCTGTGGGTGGTGCCCAGCTGGCATCTGTTCCACTCTGACTCTTCCCTCAGGGAGAGCTGCAGAAGAGAACCCTGGAGAACCTGCATTTGAGTGACCGGAGCAGTCTGTTGTCCGAGATCCAGGCCCTGCATGCCCAGCTGCGCATGACCCATCTCCAGAGCCAGGAGAAGCTGCAGCAGTTCTATGAGGCTCTCACCAACGTCAAGGACCAAGGCAGCAAGCAGGAGTACCAGTTCCGGAGGCAAGGTAATGGTGGCTGGGGGGGGTGCTGCTGCTGCTGCTGGGGTCTCTACTTGATGGTTCTATGAACTGTCTTCTCTTTTCTGCCCTAGTTGAGTTACTGGAGTATAAAGTCGAGCAGGAGAAATGCATAGTGAGTGATTTACAGAAGACACTTGCTGAAGAGCAAGAAAAGGGGACGGAAAACCAGAAGCTTCTGCTGGTGGCTCAGAACATGACCCAGGAACTTAAGTCAGATCTGGAGGGATGCGTACAAGAGAAGGAGACCATTGCCGGATCCCTGAGAGATGCCCAGAGAGAGGTCGCCCTCCTGAGGTACCGGTGGGGGTGGGGGTGGGAGGGGACCTCTACCCTCTACCCTCTGTCATGACCCTTTTGGGGATCAAATTAAAGCTAATTGAGGAGCCCCCGAGTCTTATGTCTCCAGTGCTAACCATGGGTAGGGTGGCTCTGCCCAGAAGAGAGGGCAGGCCTGAACCCTAGCCTGGTCTGAACACCTGCAGTCACTGAGGTCACAGGTCTGCCAATGGATTCTGACTAAACCCTCCAGCACATGGTTGGCCTTCATATTACCAGTCAGATCTTGGTCATTCAAGAAACTTTGTTTATGTACCATCTAGGTGCCCTGGCCCTGAGAAAGAAAAGAGGAGCTCAAAGTAGCTCTGCCCTCCAGGAACTCACATTGGGATGGAGCTGCTCTTCCTGGAGTTGAATGCCCCCCCCCCTCCAGTAGCTGGGTGTGGTGTGATGGAGATGAGAAAGAGGGGGGCGGTGGGTGGTGGGAGAACCAAGAGCGAATCGAAGCCTGGAAGTTCAGGTATCTCTAGCTCTTTAGATTTGGTGCTAGAGACTTCCAAGGAAGGATAAGGGCAGGAGCTGGGGGGGGGTAGCTTTTTTTTGAGGGTTCTTGCTGAGAAGGGGAGGAATTGGAGCTAGGGAGGTGGGCAGAAGGCAAGCAGAGTGGGGTGATCTGAGTGAGGGGGCACTGTGTTAAGGAACTGGTAGCCTTGAAGGGGAGCAGGGCAGCCTGTCAGGGTGAATGGGATGGGCGGACTATCTTCTCCATTGCTCCCTGCCTAGGGTGTTTGTCCCTGGCCCTCAGCTCTCTCTTGTAACCTCATTCTTCCTTCTCCATTTCTTTCCTAAGCCCCGTAATTCTCCCCTCATTTCTCTAATTCTGTTCCAGAAGCTCTACCCCAACCCCTTTTGTTAACAGGGCTTCCTGTGTCCTGTCCACCCTAGCCTTCTGCCAGTCAGTCACCCTGAGTTGCCCCACAGCCCCAGGTTGGCGTAGATTAGCAGCCCTCTCCCTTCTGAGCTTTTCTGCGCTGGAGCTCATAAACACTTGTTGACTGAGAAGAGAGAAAATGGGTAGGGAGATAATGAGGGATACTGGGGACAAGAAGAACCACAATTGAGACTGTGGAGTTGGTGGGGAGGGTGGGGGAGACTGGAAAAAGAGGAGAGTTGGAAGACGAGACTGGGTCAAGGGGTCTTGGAGAAGGTGGGTCCTTGGGCCAGAAGAGACAACCCAGCAATGGCAGAAATCAAGGTAGGGGGCTGTTAGGCTATAGATTGATTATTTATGTCTTGGGTGGAGAGGCTGCTGAGGGGCTTCCTTTGGGGCCAGCCAGAAGGAGCCTTGGTGCTTCTCAGGGTCTAGTGGGCTGTCCATCTTGAGGAGTGGAGCCAGATATGCCCAAGTTCTGATAAAAATGTTGGATATCATTGGACTTGAGCAGGAAAGAGGCCTGAAGAGGCCAGTCTCCTGACTGGGACCCAGGACAGTGAGTCAGCCTTTTGAGTCATAAGTCAGGGAGCATTTTGTCTTACATCTCTGGGAGCCATGCTGCTTGCCTCCAGAAGAGAGATCAAGAAAGAGCCGGCCTTTGTGGTCTTGCTCCAAGCTGGGATCTTAACCATAGAGGACAAGTTCCTGATGGGCCGGCCCTTTGTGCTTCTCTTTATTCTCCAGAACTGAACCACAGCTTGGCTTAATAAAGCCTTGTTGACCTGCACCAGTTGCCCAGTCTCTTCCTCTTCTTCCCCCTCACCTCCTCAGGGTCATTTCCTTCCTTCTCCTCCAACAGGGCTGTTCTGTAAGCCTACCTCTCACTCTCATCTCCCATCTTCTTCCTAAGTTTGCATCAACTAGTCCCAATCCTCCCCTGTGTCAGCCATCCCTCCTCTTCTCCTTGCTGCCCTGGTGGTTCCCAGAGGCCAGGCGTTCCTGGCTGAACCGATACCTCGGGTTCCTAGTTAGTCCCCCTGTCACCTTATGGCTCCCTAAGGCTGAATTGAATCAGGAAGCTACTGTCCTGCTCCTTTGCCTCTGACATGAAATCTAACTTCCTCTGCTCGGCTTCCCTTGTTTTCCCAGGCCTTTTATGTTTCTTGGTCCAGCCAGAGTGCTTTCTGTTGTTGTTCACACTGGCTTCCTCTCCATCCTCACCTCCATCTCTTGAGAAGACTTCCAGCTTCAGTTCATCAAGCCTTTCTTGATCACTTGCACCATACAGAAATTCTGGAAAAATGTAAAAAGAGCCTGCCCTCAAGGAGCTTATGTTCTGGTAGAGAGAAACAGAACCAATGGACACAACAAAGTGCCTCTGAAACCTATCTAGATGAATGTAAAATCATTGTAGGAGAGGCAAGAGCTCTACTACCTTTTGGCAATGGCAAGGCATCTGGTGGCAAGAAGCTGCCTGGGAATGAGGTCGCTGTGCAATGCAGATGTGAGGATGACCCTTCTATGGAAGGATTGGTTGGACAGGAGTAGGGATGTTGGACACAAAGAGTAAGCAATAGGCAAATTGGAAAAATCCACTGACATATTGTGAAGAAATGTCTAGGAGAGGCTAGCTTATTCTGAGGGGCAGTTGAGTCTCTTCTTGAGCAGCTGAGTCACAGGAGCAGAGCT
Source organism: Macrotis lagotis (assembly GCF_037893015.1). NCBI lineage: Eukaryota > Metazoa > Chordata > Mammalia > Peramelemorphia > Peramelidae > Macrotis > Macrotis lagotis. Next base: position 271,320,331 of record NC_133662.1, on the reverse strand, counting down.
GCATTTTAAGGCTGTAATTTGGCAGCCATGAGGAGGCTGGATTGAGGAGGAAAAAGACTGACTTTTGGAATCCCAGTTGTGAGCCTTCTGTATTACTGGGTCCCAGTGAGAAATCTAGATTGGGGGAGGCAGTAAGAGGGGGATGACCATGTAAGAAGAGGCCCATGGGTAAATTCAAAAGGACTAGAAAACTCATTGGATCAGTGAGGTCTCTGTGTGAGTGGAAGGAGAGAGTGGCAGCCTTGACATTGAGGGAAGTTGAGGCAGCAGATATGCATTCAGTCATCTGGAATGGGCAGGTAGAGCAGCGAGGACCGGCTTTGGAGCTTGGGGAGTCCTCTGCCTAGAAAGGAAAGTGAGAACTGTCTGATTCTATGGCATTGCCCAGAATGTCCAGAGAATGTAGGACAGAGCCTTTAAGATGGTTCTCTGTGAGGGCTGGGGCCTGGATGCTGACCCCAGCTGCCCAGACGCTCATGATGTTTCTCCTTTGTTCTTGAAGACCATGACATCAGGGACAAGCACGTGAATGGATTTAAGTGAGGGGCTGTGCTAAGTCACCAGCCTCTCTTTTTCCTCCAGAACTATGTGGGTCCAGTGGCCAGCTATGAATCAGAATGACTGGAGATGGCCCTGGATGTGAGGCAGTTAGGGTGAAGTGATTTACCCAAGGTCACAGAGCAGCTAGTAAATGTCTGAGGCCAGATTTGAACTCCTGTCCTCTGACTTTGAGACCAGGGCTCTATCCACTGTGCCACTCAGCTACCCCTCCAGAGGGTGATAGTTTGGAAGGGAGAATAGCCTTCTGAAAGCCAGGGGAGGAGGCCACCTAGTTGGCTGAGAGCTCCTGAGGGATGAGGACTGAGAAAAGACCGTGGACTTGCAAGTCCCTGTCTTTGTTCTGAGTCTAGGCTAGATGTGAGGAGTTCCCTTTTGACTTGGACCCAGGCTGCTCTAGAAGCTAGGATTTAGCCATTAGGAAATGTGGGTAGATGGGAATCGAACAGAACCTTCAGGTCTGGAGAGCAACCACCATGGCAGCCAGTGGCTAGTGCCGTCCTATGCTGGGCCCAGCCCCCTGTGAGCCTTGGGTTTGAGCCTGAATACCAGATGGTGGCTCCAGTGGAAGGCAAGGAGAAGAGTGACATAGGGCTTGGAGTTCCCCATCTGTATCCATGGGAGAAGCCAGGCTGAGTTGGACACACACATCCAAGGAAAAGGGAGGAAGACCCAGGAATCCAGACTAGTGGTTGGAGAGCTGCAGACAGCCTCAGCAGCGGCTTCCCCCTTTCTGTCCCTAGGAGAAGTCTGAAATGATAGGCTAGCCAGCAAAGAGCTAACCTGCTGCTCAGGGGCTCCTCTAACCCCGTGCCCCTAGCCAATGCCCGAGTGTAGGCATGTTGGGCAGAGCCTGGGCAGGGATTGGGTGGAACTCCTGCTGGGCAGATTTGGCGGGAGCTTGGGGCTGTGTGCTCAGGGCCCTCCTTTTCCAGATTTCCAGGGAAACCTTGCAGGTCCCCGATGCTGGGACTTCTCTCTTCCCATAGGTCCAGGCTGGAGAGTAAAGAGGGAGACCTGCAGGCAACCCTGGATGTGCTGCAGACTGAGGAGCAGAAAGTGAAGGAGCTGCAGGCCCTTCTGGAGGAGGAGCGGCGGTGTGGCCTGGAGAAGGATGAGCTGAGGGTCCAGACCATTGAGGTGGGGGCAGGGTTGTGAGCAGGGTGGCTTTGTGAGGAGGGGGCTCACGGGCTGTCTGCCACACAACCCTCTTTCTCCCCATGAAGGAGCTGCAAGCCTCTCTGGACAAGCAGCGCAGCCAGAACAGCCAGCTCATGGTGAGCCTCCAGCACGAACAAGCCGAGAAGGACAACCTGAAGAAGGAGTTGCAGATTGAGACCTCACGCTGTGAGGCGCTCCTGGGTCAGGAACGCAGCCAGGCCCACGAGCTCCAGAGGGCCCTGGAGGCTGAGCGGGGCCACGTGGCCGAGCTCAGCGAGGCCCTGAGCCACGAGCGCCTGGTGACAGAACAGCTGAGCAAGCGCACTGGCGAGGTCCGCTCCCAGAAGGAGGCTCAACTGCAGAACGCCTTTGTGCGCAAGCTGAAGGAGGAGAAGGCGCGGGTTGTGGATCTCCAGGCCCTGCTGGAGGAGGCCCGCCAGCAGGGCACAGCTGTGCAGAAGCAACTGGAGCTGGAGGTACAGATCCACTGTGAGGAGATGAAGAAGGAGAAAGAGGTGAGTGTGCTGCTGCAGGCCTCGGTGGATACCCTCCAGCTGCAGAAGCAGGAGCTGCTCTTTTACCTGGAGGAGGAGAGGGCCACGCGGGGCAGGCTGCAGGCAGAGCTAGAGCAGTGTCAGACCAGGCTGAAGGACGAAGCCGGCAAGGAGACCAGGAGGGACAAGGAGAAAAGGCCCGAGGGGACAGGAGAGGAGGACAAGGGCAAGAAAGGCAAGAAGGACAAGGAGAGGCTGGTGAGCCTGGCCGGGCCATGGGAGTTCCTCTCCAGGGGTGGGAGCTGTGCCCGCCCTTGGGTGGCTGGGGCCCGGGGCTAGGTCAGGAGGAGCAGCCCAATCTTGACATTTCTGTGCTGAGAGGGTAGAAGGGGCGATGCTTGGGAGAAATCCTTTTGGTAGCAGGGAGACCTGTGAGGCTCCTCAGGTAAGAGATGCTGTGCAGGTAGAAATGAGGAGAGGAATAAGGTCCTGGTTGTGAAGAGACAGAAGGGAGGGGCCCATCTGTAGGTGGCTGGTGCTCTGGGTCCATGGAAGCTGGGAGGAGAGCTGGAGGGCGGTGACTGAGGACTGGAGGATCTGACTCTCCTCAGGCTTTGCCTTAGGGACCTCTGGGAAGCAGGATGTCGTCAGGCCAGGAGAAGGAAGGCAGCCAAGATGGGAGGGGGCCGGGGATAGCAATCGGGGGAAGGGCCGGAGGGGAACTGCTGTTTGGGGGTGAGGGGAGGAGGAGGAGCACAAAGGCTGAGGGTCAGGGAAAGCTTGGGACCTCAGCTGTGGAGAGGGGAACAGAGGCAGGAAGGGGAAAGGATGATCTCACTCCATTCAGGTGAGGCCCAGGTCAAGGTGAGATCCCATGGACCCATGCAGATCCAGCTAGAGTTTGGGGAAGGACGAAGAGGACAAGAGGTGGACGGTGGGAACAGACAGGGCTTCCCTGGCCAGTGGAATCATTTGGGCCTTACTAGGCTTTGTCATTCCGTTAGCATCCGTCCTTTTGGACTTGGGACTCACAGCCAGAGCCAGGTCCAAGGGCTTTGCAGGGATGCTGAGGTTTCCCAATGCAATGTGGTATTGTGGGGTGAGCACGGGATGGGAAGGAGGGCAGGAAGGGTGGGGCTCCCTGGGCCTGGGTTCAGACCTCTCCAGACCTCAGAGAGTTGGAATAGTTTCCTTCTGAGAGACTCCCTTCTCCTTCTGCTTCGATGCCCCTAGCGTTATCTTTGCAGGCTGGCCGCTCCTAAATATAAACCCTGCCCCCAAAAGAAGCCTCAGTTCAGCTCATCAGCCAGAGGATGTATTGAATTGTAAAATAATTGATAATAGAAATTATATTGAAGTATTTATAAACCTCCAAGCGGGAGGCTTTGGAGGAGAGGTAAATACTTCAGTAAACTTAGCGCCGAATGAGCCATCGGAGTCCAGACGCAGTGTGGGCAAAAGGAACTGCCCACCCCTGCTCATCTTCAAGGGTGAGAGATCAGATTGAGCGCGTTTCTGGCATTTATTTATGTTCTTGAAACCGAACAAGCCCTTGTTCCATGAGATGGCCACAGAGGTCTGCTCATCTCAGGTTCTGCCAATGCTCATCATGCTTAAGAGATCAAATAATGATTCTTGCAGGAATGACATCCCTGGAAAGTAGGCCCTGAGGCATCTTGGGAGCAAAAATGAATAGAATACCGGGTCTTATTTGGGGAGGAAATAGGGTATGTCCAAGCTGGAGCCTGGGAGAGCCTGCCAGGTGCCCCCCCCCCCCCCCCCCATCAGCTGGGCCCTGCCCCTCCCCAGTTACCTTTTGTTTCCTGCCATCCTTTATCCTTCAGGCTCTTCCTGGCCTTCAGCTCCAGGGACTTGGAGGAAGAGACTGAGGAAGAGTGTGCCATGCCCAAGGGACCCCCATCTTTGCTAAGAAGGGAAGGAGGGGGGTGGCCCCTTCAGGATAGTGTTACCCATTGTTCAGTTGTGTCATCATTTTAGTCCTTGTGTCGTGCTTCAGAGAAGCCTCTGTGGTCGTTCTAGGTCTAGATGGAAAGGACCTTCTCTACCCCAAACCTGAGGGTCACTCCTTGAGCTGTCTCAAAGGAGCCCAGGTCTCTGATCTTTGAGGCCATCTTGTGGCCACTGGTTAGGATTCATGGTCTCCTGTCTACTGGCAGCACACCTCCAGCTCCAGTGTCTTTTCCCCTTTTTTACTTGTTGCTGCCAAAGTATGCTTCCAAACCACACCTTCATACAGGGGGAATTCCTTTGGCCAGCAGCTCCTCCTTGAGTACAAATGGAATCTCCATCATATCCCCTGTCCAGCAGCTCATGGTGCTCCCCCAATGTTCCTGTTCACCTTGCTTGAACATTTTTCCCCACCCACTTCCTTATGCCCCCATCTAGATTCCTCAGGGTGGCATTCTCTACTACCTCTTCCCTGGCAGAAGCTGGAGGCCAGGTGTGGGTTTCAGGGTGCTGGGCACCTGTGTGGAAGCCACTGACCTCCCAGGGGGAGGACCAGGATCTTTTTGTGGGGAGACAGGGAGTAAGAAATTCTGGCTAAGAAAAGTAGGAGCCCATGTCACTCTGTCCCCATGAGCAGCCTCTGACTATCAGGGCATGCAGCTCCCTCCTAGAGCCCAATGGTCTGCATCCAGAAGGCCCCCTTGCATCTATCATCCTGTGGATGCTGTCCAAATCATCTTCCGGAAGGGCCAGGGCAGGCTCTCTACCTTAAGCCTTTTCCTCCTCTCCCTGTCCCTGATGGGGAACCAGCCTGGTTGGTCTGTTTCCCATGCCACACCTCCCTGCTGGGGATCTTCGGGGGGGGGGCAGGATTGGGGTGCTTGGAGAGTGTGTAATGGGGTACCTTCTTGTTCTGCGTTGGAGGGCTGGCAGCGGGAGTTGGAGCTGCAGCGCCAGAGAGATGAGCACAAAATTCAGCAGCTTCAGCAGACAATCGCCGAGTTGGAGAAGGACAGAGGCTTGTTGCTCAATGGGCCCTGGCAGGAACATGGGGCTGGGGTGGCCCTCCTCTCCGATGCAGAGAAGCACCATGAGCAGCTCGAGAAGATCCAGCAGCGGCTGCTGCATGTAGTCAGGCTCCTGACCATCTTCATGAACCAGACTGTTGAGAGGTAGGGGTGACAGTGGAATGAGTAAGTGACTGTGATAGAGATAGAGAAATTGGGGGGTGCTTTGGAGGCTTCCCACATTGAAGATGTTTTTAGGCAGTCATCTGAATGTAGAATGAGCCAAAATGTCTGAACCATATACCTGTCAGAGGAGGCTTGAATCCTGATGCAACTGAAAGCCACAGTTAGAAAGTGAGGCTCTATTCCCTGCTCCCAATCCTGTGGCATGGATCAGTGCCACCCTGTCCTCATGTGTCCAGGTCTCCCAAGCCTAAGGATGTACTTAGGATGGACATTCATGCTGTTGATGGGATAGTAATTGCTGGAAGGTAGGCTGGTGCTGTCTCTGTTTTTGTGATAACCTCCTCTCTTCTCCACAGAACAATCAGTGACTGGAGGTCATCAAATGAAAAGGTTGTGACATCCTTGCTGCTTACTCTGGAGGAATTGAAGTCAGAATTAACATCAGGCCTCCCTCAAGTAAGTTCCCACTGAAAATGAGTGAGGACCCCCCCTCCCCCAAGAGGGCTGTAGGAAAGATTTTCCTTACCCACTATTTCGTGACTCGGTGGCAGATCTTAGGGATGGAAACTTGTTTCCGTTCCATTTCAGTATTCTCTTGTTGGTGATTGAAGGAAAATGGTGGTTTGCAATAACCTGTCATTTCTATTGATGATGTTCTGAATGGCCATTTGTTGCTGCCTTTGTATACTAATGATTCACTCCTGTGAGACAAGAGTTCCATCCCTGTGTTCAGATACTGGGCTGTTGTTTCTCTTAAACTTTAGCAGACCACTTTTTGTGACAAAATCGAACAGTTGAATAAGAATAAAAAATAACATAACAACTAGTTACATTGCCACATTTGTGTCACCCCCACCTCTATTATTTTTAGGTTTTTGGAGTTTTTTTTAGGTTTTTGCAAGCCAAGGTCACACAGCTAGGTAATTATGTCTGAGTGTCTGAGGCCAGATTTGAACACAGGTACTCTATTCATTGTGCCACCTAGCCACGCCCTTCCTCCCTCTCCCCCTATTTAAAAAATTCACAGAAGTCTCTTTTCCATCCTATCCCTTTAGGGAAAAAAAAAGAATCAAATTCCTTGTAACTTATACATAGTTGAATCAAACAGATGGCTGTCTTTACTGGCTCCCTTTCCTCCCCTGGCACCTCATGGATGGTCTTTGTGTGAAGTGTGTCCTCTTGGCTCCACTCACTTCTTTGCATCGATTGGTTCACACACATCTTTCCAGGCCCGTACTCTTTAAGATCTTCTGGTCCTCATCCCTTAGAGTACAACATTGGTTGACCAGATTTATTCTTCCATTCCTCAGATGACTGATGACCATCCCCTTGGTTTCTAGTTTTTTAACACCATGTAAAGATTTTCTATAAGTTCTTTTTTTTAATTAATTAGAAAGGACCCTTTCTGCCTTTTTTGGTCTCTTGAGTATAGACACTTAGAAGTGGTGTGGCAGGGTCAGAGAACCCTCACTGTTTTTATAATTTTTCTGTATTTAAGTCCAGATTACTTTTTGAAATGGTCGACATATCCATCAATAATGTTTTCTTGCCAATATTGACCGTTTTCATTTTTTTTCTTCTCTTTGCCATGTGGAGGGGTAGGAAGTAAAATCTCAGAATGTCTTTATTTACATTTGTCTGATTAATAGTTATTTTTGGCTTTAGATAACCTGGGTTTCTTCCCTTTAGAACCATCTCTTCATCTCCTGAGACCATTTAGCAATAGCGAATGATTCTTTTTCTTACAAGTTTGAATCATTTTCTTACAGATCTTGAAAATGAAACTTTTTTTTTTTTTTTTGCAAGGCAGTGGGGTTAAGTGGCTTGCCCAAGGCCACGTGGCTAGGTAATTATTAAGTGTCTGAGGCCGGATTTGAACTCAGGTACTCCTGACTCCAAGGCCAGTGCTCTATCCACTGTGCCACCTAGCCGCCCTGAAAATGAAATCTTGTGGAAAACTTGCTGCAAAATTTTTTCCAAAAATCCACAGTTCTCATGACTTCCTTTTTAATACTAGCTTTATTGAATATTTAATCTCTGGAGGTCATTCTGAGTAGCTACCATGCTACCATGCAAGTGATCATCCAAGTCAGAAAGGCTCCTGTTTAAAATGCTGGCTCAGTTGCCCATAGCTATTGTCTTGTGTCACTTAGTGGGCCTTGGAACTTCCCAGATCATCTTGAGGAAGGTGAGTCCTGTTTCTAAATCCTTGTGATTGGGAGCCCTTGGTTTTGTGAGGAGAGGCAACTTGTTCCTCCCCAGTTCCCAACTACCTTTTTCTAACTACCTCCCTCTGCCTTGTTTGCACAAAGTCCCCCCTTCAGTTGGACAGCCAGGATGGTGGCCACTCCCAAGGTGGTGTGAACAGGGCATTTTCTCAGCTCATGAGCAGATGGAGACCTTCTGGGCAGCCTTTGCTCAATAGGGACTCAGGAGGAGCCTCTCCATCTTGTATGTGTGGATCCAAGGAGAGGACTGACAATTTTTCCTATTGCCTTTCATTCTAATAGATTTGGTCCAGCCCTGGGTTCCCATCTTGCCTCTGTTCTTTGGTAGTTGTGTGGCCTTGGTCAAGTCACTTGAATGCTTCTGGAATCTTCTTTCCTTACCTCTCATCAGGGGAGGGAGAATGTGACTCCTGAGGCTCTTTGGGGGTTCACCAGCTTAGCCCCTCTGCTGTGACCATTATCATCCCATACCTGACAGGGCTCTCTGTGGACTTCTTAAGGAGTATAGTAGATGCTTTTGTCTTAGTTCTCTGGTTCCACCTGTTTGTTGCACTTGAAGGTGGTGACTGTGCCACCGTGATCCTCTCCCGCCTCCTTCACCAGCTTGTTCCATCAGGATTCATGTTCTGCTTCCCCATCGTCTCCCCTTGACCCTCTCTTGGCGATCCTGTCACTTCTCAGCCCAGGACTCCACATTTCAGCCCAGTCTTGCCCTGGCTCTTGAGGACTAGCACCACTGACAGCCTTCTGGGGGGCCCCTCTGGGATAGCATCTTCTCAGCATGTTCAAACAGTTCCCCTCCCCCAATCCATCCCTCTGTCCAACTTAGTGCCTTTGTTTTTTAAGTTTTTGCAAGGCAAATGGGGTTAAGTGGCTTGCTCAAGGCCACAGAGTTAGGGAATTATTAAGTGTCTGAGTCTGGATTTGAACTCAGGTTCTCCTGACTCCAAGGCCAGTGCTTTATCCACTGCTCCACCTAGCCGCCCCAACTATCTTCCTTTTAAACAAAACAGATGATGCGCATTTCTGAGAGATGGTTGATGGTGACTCATCAGTGACTTCTGCTGCCATTTCAGTATCCTAGAACATAGTTCACCTGGGCCTGGTGACTTGGCCTCATTGTGGAGTAATAGGGTGCATTCTTACTTTTCCTACTGACCTTGACCATTTAATTCTGTTTTTTCTAGTCCAAAGGCCATTTTTCTTGGCAGAAGAAATCAAAGTCAAATCCAAGAGGAGTGGCAAGGTCTGCTTTGTTTGGTCTTTTGCCCCAGAAATATAAAAATAGTTTTTAGCATTCATTTTCTATTACTTTGAGTTCCAAATACTCTCCTCCCCTCCTTCCCCTACCCCTCTTACTGAGAAGGCAAGCAATTTGACGTAGGTTATACATGTGCAAACCATATTTCCATATTAGTAAGTTGTGAAGGAAAATACAGACCAAAAAAACCCCAACACAACAGAACCAAGAAAAAGTTTTAAAAATATGCTTCGCTTTTGTATTCAGACACCTTCAGTTCATTGTAAGGCCTTCACAGTTGATCGTCATATTGTAGTGCTGGTTCTGTGCACTAGGTTCCCCTGGGTGTGTTCATTTCACTTTGCATTAGCTCATGTTGTCTTCCCAGGTTTTTCTGAAAGTGTTCTGCTCTTTATTTTTTTTATAGCACAGTAGTAGTCCACAGTCATATACCACAGTGTTCAGCCATTCCACCAATGGATAGGCATCACCTTTGCCATCACAAAAAGCTGCGATAAACAGTTTTGTTTGTATAGGTTCTTTTCCTTTTTTTTTTTTTTTATCTCTTTGGGCTATAGACCTAGTCAAAGGGTATCTTTTTACAATCTTGATTCTGTAGAGCAATTTGGATTAGTTCATAACTCTACCAAGAGTAATTAGTATGTTTTCCCACAACCCCTCCAAGATTTCTCCTTTTCTTTCATATTAGCCAATCACTGGGGTGGCTAGGTAGCGTAGTGGATAAAGCACCAGCCCTGGAGTCAGGAGTACCTGGGTTCAAATCTGGTCTCAGACACTTAATTGCCTAGCCATGTGGCCTTGGGCAAGCCACTTAACCCCATTTGCCTTGCAAAAACCTAAAAAAAAACCCCCAAAAAACAAAACATTAGCCAATCACATAGAAGTGGGATGATAATTCAAATTGTTTTAATTTGCATTTCTCCAATTAGTAGTGAGTGAGAACATTTTTTCATCTCATTATAATGATTATGTGGTCTGAAAACTGCTTTTGATCATTTATCAACTGGAGAATGACTTATTTTCTTATAAATTTGATTCTGTTCTCTATTTGAGAAATACTTAAGGTCTTTATTAGAGAAATCTGCAAACTTTTTGTCAGTTATGATTATTGTGTACTTTTCTCCATCCTGTTTTTCCTCCCATTTATCCTACTCTCTCCTTTCACCCAGTCCATCATCAGAAGTATTCTGCTTCTGCCTACTGGCGTCCTCTAATCTGTTTTCTGTTCTATACGTTCCACACATCCCCAGCCCCTGCCCTCACTTGCTGCTTTTAGCCCCTTCCCCTCCTTTTTTCTTGTAGGATAAGATATCTGTTATACCATCTGATGAGAATAAGGTTCATATTCTTCCCCCAACTTTTCCTCATTATAAAAAGGTCTTTCTTGACTTCTTTTTTTTGATTTTTTTTTTTTTTTGTGAGGCAGTGGGGTTAAGTAACTTACCCAAAGTTACACAGCTAGTAACTATCAAATATCTGAGGCCAGATTTGAATTCAGGTCTTCCTGACTCCCAGGCCAGTGCTCCATTTACTGTGCCACCTAGCTGCCCCCTTTCATATCTCTCTCTCTCTCTCTCTCTCTCTCTCTCTCTCTCTCTCTCTCTCTCTCTCTCTTTTTAGTTTTTGCAAGGCAATGGGATTAAGTGGCTTGCCCAAGGCCACATGGCTAGGTAATTATTAAGTGTCTGAGGCCGGATTTGAACTCAGGTACTCCTGACTCCAAGGCCAGTGCTCTATCCACTGCGCCACCTAGCTGCCCCCATACCTCTTTTATGTGAAATAATCTGCCTCCTTTTTCTCCCTTTCCCCTTCTCCAAGAAGATTCTTGTTTTTCCATCCCTTATTCAACTCCTATCAATAATGATAAAGTTCTTAGGAGCTACAAATGTCACCTTCCCATGTAGGAATGTGAGCAGTTTAGCTTTATTGTATTCCTTTGATTTTGTTTGAAAGTCAGATTTCCTATTCACCTCTGGTCTTCAGGAGTGCTTTAAGTCCTCTATTTCATTAAATATCCATTTTTCCTCCTTAAGGATTATACTCAGTTTTGCTTCTCTGGGGAGGTTATTCTTTGCTGTAATCCAAGCTTTTCTTGACTTCTGAAATAACAATTCCAAATCCCTCCAATCCTTTTAAAGTAAAAACTGCTAAATCTTGTGCTATCTTGACTGTGACTCCATGATATTTGAATTGTTTCTTTCGGGGTGCTTATAGTATTTTTTTCTTGACCCAGGGACTCTGGAATTTGGTTATAATATTCCTGGAATATTATACTCATTTTTGGGATCTCTTTTCTTCATTGATCTTTTGTGCCTCCATTTCCCTTTGGCTAATTCTAATTTTTAAGGAGTTCTTTTCTTCAGTGACTTTTTTGTACATCTATTCCATTTATCTAATTCTGCTTTTTAAGGATTTCTTTTCAGCAGATTTTTGTGCCTCTTTTACCATTTGGCCTTTTCTGTTTTTTTAAGGTGTTCTTTTCTTCTGTATTTGTTTGTTTACTCATTTTCCAGCTTATTTCTTGATTTTTTTACTTTATTTTCAAGTTTTCTTCTCCTTCTGATATGACAATCTCCTAAACTTCAGGTTTTTTTTGTGCAGCTATTTTCAGAGCTGGTTCTAGAGATCTGTACGTTTTCAGTTCTGCCGAGATGGTATGCTCTAAGGAGAGATGGGATCATTGCTCTCTGGTCTCTGAATGGCCAGAAGGATTCTCTTCTGCCCTGGAACTGTGACCAGTTTACCAGAGTTCTGCATGCAGTGCCAACAAAATCCCTCTGTAATCTCCTCCTCCTCAGTGGTCCAGTTCCCTTATATTCTGTAGGCTAAAATCTCTGGAAGCTGCTGCCACCAATTCCGTCACTTCAAGGCTTCTGGCTTGCTGGGGCGTGTCCTCTCACTCCAGTGCAACAGACCTTTCCTGTTGATTTTCTGACATGTCTTTGCCTGGAAAATTGTCTTACCCCACCCTTTTGTGGGTTCTGTTGCTCTCAGATTTTTTATGGTCTGATTTTAAATTTGCTTTTAGGAAGGTGGGGGGGTGGAATTTGGGAGGAAGCCATTTTTATCTGCTCTCATTTTCCTTAGAGCAAGAACTCCAGAAACTGTCTGGATTCTTGAAGCTTTCTGTATTGTTACTCTGGTGTATGTTCACATCAGGCTGGGGATCTTTTCTCCTGCTTTATCTGTTTTCTCTCTTTCTGTCTCAGTGATGTGATAAACAAGTGGTTTCTGATTTTGCCTCTTGTTGATTTTTTTTTTAACCCCTATCTTTACCCAGCTCTTCCTCCTTTGATTTCTAGGTTTATTTCTGCAAGAGTGTGATTTCTTAACAAACACCACTACTTGTCTGTTTCTTTTAAGTAAGGAATATTCAGAATTTTTTTTCCCAGTTATAGGTCTCATCTTGCCAAGCCTGAGTGAGACCACTGAGGCCCAACTCGCCCTTCCTTCTGTATTAGGGCTTGGCCTCACCCCTTCCAGTTATGTGTCTTTCTCTGTAGTTGGCCAGCGCTATGGTTTCCTGTGGGTTTCTTTCTTGGATCTTGTCTCACCTTGGGATTCTTCTCTCTCTTGAGTTTGGGGGTTTTCCTGCCCACTCCTTTTCACTTTGAAGCCCTTTGATTAAATTTACAAGAATGACTAAAAAAATCACTACACTCTTGCTCACCCCTTCTCTGCCAGTGGCCTGTTGTTCCTAGATTTTATGCTGCTGGCCAGAAATAGAAATCCACTCTCAGACAAGGTCTTTTTGACCCAGATGATCACTTTCCAAGTGAGTTCTTCTTTTCAGTGCCCCCCCATGTCCCCATTTCCTTGGCTAACCTTTGTCAAAATCTTTTCACAGGAACTACCCCTCACCCACCAGCACTTCATTCCCCTTTTCCACCTGCCCTCCCTCTTCCTTCTTGCTTTGAAAGTCCCAGGAGACCTTTTTGGGGAAAGGTCTCATTTCTTTTTTTTGCCATGTATTCTCTGGTCCTTTTCCCTTTCCTTCCCCTGTGTCAATCTTGACCAGCTTTCAGACCTCTGAGCCTGGGGAATGATTGTCTCTTTTTTTCTTGGTTTTTCTCTCTGGACCCTTCTTGCTCTAGTTTTGGGAATATTGCTTTTCCCATGACACTCTGAGGGTGGAGAGGTGTTCCTTGGCCTCTTTACCTTCCCTTCTCTTGTAGGAGGAAGACGTGGCTGCCATGGGACCACTGCCGGTAGTCACGTGGTTGGGGCAGAAACCCAAAACCAGCACCCTCAATGTAGGTCCCTGCTTACCTCTTTCTGCTCAGCGGGACCTTAACGTCTTGGGGGCGGGGAGGCGGTTTGGTTGGGGTGGGGTGGATCCCCACTGGGAAGGGGTACTTTTGAATTCTTGTCCTCTTCTGCCCAGTGTTTGAGGTTCAAGCACAGCCCCCAGAGTTAGCCCAGGACACATGCTCCTGCTCCTGGGGCATGGCCAGCCCATTTCCAGGGCCTCCATGTTGCTATGAAACTAGGAATTTCAAACTATGGAATAGAAGGCTGGTTGGAATTGGTACCCACTCTTATATATTGAATTTCACATCTTAAATGATTTTCTTGCCTTTTATTTGTTTTTTGTTTTTTTATTTTTTATTTTTAGGTTTTTGCAAGGCAAATGGGGTTAAGTGGCTTGCCCAAGGCCACACAGCTAGGTAATTATTAAGTGTCTGAGACAGGTACTCCTGACTCCAGCCTGTGCTTTATCCACTGTACCACCTAGCTGCCCCTTTCTTGCCTTTTATAAACATGGACTTTTTACTGTGCCCAGCCTTCAAATTTACGAATGTCCATGCTATCAGGAGTGAGAGAAAAAAATTTGATACTTTTATTTTTTAACAAATACATTTTATGTGGTGTAGTGGATAAAGCACTGGCTCTGGAGTCAGGAGTATCTGGGTTCAAATCCAGTCTCAGACACTTAATAATTACCTAGCTGTGTGGCTTTGGGCAAGCCACTTAACCCCGTTTGCCTTGCAAAAAAAAAAAAATACATTTTATTAATGCAGTTTTTCTTTACTCTCTTTTCTGGAGTAAACTTCCTTACCTATCCTAACTCTAGTCCTGCCTTTCAGGTCAAATCCCTAAATCTTCCCTTTTGGCAGAAAATAACAAGCAAAAATATCTACCTGAGTGAGAATGATCAGGCTGCTTCTCAGAGTGGTCCCCCTTCGGCCCTTAGCCATCCTTCCCCATCCTTTGCCACTGGGAGGAGAAGGAGGAGGGAGATAGAAAGGAAGGTCATAGTCCCTTCTCTGGGACCATTTCTGCTTTTTCACCAGGCCCCCAGGGCTAGGGCTGGAAAAGGCCTCCTTGAAGGAAGGGTAAAGGTGCACAGAAAAGCCCCTAGCATGAACCTGTGAATTGTGCCAAGTTCCCCCAGGGCTCGGAGGCTCATTTGCCTGGTTATCATCATACTCTTGGCATCCCTCCCATTACCTGTAGGTTACATGACCAAGAGTTCCCCCTGTGGAGGAGGAAGGCTTGGCCCAGCTAATCACTCTCATCCCCTGGTCTTCTCCAGAAAAAAAATGCTCAGGCCCAGATCAGTCTCATCGATGTGCTGCTGAAGGAAAATGGCTCCCTCACCAAAGCCCTCAGCACCATGACACAGGAGAAGGTGGAGCTGTGCAGAACTGTCTCCAAACTGGAGAAGACACTCAAACACCATTTACAGAAGGGCTGCGGGCAAATTGTATGTCTTGGCCCCCTGCTTTACTCATGTTTCCGGGTGGGAGGCTAGGCCAGAGAGGTGGATGCATGGGAGGGTCATTGGAAGATCTGGCAGAGTGTTTGTCATTGTGGGACAGCCTGCCGCCATTGACTAAGAGAGCTCTGTAGAGGTAATGGCTGAGCAAGTAGGCAGAGCCTCCAGGCAGGGCTGTTAGCTCTTTGCCCTTTCCCTGCTCAGTGAGGCACCCTGCTTTAGTGGCTGTAGAGAAGCAGAGTCAGGACTTATCTTGTGGGAGAGAAAAGGGCCTGCCCATGCTGGGCCAGGCATTCTGTGCCTTCCTCTTTCCTGGCTTCGTTTGCCCAGGAATGTCCAACCTGAGACAGTGTTGCCCCTCCAAGGGACCTGGAGTCAAGGCTGCTGCTCTGTTCTTTGTGGCCTGGTTCTAGCTCAGTCCTAGTTTTCTGGGTCTAGGTGGCAAAGTGGCAGATTCCCCAGTCAGCCTCCAGAGAAGAGTCTTTTAGCTAGCAGATGCATCTGCAATCTAAGGTCACTTTTCTCTGTGTTGGTCCAGCATTTAACTTAACATGACCAGTCTAAAAGGAAGCCTCCAGAAAGATGCCAGGGAGCAGCTGGGTGGGAGGCCCAAGAGCCACGTTTGTGATGGGCCTTGTTTGACCAAAGTTGGGTATTCTTTCCCTACTGATGCCCCAGGGTCCAGATTGTGTCCTGTCTTGACTCCCTGACCAGTAGAATTTGCCCTTGGTCACTTAGGAACAGGTCAAGGAGTTGCCCTTGGGGCTTCTTTCTCAAAGTCTCTGTGGGTCATACACCTGCCTCAGATCATATGGACAAGAGGTGGCACCTTGTCCCTCTGAGTGGAGGGCCCTTGGGAGTTGGGAGGTTCTGGCCCTGGTGGGTGAGACAGGGCCCCCTGTGACATTGGTCATTTCTTTTGAAGTATAAGTACATGGACCGAATGGGCATGCTACAGAAAGCTGAGAAGGCTGCGTGGAAGCAGCAGAAGATGGCTGTGCAAGGCTCCAGACACGACGAGCAAGGGATAGGGAAAGCTGCCGCCTTTAAGAGTGAAGCCACCTATGGGGGGAGCACGGGGCGCATCAGGGTAAGGCCAGGGGAGGTCCTGGGACCCACAGGAGAACAATTTGGGGACGAGGACTCCTGAACTAACCCTTTGGGAGCTCCAGGCTTAGCTCCTGTCCAGGGGTCCTGGGGTCTTATGGAAAGACAAGCTTGGCCATCCTGCCTGGGTGTGGGGGGCTCTGGAGGATGCCCTGCCTGGCAGCCAACTTGGAGGCCCAAACGTGGCGCCAGGGTCTCCATTTCATTCTCATCTCCTTTACTTTTAAGATGGAAAAGTTATACCTGCATTTCCTACGAGCAGAGAGCTTCCGAAAGGCACTGATTTATCAGAAGAGGTATCTCCTGCTGCTGATTGGGGGCTTTCAGGATTCTGAGCAAGAAACCCTCTCCATGATTGCACATTTAGGGGTCTTCCCCTCCAAGCTGGACAAGCGAGCTTTTACATCTCGCCCTTTTACCAAATTCAGGACCGCTGTCAGGGTAGTCATCGCCATATTAAGGTAAATGCCAACCTCTGGGGAATGTGCCCAGCCTCATGCCAGCTTTGTACCACCTCAGACTAGCCCTGTCTTCACTGGGATACCAGCTCCAGGTCAGCTTTGGACTGGGGCCTGTCTGGATGGGGGTCTGGGGAGTGCTGTACCTCTCTGTCTATTCCACTTCTGCATCCTTAGAGGAAAGAGAACTGGCACCCCTTCCTGGAAATCCAGACAGCTCAATGGGAATGATTTTTGGGAAAGGTCTTCTGGTGGCCTTTCCTTTACAATTCTGTTCTCCAGTTCATTTCATCTGGGATTAAGAGTTTTTGAGTTAGAGTAACAATCTTAAAATTTCATATTTTATTTTTCCCCAGTTACATGTAAAAACAAGTTTCAACATTCACTTTTTGTTTGGTTTTTGCAAGTTAATAGGATTAAGTGACTTGCCCAGGGTCACACAGCTAAGTAAGTTTTAAGTGTCTGAAGTTAAATTTGAACTCAAATCCTCCTGACTCTAGGGCTGGTGCTCTATCCACTGTGTCACCTAGCTGTGTCACTTTTAAAACCTTCCTTCCAAATTCTCTCCTTTCCTCCCACCCAACCCCCCCTCATTAAGAAAATTACTTTAAGGGGCGGCTAGGTGGCACAGTGGATAGAGCAGCGGCCCTGGAGTCAGGAGGACCCAAGTTCAAATGGGGCCTCAGACACTTAACTAATTACCTAGCTGTGTAGCCTTGGGCAAGCCACTTAACCCCATTGCCTTGCAAAAACTTAAAAGGAAAAAAAAAAGAAAATTACTTGATCTAAGTTAAAAATATGTGGTCATGCAAAACATTACCACATAATTCTGTTGTAAAAGTAAAATAACCCCCCTTCCAAAAAAAAAAAAAGAGAAACCTCCAGAAAAACAGTAAAAACAAAACAAACAAACAAGCCCACTTCAGTCAGCCTCCAGGTCCCTGAGATCTTTCTCTGCTGTGGGGAGCATTGCTGAGGATTGGCGGGTCCTTCATGACCCATGGTCCAGCAGAGCTACTGCTACTTTGTATCCAGCTTGTTGCCTCTTGCTGCTACTTTGTTTCTAGTTCATTGCCAATTGTGTCTGAGAGCATCCTGTTCGGCATTGCCCATCAGCATTTCATCTCTGTTCAGCCCCGCTGGGCCTCCCCTCCAACTGCAGCTCCCTGCCCCCAGAAGAGAGTGCTGTGACTATCCTGATACCTTTTCCTTCCTGTTTCTCATCTCTTCTCCAATATATGGACCTGGCAGTGGCATTGAGAACCTTATCTGAAAACTGTTCATATCCTTTTATCATTTATCAACTGGGGAATGAATCTTATTTTTTAGGAAGGAGTGCAAACCGTGACCTCTGGGCTCCCTTTTTGGTGTCTGGATCGCTACTTTGATTGCTTTTTTCCCTTTTTCCATCTTTTTTTAGCTTTTAAACTTGGCCTTTACTTATCTCTCCTTAGGTTACGCTTCCTGGTGAAGAAATGGCAAGAGCTGGATCGCAGAGGGACCCTCACTCAGAGCAGCGAACTCAATTCCGGTGTGCCTGGGGGGTGGGGGGGATGTACTGAGTTCTTGGGGAGTTCATTTCATGTTGGTGATTTATTAGCACCTACTCTCAAGTGTTGCTCTGGCTCCTCTTGGGGACCTGATCATCATGGCTTCAAGCTTCCATTGATCTAGCTTGTGCTATGATGGGCAGGGAACCAGGAGGACCCTTGTTAATCCTGACCTTCCCTCTGAGGGCCCTGCAGGCATGGTGGGGACTTCTCAAGGGGCAGTAGAGCTGCTAGCCCAGTGTCAAAGTCCACCTCACTTTTTCCTCCCATGAGTGCCAGTTCTCCTTTCTGGGACCAGGGATGGGTCAAGATTGGCTGGCATTCTTGTCTTCAGGAACAGGTGGATGGGTATTAACGAAGCCACCATGCAGCCTCTTGCCATGTAAGCAGTTAGTCCTATGAATTCAAGCTTCAAAGCAACTGACTCATGCCACCCCACCCAGAGCTTGTCTTGGGGGCTGTTGACCAACTTCCTGACACACCAGTGTGGCTTGGGTGGTCTTTGAGTGTACCCAGTGATTTAGTCCACGAAGAACATGTCAGGAGCCTCCCTGGTCCATCCTTCTTAGTCCCTGGAGCAGGCACCTCTGGAGGACAGGGAAAGCTGGTGAAGTGTGCAAGAAGGCATTGTCCTTCCTCTAGAATCCCCAGACTCGCCCTGAGGAGAGGGCCTGATGCAGTCTGTGCCATCTCCCAGCACAGAGTTGGGACTCTGGGCGGGGCTCCCTGTGGAGACAGTGCTCCACAAGTTGAGAAGAATGGCTATAGAAGAGCTCGTTTGAGTCTTCTCATAACCAGACACAGGAGGTCATTGCTATCAGTTTTCAGATGAGGTTTTCAGTGCCACTGCCAGGTCCATATTGGAGAAGAGATGAGAAACAGGAAGGAAAAGGACCTCCAGGTGGGAGCTGGAGTTCGAAGGGAGCCCCAACCTGGTTGAACAAAGATGAAATACCGGTTTGTTAACAGGCAATGATGAACAGGATGCTCTCAGAGGGTACCCCCATCTTATAGATGAAACAGAGGCAGAGAGAGGTTTCACACAGCCAGGAAATCTCCAAGGCAGCATACTTCATCCATAGCTGACTTTCTCTCTGTGGTTCTGCAAAGTCTATTCTCCCCAATTCTGGCACCATTTGGGTCACAAGGGATGCCTTGCAACAGCTCAGAGATGGATGGATCAAGGGTTACTCCCTAGGAGCCTTACCTCCTAGGACCTCATTGGACTGGTTCCTCAGGGACAGTCATTTGCACTGAGGAAGCCTTTACATGTTGCTCCTCTGCCTCCCACCTCCTCTTTCCTTCCTTGGGCCCCTCTGATCCTGATCACAGCCTCTCAGGGAGGGTCATCCCTTTGAGTTTGCTTGATTACAATCACAGTTAATCCTGAAAAACCATGGAGCCAACCCTGAAAAGAAATCTGATGAGCTTCTGGGGTGTGGCCAGTTGACATACGGGCACCATTTTCTATTCTTTCCATATGGTTGATTCTTGGAATCTTTTGTCTCCTAGTACCTGAGGAAGCAGTCAAGGTTTCAAGGCAGCTACCACCGCCTTCACTATCATCACCCCCATCATTTCCTGAAACCACCAGCTCTCCTCCCACACAAGATGTCCCCACGGTCTCCCTGAAATCTAGGCATTCACCATCCCCTGCCTATCGCCAATTGGATAGGTGAGCATCAAGGAGGGATGGGCACATTTCCCCTAGAGGTGACCAAGTCTAATTCTGGAGGTTAGGACAGATGGAATTTTAGCAGTTTGAGCCCATTCTCTTCATCTGGGCCAACAACCGCTGGCGGTTTTAGTGGGCCCAGCGGCTACTTCTTCATTATTTATCTTCACTTGCTGCTTTTGCCTTCTCGCTGTCATCTCCTTGTTTCTACCTGGTTGATCTTGTCAATAGTATAGACTTGTCTCAAACATTAAGCCATGCATGTCCAAGTACACAGGCCAGTACAGTGAAACTGTGAGTGGCTCGTATTAAACCACTTGTGGTGCCTTTGCTCACCTGTTTTCTCCTACTTGGCTATCTGGAGTTATCAAGAAACAGGTTCATTTTATCATAGCATCACAAGTTTATCACTGTATAGTTAGCATACCAACACTCTGACTGGCGTTATGGTAATGCTGTGGTACCTCGGTGACATGGGCCTATTCAAAGGGCCAAGATCTCCCACTATATCCAGAAGTCCTGTTCATGCTAGAGCAGGCCAGGGGGTGCAGATGGTTCTAGAAGAAGCATTCCCTTCACAATATAATCAACATAGTGTGCATCTTAGGCCATCATTCGATGATGTCATGGTCTTCTTTGGATACAAAGGACAACAGTCAATCTGGAAGTAGGGTAATCCAGAAGAAAAGTGGAATGACTTCAGGGAGTTGGGGGGGAGGGGAACCCTGAGGACCTAGTGATAATTGCACCAGCTCAGAAGTCTCTGCCAACTGTTTGGCCTGAGCTGAATGTCCATGAATGTCCATGAATGTCAATGGATGCTGGCCACCTCCTGGTGTGGGACCTTGAGGTGGGGCATAGGGGGAGGGACTAATGAGAGGAAGTTGGTGATCCATAAAATCCAACAGGACTGTTCAGGCTGTGTGGCTTAAGCACAACTCAACGCTCTTCTCCCCTCCCCCAATGGTCCTCTGATGGCAGATTGTCTGGATCCTCTGGCCGATTTGAGTGTGTGTCATCACTTGCTAGGAAATGCCATTGCTAGAGAAAGGGTTCCCCCAAATTGCTAAGTTTCCTGGCTAGGTATCTGGAACTCCAAATTGCCGATGCTTTTGAATAAAGACATGGAACTCTGAGAGATCAAACACATCCTTCTGTCCAGGCATTGTTCTTGTGAAGCTCCCTTCCCCCCACTGCAGAGGAACAAAGGCCCTTTGAGGTGTGGAATGAGCATGAGCCCCCATGCCTGGGCACCTGTGTTCCCAGTGAGGGAGGTTCTCTTCATCTGACTCAGCACCTCTTGAAAGGGGAGTTGGGGGATGGGCCTTCTTCAGACCTGACTCTGGTCTGGCCCAAGGACGGGATGGAGGCAGCAGGAAACTCCTGGTACTAGATGGGGGTGTTGGGCTGATGCCCACCCCAGGGGTTCACAGGAGGAGCTGAGGGACAAACTGTCCTGGTCACCTTGTAAATCTGTGAAAGGGGGGAGAATTGTCTCTGAGCTTGTTCAAAAGCCATGGGGACTTGGGTGCCCACCTTTGGAGGGAGGGTCTGATGATGGTTTCTCCTTTGGGTGTAAGTTGCCCTTTTATATCTGTTTTATTAGAAACCAATGGAAGATCATGGATCCTGATAAAAGGGCCCGTGTGACCTTTGGTGCATCTCTCTGTGACTCACCCTCACTCACTAGTCCCAACTTTCCTAGATGGGTGGGAAAAAAATCATTTGTTTTGTCTTGTTTTTGAAGATCCCTTCCGTCCCCGAACTCCAGTGCAGAGATTTATGATAGCAGTCAAGACCCTGAACACTCATTAACAGAATACATTCATCATTTAGAGATTATCCAGCAGAGACTAGGGGGTGGCCAGCCAGGTAAGTCTCGTCCATTGACTGCTTGGGATGGCTGTTGAAGTGTGGGTAAAAGTAGACCAGTCCTAGAAAAGCCAACCAGCCAGCGGTTGTTTGAATAGTTGAAGAAAAGGGTCAAAGGAATAGGTATTTTTGGTTTGCCCAGCAATTACCTACTGCAGGGGCCCTCACAAGGATGGAAATGTTGGCTCAGTCAGCCCTGAGATGAGGTTGCTGGGGATCGCCTCTACCACACCTGTTGGCCAGCCCTTTCTTCTGGATTATAGATGGGCCCCAGAAGGATCAGGACTGAGGGGAGGGGTGTCTTAGAAGTTAGGTCAAGCTTGACATGGGGGAGACTGGACCACTGTATCCTGATATTTCATTCAAAACAGTTGGTAGCAATTTCTGAGGGGAAAGATCTGGGTCTTCACCATCTCTGACCCCCCCTCCCCCGTGCCCTCCCCCCCCAAATGATTTTGAAGGAAGGGAATGTTGGATATGCAGAATTGAGTTAAAACAGTCAAATGGACTAGGGGTCAAACAATGAACGGGGGCCTCCTGGCAGGGCACCCATCTTCCCAGGCCTGGGCTGTGTCTGGGGGGTAGAGCTCTTTGCTGAGAAATTGCTAACACAACATATTTCATTTTGATGTAGAGCCGAGTTCAAAAAAAGCTGGCCATCAGAAGACCAAAAAACTGTAAGGAATTGGCAGAAGCTGTGATTTCTCAGGTTTCCTCTTTCCTGCTGTGTCCCTGGTTTCCTTCCTTCCTCCTCCTCCTCCTTTTTCATTTTTTAAAGAAAGCATCTTGGTGCTGCAGCACAGGATTGTGGGAAGAACCTGCTCATGCATCTTTTCTACTCATGACATCAGCACGAGAGGCGCTCATTAAAAGTGTTCTACTCCCTGTGTGTGTTTTTGACCCTTGTGTGATTGTCTGAGTCTGGAGAGCTCTGAGCTCCTCGCTGGCGGGACTGCCCGCCACCTGCCTGCTTGCCTGCACCAATGAAATGAAACCAAGCCTGTGGCCTCCTCTTGGACTTTTCTAATGTGTATATCTGGACACCTTGTAAAAAGTCATTAAAAGCCAAGTGCTATTGCCCATGGGTGTCCTGATTTCTCTCGGGTGCGCCAGTGGGGTGTGGCCAGATCACACCTGGCCATGCCTTCCTGGGTGGGTTGTGGGCCCCCTTGCCCTTTGCTTCACAGATGTACTCAGTAGCTCCTCATTGGCTGGTCATCACACAGCACCTGGCTGCTGAAACGCTGGCCTCTGCCATCTTAGGAAGTTGAGGGTCAGGAAAGGAACTTTTCCCTTCCTCCTCCCTTTTCCCTGGGGGCTCATCATTCACCATCCCCTGGGATTCAGCCTCCTCCGGATGCATGTTAGCATTTGTGAAACCCTTCAAAAAGCTGGGGAACTTGAAGAAAATCGTGTCTGCCCTCAAGGATCTCTCGTTGGAAGGATAGAGAAGACGGGTGAGTATATATCTGTACAAGTGATAGGGTGGAAGACAGGCCAAAGGCGTGGCGGGGGGAGATGTTGTGGGGAGAATTTCATTACTGGTCCTGGAGCCTTTCTAAATCAGAAATCTTGAGGTGGAGCTCCTCCCTCCCCCCCCCCCCCCCCCCCCCAATGCTGGTGGGATGGCTTCTCGTCTCCCTGGCCATGAGATTTGGGTCTGTGAGGTTAGGGCAGCTGGGATTCCTGAGTAGAATGAGTCCTGGGCAGACCCAACCAAGAGTCACTATGATTCTGTATTTCCAAGTGTCAGTCGGGGTTGGAACAGCTGGGCAGCAGCCCAGCCCAAGGGGGCAGAAGGGGCCCTGGGAGATTAAAGGGGGGGGTGCCTTCCCATGGCTCTCCACTGTACTTCACATGGTAGGCAGGAAACACATGAAGGGACCCCAATTTTAGATTGGCTAGAATTAAACTAGCACATAAAAGTCCCAGTTTTGGAAGAGAGATGCCTCTTAGAAGGGTCCATTTGTGCATCTGGATGACGTCCTGGTCAGATCAGATGATGCTTTCTTGTGGCAGATGTCCTAGCCCACACAACAGCAGCCTCCAAACCAGAAGGGCATCCATGAGAGTTGGCTCAGCCTGCTGAGAGAGTGGGGTAGGGGCTTCTCCTTCCCTTGCCCCTTCTCTGGCCCAGCCCTCTCTCCATTCAGACCCCTCCCTCTTTCCAGATCCTTTTTGTGGGTAATGTCTCATGAGGACAGTGACACAGTGGACACTTAAGTGCTGGTGGCTGACTCCCAAGTGAAACATGTCCCCCCAAGCAGCTAAGGGTA
The DNA here is from genome assembly GCF_037893015.1 of Macrotis lagotis. Lineage (NCBI taxonomy): Eukaryota > Metazoa > Chordata > Mammalia > Peramelemorphia > Peramelidae > Macrotis > Macrotis lagotis. The sequence goes on along the minus strand of NC_133662.1, from coordinate 271,296,811 downwards.
TAATGAGCCTCAAGTTCAAATTGTGTCTCGGATGCAAGTTGTGTGATTTTCAACTGGTCACTTGCCTTGTTTGCCTCAGTTTCCTTAGCTGTTAAATGGTTATCCAGGGTTTCTCTGAGTGTATGCAATAGCTTTGGTGACACATTTTACACACCTGAAGAGCAATTTAAATGCTTTTGGTGCCATTCTCACGTGGCTGGTACTTCAGGTACTTGAGATCCTGGGTCGACCACCTGATTTGCCTTCTGATGGCTGCTCCCCAGCTTGGCCATGTAACCACCATTTCTGGAGCCCTAGCCTCCCCCCAGTGTAGTCCTAAAATGCTGCCAGAGGCTGGTCCTGGCAGTGGGTACTTGAGATGGCTGTGATGATTGTGGGCCAAGCAGCGGGATCTCATTTCATCCTCATTTCTACTCTTCGAGGTAGGTACTTTGCTTACCCCCATTTTACAATTGAAGAAATGGGCCAAGAGGTGCAGGGATGTGCCTGAGGTTATGCAGCCAGGGAATATCTGAGGCGGGAATGGAACTCCGCTGGCCCTCCTCCTGAAGGCACATGATCAGTAGGTGCGTCACTTGGCATGAAATAACTCAAGAAATGGGAAAATATGAAATGGTCCGAGATGTATCTAATGGGAGCAAAATGGAAGCACAGCACAGCTTTTTTTTTTTTTTAGGGATGCCAGGGAAGGGTGGGCATGGCTGGTCCAGAAAGGAGTTAGGGAGAGGTGAGTCTCCTTCTCCTCCCCCTCTTCAGCTCTTATTCCTTGAAATGCCTTTTTTTTTTTATGTGAACTTTATTATGATCTAAAGGAAAAAAAATAAGATTGAATCAAAACCAGTGTTCACCTCTCAACACTGAGGTGAGCCTGGAGCTGTCTCCTATTTGTCAGGCAAGTAATTGAAAACCCAGGAAGTCCTCTGGAGGGCCCAGGTAGGAAATCATCTGCCATACATCCCCTTCAGTATCTCAAAGAGAATCAAGGGAGAATAATCCCATTTCTTCATAAATAAGTAATAAATGCTCATCCCTGAAGCTCTCGTGCCACAAACCAGCACGGGGCCGTGGAACCGATGCATGAGTGACCGACTCGGAGCTGTCTTAGCCTGGCCCCTGCACAGCCCTTCCCCTCCGTGAGGTTTTTGAGGGGTCTGAGATTTGTCCTCTGCTCCCTCAGCCTCTTTTCCCTTCATTCTTTTCCTTCTTTCTCCAGGCCCTGCTGCCTCTTGACCCTTGCTTATGGAACTTGCCTATGGGCACCTTGGTCTGCGCAGGAAGGAGGTGCTGGTGGAGGTCCATTCCCCCCTCTGCTGGGCCCTGAGGTCTCACATTTACATGCTTTAGGGTCTCCTTGTGGACTGATGTCTCCAAGAGCTCCCCAACCTGTCCTGGTGACAGGAGTCTGTCCTCATTCCTGCAGCTGAGCTGTTATCCATGCTGAAGGCAGACTAGGCCTTTGGGGGTGGCTGGCCTGGCAGAGCTAGCACCCCCATGTACTCAGGCATGTGTGCACGCAGGTGAGCGTGTACACATGCTCCTACACGAGACACACGTGACGTGGTAGTTTTGTGTGTGTGCACTTATGCCCACCTGTACCTGTGCACACATGCATGTACACATGCTTACACTTCCACAATACACTTAAAATGCAGGTCTCCAGTGACCTGAGCACTTCTGTACACACCTGTCCCCAGCACCCATCCTTACAGGTGTGCAGTCACTCTCTCACAGGACCCTCTTGCAGGCATCCATGGGCAAACATGCTTGCTCACCCACTCTTAACCAGTTAGTGTGACTCCCAAGGCTCAGTGCACACTCAACATGCAGTTTGCTTAAACAAGCATGTGCACACACCCACACCTGTCCACAATGGCCTTGAGACACCCCCCCCACACACACACGGGCACCCACAAAGGAGCATAGATGTGGGTGTGCAATTCCCATCCACTCGCAGCACACTTCTGTGCATCCACACACTGCCAGTCTTGCAGTGCACATGCACCACAGGTGTATGGCACACATGAACATGCATGTATGCTCCCCCTTTGACATGAGAGCACATCATTCATTCATTGGCACACATGACAACTGCATATAGACTATACAAGTGGGCACAGACATTTCCTTCTCCAGGGTGTGCCCCTATTCACCTGTTGCATATATAACGTGGGACTGCAGGTGTACACATTGACAGTGCATCACTCACGTATGCACATGACTACTGGGAACAAGTACACGTCATTCACTCCTAGATCATATGCTCATACATGAAAGCCCACCCATACACGCACCATTTCTGAATGCTGAGGACCCCATTTCCTTGTGGTTGCATTGTTGATTCAGGGTCCAGTTTTAACTAATTGCTTAAAAATTCTGAACATTGTCCCTAATAATTTTTTATCTGTCTCGTGAGTTGGTGCGTCCAAAACTCCTCACCTTGGAGGTGGGCTTTCTGGAGGAAATGTATTCTAGGTTGGGCTCTGGAGAGTGAGCAGGTCCCAGTGAGTGGGTTACTGCTCCTGCTAAAGACTAAACACATACCCTAAACAAAAACAAAAATAGAAACAAAAAATCAACTCAGTAAAAAGAGTCATGTTTATTTTGCTCTTTGGAGAATTCAGAAAACCCAAGGTGTCCTGCTAGGAGACAGGGACATTTGAGGTGAAGATGGGGGCAACAATTTCCTTATTTAATCAATATGGTACCAGCTCTGCCCATGAGAACTTATGGCTTCCTTGGAAAAAGCAAGTCTCCTTAGAACTTCAAGACTGGCTAGCTTTATGACATGAGACAGTCCTCCTCCTCTGGGACTGTTTCCTCCTTGTGGAGGAGGGGCCTCCATCCTTGGCAGTGCCACCTCCAGTCAGCCAGCTGCTCCCGAGGACCCCAGAAATACTTGCATCCCCCAGATCTTGGGTCCTGCTGCCCAGTCCACGAGAGCATTCCCCATGGGGGTTCACCCTGGCAGCTGGTACTGCCTCTTCATCCCTCAGCAAAAAGGAAGTTCACTGCTCAAGCCCTTGGCCAAAATCAGAAATGGAGATGGCCTTCAAGAAGCAGCCTGCAGACCAAGTTGGGCTTTTCATGCAGTCAAAACTTCCTCCAGGGGAGGTCTTCCCCTAGAAGACCCTGAACTCCTTGAGGATAGGGACCCTCTCCCTCCCTGGTTTGAAGCACAGCATTTGGCCTAAGGGGGCATTTGATGATGCTGATGCCAGGAGACACCCTGCAGTCCAAGACTTCCTTGTATCCATTTTACTTTGTGGAGAAGCTAACCAAACAATGACCTAGTGGAGAGCCGGGGTCCCTAGGTCAGAGCTGACTGCAGGGCAGCCTGGGGACCAGCAACACGAGGAGGAGCCGGAGCAGGCCGAGCAGCATGGAAGCCCAAGGAGGACGCCGCCTCTTCTGGAGTTTGGCAAACTGCAGAAAATAACAGAAGTTGATAAATGAAAAATAAATGACTCGATCTCGTTTTAAGTCACTGGGAAGCAAGAAATAGGAGTCCCATGTTCGAGAAATATGAATTAATGAAACCCACTTCAGAGACGCACCGTTGTCAGGATCAAGGGGCACGCGACATGCCAAGGGAGAGGCAGGCTTCAAACACTTGAGGAGTTTTCTCTCCTTTTCCCACGTTCACCCTCCCAATCTCCTTCAGGTGCCAAGCACCTCACGAGCCCGGTGCTCTCTCCAACCCGGGGACTGACGGCCCGGCTCCTTCCTCCCCCAGGGCCCTGGGTCACCCAACCAAAAGCCAGGAAGAAGTCTGGTACGTTGGCTCCTGGTCACCGTGCAGGTTATAATTCATAAAGTCCAGCATGCCATGATCTCATCTGGCTGCCTGAGCAGCTCTGGGAGATGGCAGTGCAAATATAGCCTCCGTGTTAATGAGGAACTGAGGTCCACTCAAAACTGGCCAGCGGGTGCAGGGGCAGTTGGGCCCTGGGACTTTTGATTCCAGCTCCGGCTTCTACTTCAGAAAGGTCCACGGCACTTGGCCAACCAAGCAGGGTGGGCTGTGGATTGCGCCCCTCCCTGCAGGTTCCCCACTTCTGCCTGGTGGAGGTGTGGGGGCCCTCTGGATACCTCTGTGGGTATTCCGTGGCTGTGAAGGTAAGACTACTTTTGCAAGGGAAAGTGTTTGAAACCTGCCTTTAAGATGTAGGAACAGGAAGGCAGCGCATCGGGCCCCAGCTTGAACCCTGGCCCCGGCCCCAGGTCCCCTTCCTTGGCTTTAAAGAAAAGGGAGGGGCAGCGAGGTGGCCCCGAGAATAGAGCCCCGGCCCTGGGCTCAGGAGGACCCGGGTTCTAATGAGACCTCAGACTTAATAATGCACTAGCTGTGTGACCTTGGACGAGTCACTTAAGCCCATTGCCTTAAATAAGAATCACATTTCTTACAAGAAGGGGGCAGAGTGGGCCGGCTCAGCTCCCAGGCCCCCGCTTTTGTCCCTGCTGTCTCCAGTCTGGGCTCCAGGGGCCTGTGGCCCGGACTCCCCCTGCCCTGGCCGGAGAGGGGCCGGGACACCCTCGTTTCCAGCGGGGCGGGGGGCTCGGCTTGGTCAGGCCCGTGGGCTGGGGAGCGGGAAGGGGGGCACGAGCCCGGGGCCACCCCGAGGACCCCCGCCGGGGGGAGCCCCGAGCCTGGCCGCGCCATTTTACAGACGGGGCACGGATGTCGGGGTGCAGCGCCCCCCCCCACCAGCTGTCCGGGGGTCACTCGGGCTCCCGCCCCTCGAGCACCCCGGGGGGGCAGCCTCGGGCCGGGGCGCACCCGGCGGGGGGGGGGGGGACCCGGCCTTCCGGCCCTCGCGCGCTCCCGCCGCCGGCCCTCGCGCGCTCCCGCCGCCGGCCCGGAGAGGCGCGGACTCCAAGTCCCAGCAGCCCCCGCGCAGCCTCCCCGCCCCGAGCGCGCGGAGCCCGCCGGGAGCGGCCGCCGCCGCAGGGCGCCGGGGGCGGGGCCGGGAGCGCGGCCGCCCAATGGGCGTCGAGCTCGCCGGCGTTGCCAGGCGGCGCCGGCGCTGCCTCCGCCTTCCCTTCCCTCCCGGGCGGGGGCGCGCGCGCGCTCCCCGAGGGCGGCTCCGCCTCCGCGGGCTCGCGACTCTCCGGCCGCGTCCCAGGCCGAGCCGGGCTCCGGCTCCGGGTCCGAGTCCGGGGCGTCGCCGGGGCGGAGGCCGCGGAGCGGGCCATGGCGGAGCGGGAGCGCGGCGGCGGCGGCGGCGGCGTGGGGCTGGAGGCCGGGGCGCTGCCGCCCGACGTGCGCGAGGGCCTGGCCGAGCTGGAGCTGGAGCTGTCCGAGGGTGAGCGGGGGAGGGGCGCGGCCGGGGAGGGGCGCGGCGGGGAGGGGCGGCGCCGCCCCGCCCCCACGCGCCGGAAACTTCGGGGCTGGGCGCCCGCGTGGGCGTGGCCCGCACCTGTCCCGCTGCGGGGGGGGGGGGGGGGGGGGCGGCCTGTGCTTGCATCCCCGCGCCCGGTGCGACAAGCACAGGCGGCCGCTCCCGGGGCCCCCGGGATCAAGGCCAAGGCTGACCTCTCCCTCCGCACGGCGCGCTGGCGAGCCGAGGGTGCTGGCGCGGGAGCTGATGCCGCGGCACGTGCGGGCGGGGGCGGCCAAGCCCCCAGCCTCACTTTCCCCTCCCGAGCCAGCGGGGCGATGCCCGGGGAGGAGCCGGGACGCCTGGGGACTGCCCCGGGCTCACCCAGCGGGTGGTGGCAGAGGCCGGGCCCCTCTGGCATGCTCGTACCCGGGGGCTTTGCCTGGGCTGCCCCCAGCGGGGCCTCTGGGAGACCGCGGCGGCTGGGACCACCCTTGCCCCTGGCCGAGGACGGCTCTGAGGTCTGCCTGGGCATCCTGGCGCAGAAGGGCACCGAGATGGGGGCTCGCACGGCCGCTTGCCTCCACTCGGAGGCCTCTGGCTGCCTCTCCTTGTCCCGGGAGCTTCTTATGACCCTGCCCTTCAGAACCTTCCTGGTGGCATCTGGTTGAGCTAGCATTTGGACACCTTCACGCATATCCTGGGGTATTTGGCTTTGGGTCCCCTTCTTTCCACCCCCACCCCCCAACACAGATAGCGGCCCAGAGCGTAAGAGATGGTCTTGGAGCATGGCAGGAACTGAAGCATTCCAACTCTTTGAGTTCTGGGTGAGGTGTGTGTCGTGTGTAACATTAGTGAACCCAGAGCTGCTGCCCACACTCCTGTGCATGCGCCATGCCTTGTCTGTGCCGGTGCTTGCTTGGGACCCTTGCCTAAGATAGAAGAGAGGCTGCTCCTTTGGGATTGCCCAGGAAGGCCCAGCCTCCTTTTCCCATTCAGCAGCCAAACTCCCAAAGAGTTCATTGATGGTGCCCGTTCCGAGGTTGACGACAAGAGGACTCGGATGTCCCCAAGGTGGGGATCTAGTCCTGACTTTGCACGAGCTGCCACAAGACTTCACTCTCTGACTCTGTTTCTTCTTTTTCAAATGGTGGGATTCTCTGAGGTCTGTCTGATTCGGTGTCAAGAAGTTGGAATTTCAGTGAAATAACTGTTGACGGTTTCCTTTTCCCTTTAACATCCGCTTTTGTTAGCTATTAAGGATAGATGACTCCGCCTGTGAAACTATACTGATACCCCTCCAGCCTTTTCTCTGCCACTGTCATAATTGGTACCTGTGACAGCTCGATTCTCGGTTGGATTTCTCAGGGCGAGGTTGGGTTGAATCTGTGGCTGTGCAGTCTTAGCTTGTAAGACACGCAAAAATAGAGAAGCTCCATATTTGAGCCTGCCAAGGAGGTCCACTGTGAATGGACCCAGGGCAGCCTAACACTGACTTCTGTCTTTCCTGTAATTGTGAAACATTTTCATCATTTCAATAAAAATTCACCAACAGATACCTTAATTTACAAACTAAAGTCAAAGATTAGATTCTGGTTTTTTCCAACCCACAGACTGACCTAGTGAATGGGCTGTTGGGCTTGAGGTGCCCCTGGGGCCACCTTTCTGGCTGTGAGGAACTTGTGAGGGAGCCTGTGAGACCTGCCATCTAAGGCTCTTGCTTTGTCTGGCTGCAGCTGGTGTTATTGGTGTTCATCCTAATTCTTCACCAGCCTGGGATTCTCCCGCCTTGTTATATGCATTTGGGTGGCTTGGAGTCAGGAGGACAGCAGTTCGAATTCAGCCTCAGCCACTTACTATGTGACTTTGGGCAAATCCCTTAACCCTGATCACCTCGCCTCCAGGACCATCTCCAGTCCTCCTGATTCCTATCCAGCCACTGGACTCAGATGGCTCTGGAGGAGAAAGGGAGACTGCTGACTTAGCACAGCCCCCCCACTCCAGTCCGATTCACATGCTTGTCCTGGCATCACCTCCCTGATGACCGGGTCTTCGAAAATGAAGGCCAAACATCATCAGATGCATTTAAGTATTGCAGAGCTTCTGCTTCCCCTGGTTCTTGCCTTATTCGCTCATTTGTTTAGCTGTTTTCTATTATCAAATTCAAATGGTCCTTTTTTTTTTCCTTTTTGAGAAATAGGGGAATTTATTTGGGTTGAATGTGCTTTGTGTTGTGGGGGGAGGAAGTGCTAACTACATAGGATCAGGTTTGTTTTGTGCCCCCCACAGTGGAATGGGGTGGGAGACAACATGCATGCTGCTATTCACACTTGGCTCAGGGTGGCTTAGCCCTTTCTGGGGGCTGGACCCCTTTGGGTAGTCAGGGACTTTTTAAAGCATAGTGTATCCAGATTCCAAAGGAGAGTGCCCAGGTGCTTGCTTGGGGCTCCTGCCTAAGATGGGATAGAGGCTGCTCCTTTGGGAGTGCCCAGGAAGGGCCAGGCCTCTTTTTCCTGTCCAGCTTACCGATCTTCCCTGTTGTAGCCCAGGCTCTGGCCTCATTGGGTCTCATTGCCCTCAGAGTCTTCTGCCTGGCAAGATTTGCCAACAGAGAGTAGCCTCCATCCCTGGATTGTTTGGGGGGCTCTGGTGCAGTCATGAGATCTTAGGACACTGCACTGCCCCTTCTGGGTCTGGATCAGAGCCCTCCATCCAAGGATGGTGTGGGGGTCACAGATGCACAGATTTGGCAGCATGCTGGCCTCTGGCTAATGGCTATTTCTTACAGATAGTGAGGCTCATTCCTCAGGGGTGGTGAAAGGGAGCCTGAGCCAGATACTGTTAACATGAGGTCATTTGTGAGCAAGAAGACTGGAAGGACTTGTCCAGGAAGGGTGGCCTGACAGAACCAACATGCTGTTGGGCCCCAGTGACTGTTGCGTCCCCATTTCATGTCTCGGTCAGTTGGTGTAGACAGTTAAGAAAGGTGAATGAAAACTGGTTCTGGGGTCCCTGGGGCCAAGAGGGTACCTTTATTGGGAGAACACCTTTCAGGTGATCTTTTGTTCCACCAAGTCAGATGACTTTCTTTGCAGACAGCAGACAGTGGGTCACTTTCTGATCCCCTTGGTCACTGTGGGAGACTTGCCAGCTTACCTGTGCCCTTCTCTGGTTTTTGATGTTGTCTGTCTCCATAGGCAGAGTCGGATGAGGTGATGCCAGCTGGTGTTTTCTCTTTTGTCCCCCCCTCTCCTTCTTTAGTGGTATTAACATCTTGCGGAGCAGAGGAGAATAACAGAAAGTATGGTGGACTCTTGAGAGGACTCCTCAGTCTGAACCCCACTTCTGATTTGGGCTGTTTCGTTATCTGTGGCAGTAAGGGCAGAGGGATACTCTGTGGGAATCCTGGGCAACCCCTTGGTGTAGTCACTGCTTTTCCTCTCCAGCTCATCACCAAGCAGTCCCTCCTGCTGCTCCCCATGAGGTCACCTCCGCCCATCTCTGAGGTGGACAGGTGCCGAACCTGCAGTTTTGGCATAGCATTCTGGCCTCAGGAGATCTTCCTTGTATGGAACAGAAGTTCGGAGAGTCTGTGTGGGAGGCATCCGAATAGGCCTGGGGGTAGGCATCATCTGGGTTGTTTATTAAGCCTCTGCCAAGGACACCATGATCTGGTGCTGCTGGTCTGGCCTGCCCACGGATGATGCCCCTGGGTTGGTCTGCCTCTGCCCAGCCAGCTGGGTCTTCACCAGCCAGATGTTCAGAGGTCCTTTGACCTGTCCTTTCATGTTGCTAGGGAGCAAAGGGCATCTCCCTCCAGTGACCGCTTGGCTTGATCAGAGTGGCGTAGGGCTCTGAGAGGGAACTGCCGGACAGGACCTGAACTCGGGGCTTTTTTGTTTTGGAGATCTGCTCTCAGATCACTGTCCCCAGCACACTGTCTTGTGCCCAAAGCAATAAAGCAATTTCCAGGGCAATGGTTTGGCTCAGGTTCCTGTGGCCAGCTAAGCATTGATTAAACACCTTCTGTTTACCAGGCACTTGAGTCCCTGCCTTCAAGCTGCTCTTGGTCGGACAAGCCAACATGCTAGAGACAGGGAAGAGTGGCTTTAATCAACAGGAGGCAGGCTTGACCAAAGGGAGGGCACCCAGACAAGACGCACCGCCAAAGATAGGCCCAGAGTCGGGAGAGGCAGAGGACCAGGAGGGGCACGAACCCCTCCCTGGTGTGCTTGCCTGGCCTCCAGTTCTTGCTGGATGAAGTACCATTTCATCCTTGCAGCAGTTTTGGGAGGGAGGTGCTACCGCGAGTAGTATCCCCATTTTACAGGTGAGGAAACTGAGGCAGAGAGTGGGGAAATTCCTTGCCTGGGGTGGCATAGCTAGAAGGTGTCAAGAGGCCAAAGTAGTGGGGAGGACTCCCTGCCCTTGGGGGTGGGGTGGTGGTCTTGGAAGCTGGCCCTGTGTGTACAGCCCCCTGTGCCTGCCTGGCCAAGATGGCAGGGTTGGCAGCAGCTGTGCTGGCCCAGGGGGCAGGGGTGAGCCAGCTCCCACAGCCCTGTCCTCACTTCCCTGTGCTTTTTTCAGTTGAATTTGATGAGTAGGGGAAAGGCCTCTGCAGGTGAACATCCACTCCCTGGGTCTGATGGGCATTTTAGGGACCGAGGGCCCCTTTATCCCCTCAAGCCCCTTGACCTTTCTTTTGTCTGCTGAAGGGTTTCCTCTGTAGGTAGGTGTTGGGATCAGAAGCTTGAGCCAAAGCCCCCTGATTCCAAGCTGTGCCCATCTCCCCACTTGAGCAGCTCTATGGAGAGAGGCTGGAGGCCAAGGTCAGGCCTCCCCCTCTGTGCTTGGATGCTTCTGTCTAGCACAGGGTCCTGATGGTTGTGGCCAGGGGGTGAAGGTATTTGGGAGACTTGGGGGTCTCAGCAGTGAGCAGAGGGCATCTGTTTGGGGAAGGCCAGGGGAGCTTGGCTTGGGGCTGCAGGCCCTTCTCTTTGCTGTGTTAGGAATTGAGGGACCGTCCCTGCCGTGCTGTCTTCCTGACCATGACTTTTCTGTGTGGGTGGGGCAGGTGTGCTGACCTTTGACAGACACTCTCTCCTTGCTGTAGTGTGACCTTCCCTATTCCTGCTGCCTGAGGGGAAGGGTCTGGCTCTTGGGCTCGGAAGTGGGAAGGCCTGGGAAGGCCGAGTGACTGAGTTGAGTCCTTTCCATCCTCTGCTGGAGGGTTTAACCATTTAGTTTCCTGTCCTTCATCTCCTCAACTGATGCCATTCTATGGCCGGGGGAGGGGGATTCCCTGAAGCCCCACCTTCTAACTAGGCAGGATCAGAAACCAGAACAGGCTCCCCCCGCCCCCAACTGAGACAAGGCTTTGGAAAAAGTACGCTCAATGTAGTGGAAAACATGTTTGTCTGAGAGCATCCTTATGCCCAAAGGGACACGAGTTCTGTCCTTGTGACGGAAGGGCAGCGCAGGCCTGGCCACACTTCTCTTGACCCACATCACTGCTTCTGAAAAATCTTCCCTTCTCTGTCCTCCCGGTGTGCTGTGGTCATCCACTGAATGTCTTCTTCACCAGTGCTGCAGGTAGACAAGGGGAAAAACTGGGAGTGGCCACGGCCAGGCCTTCTGACTGATGCCCCAAACTCTCAGAATGCAGAGCCTTGCCTGGGGCCCATTGACTACTGACTTGGGAGGCCTTTGACTCTCTGGGTCTTTGTCTGTGCCAGAAGTTGTCAGTATCTTCACTTTTTTCTGACATCTCCATGATTTCCAGGGCCAAAGCAGAGCAGTTTGTAGCCCACAACATGCCCTTCAGGGGTCACCCCTCAAGATGGTCATGTAATGGAGTGGAGAGTCCCCTTCCACCATAGACACCTCTGGCTTAGGGTTTTTGCTGACTTATTGTGACCCAGCTCCAAAAAACTTGGGATAAAGAATGCCATCCAACCCCAGAGAAAGAGCGGACAGTGTCTGAATGGCCATCAAAACATATGTTTTGATTTTATTTTTCTTGAGGTTTCTTTTTGAGGGGTGGGTGGGTTGGGTCTGTTTTATTTCATAACATGGCTTCTATGGAAATGTTTTCCATGACTTCACAGTTTTAACCTATATCACATGCTTGCTTTCTCAATGAGAGGGGCAGTTGGGTAGGAGGAAGGGAGAGGGTTTGAAATTCAAAGTTTTAAAAATGTTAAAAATTGTTCATATGTGCACCTGGGGGAAAATAAAATACTAAATTAATATATTTACAAAAAGATTTTTGCTGACCTGCAGGTCTGTCCTGGACCCTCTGAGCGACCTTCTCTTTCCAAGTGCTCATTTCCGTGATCAGAGGTGTTCTGAATGACTTCTCTCTGGGTTTTCTGGACAGTCTCTCCTCCCACCAGACAGACTGCTCCTGTTCAGGTTCTCTTCTGTATCCCAGTCCAGTCTGTTGGGTCCCAACCTTCCTGTCTTCTCCTTTAGGATTCTGCTTGGGCATCTTACTTGTTGTGTCTGGGCAACTGGTTCTGGGTTCTCCTTATCCAAATCTCACCTCTCTCCTGGCGCCCAGCTGGGTGGCATAGGATGCATGTTCTGTCGACATCCCATGTTGATCTAAGAATTTTGTTCTTTCCTCCCAGCCAGCTGCTCTCACAGCCCAGTGGTCACCCTCCCCCCATTCTCACGTCCTGTTGTTGCCAAGGCCCCATCCTGACCTGGACCATGACTGGAGAGGCAGGGGTCTGTCTGTCTCTCCCTGCTTTTTTTCATGGGTCCCTATTACCACCCTTTTACTCCACTCCCCTTCTCCTCCCCTGCATCCCCTCTTCTTCCAGGCAGGTCACTGACCTCCTTGGTCTGCCTGGGTCGCTCCCTCCTCATCTCCTCATCTCTTCCTCTTTCTGTGAGTCCCAACAGAGACCCCATCTTCTTTAGGAAGATTTTCCAGATCCCCCTTCATGCTCATGCCTTCCCTCTGTGGATGATTTCCCATTTATCCTGGGAAGTTTGTTGTACCGAATGGTTGGCATGGTGTCTTCCTGTTAGACTGGGAGCTCCTTGAGGGCAGGACCTGGCACCCAGGAAGCACTTCTTCAGGGTGTTTGACTTGACTTACTCTACCGGAATAAAAGAAGGGGTGACTTTGGTCTCCACAAGTGGAGCACAGCAGTCTCAGCGGCAAGGACAACTCATGGAGGCCAACCTTCTTTTTTGGACCTCACTGGGTCTCCCTCCCAGTTCTGCCATCTTGGTGGTCTCTGGCCAGCCATGAGCAATGGGGAGGGGTGGGGGGAAAGAAGTGAGGAGCCCATGTGGGAGTCCGGGAGGTTCCCAGGTTGAGGGGAACAGCTCTAACTTTGAGGGGCAGGAGGCCGGTGTTACCCCCATTGTACAGAAGTGTAGGCTCATACATTAGAGGAGGTGTGTGCTCCAGGCTCCCGGCTCCCAGCTCCCTCCTTCATTGGTTTAGACCAGGGAAGGCGTCTCGATCTTTTGGGAGCACTCTGAAGGCTCGGGAATTCATACTGCTGACTGCCATGCCCAGTTGGGAGAAAGGCCAGGGAGCTTCACAGACCCCCTGATGTCCCTGCTTGGGGGGGGGGGTGGACGGAGAGCTTTTTATTTTAAAAAAAGATCTTATTTATTTTGAGTTCTAGAATAATTTAGAATAATCTTGCTTCCCCCCCTGCCAACAGAATCCAAATTGAGTGTGATGAGAGAAAAATCATAAAGTATAAGAGATGGCAATATCAGACAATAAGATAACATTTTTTTTCTAAATTAAAGATAATAGTTCTTGGTCTTTGTTCAAACTCCACAATTCTTTCTCTGGATACAGATGGAATTCTCCATTGCAGAGAACCTCAAATTTTCCCTGATTGTTGCACTGATGGAATGAACAAGTCCATCAAGGTTGATCATCACCCCCATGTTGCTGTTAGGTTGGACAGTGTTTTTCTGGTTCTGCTCATCTCCTCAGCATCAGTTCATGCAAATCCCTCCAGGCTTCCATGAATTCCCATCCCTCCTGGTTTGTAATAGAACAAGTGTTCTGTGACATACATACATACATATATATATACCACAGTTTGCTAAGCCATTCCCCAGTTGAAGGACATTTACTTGATTTCCAGTTCTTTGCCACCACAAACAGGGCTGCTGTGAATATTTTTGTACAAGTGATGTTTTTACCCTTTTTCATCATCTCTTCAGGGTATAAACCCAGTAGTGGTTATTGCTGGATCAAAGGGGATGCACTTTTTTGTTGCCCTTTGGGCGTAGTTCCAGACTGCTCTCTAGAAAGGTTGGATGAGTTCACAGCTCCACCAACAATGTGTTAGTGTCAGGGCTGCCAGGTGGCACAATGGATAAAGCACCGGCCCTGGAGTCAGGAGTTCCTGAGTTCAAATCTGGCCTCAGACACTTAATAATTACCTAGCTGTGTGGCCTTGGGCAAGCCACTTAACCCCATTGCCTTGCAAAAAACCCAAAAAAACAAAATGTATTACTGTCCCAGATTTCCCACATCCCTTCCAACAACGATCTTTGTTCTTTCTGGCCATATTGGTCAATCTGAGAGGTGTGAGATGGTACCTCAGAGATGCTTTAATTTGCATTTCAGAGAGCTTTTCTTTTGTCCTCAACAAGGAAGATGGCAGGATTTCATCAACTACCAACCTGGGGAGGGGGCTTCTGGCTGATCCCAGACACCAGCCCCCCAGGAACTTGGGATGATGTCACCAGAATGTCTTTGTGAAGGCTCTGTGACAAGGCTGAGTTCACAACCATCAGCTTAGTTTCCACACCCCCAGCCATGTGGGTAGTGTGTGTGTGTGTGTGTGTGTGTGTGTGTGTGTGTGTGTATGTGTGTGTGTGTGTTTAGGGACCCACCTGCCTGTGGTCACCATTCCATACCTGAGCCTTGAAGGGGACTGTGGGTGGGATCCGACCTTCCTCTAGCTTTGGGTCTTCTGTAGGCTTCCACCCCAGGTGTCCTTTTAGGAGGGATTGGATCCTTCAGCTTCCAGTGGGCAGCAACCAAGCCCAAGATGACCTAGCCTGGTCACTCGGATATGCCCCTCTGTGACCCAGATCATGGAACGGGATGAGTCTTGTCCTCAAGGGGATGGAGGCCAAAGCTAGAGATGTGGGTTTCTATGTGCTGGCCTTGGCATCAGGAGGACGGGAGTTCAATTCCAGCCTCAGACACTTTCTGGCTTTGTGATCTTGGGCAGATCACTTCATCCTGACTGCCTCACATCCAGGACCGTCTCCAGTCACCCTGATTCCTATCTGACCACTGGACCCAGAGGACTCTGGAGGAGACATGAGGCTGGTGACTTAGCACAGCCTCCCCTTCCCCTCATTCCAGTATAGTTCACGTGCTTGTCATGGCATCACCTCCCTGATGTCCTGGTCCTCTTCAAGCAAAGGACAAACAAAAAAGGCACTGGAGGGGCCCCACCCTAAGAGTTAGCTCCAGGTCTCCACTCTTATCCCCCTGGCCAGGGGCCCTTTCTTCTGAGCATCTTTAGGGCCACAGCTCCCCCCCCCCCCCCACAGGAGCCAGTCCTGGTTAGGGAACCTCTAATCCTTGCTGCCCGTCATCAAACTTTCAGAAAATCCCTAGTGCCTAGAGAGAAGGACACAGCATCTTCCTAGGATCCAGGGTCCTCTGTCCACTCTGGTGAGCTTGGCTTGGCTCGAGGGCTCTGCTCCCTTCTCCCTGCCCCTCTGGCATAGTTTCCTAAATCTTTGCCCAGTTTGTGCCCCACCTTTCTTCTGAAGCACAGTGGCCGGCCTTCCTCAGCCAGTCAGAATGTGGGACCTCTTAGACTCTCCTGCATCCAGGCTTCAAGGGGTGGGAGAGGAGAACCTGTCCCCCACCCCCATTGCATAATTCAGCCTGGCCCTAGAGCAGGACTGGTATGGGACTGTGTTCACAGGTCAGTCTCCCACACTAGACTTGTCCTGCTTGGGATCCTTGGGGACCACTTGAGTCTTCCTCAGGAAATTCAGGGTGTGCCTGTGCTGCTTGATGGACCCTGGGGTGGTAAGCTTCCCTTGGGGAGGAAACAACCCCCTCCCCTAGCCGCAGCTAAGCGGGTGGGTGAGAGGAAGTCCCTGGGGGGGAAGAGGGGCTGCAAGGAGAAAGGAGCACCTGACTTTTTGGACCTAGCCCCATGCCCTCCCCCAGCTCCTCCCTTTCTTGGTGAAAGAGTTAAGGTTTTATGTTATTTCTTGATTTGATGAACCCCTTTTCACCTTTCCACCCCCACTGTGGATTATTGAGGCCAGGTTATGGCCTCTTGGGAGGGTACTGACCATCCCAGGGCCTGATCACTTAGGAGGTCAGGGGTCGGTCCCTCGTTTTTCTGGTGGGAAAGCTGAGACCCAGACAGTTGGAGTCTGGACCACCTGGGAACCGGTTGTTCCTCTGAGACAAACATTGACCAAGGACCAGCTTGCAGAGCTGAATGGGGCTTTGCCTGAGGTGTTTGCTTTCTGGAAGGAAGCTTAGGCCCAGCTCTGGAGGAAATCTGTAGGCTAACCGAGCCCAGAACCTACCTGAGACTGGGGAGCCCAGGCCAAAGTGGGAACAGGGGCTGAGTCTATTCAACCCAGTAGGGTTGACTTGGTCCTTGGTGATTAATATGGGGGAAAATCCTTTAATCTTCCCTTGTTGTCCCAGTTAAAGTGCACGCCAAACCCTTCCAGATCCAGTCTTCTAGCTAGCATCAGTTCAGGGTCCTCCTGGGCACCTCTGACAGTGTTTGCTTTTCACAAACCGCTCATATATATTTTTGAAAGTTATTTATTTATTTTGAGTTTTACAACCCCCCCCCCCCCCCCATTCTTGCTTCCCTCCTCCCACCCCCCACAGAAGGCAGTCTGTTAGTCTTTACATTGGTTCCATGGTCTACAATGATCTCAGTTGAATGTGATGTGAGAGAAATCATGTCCTTAAGGAAGAAAAATAAAGTATAAGAGATAGCAAAATGACATAATAAGATACCGGTTTTTCCCCTAAATTGAAGGTAATAATCTTTGGTCTTTGTTCAAACTCCACAGTTCTTTCTCTGGATACAGGTGGCATTCTCCATTGCAGACAGTCCCAAATTGTCCCTGATTGTTGCACTGATGGGATGAGCAATTTCATCAAGGTTGATCCTCACCCCCATGTTGCTGTTAGGGTGGACAGTGTTTTTCTGGTTCTGCTCATCTCACTCAGCATCAGTTCATGCAAGTCTTTCCAGTCAAATTGCTCATCTTCATCATAGTCAGGATCTCACTCCTAACTTGCCAGCTCCCCCTCCATGGGCTCCATCTTTGACTCCCATGGTTTGCTGCCCCAAAGAGGGCGGTGATAGCTGTGGTTGAGGGTGAAGGGGCATTTCTTCTTGTCAGTCCCTTGTTTTCCTGGCCCAGACTAAAGACTTGATGATGGGGCTGGGTTCCACACCCCTGGAGGCAGGATAGCTCCAAATGGAGTCCCAAGAGTTTTCTGGGCTTCCAAAGGGCAGAGTTGAGCCTACCTCTCCCCCCACCCCCAGGGGACAGTAGATGCTTCTGGACTCGAGCTCTTGTCTAGGGGATGCCTTTGGATCTGCCAGTCTTAGCCTGGTCATTCCTCTGCAGGCTTCAGACTGGGCTAGAAGCTGGATCCAAGCCATGTACCCCTGCTGACTTTGAACTCGCCCCTCTCTCCCTCCCTTGCCCCTGAAGGCAGACCCTGAGCACAGGCCTGAAGACAGGCCACTATAGCAGCCAGACATTGGTCATGGCACCTAAGCGGCCCTGCCCTCAGTGCCCTGGTGCGCATCTGGGACCCCCTCTTGTCCTGGTGACCAGCCTCTGCTAGTGTGTTTTCTCAGTCTGTCTTCCTCTGGTCTCACCTTCCAGATCAGCTTGGTGCGTGCTCTAGACCCATTTGGGGGAGCGGAAGGGGAAGCTTCTATTGCTCCTTGCCACCCGGCTGTCTTGGCTCCCAAATGCTATTTGTTCTAAAAATACATTTCCCTCTTACTTCCTCCTTTCCTACTTTGAGAAAATCAGAATGATTCTGAATTTCTTTACACATAAGATGATTTTTCTCCCAGAAAAGCCAGGCAGCTTCCATTTAGGCGCTATTTATACCTGTATTTGTCTTTCAAATGCTCATCCCCAGACCGAAGCAATCGTATTGGTTAGAAGTGTGCCTGCTTTGGCAGGACACGTCAGACCCAGCCCGATGACATTCAAATCCTCTGGCACCCAGGCAGATCTGCCATCTGGGCAATGTTCTTAAGTTGGCAGTGCCCCCAACAGCCTGGGGAGGCTGCCAAGCCTGAATTCTGTTTCGCCTGACTCGTGTAGCAGGATGCCAGGCTGCTGGTCCACCTAGCCAGACTTGTCCAACTTGAAGTGAAGTCCATTTCCTTTCCTGGTGTCCCAGGAGTCTTGGGAACCCAGAGGGACAGGCCCAGGTCCCCTGGCCTTGCCAGCTATGCCTCCTTCTCAGGGTAGGGGGCTTGGCCTCCGGAAGCAGAAGGGCCAGCCGAAAGCTGTGCCTTAGCTGTGGCTTCCCCTCCCTGGAAATCTTGTGTTTGAGTGTGTGCTGACTCAAAGTGAAGGAGAATTTGGGAAACCTCGTGATGGTTTTTTTTTTTGGTAAATAGTTTGATTCAGTGTTAACCGGCCAGCTGCTGTGCCAGGAGCTGGAGAAAGGAGAGGAAAGGGATAAGAGAGATCCTTCATATCAGAAGAAAATACTTGGTTTGTTCTTTGAACTTTTAAAAACAAAACTCATTACAAATGTGTAATCATGTAAAACAAATTTTTTTTATTAGCCATGCTCTCAAAAAAATCAAACAAGAAAAATTGAGAGGAAAAAAAGGAGCTTTGGTCTGCCTTCTGTGTCCAGTAGTCCTGCGTTGAGGTGGGCAGCAGGTGCCACCTTGCATCTGTTGATATGGCAGTGGCTCACAGGACTGATCAGCCTTATTGAGGCCTTCCAGCCAGAGTGCCACTCCTGGGTATGTCACTGGCATTTCTGTGACTGCTAGTGATTAGCCTGGGCACTCTCAAAGGCCCTTCTTTTATTTTGATCTCTTGTCCATGCCTTGAGCAGATATTTGGTCACCCTGAGTGCCTCTCACTTAGCCTCTGCTTGGTCCTCTTCCTCCCAGAGGCACTGGCAGAAGACTTCATGGACAGGCAGGGTGAGGATTCCCGGCGCAGGGACCACTGCCTTGTCCTCAGGTCTCAGAATCGGGCATTGCCTCTTGCCATTGGAGACTAATGACTTTATTCCTTGCCTCACAGCATCGTTGTGAGAAGAGTGCTTTGTGAACTTGGAAACTGTTCTAGATGTGTCAGAGGGGCAGATCCGGTGCCCCCCAGGCCTTTGTCATGTGGCCTGTAGCCGATTCTTGTCCTTGCCCAGGCTCCAGGCTGGAGATGCATCGTGACCTGTTCAGCCCTCGTGCAGAGTGGCATTGCCCTTTGGGGCCCTGGTGGTGGAGACTGTGCCCAGCTCACAACCATCTAGGTTGTGGAAGAGGGAAGAGATGTCAGAGTAGAGATGGGTTTTGGGAAGTTGTTCTCAGATGTTGACCGCATCTGGCTAGCATGGCTGGACCCACCTGGTGCTCCCAGGAGAGGGACAGAGAGGAGCTGGGCTTGTCTGGGGCACGCACGGTGGGGAAGCTGCCCCTCGTTGGCACCTGTCCAGGGTGGATCCAAGAAGACTGGGTTGTGCCGGGCCTGGGATTGCCTGCACTTTGCCATGCTCAGGTGAATTTGGTCCTGCTGGCATATCACCTGTGCCTTGAGAACTGATGTCAGAAAGGATGAGAAGAGCTTCTCGCTTCATGTACCATTCACCCCGCCCCGGAAAATCCCTGTTCAGTTTTGAAGGAGGAAATTTCTGAGTTACAAAAACAAAGGACATAGCCTAAAAGGGGGAAGGAGAGGCAGGCCCTTGGGAGAGCACAAGGGGCGACCTAATTGCCATGATCTGTCTGAGCCTTACTTATCAATTTTAACGAATTGGGCTGGGAGGGCTATTTTTGCTGGAGGAACCCCTCCCATTAGCCAAGGTGGTGCCAGCTGGATCAGAAGACCATCCTGTTCCAGCTGGAAGGAACCGGAAGGATCCTCTTGCTCCACACCCTTACTTCCCCCTGAGGAAATTAGCTGGATGGAGTTTGATCCACCCAGGGTCACTGAAGGGTGAGCAGCCCCAGGCTTTCCAGAGCAGGCTCTGGGGACCCCAAATTTGGGGCCCTGGCCTTCCATCCGGGGCTGGGCCCTCTTTTCATTTCAAACTGTCAGCTGCCCCTCATCTGGCTTTGGGTTGCCCACCTTTCTTCCGAGGCACATGCTTCTTCAAGCTCACAAGTCATTGCAGGAGACACACTCTGACCTGTTGGCACCCTGGCCTGACCCCTGGCTCCCTCCTGGCCCCTCTGCCATATTGATTTTCAGAGAGTGGTGTTTCCCAAACATCGCCCCTCCAGGAGCTGTTTGTGCTCAAAGTTAGGGCTTTGTGTTGGGGAGTGGCTAAGAGTCTGGAAAGTAGGGGGAACTTCCTTCTATTCAGCTCTGGACCTGGCTCCCTGGTGACGGAAGTGGGGGCTGGGATTGCGAGTCCTCAGTAGAAAGGAGGGATGGGCCACTGCTGGGTCTCAGCCTTTTGGATCTCAGGTCTCCTTTGCCCATTTAAAACTTGTTGAGATGTAAAGATCTGCTTATGTGGTTTATGTTAAGACTTCATAGTGGTTTTGACTTTGTGGACCTTTGAGAGGCTCTTGAGGGCCCAGGAGCCCCTGGACCACACTTGGATGGCTCTGGCAGCAGACAATGAGCACCTTGAACCTTCTCTGGTTCTGTCCCGAGACCTTCAGGGCCAGGTTGTACTGCGTTTCCAGGAAACCCCACTGCTTGCTTGGTCCTTAGTTGCAGTTGGGCCTGTTTTATCAGCACATTACCACAGAAGGAGTGCAGCCCACCCTTTAAGAAGCTGCAGATTCAGAGAGGCCGAAAAACGTTTGATGGCCCAGGCCAGAGACTGCTGGGGTCAGGGGGCAGGTATAAGTCTGAGGGCTCAGTTCCAACTCTCTCCGGCCCTTCACCA
Organism: Macrotis lagotis; assembly: GCF_037893015.1. Lineage (NCBI taxonomy): Eukaryota > Metazoa > Chordata > Mammalia > Peramelemorphia > Peramelidae > Macrotis > Macrotis lagotis. Next base: position 271,276,384 of record NC_133662.1, on the reverse strand, counting down.
TTGGTGACCCCACTGGAGAGCACTGGGCAGTGCTTTACTTTGGGGGCCCTTGCAGCTTTCTTAAATGCTTTTGGTCTTTCTGACTTCATCAACTCACTCCTTGTGGAGCAGTCTGAGTAAGACTCGAGGCCACAACTGTGGTTCCCCTCATAGGCTCACAAAGTTCCATAGCTTTTGGAGGAAGAAGATAGATGACAGAGGATCAACATTCAGTGTCCATGTTTGGGAGCAGTCTGGCCTGGGAGGAGACACCCCCCCCCCTTCTTGCTGCTGCCCCAGAACCCTGCTCATGCCTGAAATGAGATGGGAATCACCCTGAAGTGGAGGATCCCCAGGCTGCCCCTTCTGTCCTCCAGATCCTTGGCACTAGCCTTTGGCTGATCCTCACAGCCCGAGCACCTGGGCCCTGACCGTGCTTGTGCTCATCGTACTTCCTTTTCCCCCAGCCAAGCTTTCTTCTCTGAGAGAAGGGAGCAGGGACCCCTCTGACTTTCCTCTCTTTATCACTGTGGCTTGCTGTTTGGCACATTGTAAGACGTATGTGACCAAGTACGACCTCAGACCCCCCTGCTGGGGGCCCAGGCAGCTTTCTGAGGGACTCTTTCCATTTTTTGGTTGGATGTAGCAAGAGGGGTTAAAATGGAGGTTAAAAATAATTTCTTTACAAAATAAACCTAACATATGAACTGGGACTTGAAATCTCAGGTTTCAGATTGCTTCAGTCCAACCTTACTTTAGTAATTGTGTTTTTTGGTGGGAAAGTACAATCTGTATGAAAAAGAAGTGTCTGTCACCCCTAGTGAAAGCTGGGGGCATTCACTAAATTGCTCCTTGAAGAGGTCTCCCTTCATTTCCCTCCCACTTTGGCTCTGCCTTCTTTTTCTGGCTTCTTTGGGATGGATTTCAACCTGCACAGACTCAGGCCTCTCTAATACAGACCCTTTCAGGCCGGCTGGCCTCAGTCTGGTGGTGCAGATGACCCTGTCCCAGGTTGGGCGAGGAGGGCCAGAGGATTCCATGCCTTGGAGCCTCCTCTCTCCTAGGGCCCTGGCGTCCTGCCTCACAGGCCACAGCTCCATTGTGGCCCTGCATCTTCTTCTGTCCTCCTCCTTTCTCTCCTCTTCTTTCCTGCACTGCTGTTCAGGGTGATGGGTGAAACCCTTGACTGGTCTGTGGACCAGGCAACTTAGGGGAGGCTGAATCAGGAGCCTGGACAGTGACTCCCTGAGGCTGACTGAAGAAAGACACCCCCCCCCCTTTTTATTTCCTCGAGTTTCAGATTTTTTCAGACTTCCTTTCTTGTCAGTTAGGTCTATGCTCAGTCCTACTTTGGACGACAAGAACAGGCAACATTTGCCAGCTCGACCGGCAGTGAACCTTGGGGCATATGGTGGGGAAGTCCAAGGTGCTCTGAGTTGTGCTTATGGGAGCCTCTTCCAAGTACATCCTCAAGGTGGGCCAGCCCTGGGTTGTCACCTGTTGGCCTTGCTGGGGGAAGTATTATAAGGGGTAGACAACTGGAAGTAACAAAAGTTCCTAGTTTATAAAAATATTCAGTAAACCTATCTGCTGGAGATCTGCTCTCTGGCATCTCCAAAGATAAGACACTCATTTCTCCATAGTTAAATGGAGAAAGACCATGATCAAGCTAGTCCTGGAATTGGAGTTTGAGAATTAGTCTTGTCCCATCTTCCCCTTAAAGATGAAGAAACTGGGACAAAGGGAATGAATCTTGCTTAAAGTCACATATACAGGAAATAATAGAGTGTTTCAACCCAGGTTGTCTTTAGTACAAAGCCAATGGTCCTCCCTGGGGAACTAGAAGTTAAAGAATCGTTCAGTCATTTTCAGCTTTTCACAACCACATTCAGGAAGGAGTCTCTCTCTCTCTCTTTTTTAAAAGTTTTTTTGCAATGCAATGGGGTTAGGTGGTTTGCCCAAGGCCACACAGCTAGGTAATTATTAAGTGCCTGAGGCTGGATTTGAACTCAGGTACTCCTGACTCCAGGGCCAGTGCTCTATCCACTTGCCACCTAGCCACCCCTCAGGAGTCTCTTGGCAGAGATACTGGAGTGGTTTGCCATTCCCTTCTCCAGCTCGTTTTATAGATGGGAAAAACTGAGGCAAATAGGGTAAAGGGACTTGTCCAGGGTCACATAGTTAATAAATGTCTGAGACCATAGTTGAACTCTAGACCTGTTTCTCTATCCACACTACTACTCAACTGTCCCAGAAAGATTACGACCTCCTGAAACATGCCAAAAAGCCTAATAATCAGAGAAATGGGTATTCCAGAAGTCCAGGATTTTCTTCCTCATACCCCATCAATTGACAAATAGCTAACAGTATTGAAGTATTAGAAATGAACCCCATAACCTCCTTTTTCCAAAGTGGGGTCATCTGGCTCCTATTTGGAAACAAAACAACCTGGAGTGACAGAAGGATTCTTTAATTAACATTTCCCTGCAGGAAAATGGACACTTCCCCTAGTGAGGAGAGCCCCAAATAGTCCCAAGTACACAGTGTCTATTCTTCTATCTGGTTTGAAATACCTTTCCCTTCCCTTTTGAGTCATGATAGGTAAGGGGACCATCTAATCGATACACCCACCCCATATCACTCCTTAATATGTGCCCCCACCCTGGTCATCCCATGCATATTATGCTGATGAGCCTCAATTGTGTGTGTGTGTGTGTGTGTGTGTGTGTGTGTGTGTGTGTAAGTTAATATGCATGAAGCTTGTTAAGTATGTGTACTTGTGAAAGGTCAGAGACCCTAGGTCAACCTCTGACTAGTTTGAGCTGACTTTGGCTTCAGCTCAGCATAGGCATCTTCAGGTTGGACTGGGAGACCTCTTTCAGTTTGGTGATTAGTCACAATCATTTCTTTTATTTTTCTTTTTATCTTACTTTCATATTCCTAACTGTAAGCATGTGTCTTTTTGCCTAATCAGTAACCCAAAGACCCCTGCCTTTGTAATGTATTGTTCTGAGAGATTCCTGTGGACTCCTAACAGCATCCTCTCACATCCTGTGGAAATCAGACACTCAATGATTCCTCACATGAAAATTCCCCATTGGGGGAGGATAGTGAAGAAACAATGTCCTTTTATTTCATTGGGATAGGTATTTCTCTTTCTCCTTTTAAGATGTCTTTTTAAAAATTATTTTCACAATTTTCACAAAAGGTTCTGTTCAGTAATAATGGCTAACATTCCCATGGTGTCTAGTTTAGAGGCATTTTATGTGTAAAACTAGTGTTGTTCACAGTCTGTCAGTGGCTAGGGACCTAAAGAGAGGCCAATTTTGTCCCAGCCCTCCAGCAGGGCACATTCTAATGGGGGGAGACCAGGTAGAAGTGATCGGGATTTTACAAGGTCCATGTGCAGAGGGATGGAAGGCAATCTCCTTCAGAAAGGAGCATCTGATCTGAGCCCAACAGATAATGGGTCCCTCCTGCTGCCTTCTGAACCATTCTCTTTTTTTTCTGTGTGGTCTTCCCGTTTTGTTTGTCTTCCACTTGGTGTCCCCTTTTACCATCTTTCCCACCCCTCCATCCTGCACCTTAGAAGCATGTCTTTGTCAGGAGAGCCAGGGCAAAGCAAGCACATGAGTTGATCATGTCTGCACTCAGGTTTCACCTCCTCTGTGGGTTAGTTCACCTTCCTCCATGGCTTCATCAGGAAAGCAAGGAGCCGCTGGCCTTCTTCCAGTCAGGATGGGGAGAGTGTTTTCACCCAGTAGTTAGCAGTAGTATTTCTTGACTTAGATGTCTCTTGATGGCCTTGGATTACTGATCATTGGGGGATTGGCTCATATTAATTGTATTTGGACCAGCTCCATTTGTACTTGAGGTTCCAGAACTTTATCTTCTATTGGCCTGAATTGAGGCGGTCAATTGAGTGGTGTTGTGAGAGAGTGCTGCACCTGGAAACAGGTCAGACACATGTAGTGGTTGCTTGGCCCTGGGCAAATCATCTCCCCTCCCCTTGGGCCCCTCAGAGTGGAGAAGAGAGGAGAATCTTTTGGGGGAAAACTGGGCCTATGCCAGTTATGGTGACTTGTGAAGTTGTGTGGCAGGGCAGAGGGTATGTGGTCCAATCAGCTTCCCCTCCCCCCATGATATTTGCAGGCTAGCTCCAGGGACTGAGATAAGGGCCTGAGGGTGTCAGCAATGAGCCAAGAGCAGAGAACAATACAAGGGAGGTTATCATAGCAAAGGCTTTTCTCATTTCTCTTAGGTCCCCACAGCAACTCAAGGAGGCAGCTACACAGGAATCATCATCTGATTTGCAGATGGGGAGAACTGAGGCAGAAAGAGAGAGAAGATAACATACACCACAGTCCCTTGCTGTGAGTCTTAGAAATGAGATTCAAACTCTTGTTTCCTGACTCAATTTTGCACATACACCACTTGCCAGAATCTTTGCCTGGCTTCTGATGATCTTGAATTACTCTCTGGGAACCAGGAAGAAGCCATGATATGCCATCCTCCTCTTGGAGGTCCCCAGTGAGTGGATCCCACTCACTGACTAGTTTGTGAGGCCTAGACTTAGCTATGTGCAAGTAGATTTGGAATGGTAATCTCTTGGCAGGCACCTGGGTACTGGGAGGACCCTCTATAGAATTGATTGAATCCCCTGGATGAAGAAAACACAGAAGGACTATGATCCTGATCATGCAGTCCCACAAAGCATGCTAACCAACACTGGGAGGTGGTTGGATGTAGGGAAACCCCCTTTATAGGATTCAGGGGCGGCAGTGACTCCTGGGTTCGATTTTATACAAGTAAGAGCTGTTGAAAGATGAGTGGCCTGTTGTTGTTGTTTCACATATTTCTGTATTATATTTTTATCTTTTGCGTGTTTCTGACCTTCCTTGGACTGGAGTGTTGTAGCAAAATTTTAAAATGTGCCTTGAGTGTTAGTTGAAGTTGATGTTATTTTGGGCTTCCTTTGGACCTTGGGGGAGGATGGTGCCTATGAGTCTACTTTTTGAAGTTGTTAATTTTGTTAAATAGTTGTCTCTTTTTTAGTTTTTTGAAATTAGAGATGGTACCTGAGGAAGGTTGAGAAGTATAGGTGATGTCAGGTTGAATTTGACATCCATAACATAAATTTTGAGTCCATAAAGAATATGTTAGTCTGTACAGTCCATAAAATATATTTTAAAAAAACTCCCTTTTGGAATGGAATTGTGGTCAAGGGAAGGAAATTACTCTGGCTCAGAAGAGAGTGAGGTTTGGATGCAAAAGTCAGGCCCACCCTGAACATTGGAGTTGCCAAGACGCTAAAGTGGGCCATCCTCCTTGGAACCTCACCCAAAAGTTTTGGACCTTGGCTCACCCAAAGAGGACTTTGACCTCAGTCGAAACTTTTGTAATTCTAATTGATGAGCAGTACAACCTAATAACTTCCTTATATGAGATTTGGGAAGTTGTCAGAAGGCAAATGAGAATTTTTGAACAGATAGTTTATTTCATGTCTTTACTTCGTGTGGGAGTTTTGGATTTGTTCCTGGAATTTTTCTAAGCTCATTGATATAGGCAGTTGATTTTGACTTAATAGTTTGGCTGGAAGATGGAATTAAGGTTTCCAGGAGAAATATCAACAGTTTTAGAGGTGCAGATGATAATGCTTTGATAGCAGAAAGTGAAGACGAATTAAGAACCCTCTTGAGGAGGGTGAAAGAGAAGAATACAAAAGCTAACTTGAAGTTAACATCAGAAAATCTAAAAGGTCTTGGCAACTGGACCCATCTCTTCCTGGCAAACAGAAGGAGAAGAAAGAAGCAGCATCGGATTTTTTCTTCTTGGGCTCAAAGATCATTGCAGATGGTGACTGCACCCATGAAATGAAAAGCTGCTTGGTCATTGATAGAAAGGCTATGGCAAATCTGGCCAGTTGACCAGACAGCAGAGATGCCATCTTGCTGACAAAGATCCGCAGAGTTAAAGTGATGGTTTTCCATGTAGATTGTAAGGATGTGAGGAAGGCTGAAGTGCACAGAATCAGTGCTTTCCACTCATGCTGCTGGAGAAGACTTGAGGGATCCTTGGACACCAAGAAGGGAAAATCAGCTTAAGACTTAACTCAGCTATAGACTGGTCAGCCGATTAGAGACCAGCTGTTCATAGAGCCTGGATGGCCTTCAGTAGAAAGGGGCAGGGCTGGGCAGGATGGAGATGATCTTTTGTTTTTGTGCCTTTCCCTTGGTTTGAGTTTTCGCTTCTTCTGATCTTTCATTTGAGCATCTATTAGGTTAGTGGTGGGAAACCTTGAGGAGTCCACTGGGGAGCAGAGTTCCAGGTCAGGTTCCTCTTATATTCCAGACCCCAGGTTGGGTCTGAGGATGCTGAGACTTAACTCCTCTGAAGGAAGTTAAATTCTCTCTGCAAAGGCAGCATGCTCAGAGAAAATTAAATGAAAATGTGTCTGCAGTCACCCTGGGGAGGAGTATCCTCTCTGATGGGTGATTGCAGGGGCTGCCATGCAGAAAGACTGGTTGGCATAGGAAGAAGGCATAGAATACCAAGGGCTCACCCTAATGGGCAGCAAGGACTTCTGAGGGAAGCTATTGGGCAGGCTGTCATTAGGCAGGTCATTGGGAAAAAGGCAATTTTTTTTTCAGGTTTTTGCAAGGCAAACAGGGTTAAGTGGCTTGCCCAAGGCCACACAGCTAGGTAATTATTAAGTGTCTGAGATTGGATTTGAACCCAGGGACTCCTGATTCCAGGACCAGTGCTTTATCCACTATGCCACCTAGCCACCCCCCGAAGGCAATTTAAAAAAAAATTAATTTATTTTTGAATTTTACAATTTTTCCTCTAATCTTGCTTCCCCCACCACCACAGAAGGCAGTCCATTAGTCTTTACATTGTTTTCATGCTATATATTGATCTAGATTGAATGTCCTGAGAGGGAAATCATATCCTTGAGGGAAAAAAATAAAATATAAGAGATAGCAAAATTACATAATAAGATAACATTTTTGTTTTTGTTTTTGTTTTTTAAATTAAAGGTAATAGTCCTTGGTCTTTGTTCAAACTCCACAGTTCTTTCTCTGGATACAGATGGGATTCTCTATCATAGACAGCCCCAAATTGTCCCTTATTGTTGCCCTGATGGAATGAGCAAGTCCATTAAGATTGATCATCAAGGGGCAGCTAGGTGGTATAGTGGATAGAGTACTGGGCCCTGGAGTCAGGAGGACCTGAGTTCAAATCCGGTCTCAGATACTTAATAATTGCCTAGCTGTGTGACCTTGTGCAAATCACTTTTTTTTAAAAAAAAATTTTTGTTTTTTTAGATTTTTTGCAAGGCAAATGGGGTTTAATGGCGTGCCCAAGGCCACACAGCTAGGTAATTATTAAGTAGCAAATCACTCTTAATCCCATTGCTTTAAATAAAAGAAAAAAATTGATCATCACCCCCATGTTACTCTTAGTGTATATAGTGTTGTTCTGGTTCTGTTCATCTCACTCAGCATCAGTTCGTGCAAACCCCTCCAGGCTTCCCTGAATTCTCCTCCCTCCTGGTTTCTAATAGAACAATAGTGTTTCATGACATACATATACCACAGTTTACTAAGCCATTCCCCAATTGAAGGGCATTTACTTGATTTCCAATTCTTTGCCACCACAAACAAGGCTGCTATGAATATTTTTGTACAAGTGATGTTTTTTACCCTTTTTCATAATCTCTTCAGGGTATAGACCCAGTAGTGGTATTGCTGGATCAAAGCGTATGCACATTTTTGTTGTCTGAACAAAGGCAATGTCAATGTGACCTGAGAAAGAGAAGGGGAGTGGGATGATGTATATCTTGACCAATGAAGACAGGGCCTGGATGGTGAGGAAGTCAGGGATGGGATGGACAAGAGTCATGTCTGACTGTCCGTGACCCTACAGACCATAACAGGCCAGGCCTTTCTAGCCTCCACTATCTCCCTAAGGCATGCTCATGGTCATGGCTTTCAGGATTCTCTCTGTCCATCTCATTCTCTGCCATCCCTTTCTTTTGTCTTCAGTCTTCCCCAATCTGGCCTTGTTCTGTCCTGGGACTCTGCTTGGAAGAAGCATTGTGTTCCAGCCAGAAAGGCCCTTTGAACTTCGTGGCCTCCTGCCTGGCCACCTCCTTTGTTGGGCTCTTCAGCACAGGCCTCTGTCCATGTCTGTCACCCCAGAACCGTTCCACGGCCTCCCAGCTGCCTCCCCTACCTTTCCCTGATGGGCATTTTCCTCATATGTGTTCCTTGCCCCACAGGCCCCTTTTTATCTGGTCGATGATAGACACTTGTCACAAATGGGTCAGCCCTCTACAGCCCCACCTCAGCCACCCCCACCCCCCAGTGACTGAAGTAAATATTAGGTCATTCTCACATTCTCATCTCCCACAACAAGAATTATCTCTATCTGTCCCTGTCACATGTTCCCTACTCAAGGAAAAAACTCCAGTGCCTCCCAGTAGCCCCAGCATCAGATACAAAACGTTCTATTGGGCATTCCAAGTCCATTATTGCCTAGCTAGTTGGCGTAGTGGATAGAGCACCAGCCTTGGAGACAGGAGAACCTGTGTTCAAATCTGGCCCCGGACACTTGAAACTCATTAGCTGGGTGACTTTGGACAAGTCACTTGACCCTGATTGCCTCACATCCAGGGCCATCTCCAGTCATTCTGATTCTCCGGCCACTGAATCCAGGTGACTCCAGAAGAGAAAGTGAGGCTGGGGACTCAGCACAACCCCCCCTCACTCCAATCCAATTTCTGTGCATGTCATGGCATCACCTTCCTGATATCCTGGTCTTTTTTTTTGAGATGGAAGGATAAACATCATTATCATCTGCTTGCCCCCTTTCCTTTCCTGACTTCTCATGTGTGCTGTCTTGTCCCAGGACTCCAGACCCTCCTGCCTGTTCCATGAACACGACCCTCTGTCTCTTTGGCTGTCCCTCTTCCCCCTCCTCTCTGATCACTGACCTTCCTGGCTTCCTACCGTCAGGAAGTCCTCTGAATTCTAGTGCCTTCCCTCCTTCCTTTGCTTATTATCTCCCTCCATTAGATTGTAAGCTCCTTAAGGGCAGGGACTGTCCTTGGCCTCTTTTTACTTAAATGTTGATTGATTGCCATCCACTTTCCTGTCCTGGAGTTTAGAGAGGCCTCATGGCCTAGCAGACAGAGAGCTGGCCTCTGGGGGGAAATCCTGCAGCTTTCTGAGAGTAGTTGTCTCAGTGGAAAGGTAAGATGCAGCCTATCTTGGGAGAACGCAGAGGCATTTCCTCACCCACAAGCTCCTAATGCAGTTCCTCTTACGGCATCCAGTCCCTATCTCTGCCTCTCAAGGAGCTTCCATGCCATTGAAAGGAAACGCTGGGAACATTATTCCAAGGATGGGGTGGGCTTGGATAGACCCTGTTAGGAGGTGTTCAGGAGCTGAACCTTGAAGAAAGAAAGCCCAAGATTGGATGAGGTGGGGAGGTGGGACTTCTTGGAGGAGTATGTGAAGACCACTTTGCCCACAGTCTAAGACAGAAGTGTGCACATATTGAACAAGGAAGCCTGGTGATGCAGGCTGGAACCCTGGCCCAAAAGACCTTCTATGAGCCCAGAAGCTGCAGGGAACAAATGAGGCTTGACCCTTTGGTAGTGGGATGGGGGAGGGGGGATGGTTGGGGGGAGGAAAAGGGGATGGATGGATGCAAAGGGTGTGAGGGAAGACTTAAAGGAACTCCTGAGCTTGGACTGGTGAGGATAATGGGGCCTGTTACAGAAGTAGAGACCCAACCTCAAAGAAGGGAAGTGTTTGCGGTATGTTAGGTTGAAGACTCTGAAATTATTCACTAAGACAGATGGTATATGGCTGGTAGCACAAAGGGATTGGGCTCCTGGGCTAGGGTTGTGGAAAGGAAAACCTTGAATCTTTGAGGTAGGATGGAGGAGGCTCAATCTGCGCTGCATCTAGTGTGTAATGGGGTCCCTCTGTCTCTTCCAGAAGTTCTGTGGTCTCTTCTTGGGGATCAGACCCTTGGGGTCTCCCGGGATTCCTCCCACCCCCACTCTTCAGGCTTGCTTCCCGAGCATTTCTCTTTCTTTTTTTAAGTTTTTGCAAAGCAATGGGGTTAAGTGACTTGCCCAAGGTCACACAGCTAGGTAATTAGTGTCTGAGGCTGGATTTGAACTCAGGATCTCCTGACTCCACAGCTGGTGTTCTATTATTGTGCCACCTAGCTGCCCCCTTCCTGAGCCTTTCTGAGGGTGTTACTGGGGATTGTACTTAGCATGTAGGCAGCTCAGGGTTTGCACAGAGTCAGCACCTGACCTCAAGCATTTCCAAGTCATTTCACTTCTGATTGCCTTGGTTTCTTTATCTGTAAAGCAGAGGTGACATTTGTGCCTACATGGTGGTTGTGAGAGTCAAATGAGATGACCATTGTAAAGGGCTTAGCCATTCTAGATGTCTAGAAATGTCAGCTCTGATGATGATTTGAGGCTAGACAGGCTGATGGAATTTTCACAAAATTAATTTAAGGAACCTTATGAACTGATAATTACATCATTGCAGAGTGTCATTGGGTAGAATTTCTGTTTGGTTTCTCATTCAGCAAGCAGGAAGAATCCACCAGGCTTCACAAGATAAAGGAAGATTAAATAAGACATGCTTATTTCTGGCTTAAGGAACATAGGATTTAATGGTCCACACAGCCAGGTGTGACTGCAAAGTTTTGCTACAACCCCAAGGTGGGGCTAGAGAAGCACATGCCTTGTTAGACACCTAAGCTTGGTGGGCCATAGGAAGATGACCATCTTTGGGAGGGACGCCAGGTCAGTAGCTGTCTTGTTGGACTCATGAGACTCTCCTAGACTGGAGCCATGGTCATGCCAAGGAGGGGGCTTCCAAGGCCTGCCTTCTTTTCTTTGCACACCCAGCCACCCTGGCTAGGACTCGCTTTCTCTTCGGCTCCAGCCTTCTTCAGTCAAAGGGACACAGAACTGTCTGGGTTGTTGAATGTTGAGAATGTTTGGGGAAAGTCTGGACTTTTATTCCTGGGATATAGACTGCGATTGGTCCAAGGGGAAACCATTGAGTTGTCCACAGATTTACCTCAAAAGACTTGTTGGTAGATGGCAATTCAAAGAAGGGGCCTTTACAGCTCTTTGAATTTAGGAACCAGGAGCTATTTTTATTATTTTCTGTCTGGTGATTAGAAAAGTGAGGCAGGAGGAGGAAATCCTGCTGGGTGGTCCCCCACCAGAAAGTGGGGCAGGTGAGAATCTGTCCTTTTATGTCAGTTTGCTGCCTCTTCAGCTTTCGGTCCAGAATGTGTCCAGAGAACTGGGGTCTTTTGAGTCTCAAAATTACTGATTAAGAACAACTTGGAATTAGAGTGAAATTTATTTTCACCTTAAAATTGACTTTTTTTTTATTATGCTTCCAAGGGGCCCGCTCTCTTTTTTTTTGATGCTTGATCTGATTTCAGTCTTCCCCGCACATTTCCCCACCCCTGCCCCCTAGGGATTCCTTCTTTAATAAGAAGGCCCAGATACAAAAGATGCACTGTTTACCATTCTTGCATAGGCTGGCCCCAGTTGACCAGGACATCCCCTCTGAAAAGTTCATCTGTCTGGAACTTGGCTCTGAGTTTCATTCAGCCGACATTTCCTCTTACAAATAGTGGCCTCCATGGCAGCTCCTAGGTCATGCCCCTGCTTGGGATTTCACCCGATTGTTGGCTGATCTAAGGTCTGTGGCCACTCAGACCTTGGCAGGTTTTCTAGGTTTGTCTTACAGCTTTGTGTCTGCTGTTCTCCGTTATGTTAACCACCAAACCATAAAAAACCTCGACAACGTAGGGTTAAAAATGAAACAGCAGAAAATATAGCTCAAAATTCATTTTTTAAGTGTGATTCTTTAAGACCTTTTCTCTAAACCAGAAGGTAGAAGCCATTTTCAGGAAATGACCCCCTTTGGACTGGGAATTTGTTGATGTTTTAAGCAAAACAGAGAATAGGGAAAATTTTTAACCTACTTTGTGACCTAACTATGAAAGTTGCACTGCATCTTTGTACAATGCTATCTGAATTTCTGTTTCTTCCTGGCTGGCTGGTCTCCCAGCATCCTGCTCATTGTCCTCCTAAGTTTGTAATTACCATAGGGAAAGATACCTTAACATCCTAATTTCTAATTAGGAAGGTGAGGCAATCAATAATTAAGCTGACTACTCTCTAAAGAAATCAGTCTTTTACCAGGATTATAGTTTGAGAAATTATTATAATAATCCCTCATTTTGGTCACAACTGCTGTTTCATTAGCAACATTACAAACATTAGATCAACTAAAGAGGTAGAAAACAAATGAGGAGAGTACTGGAGGAAGAGATAGTGCCTCTTAGAGACTTAGCGTCACTAGAAGAATGATCAAGGCAACACACATGAGGTCTATTGGCAGAAGGGGGCTGAAGGGCCCGGAAGGGCCATTTAGGGATGGACAATGATCGAAAGGGTGTAATCCCATTTGATTAGTAACCCATACAAGTAAATGAGAAAGGGAGAAAGTAAACAATAACATAAACTTCTGGTCCATTTCTTCTTTCTTCTGGATCCCTTTTGAAGCAGTTCTGTATCTCTGGAATCTGTCAATGACTAGGCTTTTCTATAAGGAACATTCAGGTTCCTTGTAGATCTTTCTCTGGTAAAAGAAATATCTTTTTTTTTTTAGATTTTTTTTTTTTTGCAAGGCAAATGGGGTTAAGTGGCTTGCCCAGGGCCACACAGCTAGGTAATTATTAAATGTCTGAGACTGGATTTGAACCCAGGTACTCCTGACTCCAGGGCCGGTGCTCTATCCACTGTGCCACCTAGCTGCCCCCTCCCAGTCTTTTGCAATGCATCTTTTGGGTTACTGGCACCAGTAGAACATTGGTCCTTACTAAATTTCCTTGATTCCTGGATTTCAACCTCAGGATCAAAGGCCAGTTTTCAGTACCATGAAGTTTTTAATAGCAACATCCTATAATCAGACAAAGATTTAGCTTTAAATTTTATAGCCTAAAGCAGGGCTGTCCAGCCTTAGGTTATCTTAGGGTTGCATTAAAATAAAATAATTTTTCAAGAGCTGTACCCAGAATAAAAAATACAGCATACTAATATAATAGTGATTTGTAGTTCTACTTTAGTTAGGTTTAGCAAGCACTACAAAAAGTCATGGTACTTTTAATTTCTTAGAAAGTGGGGGAATGCACGTCATTAATATGACAGGCGAAGGTGTGAAGTGCAAAAACAAACACAAAACAACAAAGTGACAATTCAACAGTATAAAGGTAGGTGCACAATGACTAGACTGCATCTACAGACAGAACCCATCCCACAGATCGATTGAAAATACCATGTATGTTCTGTTTGAAATACTGCTTAAAAACACCAAAGAAAATTAACATCAATGAGGGCCATATTTTGGACAGCCCTGATCTAAAAGATCAGGTTATGCCAAAAGTGATTATAATCTTACTGTGGTAGGAATAAAAAAGAAATCACAAAATTTTATCCACGTTGCAGAGGTGATTTTGCTTCAAAACAATAAAAGATTTGGATTGTATAAATACAATAATCTCAAACTACATATAGAAACAAATTCTGTAAAAACAATTTTCTCTATTAATATGCTCACGTTTTATCCATGTTTAAATAAACATCAGCAATGAACCCTTGCTTCTAGAATTCTTTTAAAAGCAATTAGAACTGGGGAAGCTAGATGTTGCAGTGAATAGAGCACTGACCCTGGAGTCAGGAGGCCCGGAGGTCAGATCCAGCCTCAGACCTCAGACCTCAGACACACTAGCTGTGTGACCTTGGGCAAATCGCAGAATAGAAAAAGGAAGGAAGGAAGAAAAGAAAGGAAGAAAGAAAGAAAGAAAGAAAGAAAGAAAGAAAAGACAGAATCTCATGAAATTAGAACATCTTTATGTGACTTTCAAATAATCAGCATATAGTTCTACAGGTGTTTTAAATTCCAGATGTAACAAATAGCATAAAATACATTAGATTCCAAGGGAAGAAGATGTGTAAATTATTAACTCTTCATAATGTTTCCATACTGAAAACTTTTCTTAGTTTAATGAATTTTACTTTTTGTTCCATGAAGTTTATTCACTTCTACCCAAATATACTCATATCAATCTTGTTTTTTGGGGGTTTTTTTAAGCTTTTTTGCAAGGCAAATGGGAATAAGTGGCTTGCCCAAGGCCACACAGCTAGGTAATTATTGTCTGAGGCTGGATTTGACCTCAGGTACTCCTGACTCCAGGGCTGGTGCTAATCCACTACTCCACCTAGCCACCCCTCATATCAACCTTTAAAATAAAATGACATTGTTCAGGAACTTAATCCTTTCCATGATAATTTCAAAATACCATTATAACTCTTACTTAAGCCAGGGAATGGCAACAAATTTCAATGAAAACAGCAAGATCTTTTCTGCTTGCAGTTATTACAGGGACTTTAAATAACTTTTAATAATAGCCTAATGACAAATTGTTTCACAAATAGTAGCCTTGAAAAATAAAAACTTTTCTATGAAAGCCATAAGCAATATAATCACAATATTGCAAAGCAATAAATTAGCTTACAGATTTGAAAATTTAGTAGACCTCATACAAATCACATAAAACCATTTACAATAGTTTTTTCTGAATTATTTTTTTTAAAGCAGCAATAAATACTCCTAATGCTAAAAGGACAATCAGAAAACCTTCAGGAAATATTTTAATTGTGAATTTGTTATTTATCAAACCTAAGTTGGTATAAAATTTATCTTTAAGTATCATTAAATAAACCCCCAAAGTTCTTCTAAGTACAAATTTTCTTAAGAGAAAAGGTCTTTACAAAAGATAAAGTCAATTTGCTTAAGGTAGAGAAAAGTTCACTCCTTTTTGTCTTAAGTTTATCACTAGAAGTAATCCCATATTAAACCTTGCACTGACAGGGTTAAGCAATAAGAATACATAGAAAATTACATTTTTCTTCATTCATTCTGTTTGTTGTTAACAGCACAATTTTAAACTCCCACATGTTCCATTCATAAGAGCTTTTATCCTTCCTGGTAATAATAGCTGATTCAGTTATTGACCAGTATTCCCTTAGGACACTCAAAGTATGATCAAGATTGTGCATTTTAACAGCTTAAAAACTTGAGTTAATAGACCATATTTTTCTAGTAATGCAAGAAAATGACCAAAACCCTTTTCTTATTCTAGTTTCTCATTGAAAACAGTTACTATCAGAATAGGATTATCAGCTTTCATTATTTATTCTGAAACCAAACATTTCATGAGAACTCACCAAACCAGCATTGTGCTCACTTTCATGATGCTAGGATTCAGTCTACCCCAAACATGATTATATCCTAAATCATTTCAAATCTGGGTTTCAAACTCCAAGAAAAATTCAATAACTTCTTTTGATTTATAGTTCTAATATGTAAACATATATACTCACATATATCATTTTTATAACTTCTTCACATGCTTAAGACCATCTTATTAATTTTAATAATATTATCTGTTTAGTCATATATCAGATTATTCTTTCAAATGAACATTCCCTTTTTTCTTATGTTTTTAGTAATATGGTTATTAACAGTTCTTACTCTTACAAACAGTAATCACACTAAATTTTTCTTTGTTGCAATTTAGATATCCCTTAAAAGATAAAAACATCAACTAAATTCTTATAAGTAGGGGTGGCTAGGTATGGCGTGGATAGAGCACCAGCCCTGGAGTCAGGAGTACCTGAGTTCAAATCCGGCCTCAGACACTTAATAATTACCTAAATGTGTGGCCTTGGGCAAGCCACTTAACCCTACTGCCTTGCAAAAACCTAAAAAAAATTTTTTTATAAGTATATTTTTGACTCTTTAAACTATAACCCAACAACAAAACATTTTCAAGTCCCTTTATCAATTTATGGAAAAGCATAAGTCATTTCTTCTAAAATTTAAAATGCAGATTTTAAAAAGTGTATTTGTTTCAAAAACATTTTGCACCCAAATTCTAAATGTCCACCTTTCAGCGCAACAGATAACCTTTAAAATTCTCATTTAAACTTACATATCTCTATTTTTGTTAAAACAACCTTTGAAACAGAATAGCAGCTTACCTGTGCCGTCTTTTTTAGATGTACAGAGAGAGAGAAAGGCAGAGATGAGGGATCCAGGAGAAAAACCTCCAGTGTGAATGAGGGAAGGACAGAGATAAGAGATGGAATTGTGAAGGGAAAGGAGGAGAGAGCTGCACAGTCAGATTACTAGAGTAGAGTTTTTAGAATTGAAGGGACCATTTTCACCTAAGACAGGACTAGGAAAAAAAAGATACTTTATTATGAGAGAATTTTATTTTTTTCCCCCATTTTACAGCTGGATAAAAATGTCATAGAATTGAAAAAACTAAATTGAGAGAGACAAACACCACTCTCACTTTGGTCATGCCGACCAAATTAAACAATAAACACGATAGAAACTGCTAGAATGGAAAACTCACTTTCCCAGCTTCTTTTCTTGGGGACACTCATTTCTCCCAGCTAGAAAGGGAAAGGACCACAGAAGAGGCCACAACTGGCCAATCCAAATAGCTGCTTTTGTGTGTTTTGCTTGCAGTGGCTTGGGAAAGGGGTAAGAGCTGAGGGAGGGAGGGAGGGAAGGAGAGAGAGAGAGAGAGAGAGAGAGAGAGAGAGAGAGAGAGAGAGAGAGAGAGAGAGAGAGAGCCTTGCCAGTTAATCAGACCAGAATTTAATGGAAGAGAAAAACAGACCCTTTCTCCTTAAAAAAACAACACGATTTTTCAGGAAAATCTGTTCTGATTTTTCAGGAAAATCTGTTCTGTGGTGCCAAATCATGAGTTTTCAGTAAAGGAAAAGATCCAATTTCCCTTATTTCCTTGCTATGAAACATAGAGAGGGGGAGAGGAATGCAAGGAGATGTTGGCTTATTGAGGGAGGGGAGACTGGCCAGCATCCTGACCAGGCAGAGACAGTTGAGAGCTCATTTGTGCCTGCACCACATAGAACATCAATTTAGACACTTACAAAACACAAAAAATGAGTCAGAGTATGTTGAACTAGAGAGACTCCAGAACTCCAGGGAAAATCCACCTTGTTTCACACTAGAGGGTCCCCAAAACAATGCAGATGAAGACAACAGGTGCCAGACAAGGTCCCTTACACACCAAAGTGCCACAACAGATCTAACTACTGGGTGACTTCAAAAAGAAATGTCACACTGAGATTTAGGGGCAAGTCCTCACTACCCACCTGGTTCGAAAGCATAGGCAATTCTCACCAGGCAATAATCCAGAGGTAAAATCCAGAGAATGTTTAATTTTCCAAATAAAATAATTGAGTTGAAAAAGTAGTAGCCTTCCCTTAAGGCCAGTTTTGGCATGGCTCCAAAACGGTCTTAGTTTTTTTTGTTTGTTTTTTAGGGATACCATATCCATTTTTGCTAGAAGGTAGTCTACTGCTTTTCCAAATCCCCCCCCCCCCCCATCTGTCAACTCAAACACTGGAATTTGTAAAGTGACACCTCTCTCCCAAGGAGCACACCTGAGTACAGACTGGGCACCTGTCTCTCTGAGTCCACAGGCAGCAGTTGTCATTTGGTCCTTCTCTCCACCCTACCCTGGTTGCAGCCTGACAGCCCCAGGTTGGGTAGAGATATTGCTCTTGTCTCCAGAGGTCTTTTGCCTTGGAAAGCCCTTCTCCAATGGCAGAAAGTTTGGATGGACTTCCAGCCTATCTCAGAGATATGATGAAGGTTCTTGTGGGGCCAAACCTCAGAACTTCTCCTAGTGGCCCTGATGATGAGGGAGATAAGCTGCCAGGTGAAGGGCTTCAGGACCAGAATTTTTCAGAGCTCAGGGAACCCCCGAACTGGTTGAGGCTGGATGGTCCTGGTGTGTTTGCTGGGGCTGAGGTCTTCCGGGGGGGGGGGGGAAGGGCAGAGGATCATTGCTAGGCTGAGCCTAGGATGCTTTCGTGCCTTAGCTCTGGGACACAGGTTGTCTCCTGGTGCCTTGGCAAAGAATGGGCAAGGAGTGAATGAGCTGTGGGCTGTATGAAATGATGAGCAGGCAGATTCCAGAACAACCTGGAAAGACTTGGCTGAGCTGATGCTGAATGAAGTGAGCAGAGCCAGGAGGGCGTTGCATGATGAACTGCTGTGAGTAACTCAGCTAAGAGTAACTTAGACTGGTACCATGGTGACCCAAGGCAGTTCCCAAGGACTTACAATGGAAAATGCCAAGTACATCCAGAGAAAGAACTGATGAACTTTGAGAAAAGATTGAAGCAGACTATTTTTTATTTTACTTTTTTCATGTTTTTTTTCTTTTGGTCTCATTCTTTTCTCATAACATAACTAATATAGAAACATGTCTTACATGATTATACATAATGAAATCTATATCAAATTCCTAACCATTAGAGGGAATGGAGGAGGGAAGGGAGGGAGAAAATTTAGGATTCAAAATTTTTAAATGAGTGTTAAAACTTGTTTTTACTTGTAGTTGGAAAAAAATAGTATTTTTTTAAAAAAAGCTTTCTAGCAAATAACATGCCTGGAAAAGGGAGTGCAGGGTAATCCATAGGAGGAATGAACTCTCCTGCCTACAAATTCTGAGTGCTAGCCCAGAGGAACCAGTAATCCGTGAAAGGAGAATAGGAAGAATCAGTGGTGCAGAGGGGAGAGTGACTTCTGAGAGACATGGAGGCGATGTGGGGAGGAGTCGTGGAGGGAGACTGAGTTGGAGGACCCCAGAGCCTGAACCCAAGACAGCAGATAGTGGCCATTCTCAGAGAAGGAACCTGCCCGAGTGCGCCTCCAGCCCACTCCTGCCTGGTCTGGCCCTTGGAGGTCAGCTCGAGCTGGGTTCAAGCTTCTTCCATGGGGTAGCCTCGGTTGCTTAAACTGGTCAGAGCCCCAGCCTTTGAACCAGGTAGTGTTAGAAGCCAGACAGGGTTTTCAAAAAGCACATTACTGCTGGTGAGAATAGCATGATGGAGGGGAGTGATATAAGCCTGGCCGTGTTTGCCCTCTTTTCCTGTACTCTGTGTGTTGATGTCAATGAGTGTGCCCTTCACCTTGGTCTTTGCCTCAGGAGCAGGGCTTCCAGCAGGTGCTGATGACTGACCACGTAAGGACATGCCTTCCCAGGTATTGCCTGAGGTTGACCCATCAATGGAGGGAGGCTTTGGAAGCCTGTGATGTAAATGCCACTTTCCCAAAGCCTCTCCTACATTATCATTTTCTTTTTTCTTTTTTGGTATTACCCTGTTTTACTTTTTTATACTTTTCTTTAATCCTGTGTTTTTATGTTAGATTTTCTACTCAACTCCAAACTGCTTTTAGGAGTACTTGGATGTCCTCTTCTTCATTAAAGATCTATCCCCCCCCCCACCCCCCATAGGATTATCCTCAGTCTTGCAGGGTCAGTTGTTCTTGGTTGTAAGCCTGGGTCCTTTGCCTTCTGGAGCATCTTATTCTAAGCTCTCTTGTTTCTTTTAGAATGATTGCAAAATCCTGTGTGATCCTGCTTATAGCTCCTGGTACTCTTTCTTTCTTTGGCCTGGGAACTTAGACTTTTGGCTATAATGTTGCTGGACATTTTCATTTTAGGGTTTCTTTCAGGAGGCAAGCAGTGGGCTCTTTTCATTCCTTTTTCACCCTCTGGTTCTAAGAGTTCTGGGAGTTTTCTTTTATGGTTTCTTGAAGCATGATGTTCAGGCTCTGTTTTTGTTCCTGGTTTTCAGGTGGCCCAATGATTCTTTTATTGTTGTTGTTTGTGGATTCTCTTTCTCTCTTTTTATATTTTTTTCAATTACATGTAAAGCTAATTTTCAGCATTCATTTTTTGTAAGATTTTGAGTTCCCCATTTTTCTCCCTCCTTCCCTTTCCTTCCCTCCTTTCTCCCCAAGAGAGCAAGTAATCTGATATGTATATGTTCAGTCATGTTAAACCTACTTTCCTATTAGTTATGCTATGAAAGAAGAATCAGAAACAAAAGGGAAAAAACCCTGAGAAAGAAAAAAGAAAAAATTAATATAAAAAAGTGAAAACCGTAAGCTTTGGTCTGCATTAAGACTTTATGGTTCTTTCTCTGAATGTGAATAGTATTTTCTATCACAAGTCTTGAAATTGTCTTTGATCCCTGTATTATTGAGAAGAGTTGTATCTATCATAGTTGCTCATCACACAGTGTTGCTGTTATTGTGTACAACATTTTCATGCTTCTGCTCACTTCATTCAGGCTCGGTTCATAGAAGTCTTTCCAGGTTTTTTCTTCAATCTACTGGCTCATGATTTCTTTTTTTTTTTTTTTTTAAAGATTTTATTTATTTTGCGTTTTACAATTTTCCCCCCAGTCTTACTCCCCCCCCTCCAGAAAGCAATTTGTCAGTCTTTACTTTGTTTCCATGTTGTACATTGATCCAAATTGGGTGTGATGAAAGAGAAATCAGATCCTTAAGGAAGAAACAAAAAGTCTAAGAGATAAAAATTATGATCAGACAATAAAGATATCTGGTTCTTTTTTCTAAATTAAAGGGAATAGTCCTTGAACTTTGTTCAAACTCCATGGCTCTTTATCTGGATCCAGATGATGTTCTCCATTGCAGACAGCCCAAAATTGTCCCCGATTGTTGCACTGCTGGAATGAGCAAGTCCATCAAGGTTGATCATCACCCTCATGTTGCTGTTAGGGTGTACAGTGTTTTTCTGGATCTGCTCATCTCACTCAGCATCAGTTCATGCAAATCCCTCCAGGCTTCCCTGAATTCCCATCCCTCCTGGTTTCTAATAGAACAATAGTGTTCCATGACATACATATACCACAGTTTATTAAGCCATTCCCCATTTACTTGACTTCCAATTCTTTGCCACCTCAAACAGGGCTG
The DNA here is from genome assembly GCF_037893015.1 of Macrotis lagotis. NCBI lineage: Eukaryota > Metazoa > Chordata > Mammalia > Peramelemorphia > Peramelidae > Macrotis > Macrotis lagotis. The sequence continues at coordinate 271,255,448 of NC_133662.1, read as the reverse complement.
CTATGAATATTTTTGTACAAGTGATGTTTTTACCCTTTTTCATCATCTCTTCAGGGTGTAGACCCAGCAGTGATATTGCTGGATCAAAGGGGATGCTCATTTTTGTTGCCCATTGGGCATAATTCCAAATTTCTCTCCAGAAAGGTTGGATGAGTTCACAGCTCCACCAACAGTGTAATAGTGTCCCAGATTTCCCACAACCCTTCCAACAATGATCATTATCCTTTCTGGTCATATTGGCCAGTCTGAGAGGTGTATGGCTCATGATTTCTTATGGAACAGTTCAACCATTCCCCAATTGATGTAGTTTAGTTATTCTCAAATCATCTCTTCTCTATTTATTTTCCAGGTCAGTTGTTTTTTCTTGTTAGTTATTTCACTTTTTCTCCTATTTTTTAAAGACTTTTCATGTCGTGGAATTGTTAACTACAGTTTGGCCAGTTTTCATTTTCGGGGAGTTGCTTTTGTCAGTGAGGTTTTGTTTATCTTCTTCCAAGCTTTTGGTTTCCTTTCTATGTCTTTCTTCCATAACTCTCATTTAATTTTTAAATTTTTTTCCAATTCCATTCAGAAATAGTTTTCAACATTCATCCTTTTGCAGATTTTTGAGTTCCCCACATGGCATTGAGCAGTCTGATATGGGTTGTACATGTACAATTGTGTTTTACACATTTAAAGAAGAATTTGAACAAAGAGGGGAAAAACATGAAAAAGAAAGAAAAAATAAAAGTTTTAAAAAAGCAAAAATAGTATGTTTTGTATTCTGACTCTGCATTGTGAATGCAGTTTTCTGTGACAAGTCTCTCAGGATTGTCCTTGATCACTGAACTGCTAAGGAGGAGCTTCATCTGCTATTGTTTATCATTTTACAGTGTTGCCATTAATCTCATTTAACTTTGCTTTTAACCCTTCTAGGAACTCTTTTTGGACTTGGGTCCAAGCAGCATTTTTCTTTGTGTCATTATAGAAACTCCCTAGCGTCAGGTTCTTCTTGCCTTGTTCATTCTTTGAATCTCCTTCTTGACCTTGGCCTTGCTGTTGGTGCTAGGCTCTGCAGCCCTGGGATGGGGGGTGTGTTCAACCTCTTTTGTCCTTCTGTAGCTATCTGGGCTCAGAGCCTGCATGTTTTCTTTTCTTTTTTTTTCCTTTTTCTTTTTAAATTTATTTAAGGCATTTGGGTTAATTGATCTGCCCAAGGTCTCACAGCTAAACCATTAAGTGTCTGAGGTCAGATCCGAACTCAGGCCCTCCTGACTTCAGGACCAGTGTTCTATCCACTCTACCACCTAAATGCCCCTGCCTGCATGTTTTCCTGTTGTGATCTGGGAAGAGGTTAGAGCTCTGTATGTTCCTGACCCAGAGTTCGTGCAGAGATGCTTCTGGTCTCAGCTGCTTTGAGCCCTCTGGGAGGCTGTGGTGCTTCAGAGGGACCACACTGTAGGGCTCCTGCTGGCTCAGACCAGAGGCAAGGGGCTGCTCAGGGCCCCAGAGCTCATTTCCAGAGCTTGCTGCTTGCTCAGTCCAGGGCCCATTTGTCTGGCTGCTCCTTCTGCCCTGGTGAGGGCTTGTTCAGGGAACCCCTGGGCTCCTGCCTGAGAGTCGGCCTCAGACCTTTTTCCATCCTGGTGCTGGAATGACCCTGTTCCTGGCCAGGTGGCTATAAAGCTGTCTGTCTGTCTGTCTGCTTTCTCAGTCACAATACAGACAGGCCTGTTGGCTAGGGCATTGTGGAAAGGGGGCAGTGGCAAGCTAGACTGTGCTGCTGCCTCTCCCTCCACTAACTTGACCCTCCTCCTCCCCAGAAGTCATCTTTACAGACTTGCATTTATCATCTCCTACTCTTGCCACTTGTGTGGTTGCCATGGGTCTGCATGACAAAATTGGACTTAATTTCCCAGTGAAGCCTTTCCTTCTCAGCAGAATCACTGGTGACCTTATTATTGCCCCAAGCTTCCCATCATTTGTAGTTCATCATTCTGGGTTAGGACAGAATCTCATTGCATCTGAAGTAGCTGCTATGTTGTAGAGACTTTCCTTTTATCAGTGAAAAACTGGGATATTGAAGCAAACAAATAAATAGCCTTCTTTTTTGGGGGGGCGGGGGCACTCTTACCTTGACTTAAGGCAAGTCTCATCATTCCCTTTTTCTGAGATTCAGTTGCTAGAATTTTCCAAACGAGAAAATGCCAGGCTCATCCATTGGCAGAGCTCTCCCTCTGTCATCAGGGCTAACAAAGCCATCCAACTTTTCTGAGCCAGACCTCAGTCATTGTAAGGGGGTCAGATGGTTCAGATATGCCACAAATACTTGGTGCGGTGCAAGCAAACTTTGTGGGAATATCACTTAGGGAGATGATGCCTTTTCTTCATATTTGAATCTGAAGTTTTCAGTTTTCTTGGTTTCATGTGAATTTCCCCTCTAAATGAGCCCCTGATTTTGGACTTTCTTGCTATGGTTTATACTGGGATGAGACATCAGTCTTATTGTTAACTGGTTTGAGACAATTGTGACAAGGCTTTTCTTGGGACAAAAACACAAATATTGAGAAAACCAAATGATTCTGATCCTGCTTTGTAGCTGGAACATTTCTGTCCCTCGCCATTAACCCCATGTTGTCAAATTGATCAGCCCACGTTTCTTTATCTTTGGTTCAGCTGGTCTCCTTTTGGGAGGGCTTGGCTCTTTAGCTCAGTTCATCCTTCAGGGCTTAGCTTCTTGTTGGTTATCTGTTAACCTTTATTCTTGTTAAATGCCTCTTTGCCTTTGCCTCAGAATGCCCTTCCCAGGTGGTACCCAAAATCATGTTTGACCAGATAGGTGGTCATTGGCATACCCAGAGGTCTCCTTGATCAGAATAGGCAATGGGAAGGGGGCCCCCTGAACTTGGTCTCTTGAATTGCTCTATTCTCTAGGATGAAGCATTGCCCCCACCCCCACCCACACCCCCAGCTGACATAATTTAACCCTAACAGACCTCGGTGTGCACTTGAAGCCAGGGCGACTATAAACCTGACTCCAGTCATCCTAGCTCAGATTGACAAACTGTAGCTGGTACTCTTTCAGATGAGCAGAACATGCATGCTCCATGGTCAGACTAACTAAGCCTTCCTACTCCTTTCACTCTCCTTCCCTTGCCACTCCCCCTTGGGAGGGAATTCCATTCTGTCCTCCTCTGAGATCTCCCCTTAAATTGCCTTCTTGGCCTCCTTTGTACAGGAGGGGACCTAGCACACAAATAAGTTACTACTCAAATCTTCTGGAGTTGTGACTAAACAATTTTAAATATTTGGCCAATGTCTGATGCAGGGCAAGATAGGTATTGTGGGAGTTTAGTTGGACTCATTTCCTCCTGCTTATCTGCCATTTAGCTCAGGGTCACCTCCTGGAACTGGAAGCGATATCTAAGGAGACTATGTGTAATGTCTATTGAGTCAAAGAGGTTGGTGAGAGAGAAGCCTGAGATCTGATGTTTGGTGTCTGTGTGTTCACACTCGCCTTCCTCAGCCCCTCATACAGTGGAGCCATAGAGTCCTTCTAGTTTTTGGCAGTACTGATGAAGAGGCCACTGTAGTGGTCTTCCCCCAAGAAATGCTTGCATCCGGCCTCCATTGCCACTGTGCTAGGCAGGGGAATGGCACCAAGAGGTCCAGAAGGATAGAGATGAAGAAAAGACCATTAGATTTGGCAATTAAGAGATCCTAGACAATTTTGGAGAGAGTCGAAGCATTCAATTGAATGATGAAATGACAGGTCAGGTTGCACAGGGCTTAGAAAAGAGTAAATGAAGAGAAGTGGGGCTCTCTGATGTAGACAGTTTTCTGAAGGAGCCTTACAAGGGAGGAGAGACACAGGACTGTAGCTTATGGTGATGTTTGCAACAAATGAGGGTTTTACAGATGAGGGGAGTGTGTGCATCAAAGTAATCATTAGGTAGGGAAAGATTGAAGACCAGAGAGTGGGGATGGCAGAGGAAGCAGTCTGCGGGAGACAACTGGAGGAAAGGGGATCCAGGGGAGGTTTGCCTTGGACAAGAAATGGACCTCCTCTTTGTGTGCAGTAGGGTTGAGTGGAGAAAGCAGTGAGGGGACATAACTGAGGGGTGTGTACTGAGGAGGAGGAAGAGACCACTTTGTTTTCATTGAAGTATGAGAGAGGGTGGTGGTTGGACTATTGAATAGGGTTTGGGGAGAAATGAGGATGTTGGTAATAGCCACTGGGAAGAGGGAGTTCTAGAATGGGCCAGGGATGGGGGGAAGGGCTTGCCTTGGTGCAGGGGGATACTTGCTGCAGTGGGGGCCCACCTGGGATGATGTAACAGATTTGTAGGGAACTAAGACATCATGATGGCATGACTTTTTTTTTTTTTTTTTTTTTAGTTTTTGCAAGGCAATGGGGTTAAGTGGCTTGCCCAAGGCCACACAGCTAGGTCATTATTAAGTGTCTGAGGCCGGATTTGAACCCAGGTACTCCTGACTCCAGGGCCCATGCTCTATCCACTACGCCATCTAGCTGCCCCACATTACTTCTTCTGACTCCCAACTTGTGTGAAACAAAGAAATGGTCACAACTATTCACAGGACAGTTAGCTACACCAAAAGAAAAGTGCTTGTGTTAAGAGGAAAGTGTCCACTCTTCCTCACAAAAGTTAGATTACAGGAACCCAAAGACACCAGACAGGGAGGTGACTTGCCAGGCCTAGGGGATCCTCCACCTTCAGCTTCAACCTTTAGGTTCCCATTCTAGGTGAGGAAATGTTGGAGGCTGTGGACCTCTGGCTCCCTTCCGATAAACCTGCTGAAACCTGCGGGCCTTGGATACCAGGCTTCTCCTCAGGAAGGGGGGGGGGCAGGGGCTTAGGGAAGGACCATTGAGGTCAGGCCAGAGAGGGGTTAACCTCAGGAGCCACGCCTCTGGGGGTCACTGGGGAAGCTTGGCGTTCTAAACATTGAAGTGAGTCAAATGTATAATTCTTTGGTTGGTGTGAGCAGCAGAAGAGAGATTTCTAAAGATGTCAGCAGAGGACCTGGCAAGTCGTAGGCACCTATCATCATCAATGTGATTCCTTCTTCAAGGGTTCGTTCAGACACCCCCTTCCATGGAAGCCTTTCGCAGACCTTCCCCTCCCAGCCTTCCCTCACTTGGACAAGATTGTCTCCCCTGTTAGGAGGGAAGGCTCCTTGAGGGACATATTCTTTGTATATTGAAGCTATCCCACAATCCTGTGGATCCCTAGATGACCTGTATGGGCTGTCTTCCACAAGGGTAAGAAGACCCTTGGGCTCCTGGGTATCAGTGCAGAGACCTGCTCTACCTGGTAATCCAGAGGCAGGCATGTCATGTCTGCAGGGTCTGTGATGAGCTCTGTGCTGATAGGGGACAGAGAGAAGGAAGGAAGCTCTTTGTCTGCTTCTCCTTTTTCGGACAAAAGGTGAAGCTGGAGGAGATGCAGGAGAAAGTTCTCAGAGCTGTGGAGTACAAGGAAGGGCTGAGGCCCTGATTGGGGGTTCCAGATGGGGCCAGGAGGGGACCAGCTCCTGGTTCCTTCCTCCTCTCCACAAACACTTGCTCTCCTATGAGCACAGACAGAAGATGGTTTCCTGGCTCCAATTCTTGTTCAATTACCTTAGCCTGGCATGCGTGAAGTGTGTTGGGTGGGTGGGGGGGCTGCCTGACACAGGTGGTTGGGAATTTACTGCATGTTATGGACTCTAGCCCAAACGTTCAGTTTGTAGAGATGGCCTGGGCTCGGGATTGGGTCACCAGCCTCCCCAGCTCTGCAGCAGGTTCGGGTGGGCTAAACCTAATGACCTCTGACGGTGAGTGTATGTGGGGGGGATATGGGGTGGGGGCACTCAGCCAACAGAACAGGGCTCCCTTTACTGAGCTTTCTGCTCTGCTTACCAGATGGTATATGTTTGCTAAGGACTGACCAGTTTTCAAACCTGAGTCATAGCCCCTTCTGATAGGAAGAGAAGGGAACAAGGAAGGTTTAGCTTGGAAAAGATTCAACAGCACCTTCCCAGGGCAGCTTTCATTGGGCTACTTTCACTGGGGCTGCCTTCCCGGGACTGCCTTCTCTGAGCTGCCTTCGAGTATTCGAAAGGCCACCTGGAGGCTGCCACAGTATCTATGCCCTAGGTTGCCTCCTGGAACTGGAAACTATATCTATGGAAGTTAGGGTTCAAGGTGGAAACTCACTTTGTGCCAGTGTGAGCCAGTCAGGGACAGCGAGGCTCACAGGACAGCCAACTGGGGACGTCCCATGGCAGTAGACTTGCCATTGTTGGCCTGGTTGTTCAGTCATTTCCTCCGTGACTGACCTCTCTTGGCTCTTTCTTGGCAGAGATACTGAACTGGTTGGCTGTTTCTTTCTCCAACTCGTTTGTGTAGGTGAAGAACTGAGGCAAATAGAGGCTGGGTCTGAACTCAGGAACACTACACTGTGGCTCTCCTCACCACCATCCAGGACAACTACTGGGGATCTTAAAAGGCCTCTTCATGTCTTTGGGGAAAGATGGCAGCTTTAGGTTCCAACTCCTTGGTTCTTGGAAGTGTTTCTCATCCTCGGCAGAACCATGTGTTTGTCCCTATCCTGAATGTCTAGGCTGGGAGCCTGATCCCTAGAAGCCATGGCTTAATGGACTCCCCCAGAACTTGTTATTAGCCTCTTTGTGTTGAGATCTGTGGTGGGTAGAGGGCATGGCTGAAATGGGGCTGGGGCAAAATCAGTTTAGTAATTATGGCTGATGGAGGTTCTGCCTTGAGAACTTCCCTGCTCTCCACCTGCCAAGGCCTCTACCACATCCTCCTGGAGCTGGGGCTGGAGTGGTGACCCTGTATTTTGGAGGGTCTCTGAGGGAATGGGGGTGCATCTCTCTGGCTTTTTCAGACACTTCTGGACCTCCTGGGTCAGAAAGCGAACTGAGCAATACTCTGGCTAAGCTGACTGGCCACTTGGTGAGGAATTCTGTGCTGAGGCAGTCCAGGAAGCAAGAGGAAGCCAGAGGCTCCATTCTGACCCTTCTTCTATCCAGGCAGCATTGAAACTCATCTCCCAGCAGTGCTACAAATGAGAGACATCAAACTGGCTCAACACTGAGGCATCTATGAGCTTCTTCAAGGCCATAGCAGAATCGCACTGCAGTCTTCTTTGTACCGTGCTGCCCCTTTGCCTTTGTCATCACCAAGGTTCATTTGTCTTTCTCAGCTTCAGCAGCGATTTTCATTTTCAAACATTGTTGAAAACCAAGTAACTTTGACTGGGAATCTAGCATTGGCATTGACCCTTGAGCCAGGAAGACCTAAATTCTAAGCTTGCCTCAAATAGTTACTGATACCTAGTATTGGCCCTGGAAATGCCACTTCATCTCAGTGGGCCTCAGTTTCCTTATCTCCTAAATAGGGATAAAATAAGTTCAATTTCCCAGGATTGTTGTGAACATGAGATGAGTTAGTATCGGGAAAGCACTTTGTGTACCCTAAAGTGTCCTATGAATGGTAGTTATTATTATCTTAGAGTTCCTTTAGCTTTGTTTTGGAAAATGTTGGCCAGTCTCATCCAAAGCACCAAATCATCTTTGGGACAACTTCCATGAACATCAGTATATTTTTTGGTTGAATTTCATGAGATGAGATTGAGATTCATGATTTATATTATTGAAGCAGAGATTACATCAAAGCTGGATATCTGGGCCTCCTCATTAAAGTGGAATGAAAGATGTGAGTCAGACCACTAGTTGAGCATTTTGAGGATAATGCCATTGTTTGAAATAAACAGGATTTTGAACCTGATAGACACATGCTAGGACTTCTGGGTATAGCCAAGCTAGCCTTCACAGGCTGGATTGCAGCAGCAGAGGGAGTGACCAGGAGTTCGGAAAGGAAAGTATTTTCTGAACCTCACCAAAGACAAGGCCTGGGGGAAATGGGATTGAACTGAAGGTGTTTAAAAATTCACTTTTTAATGGGGGTCTAAAATTGGGCTTTTAAAAAACATTTTGTGGAAAAGATATGCAGTCTAACTTTGAGGTGACTTGTTCCCAGCTGACCTCTGGACCTGGGGTCATCAGATGCTTTTGTCTCCCCTAATAACCAGGGAAAACCTAAATAGCAGCAGCTGAGACCCAGTCACATCAGATGTGCCTCTGGGATGGTGTGTGTGTGTAGGGGGGAGATGGAGGGTCTTGCTTTTTGCAAGGGTGAGGAGTTACAAAGGAGCCCAGGATGCTGTGGGAGTCCTACTGAGGCCCTGTAGCCTAGATATTGGCAGTGGGGAGTGATTGTGGAGCACACAGAATCCAGAATCAATCCTTCCAAAAGAAGCAAAGAAATCTCAGCTGGGCATTATTATTGCATATTCTTCTGGGACTCAGCTCTTCCCCATCAAGAGCAAGGAAAGCATCCTCGTTTCTCATCCCTTTTTTTTGTTGGATTAGTGAACTTGGCCTTGATACAGCAAGGAAAGTCGATATCATAGGCAGACCCTTCAGGGACCTTTTCTCCTTTAACCTCATACTTAGATGTGCTTTTGTGGTCCAGTGACTGACTGCCAGCACCCTGAATGGAGCTGGGTAATTGGAAGGATTTTGACCTAGGCTGCTTCTGGCTGCATTATGGAGTTGTATAGACCAATGAAGGTAAGGCCTGATAGACTACTCTTCTGTCCCTGACCTGTGCTCTCTTACTGTCTTGGAATGGCATGCTCCCGTCGTTAGCTATGGGACTCTATGGCTGAGCTGTCTCCTTCAGGTGTTGATTTTCAAAGTTGGATCAGAAAATCTGAAGACCCACTCTCACCTTTATATTTAGTTTGTACAAAGTGGAATGCACCTTAGCACATTTTCAATGCATTGTTCTGTATTGTTAGAACAAGATATGTGCCATTTTAATTCCAGTTGATAATAATGCATGAATAATATCAAGACTGCTCAGGTGTCTATTTACTTGTATTTTTGGAAGAGGAGGATTTTCTGGAGAGAGAGAAGACCCTGAAGCTGTGCATTTTCCCTATGGGATTTAATTTGAAATTAGAAGGTAATTAGGAGGAAATTAGAGAGTATAGCTGTCTGGAAGGCTTGTCCTCTGGACAGTCCATGGTGCTGGGGTCTTTCCTTGATACTAGGAGTCATGGGCTTGGGGTAAACCTGAACTGTTATCTTAGAAATGAGCAGTTATTACTGCCAATGGAAGTGGTGTTTGGATTTTTAGGATTGAAGATTTTAAGTATTTCCCTGTTGGGGATCCGTTTCCTTTGGCAACAGGGCTGATTGCATCCCTCATCCTTTGACAGCCCAGCCAGGGGCATGGAGATGTTTAGAGTGACTGCAGCATATTTACTCAACTTGGTCAGGCTTCTCTGTAGGAAAAAAATTGTACATTCTGAGGCTGAGCTGCCTAAGAGCTCCTGCCCCTAATGAGCCCATACTGCCTTGGAGAATCTGGAAATTGAATTAGATTCATTAATCCAAGGAGAGTCTGGACTGATACTAGACCTGCATACTCAATTATTTTTGTATGTAAACTCAATTTTTTTCAAGTCTAGTGTTACTGTTTTAGGAATTTTAAAATATAAAGCTTTCTAGGATTGTATAAAACTTGGTGGGCAAACTCTCTCTTGGAATTCCTTTTCATGCTTGTGTTATTGCTTAGTCCAGCCCAGTTTGGGACATGGGGAGAGAGGGCATCTTGGTACCTCCTGAAGCTACAAATAGGTTTTACCAGGAGGGAAATGCCTTCTCCCCAAGAACAGACTAATCACTCCTTGGAGAGTTGGGACTCTTACTTCCTTTGTGAAACTAAATTGGGTAATATGTAATTGATATATACTTTGTCTGTTGGTTTGGCTGCATGCAAGATATGCATGTGGTGGGCTTTTGGGTTTTGTTCTGTTTGCTTCCATGGAATTGCTGTGCACTGTAGCCCACCTGCTGTCTTTGACAGAAGATGCCAATTTTAGGACTAACTAATCACTAATTTATATCCATAAAGCTCCATACAGAATAACATTCAAATAGACTTAAGACTTGCTGCTGTCGTCCTCTATTCTAAGACTCTGGAGACTATTTTGTCTTTTTTTTTGCAAGGCAGTGGGGTTAAGTGACTTGCCCAGGGCCACACAGTTATTATTGTGTGTCTGAGCTCGAATTTGAACTTAGGTCCTCCTCACTCCAGGGCCAGTGCTCTATCCACTGTGCCTCCTAGCTGTCCCTGGAGATGGCATTTCAATACAAAACTGTGAATGAAGGCTCAACAATTGCCCTGCCTTATCCCCTGGTTCATAGTGTATCAGGATTTTAAACCTAATAGAAAATATTTAGCTTGAAACTAGGATTTACCCTCATGTTTTTCTTTTAGGTGACATCACTCAAAAAGGCTATGAGAAGAAGAGGGCAAAACTGCTCGCCCGCTACATCCCACTCATTCAAGGTAAGAGATTGTATGTGAAGGAACAACCTTGTCCCTTTGCTTCCTTTGTGCTGTAAGCACACACATTGTCTCATTCAGTGTGACTGAGGGGAAGTCACTGAGGGGGAGGAGTGGCAACACGTGGATGATGAAGCATGTCAGAGCAAATATTGGGTAGAGTACTTGGGATAATACTAAATTACAGTAACTTAGGTCGTATGTTAAATAGGTGTTTAGAAAATAAAGAAATCCAAAATTTGTTTAATCTTCTTGGAAAGTGATGCCCACACAAATGAACATATTGACAGACAATGTATGCCTCATTGAGTACCTGTAACCCCCAGTTCTCTGCCAGGAAGCAGGAGATCTGCTTCTCCCTTGTCCAGAAAAGTTAAATTAGTCACTGTGTTAATCAGAGTTCTTTCAAAGATTTTGTTTTCTTTACACAAAATCTATGTGTATTTAAAGCATATAATGAAGGACTTGCTACTAAATGAAACTTGTGACAATTATTATCTGGCATTATCAAACCTTCTTTTAAGAAAAAAATGTGTTAACACAAAGATCCACTAAGTCCATTTCCTAACTCATTAGATTTTGTAGTTACTTTTGGAATATCGTTTTTTGTTGAGGGCGTTCAGTTAAGTCTGACTCTTTATGACTCCATTTGGGTTTTCTTGGCAAAGATCCTAGAGTGGTTTGCCATTTCCTTCTCCAGCTCATTTTAGAGATGAAGAAACCAAGGTAAACAGGGTTAAATGACTTGCCTAGGGACACATAGCTAGTATGAGTCAGAGGCTGGATTTGAACTCAGGTCTTCTTGGCCTTGAGTCCAAAATAACCCTTTTTCTTTTAACCTTCATTTCCTACCTTTGTAAATATACTTGAGGAATCTAATCTGGTATTTCTTTGAGGTTCTTGGCATGCCTCCAGGCCATCTTTTGTGGCTATGTATTCTTCTTGTGTAATTGTATAGTTCTGGACAATGAGAGTTAGAACTTTTGACACTGTCTTGTTTTTCTTATGATTTCCTTCTCAAAGCAGGGGAAGAAAGCTCATTATTTGAGGGTTTCCGATAATATGGGTTCTACTGTATTACATTTTCTGTATGCACTGCTGGCTCTGTGATTCCTCATTAAGAAGTGGAATGCCTTCATGGACAGGGCTGCTTGTGAGAACACAGTGGTCAGAGGTTTCTCCACATTCCTTGGGGTGCTGTCCCTGCAGGAGGCTCTGCCCAGGAAAAAGAAAAAGAAGCCCCCAAAACTACTTTGCCAAGTCTGATGCTCACAAAACTGAGAACACAAAAGAAATAGAGGAAGACCTTCAGAAATTGAACATAGCCAAACTTTCAGAAGACTAGACAGAGAGCTGAAATAATCCAATCTCAGATGAGGAAATGGATCTAGCTGTGAAGGAATCACCTTAGGAGGACAACTTCTGGTCCTGGTGGATTCACAGGAGATTCACTTGTAAAGAATAGCTGGTACCAGATGTCACAAATTGCCCTCAAAAATGAAGAAGAAAGAGCCCAACCAAAATCCTTTTGGGAGACATATATCTCGAGTTCTGATACCTAAAACCAGGGAAAGAAAAGAGCAGAAGGAAAATTACAGACCAGTATCATTACTAAACTAAGCAGAATCCCATCAAACATCACAGCAGTTTATCCAAGAAATCATTCATTTTGACCAAGTGACATTTATATCAGCAATAGTTCCACATTTAGAAAACAATTGGGGCGGCTAGGTGGCATAGTGGGGCGGCTAGGTGGCGTAGTGGGTAAAACACCGGCCTTGGAGTCAGGAGTACCTGGGTTCAAATCTGGTCTCAGACACTTAATAATTACCTAGCTGTGTGGCCTTGGGCAAGCCACTTAACCCCATTTGCCTTGCAAAAACCTAAAAAAAAAAAACCCAAACAAAAAAAAAACCAATCAACATAATTAATCACATTAAAACCCCAAATAACCCAAACCACATGATCATCTCAATAGATGCAGGATGAATCTGTGACATAACACACTACTCTGAAGCTTGAAACCCTCCAAGTCTAGACCCAGAGGGACTGCTGCTCATCTCATAATATGCATCTCCTTGAAACCAAAATGTTCAAGGAAGACCCCTCCCATGAATATGAGAGTGAAGCAAGGGTGCCCACCCTTCACACTCTCACTTAAGAAGAGTTTTGGAAATGCCAGCAGCAGCAGCAGCAACAAGACAGATGGAAGAAGGTCTGCCCTTGCTGGCTTCCACAGTCATCTTATTGCTTAGGATGGTGTCGGAATAAGCCGAGCCAAACCACAAGGAAATGACTCTGGGATATCTCTCCTGACTTCCTGAGTCCAGCTCTGGGCCAGGCACCTGGTTCATCTCCCTGACAGACTTAGGAGTGCCAATCATCCTGACCCTCAGAGGGTAACAACTGGTCACCTTCCAGTGAACTTGAGACAGCTACCATGGGCTCTTACAGCATAGCCCTGAAATGCCTCCCCTGGATTTATGCAGAACTTTAAAACAGTCCCTCCCTCCATGCATGTTTTGCCAGTCAATACCCACTAGATTCTCATCTAAAGGCAGTGAAACCAGATGGGCCAATGGAATTGTTCTCCAAGTTTGAAGAACAGCAGAGGCTGGTTCAGGACCTCCACTGCCCTGCACTGGAGAGGAGAGGGCTTCTCACATCTGACTCCACCTTTGGGCGTTGGGCTGGGCAGACAGACCTGGCATGGTGCTTCATCACAAGCTTTGGGACTTTGACCCCAAAGCCAAGTAGGGTCGAGGAAGGATTGTCAGTCAACCCAAGGGGAGGAGGGGCTGTTGGTCATTCTGTCCACTGTTCTGGAGAGAACCCTTTTAACATCTCAAGTATGGTTCTGCCTCCTGACCCTTCTCCACTTCTTAATAATTTTGCCTTTTTTTTTTTTTGAATGAAAGAAAAAGAGAATCTTAAGTGCTTCCTTTGTTCCAAGCACTGTGAATATAACTGCAAAGTGAGCAGGCCTCTGCTTAGAGGAGTTTGCCTGTGAATGGGGTCAGGGTGACAAGAGAGAGAACAACTAAAGTAGGAGGAGCTGGCAGATGCCTGGGAGCAGGCTAGGTCACACTGAGTTGAACCCTGGGGCAAGAGCTCCAAAGATTGCCTGGCCCAGATTCTGGGGTCCAGGGAGGTATGGAGGAAGCCAGGCAGGGGCAGCAGAGGGGGAGAGAGCTGACTTGGGTGGTGAGCTTTTCTAGGGCACTTGAACCATCTCCTCATTTCTGTGAAGGTCGAGTGGATGCTACTCTCTGCACATGTCCAGAGGCTTGGGGTCAGACTGTGGCTCCTTGGTAACTTGAGTTCTTTCTTTTTGGCTATTTGCAGTATTTTTTCTTTGACCTTGAAAGCTCCGAACTTTGACTAGGGTGTTCCTGAGAATTTTCTTTGTAGGATTTCTTTGAGGAGATGACTCTTCCCCCTTTGCTCTGCTTCTAAGATAGTGGAGCAGTTTTCTTTTAAGATTTTCTGAAACATAGCCTAGGCTTTATTTATTTGTTCTGTTCTTGGCTTTCAGGTAGTTGTGGGAAAGAATCAAGTGTTTTGCTTTCACGAGGGTGAGAAAGGGTATTACCAGAGTCTCACAGATAACTGGGAGGATAATATATTACAAAAGCCAGGAGGTCTGGTCTTTGTGGAAACCAAGAGATGCCAACCTGTTTCCAGGAAAGAGAGAGTTTGATGAAGGGAAAAGGTGAAGTAAATTTGCAGGGGTTGAATGGGAGTCTGTGCTATTGTCCTTTGCACCTGGCCAAGGAGGTAGCTGTTCTAGCTTATTATGAGCTAGGGTGGGAAAATGTTTGGGAATGAATGTATCAATTAAATTTGTGATCCCAGCTCACGCCCCCAGTCAATGATCAGCACAAAGGGGGAGGAACAAAGCTTTGCAAAGTACATATACTATCTAGCATTTCCAGATTTCGGGGCCCCTTTCCCCTTGAGACATGTTGTTAGAATGGCACACAGAGGTGTGCCATTTATTAAGATAAAATAATAATAAAAATAAAAAAAAACCATTTTAATCACTCTGGACTAAGTATTCACGAGCTATTTATAACAGTAATCTAGTGATTTGTTTTCAAAGTAGTAATGGATCTTCTTTAATGTCATTTCTACCAATGAATCCATATTTTTTCTTCTTTAATTTAAATATTTGATTTATTTGTTGCCCAACAGCACCGGCCATCTCTTTTTTTGCAAGGTTTTGTGTTCTTCAATTCCTCTCTCTCCCTTCCCTCCCTCCTCCCCAAAAAACAATCCGACATAAGCTTTGCATTAATAACTATGTTAAACGTAGATCAATACTGAACATGCTGTGAGAGAGGAATCAGATCCAAACAGAAGAATGAAAAAATTAGAAAGAAAAAAGTGATGTAATACATAAGACAATTTAAAAAAACTTAATCTAGTGATTCTTAATTTTTTTTCTCTTTCATCTATTTTTGAGGTCACTTGTTTTTGGTATATGTGACACCTTAAATTTTCTTCTACTTCCTTCAGTCTTTTGCCTTTGCTTTAATATTCTTATTTTCTCATGTAGTCATTAGCTTCTGTTTAGTCCATTTTAATTTTCTAATTTGCCATTAATCTCTTTAATAAAGTCAGTCCATTTCTAAATTTGAAGAAGTTTGATGCTTGGACAAGGTTTTATGCTTCTTTCTTCCCTAATTCTCATTTCTTTTCCGGTTTTTACCTCATTTAAACTTAGAAAAAAAATGATTCATCTCATCTAGAAATTCTAGTTGACTTTGTGATCAAGCTGTGGTTTTCTTTGATTCTTTGCTGATGGATGTTTTAGAGTTGCCTGCTATCTTTTGAATTTGTATCTTGAGCCTCCCTGTGACCATACCAGCTTTTCATGGTGGGATTTATTTCTGTTGGATTATTCTTTTAGACCACTTTATAACTTCTTACTTGATGTTAGGGCCAGTCTCTGGAACAGCTCAGGCTGGGAACCTGATCCAACGCCAATCTGAGCATTGCCGGAAAGCTCCATGGGTTCCCTTTGGTCTGGCTCCTGCTGTGCTCAGTTCTCAGGGCCTTGCTGCACCATTTTGCTCAATTCTCAACTTTCTCCCTCATACATAGTACTTTCTTCTGTGTGCAGTCCCCTCCTCAGCCCACCTTGGATCCAAGTTGTCCACTCTTTAGAATCTGGGCAGCACACACTGTTATGAATTGATTTACAATTCTGTTGAATTTCTCCTGCTGATCACATTGTGATATAATTTTCCATAAACCCTCATGACTGATAGTAACAAAGGTCCTGGTTAGAGTAAATTAGGATGTATCCTTTCTCCCAAACTTTTTGCTTTCAACCATGTTATCAAATGCCTTCCCAGAGAATGAACATAGCATCAAAGTCAGCTACTGCACTGATGGCAAATTCTCCGACTTGAAAAGGCCACAAGCCAAGACCAAAGTGGAGGGAGGTTGGTACCTGATCTTCTGTTTGCAGATAATAGTGCTCTCAATGCAGCCTCTGAAGCTGAGATGCAGCAAAGTATGGATCCATTCTCTGCTGCTTGTGCTCATTTTGGTCTAATAATGAACACCAAGAAAATCCAGGTGCTCCATCAGCCAGCACCACACCATTCACATGTGGAACCATCTATTATGGCAAATGGGGAAGTTCTGAGAACTGTGGACAAGTTCATTTACCTTGCTAATGTCCTTTCCAGGGAAGTTCACATTGACAGTGAGGATGACACCTGCATTGCCAGAGCTAGCTCAGTATTTGGGAGGCTCCAAAAGAAAGTATGGGAGAGAAGAGATATTAGACTGACCACCAGACTGAAGGTTTACAGAGCCATTGTATTGACCTCATTGCTGTATGTCTGTGAGACTTGGACAGTCTACCAGCGCCATGTCAGGAAACTGAATTGCTTCCATTTAAATTGTCTTAGGAAGATTCTGAAGATCACCCAGCAGGAGAAGATCCCAGACACTGAAGTCCTTTCTTGAACTAAACTACCTGGTGGGGGCGCCTAGGTGGCTCAGTGAATAGAGCACCGACCTTGGAGTCAGGAGTACCTGGGTTCAAATCCGACCTTAGACACTTAATAATTACCTAGCCGTGTGGCCTTGGGCAAGCCACTTAGCCCCATTGCCTTGAAAAATCTAAAAAAAAAAAAAAATAAACTGCCTGGCATTCCAACATTTCTACAGAGAGCATGACTATGATGGGACATGTTGTTAGAATGCCAGATGTACACTTGCCAGAAAAGAGTTTTGTGGAGACTTCTCTCAGGGCAAACACTCAAGGGGGTCAGAAGAGAATACCAGGACACCCTGATGGTTTCATTGAAGAACTTTAGAAATGGTTGTATGGCATGGGAGATAGTGGGCCAGGACTGCCCATGGTGTGCCCTCATTAGTGAGAGGGCTGCATTCTATGGGGAAGGCAGAATGGAAGCAGTTCAAAGAAAACATGACATCCATAAGTTTAGAGTTTACCCACCCCAGGGTTTCACATGAATTGTTTGTGCCCAGCCTGTGGTAGAGCATTCTGAGGTCCTATTGGTCTGATCAACCACGGTGAGACAGTCATTTGTCTCAAACATAGCGATGTCATTTTGGTCTTCTTCGATAATGAAGGACAAGAACCAGCCAGTCCAAGTTGGTACCTATTTCCTGATTCTGCCTAGAGGCGTGATACCTGCCATGGTTTGTCGCTTGCTTCTTACCATGGTACATAGCCACTCCTGGCCAGACCCCATGATTGTGGTCATGGGCACCTGTTTTTTTTTTTTTTTTGTCAATCTGGACTGAAAAAATGGCGTGCTGTGATTTTTTTTTTGGTCTTATGATTAGGTTTTGGACCTGTTTTAAATTTGTTGGAAGTGGGGTAGCTTGCCGATCTTAGTCCTGCTTCTCCACCTTCTTGGTTCTACTTCTCGGTCCTCTGACTCTCCCTCTGAGGAGCATGCTGGACCCCAGAGTAGTGGTAGGGAGGACTCTTAGGGCTGCTTCAATGTCATTTGGCCAGTGAATCTTGCCCCACTGTCAATGAGCCAGTTAAGCCAGGGGAATTTTTACAAGGGAATATTCATTAGAGCTAACATCAAGGACAAAAACTTCCCCTCCTGCAAACAAGGAGACTCAATTTCCCCCTAGAGACTCCCTTGGTCTTTGAGGAGTGTGAATTCAAATATTAAGTGGTTGCCTTTAGGCATCTCCCTTCTGTCTGTTAGGAGATATTTCCTGGCCCTCTTTTTCTCTCTCCACCTTGGACTTGCTCCCAGTGTTTTAGCCTAGTCACTTTTGCTAGTCACTTTTAGCCTAGTCACTCCTGGGGGCAGCCCAGTGGTGCAGAGGATAAAGTGGAGTCTGGAAGACCTTTGAGTTCAAATTTCACTTCTGACTCTTTGAGGAATGTATATTAGATAAGTCATTAATCTCAAATGGATTTCTTATCCATAAAATGGGGATGATAGTACATTAAAAGAAGAAATTCACATTTGGTGACCATCTCAGGACTTGTTTGAATTTTTTCCAGGTATCACTGACCTGTCCTTTAATATCCTTTAATTCTGGTGGTTGTTTGTTCTTCCTTTTGATGAGGACCAGTGATATCACAGATGATGTCTTCACTTGCACATGAATTGAATTTAAGTGAGGCCAAATTGCATAAAATCATTGACTTCACTCTCTCTGAAATCATCGTAATCCAGTGGCAGGACATAAGGCAGGACAACTGGCAATGACCCAGGATGGGATAGATGACATCGGGGTCCTTGATGTCTGTCCAAGCTCTAAGTGTTCCACAGAGCCTCCTTCAGCTGGAATAAACTGTTGTCATCCTTCTGTTCTGCCAGGGGAAATCTTCAGATGCTTAGGGTAGACCTCTCTCCAATTCATCAATGGGTTTGAGGCCTACTGGTTATCGTCAACTTGGGTTATCCTGTCCACTGGGATGATTTACTGGACTGTGGCCACTGTGCATGCTACAGCTCCTTGGAGCCCCAGGTGGGAATTGGGTGCCAGGGAACATGGAAGGTGGAAGGGCATCCCCTTCCATCAGATCTAGAACAAGCCCAAAGCCTAATCCAGGGGGCCTGGGCTCAACTTCTAGCCGGAGAGTTCATGTCCAGACAGAGACACTTATTCAAATGGTGAGGGAAGCAATTTCTCCTTGGGAGGAGATGAAAAGATGAAAGGGGCAAATCTCAGAATGAGTT
The DNA here is from genome assembly GCF_037893015.1 of Macrotis lagotis. Classification (NCBI taxonomy): domain Eukaryota; kingdom Metazoa; phylum Chordata; class Mammalia; order Peramelemorphia; family Peramelidae; genus Macrotis; species Macrotis lagotis. Next base: position 271,236,827 of record NC_133662.1, on the reverse strand, counting down.
ATGATTCTGGTAGAGTTAGCAGATCTATTTCCTGATTCCTTCCCTTCTGTCTGAACCTCCAGGCCCTGCTTTGTCTCCTCCTCGAAGAGGACAAGGGCTGTGTCAAGTGAGCTTGGACCCAGGGAAGAAAGGGCAGAGATGGAGGAGAGAGAGGGAAGGAGGAGGGAGACAGAGGGGAAAGAGAGAAAGGAGCATTATTTCCAAAAGTGATTTTTTTCAGCCATTATCCATGTGACCATCTCTTTCTTGTCCAGGGTTTTACCTGGGACCCTGAAGTTTGATTTTTTTCCCCCCCTGGAATGCATGCTGATTACAGATAGAAAATTCAACAGAAGAAACTATCCTCGTTTCTGGCAGGGAAATGGCCCCAGACTCCATTCAGGGACTTGCCCAGATGTTCCTCCCATTCATAGTGAGGACAGTGGTTTGTCCTTCCAGAACTTTGGACTTGATCCCTGTTGGAGATGTGGGGAATGTTTTAGAGGGGAAAATATTGATCTGTGCTGGGATTCTGTTTTAGGTGTAGATCCCTCTCTCCAAGCAGAGAACAGAGTCCCAGGGTCCTCGCAAGCTCCACCCAGCAGTACCAAACAGCAAAAGGCCCGTTCTGCCAACTCGAGGGATGAGCGCTTCCGATCTGGTGAGTACAGCCGGGGTGCTGTGCAGCCCAGGGCCTGGGGCCCACCTTGCCGCATAGGAACCTGGTTTCTGTGGATTCCTGAGGGATGGAGGCCTTGGCCTGCTGAGCCACTGCGTAGCTCCCTACCCCATCACAAGAACACAAGCTAATGATAGCCAACATTTATAAAGCGCCTACTGTGTGAAAGTGCTTTAGGACTGTCACCTCACCAGCTCCTCCCAACATCCCTGCAAAGTGAGGAAACTCAGGCAGGCAGCAGGAAGGGAAGAGCTGGTAGGTGTCTGAGACCAAATTAGAACTTGGTTCTTCCTGACCCTAGACCTTGTTCTCTGCACTGGGGCATCTACTCACTGACCCCCTTGTCCAAGTGCCCAGTCCCAGGGTGTCCCACCCAAGGACCCTTCACTGGGTAGCAGTGCTCACCTTCTTTTGTCCCAACTTGAGGAGATTTATGGGCATTTGGGGACCCCATAAAGGGGACCAGAAGGGAAAACATTCAGAGACATCTTAGGGTGCTTGGCACTGTCACATCTTCATCTCACATTTTGCATGTTGGCTCCCTTGAGCTCTCTGAAGTTTTACTTTGTGTGTGCTGACTGCTATGGAGCTGACCCTAAGGCTTACCCTTCCATTGGGATCATGAGCTCTTCTTGCCCAGCAGCCCCCAACCAGAGATGAGCTCAATCAGAGGCCTGCTCTGCAGCAAGGAGGGGCCTACGCATAGCCCTGGAAGCTTCCCCAATTGTGCAGGCCACCTGGCTCAGGCTCCTGTCTAATCCTTTTTTGCTTTTGTTGCTGCTGGTCAGGCTAGGGGATTGATTATTTGGTCTTGTTGCAGTAATTAAAGTGAATACAGATTGGAAATGATATACGTGGTTCCTCAGGAACTCCACCATTAAGGAGACTCTCTACCCATCCCAAGACTGATCAGCAAGAATATGAGGATGAAGGATGGAATGAGTTGGCTTTTTTCCCAGTGGAGCATCTCCATTGATTTGGTGAACTCTCTGGTGCCCTAAGAATTGTCTCTGATATCTCTGTATCTGCTATGAACAACAAAGGGGAAATGAAATGATCGGCATCTCCAATGGATTCCAGGCTTGGCTCTTCCATAGAATCTGAGTGGGGAGGAACAGTGGCAAGTGGTCAGGCAGTCTCTGCTCAAAGACCCTCAGGGAGAGGGTAGCCCCTTGACTGCAGTTGCCCTCTGGGACTGACTTCATCGTTAGATGACATGAAGCCTCAGCCTGCCTAGACACAACATCCCCTGGTTCTCCTTTGACCCTTTGGGGGACCTGAGCCTGTTGGATTGTGCCTCTGGCTCTTTGGTCCTCCTCCTTTGTTTCTGCAGTTGAGCCTCCCGAGCTTCTTTAGGCAGTCCTCATGTGGCACTCCCTTCCCTTTCCTGGGGATCCTCTCTCCTCTGACTGCTTTCATGCCCCCACTGTGCTCCAAGTGTGATCTGACATGGGAACCCCAGAGAATTCCTTGGCTCCTGGAGGCAGGGATGCTTTCTGCTCAGGCAAGGGTTTTGGATCCTGCCTTTGCCATCCAGTGTATTTACTCTTCTTCCAAGGTTGGGTCACCTCTCAGTTGGATGAGGGGGCCATCTCTTCCTTCTCCAAGACATTGATTGGGATCATCATCCTGGGCCAAGCACACAGCCCAAGGAGGGCATGACCCACTCTCAGATGACTAGATGAAATCTGGGTAGAGCAGACCTGCATCCTCCCCTCATCTGTCTGCAGGGAAATCTGTGGGCCAGGAAATCTGTGGGTGACTTGAGAAAGCCCTGCCAGCCCGTCTGTCTTGAGGGCCTGATAGTGCCACCTGTCAAAATGGATGCCATCCATCCATCCATTCATTCCTTCTTGGGTCACTGCCTCCCGGCTGAGCTCTTTGGGGCCAGACTCAGCCTTTCCTCTCCATCCTGGAGCATCTTGGGTCAGGCTTTTCTCAGTCAACCCTAGGTGTTGTTGTGTCACTCCTCTACCAGAAGCTGCCAGGTTGTTCATACTCTGCAGTCTTCCTTCCAGCGACCAACCAACATGTCTTTCCTGGAGATCTCTGTGGGAGGTCTTGTGCCTCTCTGGGGGACATCCCCAAGAGAAGATAGAACCCTTCTCTCTGATGATTTAAGTACCAAAGGAGACACCCAGGAAAGTTAAGAAGTCTGCCCCTTGGCCTTTCTGCACTCTGTGAAGCTCACAACTGAATGACATGAGGGGTAGCAGTCAGTCTTTTTCAGTAAAATGACAGGGGTCCCTCTGTGCTCCAGACTTTGGGTCAGAGATCAGCAGTGTCCCCTCCACAATGGAGGGCATTGAATCTCCATGATATATCAGGCCTGGCAGGGGCAGGGCAGCACATGGTAATACACCCCAAAGAGTTGGAGATGGGACCTTGGTTCCCTCCAGCCCTGCCAGTGTTGTTGGGGTATGTGTATGTATGCAGTGTGTGTTTGTGTGAGTGTGTGCGTGTGTGTGTGTGTGTGTGTGTGTGTGTGTTTGTGTGTGTATGTGTGTGTAGGGGGGAAGGAGAGGGCCCATGTGTAGGTGTGCCCTTGTGAGTTTGCCAGGGCTTTATCATCCTACCTTGTTGACAAGGCAAACAGGCCACCTGGAAAGCATCCTCTTCTGAGGGCTGTGGATGCTGAGGATACCTCCTAAGGCTCTCTGGGGGCCAATAGTTTGTTGGAGTTTTTTTTGCAAGGCAATGGGATTAAGTGGCTTGCCTAAGATCACATAGCTAGGTAATTAGTAAGTCTCTGAGGTCAGATTTGAACTCAGGACCCTCCTGAATCCAGGGCCAGTGCTGTATTCACTGTGCCACCTAGCTGCCCCTGGGGGCCAATAGTTTTACTGGGACTGAAGGTCCAACCCTTGGCCCGGTCTGCTCTCCACTAGGTTGTCTTCCTCGAAGTCAGGTGAGGATGCAGCCTGTGGCACAACTGTGGAGAGCCCCCCTTCAACCTCTGGAAGGCTTGGCTTCTCCATTGTGAGTTCAAAGGTTGCAGAACAGAGAGGACTTTGGAGGGAAAGGTGCTTTGAAACTGACTGGCTGAGGCCCGCTTCTGGCTCCTGCTCGTGCTCTTCTCAGGCACAGACTAGGAAAGGGTGGAAGGGCAAAAGGAAGGGGTCAGGATGGGCAGAGACAAGGGACAGCGGCTCGATTCAGCCTGCCTGGGCAAGGTGGGGTCTTGGGGGACTAAGACTCAGCTCCTCATCAGCATGGAGACCCTGCCCCTCAGGACCTCCCCTTCTCTGGAGGAGGGAAGGCCATGAAGAGCATTTGGGGAGTCCAGCTGGGCTCCGAGAGGTAATATCATTGCAGCCAAACTTGGAGGGAGGCCAACTATTCTTGTAGAGGCAACAGTCCCATCCTGTGCAGTGGCATGGGGGTGGGAAATGAAAAGCCAGATTGGGGAGAGATGAAATGAAGGTAACCTCCCCTCTTGCCCATAGTGAAATGATGCTCTTGACCTTTTATCTCCCTTGCTCCCAGAGTAGTGAGAGAGAGACTGAGGCAGCTTTTCTCTCTACCTGCTCTGGGGGTTTGGGGAGTAGACCTTTCTCCCCTGGGCAGCCTCAGGGAGGGCAAAAGACCACAGCATCACTGAGCTGAACCTACCCATAGAGGTTGGAGGCTTCCAGATCAGGCTGCATGGCTCCTCTGGTGAAGGAGTCTTCCCTTGGGTGACTCTCTGTCCTCCACAGACGTCCACACGGAAGCTGTACAAGCCGCACTAGCCAAGTACAAAGAGAGGAAGATGCCCATGCCTTCCAAGAGGCGCTCTGTCCTTGCGCACTCCTCTGTCGAGACCTACACACCTCCAGGTACCCACTGGACCCCTCACTGACCTTGGACAGGGTGGGCCGTTGGGCCAGATGGGCTGGGCAAGGGTACTGGAGCATGTGGATGAGGGTTCACATGTGGGAATGAATGTGCACATACACATTGCATGCCTGTATGAGAAGGGTTACGGCCTACGTGCATAATGTTCACAAGCTTCCTCACACATGTGGTGCAAGGGTGCCTGCCTGCATGTATGTGCATTGTATGTGTTGTGTCTAGAAATACACATCTACACATAGAGGTTCATGTGCAAAACATGTGTGGGTCTGTGTTTATGTGTTTTGGCATGTGTGTACATGTTCACACATTGTATGTGCGCGCTTGCCCACATGGGCCTCACTTTGCTCCTCTGTCTGAGGGAAGATCAGCAAGGCATGGAAGGTGGGCCGTCCAGGGGCCTAGGTCTCTGCCCGAGTAGGCTCTCTTTTGGTCTCTTCTCTGTGATGAAGGTGGCTCGGACCTTGAGGCAATCATGGTATCAGAGTTAACAGTCACTGAGATGGTATGGGGAGGGTCGAATGACAAGGGGTCCTTCCCGGCCTTTTCCTGGACCTTAAAACCAGTTATTTTATTTCTTCCTTAGGATTTGGGAAATAAGGAACCTGTGAGGGGAAGGAGGCTTGCAGGGGTCAGCTGGGAGCACATGACATAGGAACCAGGCTTGCCCTCATTGCCGTCTTGTGTAACCCCACTGGGGTCGTGTGGGAGGCTCCCAGGTTCTGGGCCTTGCCTCTGTCCCCAGGTGTCACTGCTTCTGCCATTGCCGCTGCCCCCCTCCCCCGGCAGACTCGCCTGCCCCCTGCTCTGTCCAGCTATAATGCTATAACACAGCCTGGCAAAGTTCAGGGTCCATGAGTCACTTGCCAGATTTCACTGACCATGGGTGAGGGGTCCTCCTTGTCTGCTGTTGTGGGAGAGGCATTTCCCACCTCTCAGAAGCTGGCATCCCTGTAAGAAGGGGACTTTTGTAGTTCCTCGTTTCCCTCTTGCTTCATTTGGTGGATGGAGGCCTGAGACCATGCTTCCTTATCCAAATTCTCTGGAGTAGATTTGGACAGATGAGGAGCCTTGGCACTGGAGCTTCCCCAGGCTAGCCTTCTGGCTTGAGTGGTTTTGATTAGATTATCATGCACTGCACATGTTCTCACCAGTATAAGGAACTGAGCCCTTTGCAGGTCTGGGCACCATCTGGACAATTGCAGGATAGCACCCTGCGTGTAGGGAGCGAGCCTCTCCGAAGCTTGCTTTGCTCAGGGCTAGGCTGAAAGAGTCAGGGTTCAGGGCAGCCCCATCCATTTGGAATCATTGGTTGGCTTGCCCGTGGCATCACTGAGAGCACCAGGGTCTTAACTGTTGAACTACCAAGGCAAAAAGGGGCAAGCCTTTAAGGGAAAAGAGGCTTTTCTGTGCAGCTTGGAGAGGGATGCAGCCCACCACGATGGGTGCTTGGTGACTTCCAAAAGAAGCCCGTTGTCTCCATACCCAGCAGCTTTCTGGCCCTGCGGCATTCTTACTGCCAGCCTGCTTTGTCCCCCAAAGGGCTCTCTGCTGTCTTGGAAGGAGTCCCGAGCTCCTTCATGCCAGTGAAGGTGCCAGGGGGGCATAGCAAGTGTCCTGGCTCACCCTTGCATCACACGCCTGTCATGGTTATTTCCATCACAGACACATCCTCGGCCTCAGAAGATGAGGGCTCGCTCCGGCGGCAAGGGCGACTCACTTCCACTCCGTTCCAGAGCCATTCCAACGTAGAACCCTGGCTTCATCGGGTCATTCAGGGCTCCTCCACCTCATCCTCTGCATCCTCCACTTCATCCCACCCGGGAGGGAAACCTGCTGCTGCTTCCAATACAGCTCCCACCACCGCCGCCGCCGCCGCCACAGTGCTTGCAGATCTCATGGCCCACGCTCAGCTAGGTCAGTACAATTACCGCCTCTGGACACCCACCATACCAGGAGTCCCTAGTGAGAGAGCATCCTCTGAGGTGTGTGCTTGAGTCCCCTGGGGTGGGCCCTGCAGGAGCCTTGAGCTCTCAGCAGCAAAATCCATTGTCTCTCCTGCCCAGACCTGTCCCAGACACATTCCCATTTCCTTCAGTGAAGGTTGCACGTGTGCTCCGGCCTGTGCTTGCATATCCCGTTAGTTCAGCAGTAGTAGTCTAGAACTCTCTCCCTCCCCAGCACCTTGGGCCAGGCCTTGGCCTTCGTAACTACATCTCAGTGAAGTAAGTAGGAAGACAGTGCCTTGGAGGAAATCTGGAGACCTCCTCTGGCATTTACTTAATGCCACCTCTTAGAAAGCAATTGTCATTTAGTGAGTGAAGATGAGGATTTGTAAATAAAGACATGCCCTCTATTGACCCAGAACTGCTGCTTCCTACTGCTCAGATCCCCTCTGCTTTTGGAGTGAGAATGGCAGGGAGCACATCAGGGAGGCTGGCCCGAGGCAGGTTGGGTAGGGCCCAGGAATGTCTACTTTTCTCACAATAAGAAATAAAAGTTAGCTGACACTTGAACCCTCCAAAATGAATCAATTGATTCCTGAACATTGGCATAGACTCCAATCAGTCTGTGTCCCCTGGTCCCTCTCTCCACACCAGTGCCTCCATCCCCCATGGTTGCCTTGGTGAGGCAAAGCTGCACCCAGCCCCTTGAGGAGGGTAGCAGCAGCCTGGATCTGGGTGTCCCCAGGTGGTCATTGCATTTGTTCTGCACTGCTTCATGGCCATTGTCATTCTGCTCATGGTCCTCCTGCTTCTGCTTTCCTCTCTGCATGCTGCCTTGGATCTCTGAAGCCCTTCTATTGGTTGTTTTGGGCTGCCCTCATTCAGCCGTTGCCTGGGCACCCTTTTGTTGTTAGCACTTTACTTCCACATAAATTACCACAGGGAAGATTTGGGCATTAAGGAGCCTGCCTCAGGCCACAGAGATGCTTGGGAAGAACTTGGATTGTTTTTCCCTTACTATCAGACTTTGACAATTCCAAGGGACCCTAGAGCTGTCTTAAGCCCACTCTCTTCTTTTGATGATGTTGAAACCGAGGCTCCGGAGATAGTGACTTGTGCGAGGTCTCATCCAACAGAACAGTGAGGAGGGTTCTGGGAAATTAGCCTGTCAGCAGGCATGGGCCACCTACTTGGGAGCTCAGCTCGATGGAAAAGCTGAACCATATTTGTAATTTTACTGTTGCCATCATTTCAAGTTTGACTGGGGGAGTCCCCACTCTCCATCCAGTGTTTTCTTTGCTTAAAATTCATGGACCTGTGAGAAGGGAAACATTTTTCTATTACCACCAGAATTCTCCAGTTGATTTCCATTGGATGCCCTTCCTCTGCTTCCCATAGGAAGATGTGCTACCATTTCCAGGGTCTGGCAGGACCTGGCCTGGGAATCAAGCAGCCAGCCTTGCTTCAAAGAGCCCCTTGGCAAGTCTTTCTTCCTAACCCCGCTGACCTGTCCATAGCCACTCTCCATTGGTTTTGCTCAGGAGAGCGGTTGCCTGGGGGCTGGCCCTATTTTGTGAACCTGTTTCCATCCCAGATCTTGGCCATCTTCCTTGGAACTTTCTTCTGGGGAGATAGAGAAGGAAGCCTTGTGGATCAGCTTAGGCTCCCGAGGCAGACCCCCTCTGGCGTGAAGTCATGAGGTCTTTGGGGTAGCCTGGGGCCACATTTCTGGTGGACATGGAGCTGTCAAAGGGAAATGGGTATCTGGTCATCCTCCCTGGGCCCCCATGGGTTGGACCTTGGAGCTCTCCTGGGCCCAGGCTTCTGTTGAGCCAGCTATTGAGATGAGGGCATTGGGCAACATCCTGACCCACAGGGCAGCGCTCCTCGGCCCTGCTCAGGAAACATCACCCTTTGTGGCTATCAGGAAGTCCCAGATTGGGGACAGTGTGCAGATGTTGGGTGTAGAAGAGGCAAAGCAAGACTGGTCCTGGAGGGGAAGTCGCTCCTCATTTTAGGCTCCTTTGCCAGCTGGTAAGACCCTGAGCAGCCCCATGGCTTAACTCTGAGCACTGGGGTTCACAATGCTCTCTGATTCACAAGGTTTCTCGCAACTCTTGCTCATTCACAACCATTTTCCCCTTATGTTCCGTAGATCCTTAAAGCTTTAAAATATGCGTGATTTGCTCATTTGGTTCAGCAAGGCATCTCCTTTGTCCGGGACTCTTCCAGCATGGTTTATGTTGAGGCTTCTGTCCAAGAGGGAAGGAGCCCCTCTAAAAATAGGGTGTGATGGGAGCAGCTTGAGAAGGCTTCTTGAGGAGAGGGCCAGGTAGGATAGATAGTATCGGGAAGCATGAGCTGAGCTTCTGAAGGGCAGAGCTGCAGAAGGGAGGGTGGTGCAAGAGAGATGCCAGCCTTGAGAGGGAGGCAAGGTCTATGGTGCCATGCTCTCTTTGAAGCAGGCTTTGACCATCTGGTTTACCCTGGACTTAGCCCCCAAGGTAGACCTTGGGCCTCTGTTTGGTCTCCTGTGTGGGGACAGTTGCAAGGAAGGGCCCTCTCCAGAGCCTTTGAAAGCATTAGGAAGATGGTTTGGCTGCAATTGGGGATAGGATGGTGGCAGGAGGCCAGAGAGATGTAGGGGCCTAGAGCTGGTGAGAGCTGTCAGAGGTCAGGTTGACTGGACTGGTCAGAGGGTCCCAGCCTGAGGTCCCCGAGCCTGGAGGAGGCCACAGGGCAACAAGGAGCAGGACTGGGCTACACATCCTCAATTGGGGACAGGCAGATACCCCAGCTTTCTTTTCCATGCTCCACTTTGTCTGGGGGAAGGGAGGGAGGCATGGAGTCCAGGGGTCTCTAGCTGGGTAGCGAATGATGATCTCTTTGCATCTGTGCTTTTTACTGCCTTTTGTAGCATTTCTGACTTGCTTTTGACTGATAAAGGGGCTCCAAAACATGAGTTTTTAAATGGCACTTATAGCTGCCTACCGGTTTCAAGAAATCTGAGGAGTATGTAATTCCTATGATCTCTGAAGAGCCCCCTAGAAGGGAAACTGGAGGATCAGGAAGAAGTTCCTCCACCTTTCTCTTAGTCCTTTGCCAGCATAGCTTTACAGGAAACTGCTGGAGGGTCAAAGAGCCCCGGGGCCCAGGAGAGGCCTTTCTGTAGCCCCACCCCCTGCAGGATCACAGCCCTGGCTCTGCCAGCGGGGATCTTCCTGCCCCTGCAGACCCAGGGAGTTTTCGGGAAAGGCTAGCAGCCTGTTTCTCCTGGCAAGTTTGTGGGGCAGATGGGGGGTCCCGAGGAGAGTTTAGAGCTGGCTTTGTCTCCAAAAAGCATCTGGGGTGGGGCATTGCCTCCTGTCTGGGGGACCCGGTATCTCCTCAAAGTTGGTTTCAAACTTTGTTGCTCTGTCTATCCAGAAGGACCCCTGGGGCCAGAGCGACTCTGGGCTTCAGAACCCTCCATTCAGAGCAAAGTTGGCTTTTCCCTGTGCTAGACTCTGAGGACTCGGCCAGAGAGCCCCCTCCCTGCCCCCTCCTGTGGGCAGAGCCTTCTTGCTTTCCCTCTCCAGGGCCTGCTGCACTTCTCTTCCTCCCCAGAGACCTCAGGCTCCAAGATTGGGGCGAGGGAAGCTCGGGGAGCTCTCACGCTGTCATTGGTTCTCAGGTGACCAGAAAAACAAGCCATCTGCCCTCTGCTCCTTCTACCTTCATCACCCCCCTCCCCCAAATAAAACTTGTCATCTGGTTAATTCTGTTTTAGAAAAACTCTTAACCCAGCCAAGTTTAGAAACAGTGTCGCAGACAAACAGTGACGGGAGGCTGCGGCCTTGAGTTCCTGAAGGACAGTGGGGTCTCTGTTGGAGAGGGGGCTGCATTTCTTTTCTTCTTTCTTTTCTCCTTGCAGATAACCATCCTGCTCCTCCGGATGTGACCACTGGTCTGGTAGAACAGCCCCCCCATGAACGCCCCCAGGTGGCCTCTGTGAGAGGGGTCCCTCGTGGCTACAGCAGCAGCATATTGGAAACAGCAGATGGTAAATGGCCTGGGTCTCCAGCCTCAGATCCAGGATGGGCTCTCAGAAGGGGCTTCATAAATATAGATGTTAGAGGGTCAGCTGCTGTGAGAGGCCTTGGATTTGGGAGGCTTCACGGCAAGGTGCCAGGGACCCTCCACTGAGAATGGAGCACGCCCCTCAGTCTCCCAGTGTCCTGCCGGTCTCTTGCTTGTCTCCCACCAGCCTGGGACCCACTGAAGGGCTGAGTCCTAGTTTAGTTGGCTGGTAGAAGAAGGCCTCAAAAGCCTTCTTGTTGCTCATCTGAGTGTGGCTCACTCAGTCATATGGGCACTTGTGAGTGTTGTTAGACCTGGCTGCAGCGGAATCCATCTTGAAAGGGCAAGTCCAAGGCGCCCAGGGAAACCCATCTTCTTATCTGGCCATTACGATACTTTTGGGACGCCGAAGCACTTGATCGCCAAGTCAGCTTCCAGTTCACTGTCCAGAGCATGAACTCTAGAGAGCTTTGAGCTCCTTTCAGAGCTGCCCGCCATCCATGGACGGGAGTGACCCTTACTGAGGACAGTCACCAGAAGGCAGGAAAACCTCTGAGCTCACTTCCAAACCCAACAGCTTTTTCGCAGTGGGGCTGCCATCCTCCCTTTCCTTGGCAGGAGATGGTGCCAAGTGGTGCAAGTGAAGGCTGTACCACAGCACTCATGACACCCTTCTCCGTGTCTTCCTTTTGATAGGTGTTCCAGTAAATAGCAGAGTGTCTTCAAAAATTCAGCAGCTTTTAAATACCTTAAAGAGACCAAAGCGCCCTCCCTTGAAGGAATTCTTTGTGGATGACTTTGAAGAACTGTTAGAAGGTACTTGGGACCCTCTGGGGAAGATGCTGGAGGTGATTGGGAAGTCCCCCTCAGGGGAGGGGCAGTGCTGGGTGGGTCTGCACCTTGCCTACCTGGGATGTGGGCTATGGTGGGTGACGTGGGCAAGAGAAGGGACGATACCAGCCCAACCCTCAAAGATTGGAGCAGGTGAGAGCCTGGAGTTGGCCTGAAGAAAACGCTAGAGCTGTGGAACCAGATGGGCTTCAAATGACCAAGATCTGGGCAGTTTAACTTTGCTTTTTCTATTGTGTTTATTTCAAAACATTTTTAAAATTCTGGACTTAAGCGCAGATGACAGGAGCCTTCCCAGGTAGATAGAGCAGACCCCCAGGCTGGATGGGAAAGCCCAGGCACTGACTCAGACACTGTCCTGCTCTGCCCCTTTGGGGTCTTGTTGTCCCTTCGACTAGCCATCCCTGGGAGCCCACTGTCAAGCTGGCTCAGCCTCTGACTGCAGGCTCAGGGGAGTGTTCCCACTCCCTTCTGAGGCCGGGCCTGACCTCCCCGGATGTCGGCTTCCCCAGGGCCCCCCTTTCCCTCCCCCAGCTTCCAAGAATAAGCAACATTTATTTTCTATTCCACAAACCTGGGACTTTGGCCAGGGACCTGAAGGGAGGGACCTCTGGGGACCACCCTGGGGGCTGCAACTTCCCCAGAGCAACACCTGCAAGCCAGGGCTTGGGGAAGTTGCACCCTGGACTTGTTTCCAGATTGTTCCTTCATCTTTCTTCTCCTTATTTGCTGCTGACTGGGTATCAAGTTAATTGGCCAGGCTACATTTAGTCATGGGCTCTTAGGCCCACCCTACCAAACTGCCCGTTAGGTAGACCAGAGTGCCCACTGTGTGGCAGATGTGCCAACTGCTTGACAAAGAATCTCTTTTGAGACCCCAAGAAAGGGGGGGGCATGGCCTGTGGCACCAGCTCCCTCCCCACCCCTCGGATCCCCACAAGCCATGTGGCAGAATGGATGACTGCATCCAGTCCATCCATTGTCTCTGTGCACTAGATAGCCAGCCTCCTGCTCCAACCAGGCCTCAGCCCCCTGGCTCACTCCCTCTGCCACTGGGCCTCGGGCAGTGTATGTGTCTGTGTGTGTCTCTGTGTGTGTGTATGGTGGGTATATGAGGGTGTGTGTGTTGTATGCGTGTGTGCGCTGTGTGTCTTGCATGCCTGCATGTGCATGCGTATGTGTGTTGTGTGTGTGTGTGTGTGCGCACTGGGATGAGGGGGAGGAGCCCCTTCTGGGCAGCCATAGTCAGGGCTCTCTCCTCTCCTCCCCTCCCTCCCCCATCTGTCCCTAGGTCTCAGGAGGCCAGACCTTTCCCAGGCCACGTGCTCTGAGCTGAAGGTGTGGGTCCCCCAAAAGCTTCTTTCCTTCCCTTTATTGACTCTCGCTCATATTTAATGAATCCTTGATGAACTGTCCTGGCACAGGAGGGCTGGGCTGGACCCTGAACTTTCCCAGTGGAGGGTGTTCCTTCTAGCCCCACCAGGCAACACCTTGGATCTTGTAGAGTCAGGAGGGCACCCCGAGAGTTCGCCCAGAGTCCAAGTTGGGGTTGGCTGCCAAGGCTGGCTGGCTCTCTGGCCCCTGTGCCTTGCTGTCTCCATCCCAATGGCAGTGGGCCCCAGGCACTGGAAATTCCAGGTCTTTCTCCAAACCAGTATTTCCAAGGGGGATTCTGAAAATATGGATGATTGCAGAATCAGCCCCTTCCCGGGGGAAACCCCCACCCCCACTCCATGGCTCTTGGGGGTTGGTTCAGCATTCAGGATCCTTAGGGCTGCATGTGAGATAGCACCCTTTCCTACAGACTGTCCAGGAGGGCTTAAAGTGGGGGGAGGGAGTAATCCCCAAAGAAATGGACCCTGTTGTTGAGCAGAGACTGGGGGGGATCAGACTGAGTTCTTCCTGCCCCTGAAGATTATCACCCCCAAGCCTTTGGGTGGGGTCATTGGTATGGATCTTGGTTTCATTGCCATTCTGATTTTGATTTGGTAGAACCCTGATTTCTTGTGGCCCTTGAGTTAATTTTCAGGATTGTGACAACTTGCTGGAATTGTCCCCATGATCTGATGACTCCAGTAAAAATGATGGAAAGGAGAAGAATGGAAACCCTTCAGTGTAGAGGCACTGGTCCAGGCCTCTTTTGAAGTGGGGTCCTTGTCTTTGCAGTTCACCAGCCAGACCCCAATCAGCCCAAGCCCGAGGGAAGTCTGATGACTGTGCTCCAGGGGGAGCCTTTAGGCGTGGCTTCCAATTGGCCTCCATCCCTCCTAGCAGCCCTGCAGCGCTGGGGCACAACCCAGCCCAAGGCCCCCTGCCTCACAGCCTTGGATACAACTGGGAAGGCTGTCTACACCCTCACCTATGGTAAGTGTTGAGCAAAGCAGTGCCAACCTGAGGGGCCTGGTTTTCCACCCAGCTTGATCCCTGGTGGTTCAGAATACGAGCTTTCCCCCTTGAGTTGGCAAGGTTGGTGGGCATTGAACTGAAGAATTGACCAGGGTGAGTGAGTCCTTGGGCATGCTTCTGCCCAGCCCCCTCCTCCCCTCTCATGTGCCGTGGACCACATCTCCTGCCTGTCCATCATAGGGCAGAGCAAAATCAGCTGGGTCTCTGGTGGCAGTGTGAGCTGCCCCAAGTGAGGGCAGATGGAGGGGGCTTCCAGGCTGGGACCTCTCCCTCCCACAAGTCCTGCTGCCCTTTGATAGGCAGACCTGATGTTTGCAAACTGGCGTTTCTCTACTCTTACTGTGGGTCAGGCACTACATCTCATTGGAGCCTCACAAGAACTGCAGGGCTGTTAGCATCCCCATTTCACAAAGGAGGCAACCAAGAGGAAGTGACTTGCCCAGGGTCACACAGCTAGGAAATGTTGGGATCACATCTTCTCATACCTGGCACTCTAGCCACTGAGCCACCCAGCTGCCCCCTTCTCTGGCCATTTATCAGATGGGGTATTCTCAGGGTAATGAAGTCAATGGTGCCTGTGACGCCATTCCCACTGCTCAACTTCTGTCCACTTCTGAGGTTAAACTCTGTGCCCATGGACTCCTCTGGGTTTCTTGTTGCTGCCCACAGGGGAAGGCCTGGGGTTGTGGCTGGTCCAGGACCCCTCTTCCCTCTGAGTGGCCAGGAAGAGGAATCTCAGAGGAGGGTCTGAACAGTCTCAGAGGCTCCTCCTGTGAGGAGATGGGGCCGTTCGTGGGGACTGTGCCAGAATTATCACTTCTCTGGTTTGGGGGGTTTATTTTGGTTGAGGCAGTTGGGTTAAGTGACTTTCCCAAGGTCTGAGGTCAGATTTGAACTTGGGTCCTTCTGACTCCAGGGCCAGTGCTCTGTCTGCTGCTCTACCCAGCTCTGACTCCATTTCTCTGTCCTCGCCAGTCACTGCCTCCTTAGTGTTTGGCCTTAGCATCTTCATGATTGACCTGATGTTTGTTGCTTTGTGTTTTCATTGTGGTTTTAGGCAAACTTTGGAGTCGAAGTGTGAAGCTGGCATACACCCTCCTTAACAAGCTCACCAGTAAGAATGAGCCCCTGCTCAAAGCTGGAGACCGCGTAAGGCACTGGGGGAGCCCCTCTGTCTGGGTTGGGGAAGGGAGCCCAGTCACCCCAACATCCTGGGACCGAACCCTCCAGGATGGGGCCAAGTGCCAGCCTGGGCCTCTAAGCTCTCACCAAGGCCCCAGAGCTTCGGATGGCTCCAGCGCCAATTCAGCCTGTTAGCAGCTTCTGAAAGGAGGCATTTCTGCCAAAGAGGCTCTGTGAGAGCAGAAGGGGGGTCCCAGCCTGCCCGCCCATCTGTCCCTGGGCTGTGGCACCTGGTGTAGGGTTGCTTGGTGCTGGCATGCCCCCACCATTTTAATTCATCTTCCCCCTTGGTCTGCAGTCCAGACTTCCTCCAGGCTCTGGGCATCACTCACTGGCCTGCCTGCCTTGTAGCTTGGGAAGTAGCAACCCCAGCAGTGTCTCCTTCATCAGAGCTTGGGAGCTTGGATGTTCTCTAGGCCAGGGTTCAGCTGGCTTCGGTCCCCACTTTTCCCTTGAAGCTTTTACTTTGAAGAATAAAAGCAGCTTTGATCCCCCCCCCCATCCCTCCTTTTCTTAATTCCAGGTGGCTCTCGTCTTCCCAAACAGCGACCCTGTGATGTTCATGGTAGCATTCTATGGGTGCCTCCTGGCAGAGCTTATTCCTGTGCCAATAGAAGTGCCATTAACGAGGAAGGTAAGCCCCTGGCCTTGGCACCACCAGACCACAGGTGCTGCCATGTCAACACCCCCAGGCCTCCTTCCTCTGAAATCAGTGCCCCGGTCAGGATCCCAACTTCTATTAGTGGCAGGAATGTTGGCTGGCTCTCTCATGTTCCAGAGGGCAGAAGACCCCTGGTTTCACCCAATCTTCCCTTCCTCTTCCTCAGCCACTCTTCCCAGCTGCCTCAGTACACTGTGTCTGCAGCACACAGAGCACCTTCCCCAAGGAGGATGTGCCCTCCAGGGTCCAGATTGCAGCCTCAGACTCAGGGAGTTAGTGGTGGCATTTAGGCCGAGCTCGCTCTCCTCCTCTTTGTCCAAGTTCCCTCCCCTGCCCCCTGAGCATGGACTATTAGTGGAGCAGCAGGGCAGAGAAGGGCCTGCTCTGGCTGGGGCTTCTCCTACATTCTCAGTGGTGGGGCAGGGCAGGCACCATGTCTTTGGGTAGAGCCTGCTATGGTGGGCTATGGAGAACCGGGAGACCTAGAGAGAATCAAGGAGGAGAGTGTCCCCCAGCCTCCAAAGCCACAGAGAGGTCAAGGAGGAGGAGGTCTAGCCACCATGAAACCACCAGTCCCTAGAGAGAAGGCAGTTTGGGTGGAATGCTGGGCTTTTCAAGGGGTCTGGCCACAGAGGCCCCAGCAGCTCTTCTTCCTCTGCCTTCAGGACAGAAGCCTCTCTTTTCCTTACTTACCTCCTCCAGTCACCCTTTGAGGAGAGTAAGGCTCTTAAGGGACTCTTCTTTCTTCTCCCTAGCTGGGATGTGCATGGTGCAGGAGCGTTCTGCAGCCTGCCAGCCTGGTGGGCAGCACCCCTTGCAGAGGGCATTTGAGCCTTCGTTGGGAACATGCCCCAATAGGGCTGGTCCAGGCAGAGGCTGAGCATCAGCCACCTCAGCTCCCAGGGCGGGCTTTTCCTCTGTGGCCACTTTGGGCCCATCCCTGGCTGTCCCTCTCTTGGGAGTTGGCCTTGTTGGCCTTCTGGAGGTCGGACTCTAGGACCTCCTCACCGGGCCACCTCGGTGGCTGGTTGGCTCCTGCGCTCTCCCCTGGGCCTTTTCCTTGGGGATCTTCTTCACTTTTTCCTCTAGTTCTGAGTTTTCATGGATGATCCCTTGAAAGGTGGTGTTCAGGCTTTTTAAGCAAGGCCTGTTTTCCAGCCCATCTGCTTGTTCTCCAGGGACCTCATGAGGCTCTGTTTTCCAGGCCAGCTCTCAGTGAGAGAGTTTCTCTTTTGATTTTTTCCATCTTTTTGCTTATGTCCTGATTTTTCTATCTTGGTCTCTTCTCATTTTCAGGGCTCCCATTCTTCGGTAAAGGGCTTAGCACTTTCTCTTTTGGCTATTTCTGGTACCTCGGTTTTCTTCTCTTTGTGGGGGTCTCTTTTCTTTGGTATCTCTTCTCCCAGGGGGCCTGGAGTTCCTCTCTCTCTTTGGGGCAACTCTCACTTTGCAGTGATTTGGGGGGGCTCTTGTCTCTTGGGTCCAAGACCAGGCTCAACTTCCTGCTCAGTCCACCTGGGATGGTGGACATGACTGTGCCCAACCCCACTCCCTCCTGCAGTTGGCTGCGAGGCTGCTGGGCCAGGTCTTTGGGCCCCTGAGAGCCCTGTGGGTGGTGAGAGTGGCTGCTGCTCCTCAGGGGAGCCCTTGGTCCTGCTGTCTTGGGGCCACAGCTGGGGCCTATCTTTGGCTCTGCTGGCACTCCCCTCCATCCCATTGCCTCTGGGTTTTGGGCTGACCCAGGAGAGGTCACTTTAGTTTCTCATGGAATTTCTTGGCCATGATTTGGTTTGACAAGAACATCAGGGTTTGGGGGCAGTAGGTTTGTGAAGCTGGGTGGCCCTCCCAGGCCATTTTACCAAGAATTCAACCTCCTTTCCTGTTCTTTGTTGAAGTGCTTGTCTGCACCGTGCTGGCACTGCCTTGGTTCGCACTTTATACCCATTAGCCCTGGCAGGTTGCTGCTGTTGGGATATTCGTTTTACAGTGAAGGAAACTGAGGTAGGCAGAAGGGAAGTAACTTGACCCATCACGTCCATGTCTGAGTCAGAATTTGAACTCAGGTCTTCCCTCAGCCAGGGTCCTAGTTGTTGGGACTCTACAAAATTTAATGTTGTTTTGTACGTGCCTGACTCTGTGACCCGACTTGGGTTGTGTTCTTTTTGTTTGTTTCTTATGACAAAGATACAGGAATGGTTTTCTGTTTTCTTCTCCAGTTCATTTTGCAGATGAGGAGACTGAGGCAAACGGGGTGAAATGACTTGCTCAGGGTTACACAGCTAGACAGTGCCTGGGGTGATTTGAACTTGGAAAGATGAGCCTTTTAGACTCCAAACCTAGTGCTCTCTCTGCCTACCTGGGCCACCTCTGGCCGTCAGCCCCCCCCCCCCCCCCCCCTTTTGACTTACAGGCTCCTTGAGGGCAGGGCTGGCTTCCTTCTGTGGATACCAGCCTGGAGCCCAGTAAGCCTTTTTGTATTCTATTCCCAAGTCCAGGTCCAGCTGCCTCTTGGAACCATTCTTCAGGTTCATGATGACAAAAAAGAACCAACAATGATGGCTTTTCCTTGGTTAGCCCAAGCCCCTTGTCCTTGCCTGTGAAGTCCCCTCTCCACCAGTCTCCAATTCCCCACCTTTGCCTGCCCTCTGCCTTGTATGAAGGCCATTGTTCAGTCATGGGGGCTCATCCTTCCACATCTCAGTTGAGCCCCTTAACAATAAGGTCTCTGGAGAACCCCTGCCCCCCCGAAGCCCCGGTGGGAAGAGCCACTTGGGGAGTAGCCAGGGGAGAGGCATCTTGCTGACAGTTCTTCCCTCCTAGTGACTTTGGACCTGGTTAGTTCAGGTGATCCTTCTTGCCTTCCCCCAGCTCCCAGTGTCCAGATACTGACCTGGGCCCCTCTCTCTCTCTCTTTTTTTAATTAATATTTTATTTTCCAATTATATACAGTAGTAGTTCTTTGGTAAGATTTTCTGCAAGGTTCTGAATTTTTACAATTTTTCCCCATTCTTGCTTCCCTCCCCCTACTTCCCCCAGAAGGCAGTCTGATCGTCTTTCCATTGTTTCCATGTGATACATTGATCCAAATTGAATGTGTTGGGACAGAAATCATATCCTTGAGGAGAAAATAAAATATTAGAGATAACAAAATGATGTTGTACATAAGTCAACTTTTTTTTTAAATTAAAAGTAATAGTCCTTGGTTTTTGTTCAAACTCCACAGTTCTTTCTCTGGATACAGATGGTATTCTCCATTGTAGACAGCCCCAAATTGTCCCTGATTGCTGCACTGATGGAATGATCGAGTCCACTAGGATTGATCATCACCCCCATGTTGCTGTTAGGATGTACAGTATTCTTCTGGTTCTGTTCATCTCACTCAGTATCAGTTCATGCAGATCCCCCCAGGCTTCCCTGAATTCCCATCCCTCCTGGTTTCTAATAGAACAATAGTGTTCCATCACATACCTAGACCGCAATTTGCTAAGCCATTCCCCAATTGAAGGACATTTACTTGATTTCTAATTCTTTGCTACCACAACCAGGGCTGCTAGGAATATTTTTGTACAAGTGATGTTTTTACCCTTTTCCATCATCTCTTCAGGGTATAGACCCAGTAGTGTCATTGCTGGATCAAAGGGGATGTACATTTTTTGTTGCTTTTTGCTCATAATTCCAAATTTCTCTCCAGAAAGGTTGGATGAGTTCACAGCTCCACCAACAATGTATTAGTGTCCCAGATTTCCTACATCCCTTCCAACATTGATCATTGTACTTTCTGGTCATATTGGTCAGTATGAGAGGTGTGAGGTGGTACCTCAGAGATGCTTTAATTTTCATTAATCAGTATTGATTTGGAGCAGTTTTTCAAATGACTATGGATTGCTTTGATTCCACTCTATCTCTCTCTCTCTTTTTTAGGTTTTTGCAAGGCAAATGGGGTTAAGAGGTTTGCCCAAGGCCACACAGCTAGTCAATTATTAAGTGTCTGAGGCCGGATTTGAACCCAGGTCCTTCTGACTCCAGGACTGCTGCTCTATCTACTGTGCCACCTAGCTTCCCCTCCACTCTATCTCTTTAGAGCCTCTTCCTGCCTTTTCTTGACATTGCAGTCTTCCTTTCCATTTTTTAGGGGACTCTGGTTTATCCCTGTTGTCTAGAATACAGAGAGCGGTTCCCTGAACTTCTCCTCATCTTGTGAGGAAAAGCCAATTTGCCATGACACAGTCTGCAAGCTCCACACCCTCAAAGCCTCTAGCTTGGTGGGGAGGGTCATTGTCGACTCTGAACCCTTGTCTGGCTCACATTACTGTACTCATTTGTTCACTTTCTTTTTATTTTTTTTATTTTTTAGGGTTTTTTTTTATTTTGCAAGGCAAACGGGGTTAAGTGGCTTGCCCAAGGCCACACAGCTAGGTAATTATTAAGTGTCTGAGACCGGATTTGAACCCAGGTACTCCTGACTCCAGGGCTGGTGCTTTATCCACTATGCCACCTAGCTGCCCTCTGTTCACTTTCAAACTTAACAAGTTGTTATGCATTTTTTTAGGATGCTGGGAGCCAACAGATCGGTTTCCTCTTGGGCAGTTGTGGAGTGGCACTGGCCCTGACCACAGATGCTTGTCAGAAGGGATTGCCCAAGGCACCAACGGGAGAAGTGGCCACATTCAAAGGTATGAGGTCACTGCTTGGGACAGTCACCTGGTTTCACTTTGGGGGAAACCAAGAAACTATGGAGGTCTTGGGAGATTCTCTGCTCAATGTGGAGACCTTCCCTTGAACCCCATTGACTATGGGTATCTTTGGGGGTACTGTTCAAAAAGCATCTCATTCCATTTTGATTTCCATTGCCCTCTTTTTTCTTTCTTTTGAAGGCTGGCCTCGCCTAGTTTGGTTTGTGATAGATGGGAAGCATTTGGCAAAACCATCTAAGGATTGGCATCCCCCAGTGCGAGATGCCAGTGCTGAAACTGCCTACATTGAGGTGAGAATGTTTCTCCTTGGTATGTGGAAATAGAGAATTAAGTAAATCGTGGTGTAGTGATTTTCTTTTTTTGTGAATATATTACTAAAACTGGTGACCTTGTGTCTATGTCAAAATTATTTGGACTCCAACTGATTTTTGTCATCTTGCTTTCTTAGATGACCCAAACCAACATAGCATGGTGCCTAACCTTGTTAGAGTTAACTCTTACCTTCTTAGTGACCAGTTGGTCCAGGAATATTTCTATTTATCATGGAAACCCCACTGGTACAAATTCTTAGCTTAGCAGCCTACCACTTGTGTCTTCATTCTGAAATGAACAGTCATGTCCTTTGGGAAACATGGGTGATGGGCCTTGTCTTTTCCATGAAGTTCTATCAAATGCTGTGTGGTTACTGGCCTGGGGAAGCATCACATGATGTTCTTTTCCAGTATAAGACGAGTAAAGAAGGCAGCACAGTGGGAATTACCATCTCACACGCTTCCATGCTAGCCCAGTGCCACGCCTTGACCCAAGCATGTAGCTACTTAGAAGGTAAGTGATTGGCTTTCCACCTGTTGGGGGAGTTTCTCTGCTCCTTTTACTCCCAGGAGTCATGGGGTGCAGGTCCAAGGCCAGCCCTCCACTTGATGCCTGAATCCCCCTCGAACTTCTTTCTCAGGATTGCTCCTTCAGCCTTAGCTCACCCCTTCAGGGTCAGCAGTGTCTCCTGAGCAGGGGTGCGAGCCCTCAAACGGAGTCAGCACTGGTCTCTTCCTCCTTCTTCCCCTCTGTCTCTGAAATCCCTCGCAATGGGCCAATTCCCCCCGGCCAGCAGACCTACAGGGAGTGAACACTACAGTCATATCCCCAACTGAGTCCTGTCCCCAGCCCAGTACCCTAAATTTGTCAGTGCCTTTCCTGAAAGCTGCCGTTATAAACCAGCGGCCTTGGCCTCAGGAGAGAGAGCAGGAGCCAGCCTGGACCCTGCCTCCTGAGACCCAAGGGCAGCTGGGACAGAGCTTTTTGAAGTCAGGGGAAGTGAGTTGTAACTGAAGAAAGCAGGAGGGGGCTAAAGGCACAGACCTGACAATGTGAAATGTGATTCTGCCAGCACTGCTTAAGTGCCTGCTCTATGCAGCAGATACCAAGATGAAAACCTCCTTGGATGCTGGCTGGAGACAACCTTAAAATCCAAATAGGAAGAAACAAAGGCTCATAGGTCAAAGGCCACCTCCTGCTACCCAAGACAAGTTCTGTACCCTGGAGTGCCAGGTTGCCCCTTCCTAGGCCTAGTGGCTAGGGAGTAGGTCTTTGAGCTAGCCGATCTCAAGGCTGCTGAGGCACTAGGTGATCCAGGCAGTAGCATGCAGGGCACAGGGTCAGCAAGTCCTGAGTGCCAGGCTTGCCTCCAACATCTAGTAGGTGGTGACCCTGGATGGGTAAAATAGAGATGTTGATAGCCCCTCCCTCCAGGCTTGCCTTGATTATTGAGGCTTAGCAGAGTGCCTGCCCAGGAGTGACCCCATATAGAACCCAGCTGATATCCCTTATATTTTAGTAATTATTACTTTGGTTCCTAAGCTTCGCTATTGTCATTAGTAGCTTTTATTTGCTTAGATCACTGCAGTGGATAGGACCCTAGACTCTGGATGAGGCCTTTACCTGCTGCTGGCCTCAGTTTCCTCATCTGCAGCCCCAGCCCCCCAAGGTTGTTGAAGGATCACATGAGAAAATGATTCTAGTGTTTGGTGCAGTGCCTGCATCATCACGAACAATCCGGGACTCCAGCCTGCCCCTGGGGCCAACAGGGAAGCCCTGAGGGCCTGTCCTGATCATCTGTAGGCTTGTTGATGCAGGTGCCCAGTGTGGACAGTGCGTGGAACCTTCAGGGAGCACTTGGACCCAGGCTAGAGTGCCTGTCCTTCCTTGGGGGAGAGTGGGCCCTTTTGGGGGCAGTTACCATTGCTGGAGAGTAGTGTCTAGTGTTTACCTCGAAGTTGGTGGAAAGAGCTGATGCAAGCAGGGTGGCAGCTGTTGGCATGTCCAGAGCAAGAGAGTCTTTGCTGGTCCCATATCAGTGTCCAAGAGGACAAACACTCCTGGAGACCACAGATCATCTCTGTGCTTTGTCTCCATGCCCCTAGGACCCAGAGGGTGGTGTGGTTTGCTTCAGGTCACAAGGGGTCTTTCTCCTGATGTAGACTGTTACGGACTGCTTGGGATGTTGGCCAGTGAGGAGGGCTAGCTTTGAGGCTGAGAGATCTGGAAGGTGCATTTGGGCTTGCCACTGTGAGTTCAGGAATGCAATCTCTGCAACACGGTGGCTATTTCTACCCACCGCCAGTTCTGGCCAGTGCTTCTCCCAGGAGCTCCTGGGCTTTGGTGGGGCATGGAGCATGAGCTTTTAATGTTCTCTGTTTCCTTTCAGCGGAGACTTTAACCAACGTGCTGGACTTCAAAAGGGATGCTGGCCTGTGGCACGGGGTGCTGACTGTGAGTGTTGCCCAGGAAAGCCTCCTCCTGCCTTGCCCAAAACCAGGCCCGCTATCCCCCTTGCTGCACATGGGTTGTGGGTTGGGGAGCAGGCAGTCTGAACAACCAGCCTGGAAAGACCCCCTCATCATTGCTCGGTGGGATGCTTCACAGAGGCCCCAAGTCGATCTGCACTTTGGGTTTTTCAGAGTGTCATGAACCGGATGCACGTGGTCAGTATTCCTTACGCCCTCATGAAAGTGAACCCCCTTTCCTGGATACAGAAAGTGTGCGCCTATAAAGGTAAGGCTCCTCCTCTCAAACCTTGGCCTGAGACAGCAGCTGAAGGGAGGGACTCGGGACCTCTCTCCTGGAGCTGAGGGCTCCTGGGGAGCCCCCTACCCACCTGTGAGCTCTGTGGTGCTGGCTCAAATCTGGCCTAAGATTTTGCCAGAGTCCACCAGTGCCTCTGCTTCATCCACTTCTGGTCTGACTTGTGTAAGAATTGGAATTTGTTGGTTGGATCTGGATATGAACTAAGAAGTGTGCAGTGTGTGTGTATGTGTGTGTGTGGTATACATGGAGGCATTCATAGGGGCTGCACATGTGTGTGTGGGAGCACACATGTTCATGCAGGGATCCATGTGTGTGCTGGGTAGGTACACGTGGGAAGTGCTCCCTGGCTTCTTCCTCTTTAGAGGCACTTGTTGATGCCCTCTCCTGTCCTTGGCAGCCCGGGTAGCTTTGGTCAAGTCCCGAGACATGCACTGGTCTCTCCTGGCCCAGCGAGATCAGAGGGATGTCAGCCTGAGCTCTCTGCGGATGCTGATTGTGGCTGATGGCGCCAATCCATGTAAGTAAAAGGCCAGGGACGTAAGCAGAGCATGACTGCTGCCGAGGGGTGAGGGGAGCCAGAGCCACTGGGGACAGTGGGAGGACCTCAAGCCATCTCTGTTTGTCCTTCATGATCACATACCTGTATGATCCATTTCCTTAGCGTGTCCCATAAAGAGCAGGAATATGATTTTTATCACTTGATAATGACTTCACACTAAATCTGTGTGGGCTTTTTTGTGGGTCAGCTACAAAGAAATGAGTCAACTAGGCAGAAACCACTTCTGAAGTGCCCACTCTGTGTGGTGAGAGCTGGGCATCCAAAGAAAGGCCTAAGAGAGGCACAACTCCTGGGACCTCTTATCCAGTGGGGAGACAGTGCCAAACGACAAGGTATAAGCACTTATCATGCACAGGGTCAACGAAGGGAAGATGCCACTATTAGGAGATGCTAGGGAGGCTTGTTGCTGGGACTTAAGGAGTCCAGGGAGGTTAGTGTTTGGAGTGGGGAAAGGAGACTGTGCCAGACCCAGAAGATGGCCAAAGGGTCTCGTTTATAGAACAGCCAGGACCAGGGGTGCTGGAGCTAAGAGTACAAGGAGGGGAGGAGATAGAGGAGGCTGGAAAGGGGGGGAGGGGGCTGGGTTAGGAGGGGCTTTGAATGACAACTGGACTGAGACGATAAGGAGCCACTCGAGTTTATGGAGTTGGGGGAGTGACATGGCCAGAGCTTCACTTCAAAAACTTCTCTTTGGTGACTGAATGGAAAATGGGGAGAGCCTGGAGACAGGCAGACGCCCCATCCCCCCCTCCTGGCAGCTATTGTTGTAGTCCAGTGTGAGGTGGTGAGAGTCTGCTCAAGAGAAGGTGGGAGAGAGGGCATTGACTAGACATGCCTTGGTGCCATATTGCATAGGGAAGGTGAGATGGAGGGAACTGTTTGGGATGCCTCCTAGGTGGGAGCTGGTGGGACTGGGAGGATGGGAAGATGGGAAGTCCAGCATCTTAGATCCCTTACCCCCTGAATGGAGCTCATGACTAATTTATTTTTAAATTGTTATTTGGTAGAGAGCTTTGCAGGAAGTCGAGAGCAGACCCGTAAGCGTGAGTCACTCTCAGACTAGTGGAGTCAGAATATTCACTTAGACTTGGTGCGGGGAAGTCTGGGTTCTTGTCTTGGGCACAGCTCTAGGACTGGATTCAGTCCCTGCTCTGTCCACTGAGAAGGCCAGAAAAAAGCCTTCCTGGAAAGGTAGGAGGATTCCAGCTGGATACCCATGCTACCAGGGAGAGTTGGCATGAACAGAGGCGGCAGCAGGCCTGTTGTATTCAGGGAACTGAGGAACTGGCGAGGAGGCCAGAAGAACCTCGACTCTCAAAGGCTGGACACTGAAGGGTTTTCAGGAGGCAGGAGAAGGTGTTTTAGAATGTTTGTTGACTGCCAGCCAGAGGAGAGAAACTGAAGTTAGGGTTCGAGCCTCAGTTTAGAGTGGGAGCTGTGAAGTGGGAAGACAGGGGCCAGAACTAGTGAAGGAAGGACTTATGGGCCTCATTCACTGCTTGGACCTTTGGGTGAGTGGTGAGGGAGGAGTCAAGGGGAAAAGCAAAGGAGGAGCCATTTGGGGGCTATCATTTGGAGGGAACAAGGAGTCTGGCTTTAAAAATGTCGATTTTTGGGTGATTGTGAAACCCTAGGTGGGAAATATGCTTAGGGGAGAACAGGACTTGCTGATGCAGAATGATACTTAAGTTGGATAAAGGAAGCCTCAGGTCTGGCCGGTACCCTCCAGTATTCTCTTGACTCCTCAGTTCTCCCCATCTCGACCCCCTCACATCACCAGTGACACCCAGTCAGATCTCAGCCCTGGAATCCTGCCACCATTTGTCATCTTGTGCCCTCCATACCTGCCACTGAACAAAGGAGGAGAAAATCACACCATCATTTTGTTCATCTTCCCTTTGAGAGGGAGGGATCAAGATTCAGAGGAACCCAGCCACAGGGGATGGCAAGGCCTGGGAGTCCTTGGAGGTCTGACCAATATGGCAAAAAAGGAATATGCCCAATGTGAGAGATGTGGGAAAACTGGACACGAATGCTTTGTGGGTGGAGTCATGAACTGATCCAGCCTTTCTGGAGAGCAGTTTGGAGCCATCCTCGAAGAGCAGTAAAAGTGGGAATACTCTGATCCAGCCATACCACTACTACGGGCTCTGTATTCCAAAGAAATCATTATAAAGGGGAAAGAACCCACAAGCACATGAATATTCCTAGCAGCTCTTTTTGTATGGCCAATTGGGGAGCGACTGAACAAGTTGTGTTCTCCGAATGTATGGTGTCCTCTTGTTCTCTAAGAAATGAGGAATAGGATGCTCTCAGAAAAACCTGGGCCAATTTGGATACACTAATGTAAAGTGAAGTGAGTAGAGCCAAGAGGACCCATAGATTGACTTGGCTCTTCTCAGCAAGACAGTGATCTAAGAAGGTTCAGCAAGATTCTTTATGAAAGAGGCTCTTCACCTCCAGAGCGAGGGCTAAGGAAGTCTGAATGCAGATTGGAGCAGACTTTTGTCTACTCATTTTTCTGGTTTATTGGGGGGGGGTTGTTTATTGTTTTTTGTGTTTTTGTGTCTGGATTTTCTTTTACAACATGGCTAATCTAGAACTATGACTTTCATGACTACACATGCATAACCTCTTATCAGATTGCAAAATGTCTCAATGAAGAGGGGAAGGAGTCAGGGAGAGAATTTGGAACTCAAAATTCTAAATGGATCTTAAAATTGTTTTTACATGTATTTGGGAAATAAATAGAATATTTTTTTAAAAGCTGGCTGTGACCCTTGGTTACTCAGCTTAGCCAGAGCTTCTGCTAAGGCCATTGTGTGACTCTCAGGCAAAATCAAGTCATATCTTTTGTCCTGCAACCAATGAAGAGTCCTCTCATCTCCTTCCCCCACCAGCTTTATGAGAGCAATCTAAAAAATGACAAAGAATTCTTGAAATAATCTTCCCTTGGAGGGATTTGGGCTGCCCTGCTCCACATGTGTGAGCACTTTAGGGGATGATGGGGTGTATGAGTTTGCATAGAAATAGGAGGTCTGAATCCCCATCCCCCAGGACTCTGGTGGTCGGAAGGGACAGTCCCTATATTGGCATTTGCATCTCTCTAATCTTAACCACTCTTTTTTTTCTTGTTCTCTCTTCCCCCTCAGGGTCAGTATCGTCCTGTGATGCATTCCTCAATGTCTTTCAGTCCAAAGGGTTGAGACCTGAGGTCATCTGCCCTTGTGCCAGCTCTTCTGAGGCACTCACAGTCGCCATCCGCAGGTAATCTTGAGGAAGACCTCGGCTGACCCTGGGGCCAAGGCTGATCAGTCTGATCACTACTCTGTGGTCACAGGATGCCAAGAGGGACAGAATGAGAAGAGACCACTTCTCAACTCCCTCCATAAGTTGGGGAGGGGTCATGGATGTGAGGGATACCTTCCTGAAGAGGACTCTTGGGGGGATGAAAGGAGTGGGAAGAGATGAGGGTCAGCTTGGGGGCTATATCATTTGTGCCCCTGCCAGCTCTCCTTCACAGTCTTTTATTCCTCCAATCCCATATAACCCATTCTACCACATGGCTGACAACAGCAAGGGACCATGGCAGGCAAGGACCTTCCAGAAGAAATTTGTTTTCTTTAACTAGAGTTTTGAAATATTTGCTCTTAAAATTATCCTTAAAAAAATAAAAATAGGGGCGGCTAGGTGGTGTAGTGGATAAAGCACTGGCCCTGGAGTCAGGAGCACCTGGGTTCAAATTCAGTCTCAGACACTTAATAATTACCTAGCTGTGTGGCCTTGGGCAAGCAAGCCACTTAACCCTGTTTGCCTTACAAAAAACTAACTAACTAACTAACTAAAGAGATAGATAGATAGATAGATAGATAGATAGATAAAAATAAAAAAATAAACAAAGCTTTAGTTTATTGGTAATCCCAGGAGAATTTTGTAACCTTAAATCAGAAGTAAAGGGGTCCTTTGCAGACCTTTGCAGAGCTCGCCAGGCATTTGACCATGTGGCAGATCTCCTTTTGTTGTTGCCTAAATTGGCACCGGGGTGATCCTGCCTCTGTTCCTGACATAGGACCTGCAGTCTAGTCCTTCCAGAAACATCCACCAGGAGTCAGCTGTGCACTAGTCTCTAAAACCTGGGTGCCTGTGTTTTTATGACCTGGAGAGGTCAGTGGTTCATCCAAGGTGAAATCCAGCCAGCCTTTTGCCCAGATGGCCAGTGCCCCCAGGGCTCAGACCTCACCCTGAGGTCAACTCCCACCTCTCCCTCCTCTCAGTCAGTGTCACATTGTTAAGCTCCTTGCTTTTCCTTAGGATAGCAGGAAGTTTGTGGTCAGGTCTGTTCCTGGTGCTCCCTGCTGGCTGTGTCTATGGTGTGATGAGAGTGGACAGGGAGACTGAAGTCAGGTCCTACTGGTGGGAGAAGCTCCCAGGAGATTAGTTTGGTTCCCCAGTGAACTGTGCTCTGCAGGCCAGAAGGGGAGAGAGCAGGGGGCTTCATTCCTCCTTCCATCTCCCCACAAAAGACACATTCACCAGCTTGTGCCAGAATTGCCTGATGGCTGGCCTCCTGGGCCTTGCCTTTGACGCCATGGCCTGACCAAAGCTTGGGGCATTGGTACTCATGGATGCGCTGCTGACTTGTTGGATTTGACCCTTTGAGGGAAGTTGTGGAGAGTGCTGGGTTCAGACACAACAGTTCCTAGGTTCCAATCTGCCTCAAACATCCTCAAGCTGATCAGTTGGTTCTTGTCCTTCATTATTGTAGAAGACCACAACAACATCAGTATGTTAAAGACAGATCACAGTGAGTCTGACTGACTGATCAGACCAATGTGAGCTTGGAACACTTCACCACAGGTCAGGCACAAATAAGCCGTGTGACCCCCTGGGGTGCTTGCTCTAAACTTATGGATGTCACATTTCCTCTGAGCTGCTTCCATTCTGCCTTCCGCATAGAGTACAGCCCCCTCACTGATGAGGGCATGTCATGCTGGGCGGTCCAGTGCCAGAGTCTCCCATGCTGTACAGTCAATTCTAGCATTCTTCAGTGAGACTTTCAGAGTGTCCCGGTATCACTTCTTCTGACCCCCTTGTGAGCACTTGCCCTGTGGGAGTTCTCCATAAAAATCTTTTTTGGCAAGCATTCTTCTGGCATTCCAGCAACATGTCCAGACCATCATGGTTGCACTCTCTGTAGTAATGTTGGAATGCTAGGCAGTTTTTATCTTCTCTTGCCAGGGGATCTGCAGAATCTTCTAAGACAATTTAAATAGAAGTGATTCAGTTTCCTGACATCTATCTGCAGATGGTTCCTGCCCAGGCCTCACAGACATAGAGTTATGAGATCAGCACAACAGTTATGTAGACCTTCAGCTTGGGAGTCAGTCTAATACCTGTTCTCTCCCACACTTTCTTTTGTTATCCCCCAAATTCTGAGTTAGCTCTGGCAATGCAGGTGTCAGCCTGATTGTCCATGTGAACCTCCCTGGAAAGGACACTGCCAAGGTAAGTGAACTTGTCTGATATCAATGGTTCCACATAGGATGGTGTGGTACTGACTGATGGAGCACCTGGGTTTTCTTGCTGTTCATTGTTAAGCCAAAATAAACACAAGCAGCAGAGAATAGATCCAGACTTTGTTGCATCTCAGCTTCAGAGGCTGCATTGAGTGCACGACCATCTGCAAACAGAAGATCATGCACCACTACTCCTTCCACTCCCTCCAGCCTTTTCAAGTTGAAGAATTTGCCATCAGTGTGGTAGCTGACCTTGAGGCCGTGTTCATTCTCATCGAAGGTGTTTGATAACATCATGCTAAAAAGTATGGGAGCAAGGACACAATCTTATTTTACTGCATTGGTGGCTGGGAAATCTTAAGAGCATCATCTACTCTCCAGAACCTGGGCCTGCATGCTGTCAAGAAGCTGACCTACAATACTGATGAACTTCTCTGGGCAACCAAGTTTTGACATAATTTTCCATAAACCCTTGTGACTGATGGTATCAAAGGCCTTTGTCAGAAATACAAATGTTTCTCTGTTCCTGGCATTTTTCCTGGAGCTGTTGGGCATCAAACACCATATCGACAGTTCCTTGACCCTTTCTGAAGCATGCTGGGTCTTAGGAAGGTGACCATCTTCCAGGTGAAGGAGCAGCCTATGGAAAAGGACTCTGACAAAATTCTTACCAGCAATGACTAAAAGAGAATCACCTCTGTGATTGTCACAGGACACTCTATTTCTTTTACCTTTATAGAGATGGACAAAGGAGGCATCCTTGAATTCTTAGGGGATAACCTCTTCATGCCTTATAAGCTGGAAAATTTCAGTCAGTTTTTGGATGAGCAGTGGACCCCCAGCTTGTAGATCTCAGCTGGAATGGAATCAGCCTCAGGTGCTTTACCATTTGAAAGAAGGCTCAAGCTATGTGGCTATGGGCAGATGTCCAGACCTTCCTGAGGCCCCTTTTTGAGAAAGTGAAGGCGTGAGGTCCAGACGTGCTCCTGGGGCCATTGACTGGAGTGGACATGAGGAGCCCCCCAGGCCAGGCCTTTGCTTAGTGTCACCTCTTTGGGTTCCCATGAGTACTTCCCTAGTTACATCAGAGGACTCACAAGGGGGATTCTAAGGGAACCATCTGCAGACAGATCTTGATTCAGACCTGCTTTTCTTTTGAAGGATCTAGTGCTTCATTTAGCATAAAGTTTTGCTTGCTGTCCTGCTTGACTGCGATTCCTTCTGTTCCCTTTTCCTTGGGGGGGGGGGAGACAGAGCCCTGGGTAGTCATGGACTGCCTTTGTCTTTGTTTTTCAGGCCCCCTGATTCCGGTGGCCCTCCTCCTGGCAAAGCTGTGCTGTCCATGAATGGCCTCAGCTACAGCGTGATCCGAGTGGACACGGAAGAAAAGCTGTCCGTATTGACCGTTCAGGATGTTGGCCAAGTCATGCCTGGAGGTGAGAAGGGTCCTTGGTGGGGAAGTAGCTTCAGAAATATGCTGCCTTTCTTTTGGGGAAAAGGCATCTTAGGAACTGCTTTTACAATGATTTCAATCCATCTTCTCGATTTTGAAACAACCTCACTGGTTTACATTTAAGAACAACTTGGTGGAGAGGAGATAGTGGCATCCTCCAGATGGTCACCCTCACTCTCCAGCGATGGGAGCAGGAGAGTCCAGTTGAGAACCATAACCTTCTGGGCTTGGTCTGTACTCAGGAAGCCCTGGGCTCAGGGATTCCTTTCCCTGTGCTTCCCAGAATTCTGAGGGGATTGCACTGTGAGGCCCCACTCCTAGGGCTGTCTCTCACCCCAGCTTATCAGAACTACTAACCCATCGATGGAGAGAGAAAGGAGAATAGTCTGGCAGTCCAGGACTCAAATACAAGACCATGCTTAATCAGATGCTTCCAACCTGCTCTGCCTGTACCCACATGCATGCCCACCTTGCAAGAGTGCCAGTTGGGCCAGGTTTCTGCTTTTCTAGGAGTGGGTCAACAAATTAGTTGTGGGGCCATGGTTCACCCGTCTAGATTGTCTGGAGCCTGATTCTGCCAGCACTCTGCTGGTGAGCCTCCAGCTGTATATGGTGTGGTGGTCTCTGCTGCCCTGGCCTACTCTCAGGTCCCTCTGAGCTGGGGCAAAGGCTGGACAGCTGATGTCTGGAGCTACCAGCAGACAGCCAGAGGGGTCAGGTGCCTTGGGCCTTCTATGGTACCTCTGGATGGCATCTTTTAGAGGGAGAAATCAGGAGAAATCAGAGAACCGTTCTGAGGCATCTGATCAATGATGTCATCTAGGAAATGAGCCCAGTGAGTGAACCCAGAAGGTGAACCCATGAAGGGCTGGAGTACCATCCCCATAATTGCACAGTGGAAATCCTCCTTCTTACATCATGGGAATCTTGCTACTTCCTTCCCAAAGTGGAGGACCTGGGTTCAGATTCTGGGAAGATGGCAGAGCAAGTTAGAAAACTTTCAGCTGTCCAAATTTCCTCCACAAAAAAAGACAGAGCATCACCTTAGAGTGAAGGCAGAGCAACATAAATAAGAGTGGAGTAAAGTCATGGTCCTCCTAAGACAACTTGATAAGGCACCCACCTCCCCCCATCCCAAAGATTTGATCTCCAGGGTGGAAGTTTGACCTGAGTCCTAACTAACAACAAGTCCTGGGGACAGCTGAATTGGGAGAGAACCTCAGCCTCTTGGACAGTGTCTGCATGAGGTGGCTGACATGGTCCAGCAGCGTCTGCAAGGAAAAGGAACCTCCATCCACCTGGTGACTCTGCTAGTAGAGGGGCAAAGACCCTGCTGCTGTGGGCGCTTGTACTGGACTTTGCTCTGGTACCCATGGGTTGGAGAGGAGTTCAAGGTTAGGCCCCTAGACAGAGCTTAGAAAATAAAAGTAAGAACTCCATTCCCCAAATGAAGACTAGAACATGATTTTAATAATAACTGCTAAAAGCAAAATTAAAATTAAAATGAGTAATATAAGAAGAAAGAACCTAATCATAGACAGCTGTGATGGGATCAGAGAAGATCTGGGTTCATTTTCACAGGAAAATAGTAGAGCTAAAAAATCTACTCCTTTTTCAGTGAGAAACATCAAATGGTCCCAAGCCCAAAAAGAATTCTTGGAACAACTTAAAATAGACTTTAAAACTCAAATAAGAGAAACTGAGGGAAAATTAGGGGGAGAAAATCCAATTAAAAAAGAAAGTCAACCAACTAGAAATAGAGAATCAAAAACTTAAAAAATATATAATTTTTTTGAAAATTAGAATTGAGTAAGGGGAAGCTAATAATTTTTATGAGCCACCAAGAAACAAAAACAAGTGAAAATGATAAAACGAGTGAAAAAATAGAAGAGAATATGAAACATCTCATCAGAAAAACAACTGATCTAGAGAACAGTTGGACTATTTGATAATTATGATCCAAAAATAATCTTGATACAATATTACAAGAATTTTCAAGGAAAATTGCCTTGAAGTTCTAGAACAAGAAGACAAAATAGAAATAGAAAAAATCCACTGATCACCCTGTGACAAGATCCCAGGAGAAAATCTACAGGAATATAAAGCCAAGTTTCAAAGCTCCAAGATTAAAGAGAAAAATACTGAAAGTAAAAAGAAAAAAAATTGAATATCATGAAGCTACAATTAGGATTACACAAGGCTTTGCATCTACTATGATGAAGGTTTTGGGATATTCTATTTCATTGAGCCAAGAACTGGGGTTATGACCAAGTGTAACTCACCCAGCAATGAAAGGATAATTCTAAATGGAAGGAAAAAAAAGGACATTTAGCAAACTGAAGGACTTTCAGGTATTTGTGACAAAGCAGAACTTAATGGAAAATTCAACATAAAAGATCTAGGAGAACTATAAGCTAAATATTAAAGACTAATTATAAGGGACTCAAGAAGGTAAAATTCTTTACTTTTATGTGAAGCTGTTGTCAGTACTCTTAGGACTTATTTGAATAGTTTTTGAAAGAATGGCTTGGGCTGAGCTGTGTATGATGGGGTGATTTTTTTTAATTTATTTTTTTATTCTTATTTTGTACAAATGTTTTTTTACATTAATAAAATATTCTTGTTTACAAATAAACAAAATACCCCTCCTCCCCCATGAATATAGATAGACTTGCTTGGGTGAAAAAAGTAAAGGGGAGAGAAAAAAAATTAAAATTAAAAAAAATAATAGTAATAATTGTAGGTATGGCCAGGTGGCGCAATGGACAAAGCACCAGCCCTGGAGCCATGAGCACCTGAGCCCACATCCAGCCCCATACACCCAACAATCACCCAGCCGTGTGACATGCAAGCCACCCGATCCCCATTGCCCTGCAAAAACCAAAAAGAAGAAAAAGACCCAAAATAAAATAAAATAGTAATGATAGTAGGGGTGGCTGGGTGGCAGACAGAGCCCTTGAGCCAGGAGCACTTGAGTCTGAATCCGGCCCCAGACATCCAAAGATCACCCTGCTATGTGGCCCCAGGCAGGCCATCCAGCCCCACTTGCCTTGCACCCTCCCCCAAATAATAATAACAAAAATGTGCTTGAGTCTTTGTCGTGGGTGGATCACATTCTTTATGATAAGTCCATCACAGAAGTTACTTCCATATTTTTCCACTGTTGCCACTGCTGATCGCAACTCCCTCCTTTCTTATTTCTCCACTACCATGTACTCTATTTTCTCTCTCCTTTCACTCTGACTCTGCTGTAGGGTCATTGACTGGCTCAGCAGACAGATCCCTAGTCCTGGGGCCAAGAAGCCCTGAGCCCCCATACCACCCCTTAGGCCCAGAATCCACCTGGCCCTGTGGTCCTGGGCAGGCCTTCCAATCCCAGCCCCTTGCATGAAGTAAGAAAGAAAATGTGTTATATCTGGCCCCTCTCCCCCCCATGGTCCATCCTCTCCTCCTTTATTCACATCCCCACCCCTTCCCCCTGCTCCCCTCTCCTTCTTACTCCAGATGTCTGTACCCCATTGAGTATATTTGCTGTTTCCTAGCCATCTCTGATGAGAGCAAAGTTTCCCTCATTCCCCCTTGCCTCCCCCCTTCCATATCACTGCAATAGCTCATTGTAATAAAAGAAATCTTATGTGAAATATCTTGGACTATTCCCCCTCTCCTTTTTCTTTCTCCCATTCCATTTCCTTTTTTGATATTGACTCCATTTTTACACCATATTTTATCTTCGAATTCAGCTTTCTCCTGTGCTTCAACTATAAAAGCTCCCTCTATCTTCTCTATTAACTGAGAAGGTTCATATGAGTATTATCAGTGTCATTTTTCTATGCAGGAATACATGCAGTTCATCCTCATTAAGTCCCTCATATTTCCCCCCTCTCCTCCAATCTCCCTGCTTCACCTGAGTCCTGTATCTAAAGATCAAACCTTCTGTTCAGCTCTGGCCATTCCAACAGGAACATTTGAAATTCCCCTGGTTCATTGAAAGTCCATCTTTTTCCCTGGAAGAGGACATTCAGCTTTGCTGGGTAGTTCATTCTTGGCTGCATTCTAAGCTCTTTTGCCTTCCAGTATATTGTATTCCAAGCCCTATGAGCTTCCAATGTAGTTGCTGCTAAGTCCTGTGTGATCCTGACTGCAGCTCCACGATATTTGAACTGTGTCCTTCTGGCTGCTTGTAATATTTTCTCTTTGACTTGGGAGTTCTGGAACTTGGCTATAATATTCCTAGGGGTTGGTTTTTTGGGATCTCTTTCTCTGGGGGATCGGTGGATTCTCTCCATTTCTATTTTGTCCTCTGCTTCTAGAATATCAGGGCAATTTTCCTGTAGTAATTCTTTGCAAATGATGTCAAGGCTCTTTTCCTGATCATGATTTTCAGGTATTCCAATAATTTTTAAATTATCTTTCCTAAGTCTGTTTTCCATATCAGTTGTTTTTTCAATGAGATATTTCACATTTTCTTCTAATTTTTCATTTTTTTGTTTTGAAGTATTGATTCCTGATTTCTGGTAAATTCATCAATCTCCCTGAATTCTATTCTTTGTCTGAAGGATTTGTTCTCCTCAGAGTTTTCTTATCTCTTTTTCCATCTGGCCAATTTTGCTTTTTAAAGCATTCTTCTCCTCAATAACTTTTTGAACTGTTTTATCCATTTGACCTAAGCTGGTTTTTAGCATGCTATTTTCTTCAGCATTTTTTTGGATTTCCTTGATTAAGCTGCTGACTTCATTTTCATGTTTTTCCTGCATCTCTCTCCTTTCTTTTCCCAGTTTTTCCTTCCAACTCCCTCATTTGATTTTCAAAGTCTTTTTTTTGAGCTCTGTCATAGCCTGAGCCCAATTTCTGTTTTTCTTGGAGTCTTTAGATGCAGGAGCTTGTGCTTCCTCATCTTCAGACTGAGTATTTTGATACTTCTTGGGCTCATTTGCAAAATATTTCTCAATAGTCTTCCTTTTGTTTCTCTGCTTGCTCATTTTCCCAGCCTGGGCCTGGTTTTGGGGTGCTTCCTGAGCTTTTGGGACACTCCCACAAGGGTCTCAGTGTGTGAGGCTTTGTCCTCCCTCCTGGTCTGTGAATGACCATAAGCACCCCCCTCTGCCACGGGGCTGAGGTGGGGGGGGGCCCTGCTGTTCTATGGGGGGGGCCTAGACTGCAATCAGGATCTGAATGTGGTCAGAGCCCCAGAGTCCTGTTCCAGGGACAGAGGACTGAGCTCCCAGTTTCTCTTCACTCCCCTCCTTCAGCTCAGTGGGCTCATGCCCTGGGGCTCCTGCTTATGGGCTCCACCTGCTTCTGTTTCCGGCTCTGGGCTGCAGAAAGACCAAGCTGCTCCCTGTGTGCCCCGAGGGCTGGGCTCCACGTGCTCGCTCTGGCAGAGGTCCCCCGCTGTTCTCCCACTTTGTGCCCGGTGCTCCCCGGGGTGCAGCTCAGGAGACTCCCCCGCTGCTGTGAGTCTCGGCTCCCAGCACCCTGGGGCTGCCTCCGGGAGGCTGAAGTTCTTTCGCTCTGGTGGGCCACCCCTCTGGTGGGCCGCCCCTCCGACCCCGGGGACCAGAGCCTTTCTGCTCTTTTCCAGGTTACCTTGAGTAGGAGAACTGCCTCATTGGGTCCCTTTGTGGGTTCTGTCTCTCGAAAGTTTAGTTAGAGTCCGTAGCTGATGAGTTTTATCAGAGAGCTCCTAAGACTCGATCCCTTCTTGTCGCCATCTTGGCTCCGCCCCCTGATGGGGTGATCCTAACAAAATAGTGTGTATGGGTACCTAAAAAGGAATAATTATCTCATACTGTGTAATAAGGCATGAAAGGAGAAATTGATAGAGAAGAAGCAAGTGGGGGGGAGGACAGGAAGTGCTAGAACCTCACTCATATTGGAAATGGATTAAAGAGAGCAATGCATATGTTTAGAAGGGTCTATAAATTCAGAAGGAAAAGGAAAGAGGATAGGGAAGGAGGAGAGGATGAGGGAGAGATGCTTAGAGAGGTGGGTTGATTAAGGAATAGAATGGTAAAGAAGTGCGGTAGAAGTAAATTAGAGCATTGAGGAGGGATAGTTAAAGCAGGGTGAAAAGGATAGTGAGAAAAAAGAGGAAGGAGGGAAATACACAAGTAGTTATTAGCTTAGAATGTGAATGGGATGAATTTACCCATAAAATGGAAGTGGAGAACAGATTAAAAATTTGAATTCAACAATATGGTGCTTTCAAGAGATACAATAAAAATGGGATCTTTGTGGGCAAAGATAAAAATAAAAGGGCTGGAATAGAATTTATTATGTATTAAAAAAAACAAGTAGCAATTGTGAACTCAAAGTTAAAGGTAAAACAGATTTAATTAAAAGAGAAAAATAGGGAAACTACAGTGTCACTATTATTTAAAATTATTTAAAATCATTCAGAATATCTAGATGATATAAAAGATCTGAGAGTATGCTCCCAAAACACACAGGAACCCTATGAACATTAACATAAAATACTTTTTATACAAATAAAGTCAGGTTTAAATAATTGAAGTCATATTTATTGTTCATATAATAAAAATGACAATTTTACCTGGCTATTTATTGTCATCCCAGTTAAGTTATTAAAAATTTATTTTTCTGAGCTAACTCCCTGAGATAGGACCTGTCTTTTGTTGCTTTTTGTATCTCTGGCGCACAGTGGGGCTTAATCCATGCTGATGGGTTGACAGACTGAGAGGAGTGGTTCCCGGGAACCGAAAGAGCAGGGCCCAAGTCTCCCTGGCCCCAGCTCCAGGCTCCACAAGAACTCCTGGAGTCACGCACCTCTTTTTGTGACTTGGATTTTGTTTTTCAGCCAGTGTGTGTGTGGTGAAGGTAGAAGGCCCCCCCTATCTCTGCAGAACCGATGAAGTGGGAGAATTATGTGTCCGTTCTGGCGCCACTGGAGCTGCCTACTTCGGCCTCGTCGGGATCACCAAGAATGTATTTGAGGTGTGCCAGAAGCCCAATCAGCAGCCTGTCCCCTGCTCTCTCCCATTCCCTTCTGTCCTTGATGCTGCTGCCAGAATCTTCCCTAGGCCTAGGCCTGCCCAGAGCCTCAAGGGGAGGCAAGAGGGAAGCTTTAGCTGAGGGGCTAAGAGGCCCCAGGCTGCCAGGCTCCCACCTGCTGCCCAAATCATCATTCACATTCCTTCCTTTTGCAACCCTTGCCTTCCAGGCAGGTTGCTCCTCTCCAGGCCTCCCCTGAATGCCCACTCCCCCTCTTTGTACTCATAGTGCTGGCCATGTTTACTTCAAGGGGGAAGGGCCCATCTCCAAATTGGGGAAAGTTTCCATCAGACGCTGTTGGATATGGTTCAAACTCATTGTACCAGGACTAATGGCATGAGGAAGACCAGGTTTTTGGCCCTCAGAGCCCTGTGGACGTGGACCATTTCTGTACTTTCAGTTATGGTGCAATATGCTGGGCAAACAGCAGCAAGCAGACTTGGCAGATGGACCGAGGAAGTAAGATAGCAGGAAAGGCAGCACGTCAGTAGAGACCCCCGTTCCCTGGCCAAGGGGTTGTCCATGGCCGCCTCCTCACTGCTGTCAGCTTTCTGTTTGGGGTGGGGGTGGGGGTTGTAATCCAGGGGAGCCTCCCCTTTGTCTTTAAAGAAGTAGCTTGGCAAAATTCAGCTCTCTCCCTCTTTCTCTCTTCTCTCTCCTTTTTTCCTTCCCCCTTTCCTGGTGCTTCCCTTCCCTAGCCTCCCAAATCCAATTGCATCAACATCCTAAGTAGTTTTGGAGGAAACTGGGGTCTGTGTATGTAGAGGGATTTTAGAAATCATTCCTCAAGGTTGATTTAGCCAATCTCTTTTGTGACTTTTTTTTTTTATCAATGAAAATCTTCTGGAGTGAGTGTTGTGAGTACACCACCCATTCTGAGGGGAAGATCGGGGACCTAGAGATTACTTTTTCATTTTTTAACCAAACTCTCCAGACTTGGAACCATAGCTGTGTTTATACTGCAAACCTGCAGGAAACACCTACTATTTGCTGCACAGTCTTTTGATCACTTAAACCTTGACATCATATCACTGATTATTTTTGTGGGTGTGAATACTGGTGGAGAGTATGCCAGGAGACCAGTTCTGCTGCCCTGGTGAGAAGGGGCAGGGCCCTCCAGCTCCCACCTTGGCTCCAAAGCTGAGGATGCTTCAGCAGTTTTGTCTCTTAAAAATTTACATATGGGGGTGGCTTGGTGGTGCAGTGGATAAAGCACTGGCCCTGGAGTCAGGAGTACCTGGGTTCAAATCCGGTCTCAGACACTTAATAATTACCTAGCTTTGGGGCCTTGGGCAAGCCACTTAACCCTGTTTGCCTTGCAAATAACCTAAAAAAAAAATTCACATACAGGAGAGTGGTGACCACTCAGTAGAACCCACTCCTGGGATCTCTGCTTTCTCTTTTTGACTTCACATGAGCTTCAGGAAATTTCTTGGAGGACCTTCTCATTGGATTGAATCCCAGACAGCCCCCTTGGTGCCCCCTGCTCTTTCCCTCTTACCTCTTTGAAGCAAGATTGGCATGGTCAGGGAGGAACCAGCACCTATTCCTTTTCTTGCCTTTCCACCAGACGATTCCCGTCACGGCAACAGGTGTTCCCGTTTCTGACCGGCCCTTTACGAGGACAGGACTGCTAGGCTTTATTGGGCCAGTAAGTGCTGATTGGTCACCTTGTCCCTAGCTCTCGGCTGCCAGCCAAGTCTCCCAGAGCCACCTTCTGAAATCTGTTTGCTTGTGCATGAGTGTATGTATCTTCCTACACACTCTGCCCCCTTACTCCCTGTTGTGAACAGCCCAAGACATGGACACATACTGGCCTTGCAGGCTGCCTTCTGCCCAGGAGCCCCTCCCACTCTGAGCCCACCCATCCCTTTGAGCTTGGGCCTGGCCATTCACAGGCTGCTGCCCCTGGCCTGGGTCTGGGTTCCCTGGTCCCTTCTCCTGGGCCCTGAGTCACAGCCTCTGTCCCCTATGGGTTGATCCTTTTCTTCTTGCTGATTTCTCTCTGTCTTTTGTGTCGAGGACCAGTTGGTGTTTGTCGTGGGCAAGTTAGATGGACTGATGGTGGTTGGCCTTCGCAGACACAACGCAGATGACGTGGTGGCCACCGCTCTGGCAGTAGAGCCAATGAAGTTTGTCTACAGAGGAAGGTGCTGACCTAGGCCAGGCCCCAGTCCCTGTTAAAGAACTGGGGCCCACACTGGCCATGGGGCAGCCCAGGGAGGTCCTGCTGTCAGTTGATCTACAGATTGCTGATTTGGAGCAGCTGACTGTGGGCCAGGCCCTGGGGGCCGAGTATTTTACCAAGGTCCTCTTATCTGATCCACACAAGCCCCTGGGAGCTTGTGCTGAGGAAACTGAGGCAAATTGATGTGCCCAGGGCACCATAAGTGTCTGAGGCTGGATTTGGATTCAGAACTTCCTGATTCCTGACCTAACTAGCTAGCTGCCTCCTTCAGCAAGCCTTTATTAAGTACCTGCCAGGGCCAGGCAGGGATGCCACAGTCCCTGCCCCCCAGGTGCTTCCATCCCATAGAGATGCATATATGGAAAAAGCAGCAGAAGATTGCGTGGAAAGGTTAGGAGTGGCAGGGAGGAGGTGGCAGCCGAGGGGATGGTGGTGAAGAGACCAGCAGTCCTGGGGTGCAGGGGGATGGGGGCATAGGGAGCAGCCATGCAAAGGCCTGGAGGCAGGGGATGTGCATGTGGTGGGTGAACAGTGAGCCTGGGAAGGCAGAAATGGTGACTTGGGAGACAGCGGAATGGCAGGGTAGAGCCACGCTTTGGCAGCTGTGGGGAGGAAGGAAGTCCAATGAGGAATCTGTGAGAAGATCTCAGGCAGGTCTGGGCCTTTGTGGGCTGGAGGCAGCCA
Source organism: Macrotis lagotis (assembly GCF_037893015.1). NCBI lineage: Eukaryota > Metazoa > Chordata > Mammalia > Peramelemorphia > Peramelidae > Macrotis > Macrotis lagotis. The sequence goes on along the minus strand of NC_133662.1, from coordinate 271,196,046 downwards.
TGGGCAGTGAGGGTCAGGGAAGGATCCAGAGCTGAGAAGTGGGCTGGACCAGGAGGCCCTGATCTGTGGCCCAAGATGGTGAGGGGCTCCCCTTGGAGCATGAATGCTCTGGTCCAACTGGCAGGTTCTGGCGATGGCCCGCTCTGAAGGGGAGGGACGTTTCCTGAAGAAAGGCAGTCCTCATGGGGTGTGAAGGTCTGGGCCTCAGTCCTCTGGCCTGACCCTGCTTCTGCCCTTTGTTGCAGAATAGCTGTGTTCTCAGTGACTGTCTTACACGATGACCGCATTGTGCTAGTGGCTGAGCAGCGCCCAGATGCGTCGGAGGAGGACAGCTTTCAGTGGATGAGCCGGGTCCTGCAGGTAGGCACCCTTGGGCCAGGTGGCCTCCATTCTGCCTTCCAAATGAAGAAGTCCACGCCTGCCCCTTCCTAACATTGCGACCATTCTGAACCTGGCTGGGACTCAGTTTCCTCCTTAGTAAAATGAGGGGACTAGACATGTGAAGTGGACTTTAAGGGGCACAGTGGTGCTTCCCACCACTTCACAAGTACCTTCTGTGGTGAGTCCTTGGCTGTCCCAGAACATGCATGGCATGGGTACTGGTGGCAGGCCTGAGGGGATACATCTCAGGTTTACCAGGGATAGAGCTGTGTTATCTGATGTGCTTGAGAATAGTTCAAGATGGATCCAATAGAGGTGGGAGTGGGACTCCTGGGGAGAAGCCCTGGAAGATGAGCCTCGAAGGATGGAGGAGGCTAGATGGGAGGCATGCCCTTCGTGCCCCCTGCAGCACCCATGAGCAGCTCCTGGCTTTACTGAAAGGAGGTGTGGGTCTGGGACCAATGAGGAGCCTGAGGACCTTGTGAAGTTCAGACTAGAAGGTGGAGAGTTCACTGGGCCCAGATGGGTGTGTATGGGGGTGTCTCCCTTCTGAGAGCAAGGTTAGGAAGGGGGCGAGGCTGCCCTGGCATCTTAGCATGTGGAGCCACTTCATTCCATCCCCTGTAGGCAGTGTCATTCATGCTGTACAAAAGTCAAGGTATACTTTGTGTGAGAGTGTATGTGTGTGTGTGCGCAAGGGCTCAGATGGTCACAACCTTTCTTAGTTATCTCTGAAGGGGACCTGGAGCACACCCTTCAGACCCCTCCTCCCCCACTGGGGTCTGACGAGTGGTGGCAGGCCACAGTGCCTGGGCAGCTTTTGGCTCCCCAGGGATTCTCTTGCTTGGGTGCTTCAGGCTGAACCCCTTATTCTTTCCTTTAAGGCAATAGACAGTATCCATCAGGTTGGTGTATACTGTCTCGCTCTGGTTCCTGCTAACACATTGCCCAAAGCGCCACTTGGGGGAATCCATATCTCTGAAACCAAGCAGCGTTTCCTGGAGGGTGCACTGCACCCCTGCAATGTCCTCATGTGTCCCCACACGTGTGTCACCAACCTCCCCAAGCCTCGCCAAAAGCAGCCAGGTTAGTGACCCAGGAGCATGAGCATGCCCGTGGTGTATCTGGTGGGGGGGGCTTGGCACCTGCAACTCAGGGAGCTTGGTGGGATGAGAAGGTCAATGGGAAAATGTGACCTCCCCCTTGGTGATTTGATGTGGATTAGCATTTGGGGGCCAGAATGAGGCGGGGAGAATGTGCCAAGGGGGTGGTGCTCGAGGGTGCCTCAGGGTCCTTCCTATACTGCCCACTGGCAGCTGCCATCTGCCTTTCTCAGAATCTCATCAGGAGTTCTAGCAGTCAGACCTGGATTTTGAACCAACCCTGCAAATAAAGTTGTAAAAGCTGAGCTGCCTTGTGCTTTTCCTCAGCCACATCCAGAGGATTTCTCTGCAGAAGGGAGGGTCTTGACAGAAGCCTTAGACTGAGGGGAGGGATAGTGTAAGGGATGGCCACGATGGGACTGAGTCAGGATGTGTCCCAGAGGAGCAGCACCCAGCCCTCCGTGGAAAAAGAAAAACCCAAATTTAAGACATATAATGAATGTGCATAGTCTAACCCAATGGATGTGCTTCCCGGCAGGTCATTGACTCTGTCTTGGTCACTGTGGGCTATCAGAGGTTTAAGTCTTTGCCTTGATGCTGCAACTGTACAAATTGTTCTCCTGCTTCTGCTCTGCTCTGGAGGCTGCCCAGCTTCCACTAGCACCATCCCTCTGGGATATCCTCTCCCCTTTCTTTGCTGTCTGCTGCCACCAGTGATTTTATTTTATTTTATTTGATTTTTTTTATTTTATTTTATTTTATTTTATTCTTTCTAATTGATATTTTTCTATTACATGTTATGAAAATTTTTCAACATTCATTCACAATATATAATTTCCTTCCTCCCTCCCTTCCCGCCTTCTCCCTTCAACAGCATAGTCTAGTGAACATTGTACATGAACATTTGAGTTTAGCTTGTTTACATATTAATCATTTCCTTATTGAGGAATTAGGACTAAAAGAAAGAAATCATGGGATAGGAAGAAAAAATAAGAGAATTTTTTTGAAAAGTAAACATAGTGTTCATTAAGATTCTGTAGGGTTTTTTTGTTTGTTTGTTTTGTTTTTTTTTCCCTCCCTCTGGATGTGGATAGTATTGTCCATAGCAAGTCTCCTAGGGATGTCCTAGTCTCTGAACTGCTGAGAGGAGCTATATCCATCAAAGTTGATCAACTCATGGGGCTGCTAGGTAGCATAGTGGATAGAGCACTGGCTCTGAAGTCAGGAGGACCTGAGTTCAAATCCAGTCTCAGACACTTAATAATTGCCTAGCTTTGTGAGCTTGGGCAAGTCACTTAACCCCATTGCCTTAAATAAATAAAATAAAAAAAAAGTTGATCAACTCATGTTGTTGTTCATGTATAGAATGTCCTCTTATGTCTGTTCCCTTCTCTCAGCATCAGTTCCTGTTGTTCTTTCTATGCTTCTCTAGAGTCTAAACATTCATGGTTTCTTATAGAACAATAATACTTCATATCTTTACCCTCTGTGTATCTATGCTTCATATGTGTTTCTTGTAAACCACATATTGTAGGATTTTGGTTTTTAATCCATTTTGCTATCTGCTTCCATTTATGAGAGAGTTCATCCTATTCATATTTCCTATTAAGATTACTAAATCTTTATTTCCCTCCATGTTATCTTTCCCCATTTGTACTTTTCTCTTTCCTTTCCTCCTATTCCGCTTCAACCAATATTTTGCTCCCTTTTCCCCTTTAGTTTTTCTTTTAAAATTTCAACTTTAAGTTTACTTTCACTTATGCCTTCATCTTCCCTTTTACCAGTCCCTTCTTCCCCTTCCCCCCCCCCCCCATTTCCCCTAAGGTAGAATAGATTTTTAAACCCAATTGAGAATGTATGTTATTCTCTTTCTGGGCCAAATCTATTGAGTAGGATTTATTCAGTGTTCACACCCTCTTGTTTCCCCCACTCTACTTTAATAGGCCTTTTGCCTCATCACCTGGGATAATTTATCCACTAATGCCTAATCTTGTCCTTTTTATATTTTTGTTTTAACCCTGGCTTGTACTTCTATCCCCTTTGTCAAAATATATTCCTTTTATCTGGCCTGATAGAAGTACTATTAATCAAAGTACAATCAATCAAAGGTTAATTGATTGATTGATAAACAGTTTTACCTCAGTCACTAAGTACCCTCCCCTCTTCTGTCTCATTAGAAATGTACTTCTCAAAAATCATGAATCCTATCAAATGGTAATCAATTTCTACCTTACCCCCTTTTCAAGTACGCTCCATGGACACAGAATCCTCATGAACCAGAGCATCATGCAAAGCCAAATCATTTCATGAACCCTTTGTATCTCTCCCCCACACCACACCCCAACATATTCCCTCCAGTTGTAGCCAAAGCATCAAGCAATCACTTCATGATGTTTTCATGTCCTATCCCTCTAAGTATACTCTCTCCCTACAAGCCTCCCCAACCAAAGTATTGGATACGCTCTCTCCCACTCTCCCTTTAGCACCCCAACCAATTAAATAAAATATGGATTAAGATAAGATCATTTCCTAATCTTTTGATATCCAGTCTTTTCAAGTACAATCTGTCCCTATGGTACTACAAACCTCTAAGTAACTTGTAATGTTGAGACATTTCTGATGTAATTCTCTGGTGGAGCCTTTAAGTACTCTAAGGTGGTCTCTCATAAGAGCTTCAGCATTCATTCTAAGGCATGGGAGACCCTGACATAGAATCACCCAGCCTAGGGTGCCCCTGTCAGGGAATATGCTTCACTCTATGAGCAAGGAAGAATTAAAGCAAGTTACAAAAGTTTAGAGTAAACACCCCGGGTGTTCACCTGGACTATTGGGCCCAACCCATGTTAGAGTATCCAGAGCTCTTATTGGTCTGATCAGCCATAGTCAGACTCATCATAATTTGTCTCAAACAGTGATATCATCATTTTGGTCTTCTTTGATAACGAAGCACAAGGAGCAATTATACCCATATCCTCTAAGTATAATCTCTGCAACAAGGTTCAATCCTTTTAACTATTCTAAGAGAAATATAATTCTCAATAATTAAAAGTATTGGGGTAGCTAGGTGGTACAGTGGATAGAGCACTGGCCCTGAAGTCAAGAGGACCTGAGTTCAAATATGACCTCAGACACTTTAATAATTACCTAGCCTTGTGGCCTTGGGCAAGCCACTTAACCCCATTGCCTTGCAAAAAACCTAAAAAAAAAAAGTTAAAAGTATTATTTTCCCTTGTAGAGGTGTGATAATTAAATGTTTTGACTAACATTTGTTTTTTTTTCTCCTTTCCATTTACTTTTTTATGAATCTCTTGAGTCTTGTATTCAAAGATCAAATTATCTATTTACTTCTGGTCTTTTTATTAGGAAATTTTGAAAGTCCCCCATTTCATTAAACATCCATCTTTTCTCCTCAGGGAAATTTTGCTGAATTTTGCAAGGTAGCAGATTCTTGGTTATAATACAAGGTCCTTTGCCCTCTGAAATATCATATTTCAGGCCCTCCGATCCTTTAATGTTGAAGTTGATAAATCCTGTGTAATCTGATTGGGCTTCTTTTTCATTTAAATTGCTTCTTTTTGGCTACTTACAGTATTTTCTCCTTTGTTTGAGAATTCTGGAATTTGACTGATAGTCCTTGGCGTATTTATCCTGGGGGTCTCTTTCTGGAGGTGGTCTGGAGATGGTCTGTAGTCTTCTTTCTGGCTGTTTGTAATATTTTCTCTTTGACTTGGGAGTTCTGGAATTTGACTATAATATTCCTGGGGATTATTTTTTTGGGGGGATCTCTTTCTGGAGATCAGTGGATTCTCTCAATTTCTATTTTTCCCTCTGCTTCTAGGATTTCTGGGCAATTTTCCTGTAAAGATTCCTTAAAAATGAAGTCAAGGCTCTTTTCCTGATCCTGACTTTCAGGTAGCCCAATAATTTTAAAATTGTCTCTCTTGGATCTGTTTTCTAGGTCAGTTGCTTTTTCAATGAGATATTTCACATTTTCTTCTAGTTTTTCATTCTTTTGATATTATTTTATTGTTTCTTGATTCCTCACAAAGTCATCAGCTTCTTTAGCTCTATTCTACATTTGAAGGAATTGTTTTCCTCAGAGAGCTTTCTTATCTCCTTTTCCATCTGGCCAATTCTGATTTTTAAGGCATTCTTTTCCTCATTAACTTTTTTGGACTGCTTTTTCCATTTGACCTAAACTGGTTTTTAACATATTATTTTCTCCAGCACTTTTTTGGATCTCCTTGACCAAGCTGCTGACTTGGTTTTCATGTTTTTCCTGCATCTCTCTTCCCAATTTTTCTTCTACCTCCCTTACTTGATTTTCAAAATCTTTTTTGAGCTCTGTCATAGCCTGAGCCCAACTTCTATATTTCTTGAAGGCTTTGGATCAGAAGCTTGGACTTTCTCAACTTCTGAGTGTGTGTTTTTATCCTCCATGGGACCAAAGTAATTCTTCATGGTCAGATTCCTTTTTTGTCTGTTTACTCATTTTCCCCAGTCTATGCCCTGATTTTGGAATGTTCTCCCCAAGCTTTTGAGTATTATTGGGATACCCCCACAAGGACCTCAGTTCCTTCAAGGTCTCATGAGAGACTCTGACTGCTCTTCTGACCTGTGCTTTGGTCTGTGGATGATCACAAGCCCTCCCCTCTACCCTGGAGCCATGAGGAGGGTCCCTGCTCTGCTATGGCAGTATGGGGGCCCAGACTGTGACCAGGATCTGAAATGAGACAAAACACCAGAGTACCCAGGGATAGAGGAGAGACCTCGACAGTCTCCCCCTGCACCTTCCATGGCCTGAGTGCTCTGGAAGCAGCTGCCAAGTGGTGGCTTTGTGGGCCTACTTCCATTTCCTGGAATTCTGGGTTGTGCTGATGGCCATGGCCATGCTGAGTAGGGCCATACTAGCCTGAGCTTCATGCTCGCTTTGGCAGAGATTTCCCCCATTGATCTTCCAAGTTGTTCTTGGTGTTCCCTGGGGTTGGCAGGTCAGGAAAATGCTTCTGCTGCTGGGAGCTCCTTCACTCCATCACAATGATCCTGACTGCGCTGACACCCCCTCCAACGTAGTGGAACAGAGCCTTCCCATGATCTTCTAGGTTACCTTAGCCTGGAGAATTGCCTGGATCTTTCTGTGGGTTCTGTCTCTTGAAAATTTAATTAGAGTCATAATTTTAAGATTTTTGAAATATTTTAGAAAGAGCTCCTGGGAAAGCCTGTTCTCATGCTGCCATCTTGGCTCCACCCCCGACAGTCTGTATTCTTTCATGTTCTATTTTGTCTTCTTGATCTAGTATATTTGGACAGTTTTCCTTGATAATTTCTTTTTTTTTTTACTTTAAAAAAAGTTTTTTTTAAGAGGTGTTAAGTGACTTGCCTAAGGTCACACAGCTAGGTAATTATTAAGTGTCTGAGGCCGGATTTGAACTCAGGTCCTCCTGACTCCAGGGCAGGTACTCTATTCACTGCACCACTTAACTGCCCCTGATAATTTCTTTTTTTTAGGTTTTTTTTTTTTTTTTTTGCAAGGCAGTGGGGTTAAGTGGCTTGCCCAAGGCCACACAGCTAGATAATTATTAAGTGTCTGAGGCCGGATTTGAATCCAGGTACTCCTGACTCCAAGGCTGGTGCTTTATCCACTGCACCACCTAGCCACACCCCCTGATAATTTTTTTAGGTGTTTTTTTTTTTGCAAGGCAAATGGGGTTAAGTAGCTTGCCCAAGGCCACACAGCTAGGTAATTATTAAGTGTCTGAGACCGGATTTGAACCCAGGTACTCCTGACTCCAAGGCTGGTGCTTTATCCACTACGCCACCTAGCTGCCCCCCTGATAATTTCTTAAAAGATATTTTCCAGGTTATTTTTTTGATATAGGCTTTCTGGTAGATCAATAATTAATAAATTATCTCTTCTGGATCTATTTTCCAGGTCATTTGTTTTTCCTAAAAGGTAATTTATATTTTCATCAATTTTTTTGGTGTTTTGACTTAATTGATGGAATCTTTATATCTCATAGATTCATTAGTTTCTGTTTGTCCATTTCTGATTTTTATAGTTTTATTTTCTTAAGTGAGCTTTTGTGTTTCCTTTTCCAGTTGATTAATTTTTACTTTTTTTTCTGAGTTGTATTCCCTTTCCAGTTTGTCAATTTGAGTTTTAGATGAATCACATTCCTTTTCCACTTGTTCAGTTTTATGTTTTGAAGAGTTATATTCTTTTTCCAGTTGGTTATTTTCAGTTTTAAAGGAGTTGATTTCTTTGGTCAATTTTTTCATAAGTTTTTCCTGCATGGTTCTCATTTCTTTAACCATTTTTCTTCTTCCTCTCTTCTTTGGTTTTTAAATCCTTTTTTAAGCTCTTCTATGAGGTTTTGGATTTGAGTCTAATGCATAGACTCCTTTGAGACTTCCCATAAAGGTAATTTTTCACTGTTTTCTTTTTCTGAATAGTAGCTATCTATCTATCTAGTAGCTAATCTATCTGAATAGTAGTTTTCTGTGGTTAATGTTCTTTTAGTTTTTTGCTCATTTTGATTGTTTGAGCACTACTCAGTGTAGGGAGTATAAACCCAAGCTTTTTGTGCTGGACTTGGATCTGGTCCCTAGCTTGTCGCTAGCCTAGGTGCTGCCTTTGGACTGAACTATGGCTAGAACCTCTGGCTTGCCCACCTTCCTGCCTAACTTCCCCTTTCCCCCCAAAGAGATAGACCTCCATCAATAAGTTGATCAATCTTTTTTTTTTTTTTTTTGGTGGGATCTGTAGCTCTCCTGTCTGTGTGGAAGCTTCATTTAATCATATTGTAGGGACCCTCTGGTGCTTTTAAACCTACAGGTCCTTCTCCTCTTGGACATCTTGGAGAGGGTGAGTGGTGCTCTCTCTTGGTCAAAGGGTAGGCACAGGCAGAGACTTTCTGAGTATCGTTCTCCAGAACAGCTGCTCCAGTGGCACTCCCACCTTGGGTGTCTTCTCACAGGGCCCCAGAACTATTCCTGGGGCTCAGTTTTCACCCCTCCATCCCAAGGCAGTGGGGCCAAGCAGAAGAGTCACGGAGGCTTCCCTGCCTGTCCTCAGTCTTTATGAAATCTACAATGGACCCCACAGTCTCTTTCTCTCTGGGCCATGTGGGCTAATGGAGTGACCCACGTCAGCCTCAGGCCTGAGATTCCTCGCCTGTGTCTTCATGCTCTTTGGGGCCCTTCCTCCAATGGGCTATTCCTTCCCATCTAAGGAGATTCTCCTGGGGGCTTTATCTTGCTCTTTAAACCACAGAAGTCGGGCCGGCCTCCATGATTGTGGGGAATCTTGTTGCTGGGAAAAGGATCGCGCAGGCCTCGGGGAGAGATGTCACGCAGCTGGAGGACAACGACCAGGCAAGAAAGGTGGCCTTGTTCAGCCCTTTGGTGCAGCCCCACGCTCCCTGGGTGGCTCCCTCTTATCTAGGGGGGCTCCAGGCCTTATGTCTCCTTCTCTCCTGATTAGTTTTTGTACCTGGCGGATGTGTTGCAGTGGCGGGCCCAGACCACCCCAGACCACCCTCTCTTCCTGCTGCTGAATGCCAAGGTGAGTGGGCAGTGTCTTACATGGTGTTGGGGGCCACATCCTAACTGCAGGGCTGAGCCTCAGGTTGGTCAGCAGTGGGATCCTCCAGCTCTCTAGGAGAAGGCCAGTTGGGAGGTCTGTTTCTGTCCCCTGATACCTGCTTGATAAAGCGTCTGGCAGGTCTGTGAGCTCAGCACAGCCACATGGTCCTCCCAAGCACCTTAGTCTTGGGCTCAAATTCCTCTTCTGGTACCTATAGGTCACAGTGTGAAGCTCCAAATAGAGCTGGGTGTGTTAGTCATTGTGGGTTGAGAAGTCAGAGGTAGGGTCCTGGGGATGGAGCTGTGTCCTGTGGCCCTAGGCAAAGTAGACGTGTGGTAGGACTGTTGTGCTGTTGCACTTAGTCCCAGAAATGGTTCAGGTGTGGACTGTGGGCTAGGCATGAGAAGAGGAAGGGGAATCCCAAGCCTGACAAGGCCCAGGATCAGCAGGGACTGTGCCAGACCTGAAGGTGGGGCCCATATGCAAGAGAGATTTGACTCCCTAGGAAATGAACCCCCTGAGACTGCCCCCACTTCCCAAGAGGGGGAGATCAGAAATGCTGACTGAGGGCCAGTAATTGTGAGGGGACAGTGGGACAGATGGGGGTGTTTGGAGCTCATGTTGGTTTTTGACCCCACTGTGCCCTGGCCTCTTGACACTAGAACAGTCAAGGGGGCCCCTTTTCTCTGGAAGGAGGGGAAGCATGCAAAGGCGCATGAGCCCCCTAACTCTGCCACCTGGGGGCTAGACAGGCTGGCTTTAGCCTTCTTCCAGTGGCAGCCCTTGCCCAGGCTGGTGGCCTCCCCTGCACCCCGAATCCTCACTAGTTTCTCTGTCTTTCCTTCCCATGCCATTGCTCCCAGGCCCGAGCACCATCTTCCAGGTAGTGTTTAATCACACACAGAGCAGCAGGCCTTTCTCCTCTCTCTCAGCCACCAGGTAACATTGATGGCTTAGGCTGAGTTGGCAGCCCTGCAGATACTGGACAGACAAGGTGCTGGCCAGTCTCACTGTGCCATCTTGCACTTGTGAGATTGGTTTTGTAAAACCACATAGGAGCCTTCACACTGGATCTCCATCCAGTTTGGCCTAGACAGTCTTTTTTTTTTTTTTTTTTTTTGCAAGGCACTGGGGTTAGGTAACTTGCCCAGGGTCTCACAGCTAGGTAATTATTAAGTGTCCAAGACCCGATTTGAACTCAGGTCCTCCAGACTCCAGGGCCAGAGTTCTATCTACTGTACCACCTAGCTGCCCTGGGCCTAGACATTCTTAGAGTCAGATTGGCATCACCAGCACACCCAGTTCAGGCCTTCATCAAGTCATGTTAAATGAAGACCCCAGGGCCATTCCCAGCAGCCTGAGCCCCTACTCAGAGCCCTCCTTCCAAAGAGGACCACCACCTCTTTGAACCCTTGGCAAAAGTCTGAGAGTACACAGAACCCTGTCTTCTGGGGGCATTGTGTGATGGGGCCACGTGCACCCCTTTTCCCCCTCTTCAGAGTCCTCTGCAGCCCCAGGTCCAGCCCCCACTCTCCAGTCTCTATGGCATCACCATGCCCAGCTCATCCCAGGAACCAAGGACTTTGCTGCTTCTCTCAGTGCCTCAAGGGGTAAAATTGAAAGGAGAATTCAGGGTCCTGCCCTCTTAGTCTTGACCCTTCTTTGGGGCACATTCTCCCCTACAACTAGATGAATGGACAATCCCATCATCTTCTTGTTTCTCTCTGGCTCCTCTTCAGTTTTAGGGGACACACTGTTCTTCAACATCCTCTGCCATCGATCCACCCTTTTAACCAGAGCTGAGGGCCGACCTCTTGCCTTCTCTTGTTTCCACATGGGTTTCTTCACACAACTTCCCCTTTGTTATTTCTTGGGAATGGTTTCTCTTTTTGTCTCTTTTGTCTTCAGAATTTCATTCTTGAGTTTCCCACCAGACTCCCAGGTAGCAATGGACCCTACTGCCCTTCTTCTGAACCCTTTGCAACCCCTGGTGCTATGGTGGAGCGGTCACTTCCCCTTGAGACTCCCACAGTCCCAGGATCCCCTCTCAGGTCCCCTTTGGGGAGAAGAAAGGATGACACTCTAGTGAATTAAGTGAACTTGGAAATCCCCGTCTGTGGCCCAGCATGGTTTTGCTGACTCCTGTCCCAAGCCTGGGAGAAGGGCCTTATGGTTTTAGACTGACCCAATGCTAAGAATTAAGAAGGACTAACCCATACCATGAAGGCAGGTCTTGGAGAAGCCTGCTTGGCAGATTTAGCAGCTTCTTCCTCGACGTTTGACCCTCTATTGCTTGGATGCATGTTGACCAGAGTGGAATTATGGGGTTTTTTTTTTGTTTTGTTTTGTTTTTTAGTATTTGCAAGGCAAATAGGGTTAAGTGGCTTGCCCAAGGCCACACAGCTAGGTAATTATTAAGTGTCTGAGACCGGATTTGAACCCAGGTATTCCTGACTCCAAGGCCGGTGCTTTATCCACTACGCCACCTAGCCGCCCCTGGAATTATGTTTAAATTTCCTCAGGGAGATTTCCTTTTTTTTTTTTTTAAGATTTATTTATTTTGAGTTTTACAATTTTCCCCCCAATCTTAATTCCCTCCCCCCCACCCCACCCCCCACAGAAAGCAATTTGCCAGTCTTTACATTGTTTCCATGGTATACATTGATCCAAATCGAGTGTGATGAGAGAGAAATCAGATCCTTAAGGAAGAAACATGAAGTTTAAGAGATAACAAGATCAGACAATAAGATATCAGGTATTTTTTTCTAAATTGAAGGTAATAGGGGTGGCTAGGTGGCATAGTGGATAAAGCACCGGCCTTGGAGTCAGGAGTACCTGGGTTCAAATCTGGTCTCAGACACTTAATAATAACCTAGCTGTGTGGCCTTGGGCAAGCCACTTAACCCCATTTGCCTTGCAAAAACCTAAAAAAAAAAAATTGAAGGTAATAGTCCTTGTTCAAATTCCACAATTCTTTCTCTGGATACAGATGGTATTCTCCCATTGCAGACAGCCCCAAATTGTCCCTGATTGTTGCACTGTTGGAATGAGTGAGTCCATCAAGGTTGATCATCACCTCCATGCTGCTGTTAGGGTGGACAATGTTCTTCTGGTTCTGCTCATCTCACTCAGCATCAGTTCATGCAAATCCCTCCAGGCTTCCCTGAATAGGGAGATTTCTTATTGAGAAGATAACATATTTCTTCCCACCATCTGCTTGGCAGGCCAGGGACTCCTGGACATTTGATTGTGGGGTTCAACTGGGATAAATGTTGTGCAATAAGGACCCAGTTCTTTGACAATACAGTTGTGCTGTTCCTTTGTCCACTTTCAGCCCCTTTAAACAGTGGAATGATTTTTTTTCTAATTTGGTTTACCCCACTTTGGGTTGACCTATGACCTTCCTGAGCTGCCAGGACCCTGCTGTCAGTGTCTTCAGGTTTCATTTCATGACACAAAGGGAGGATGTTTGGGAATTCCCCCTTGTTGGACATTGTTGTTCTTTAGGATAAAATGTGTTCTTTCTTTGTCTTTTTTCAATTAAAGAGACGGGATGCTAATAGCCCATCCCTGTTCAATCAACTATATTCGTTTTGTTGTTTCTCTCCAGGGCACAGTCACCAGCACTGCCACCTGCATCCAGCTACATAAGAAGGCTGAGAGAGTTGCCGCTGCTCTTGCTGAGAGGGGCCGGCTGAATGTTGGTGACCACGTGGCTTTGGTTTACCCCCCAGGTAGGCAGCTGGAGCAGCATCTGCCTTCTGCAGAGCCCGTGTTGAGTCTTCCCCATTCAGTAGGGCTGAATCCTGGCCTTCAGACTAAGAGGGCAAAACCCTGGATTCTCCTTTCAATTCTCTTTTCTGCAAAGGAGAATACCCCTTGAGGCGCTGAGAGAAGCAGCAAAGTCCTTGGCTCCTGGGATGAGCTGGGCATGGTGACCCCATAGAGACTGGAGATTGGGGGCTGGACCAGAGGGCTCTGAAGATGGAAAAAAAGGGGTGCATCTGGCCCCATCACACAATTGACCCAGGAGACAGTATTCTGTGTGCTCTCAGACTTCAGCCTAAGCCACAGGGACTCCAACCAGTGGGGTCTTCAAGCTAGTGTCAGCTGCATCTCAGTCAAAATGGTGGAAGAGATGAATGGGGCAAAGAACTCATCTGAAAGGTTTCCTGGGCCACCTGCAGGAACAGAAGCTGGAGCAAGGTTTCTTCTTTAACAAATGTGCTGAGCGAGCCTGGTCAGCAGGATTGCATGCCCTTGGTTGGACTCATGCCTCCTGCCATTTGCACATGTGTATCAGTGAATGCAGCATCGTTAAGCTCTCACTGTCTGCTCCACCAGCTCTTGGGGGGCTCCCTTTTTAGTGGGGGAGATGACTTAAGGGTAGAGGGAAAGATCCCCTGGTACTCAGAAGTAGAGGCAAAGCCAAGACCTAGGTCTCCTCTTTGTGCCATTGCCACTGATAAAATGACACCTTCCTGATGTTGATTAAACCACTGAACAAGGTCCAGGATGCTGGATCTCCAGGGGTTGCACCCCAGGAGGGGTCTGGGGGCCTTTGGGCCTTTGGGCTCAGGGTTCTGGGCCATCTGCAGTGGGCTCTGAGAGGAGGTAGCAGCCTGCTGGGTGCAGGCTAGGGAAGGGCTTTGTCCTGTCTCTCTCTCAGGAGCTTTGCTGCTTCAGCTCAAAAATTGAATCCTCTCTGCTTTCCCTTGGGAGAGGAGAGCAAGGGTGGGTGTTGGGTACGCTCATAGGAAAGGAGGGAGCTTGTTTCTTCCCTACTTTGCCTTCTCCAGTGTCAGGACCTCAGGGAATTTCATTTGAATGAGAAGCATTTTTTTTTGCAGGGCAGTGGGGTTAAGTGACTTTACCAAGGCCACACAGCTAGGTAATTATTAAGTGTCTGAGGCCGGATTTGAACTCAGGTACTCCTGACTCCATCTACTGTGCCACCTAGCTTCCCTGAGAAGCATTTTTTAAAAAATCTATTTAAAAAAATGAAAGAAAATAGAATAATATATTCTCTCTTATGGTAAAAATAAATACATGGAAGGAAAGATTAGGGACAATTCATATGCTCATTTTGTGATGTATCTGAAAGTTTGGCTCATTTGCTAGGAGGGAAAACCTTTGAATCTGAAAACTTTGACAGATGAATGCTTAGCAGAGGATCCTGGCTCCCCCCTTTTTGCCAGACGCTGTTCTAGGCTCCAGCTATAGGGGCAGAACCCTCTGAATTCTTACATTTGGCTAGGGAGTCCAAACAAACAGGGCAGTTTGAATCATAATCATCAGTGAAGGAGGGAAGGGCCTCAGTGGCCCTTAATGGGCTGTGACCAGTACCTGTGTGGAGCCCCAAGAGCAGAACACCCACCTTTGGCTCTCTGGGAAGGAGGAATGGAAGCGAGAAGCTAGTGGAGGCCTAAGTTGGTTCTCTAAGCATTAATAAGCATAAGCGAGCTACTCTTTTAAAGTGGCTCAGAGACGGACATAGACCCTTTGCATAGACTGGCTGGACGTGGTGGTTCTCTTAGGGAGGAATGGCCCTTTCTCCTTGGCTCTTGGTGGGGAGGAACCGAGGACCAGGCTGGTGCAGCCATGTGGCATGAGCTGAGAAAGGGACAGAGCAGCCCCCCTAACCCTAGTCATCAGGGTATCTTGTGTGCCTGTACATTTCAAGGAAAGGACCCTAGCAGTTTGGGAGGAGTAGAGGCCTTTCCCTTGACAAGCACAGTAGGATTTGTCCTGTAGCTTCTTGAGGGTGGCTGTCTCTCACTAGACACTGCCCTCAGTCACAATCAGACATGTGATTCTGCGAGCCCCTCATTTTCTCTGGTTGTGCCACAGATGATGTAACACAAGTGTCTTTCATCTGGTAACACAGGGAGTCTGAGCTATCTCTCTAAGGCTCTCTCCTTCTTGAATGCTTGTTCCAAGGTGTGGACCTCATCGCCACCTTCTATGGCTGTCTGTACGCGGGCTGCATTCCCATCACGGTGCGCCCCCCTCACCCCCAGAATCTCGCCACCACCCTACCCACTGTCAAGATGATTGTCGAGGTAAGTTTTTAAAAGCCTTGGTGGTTCCAGCTGGTGAAAGCCAGTCCCATCATCCTTCTGTGTCCCTCAGTGAGATGGTCTGGAGGGTGAGGTGCCCCTGGCTTTAATGGGAGCCAAGGAAACCTCTTCCCTGGATCTGGAACAACCTCCTCCTCTCAGGTCAGCAAGTCCACGTGTATTCTGACAACCCAAGCAATAATGAAGCTGCTGAAGTCCAAGGAAGCAGGTGCTGCTGTGGATGTGAAGACATGGCCAACCATCTTAGACACAGGTACACATACTGTGGGATGGGAGGGGAGAGGGTTGAAGAGGCTGCCACATTGGAAGCTGATACTGGCTCTGCCTGGAGGGAGCACATGTGGGAGGTAGGGCAGTTATAGAGACCCATGGCCATCTAGCTACATGGGAGTGGCCACATGGCCAACCTTAATTGGTGGGTCAGTCTGGTATCTCTGCTGGGATAGATCCTGCCGGACTGAGCACCCTCTGAGTAGAGCCCTCTTCCCCCAAGGACTACCCTTGGTGGATCTAAGGAGACTAGCCCAGGGAGGACCCATGCCTATGTACTCCAAACCCTACTATGTAAGGAGCAAGGGCAGCAGGTTAAGCATGAGAGGCTCTGCCAGGGCTTCAGTGGGGCCTCTACCTTGTAGCATTGTGTCACCCTAAACTATATGATGAGGGGGTGGGGATGAATGACTCATAGAAGTGTCCTCACTGTTGTCATGGATGAATGATAGTGTCCTCTCCAGACCCTGGGAATGGGCATGGGTGATGGCCAGGACACCATAGCCATGGCTGTCT
Organism: Macrotis lagotis; assembly: GCF_037893015.1. Taxonomy (NCBI): domain Eukaryota; kingdom Metazoa; phylum Chordata; class Mammalia; order Peramelemorphia; family Peramelidae; genus Macrotis; species Macrotis lagotis. Next base: position 271,180,111 of record NC_133662.1, on the reverse strand, counting down.
AGATGGGTGGAGTAGTGAGCTTCCTGCTCGACTGCCCTTTCCCACCCATGCTAAATTACTCAGTATGAAGGAGGGAAAATGGAAGGGAATTCTGTTCACCCAATCCCCAGCCTCTCCCTGTGACCCCAGGATTCCCCTGGACCAGGATCCAAGCTAATTTCTTAGCAGGGTCTCCTTTTCTTTCCCTCATTGTATGACTCAGCTCCTTACTGCCCTGGCTGCTCCCTGGTTCTGCTGAGAGGAGGACCTGGCAGGGGTCTCAGTAGCAGTAGAAGCCCACCTGGAGCCCCACTGGGAAAGACTGAAGGGGCCCCTTCCTGGCACCTGGAGGCCTGTCCATGGCTTCTGTGGGGCTGTTGGCCATGCCACTCTCTACCCCTCCACTTATAGAACCACCTTTTTTCCTGTAACAGATGACCTCCCCAAGAAGAGGGTAGTGAGTGTTTTTCGGCCTCCCTCCCCTGACACGCTGGCTTACTTAGACTTCAGTGTTTCCACTACGGGCATATTAGCAGGCGTCAAGGTAGGCCTCTCTGGTGCTAGGGCTATTGGCTTCATCCCTAGAGTGTGGCAGCACGGTGGGGTGGGCTGAGAGGCAGAGGAACTGAGTGCAATTCTCGCTCGCCTCTGCTGCCTTCTGATCTGGTGGCCCTGGGCAGACTACTTGGGGCCACTCGGCTCAGAAGTACCCTTGCACCCTGCCAAAGTCATAGTGTATACACAGGCTGCTGTCTGCCTTTGTGGAGGGGATTCCTGAGGTGAATGGAATCACAAATCTGCCCCTTGCACTCCCAGGGCAACAATAAGGGACATTTCTGTAGGTCAGAGAAACCAAGAAAGTCTCATCCAGACTGTCCCTGGACAGCAGCCCCCTTGGACTCTTCTCCCTCCCCACAGGGATACTTTCTTCTGTAACCAAGCCCTCCTGGTGACCCCTCGGCAGGATGGGTCATTCTGGCCTTCTGGGGTAGTGGGGGGGTGGCAGGAGGTAGGCAGCGGGGGCCTGTCCTGAGACGCACACTTTGTCCTCTTTCAGATGTCACACGCGGCCACCAGTGCCTTATGTCGGTCAATCAAACTTCAGTGTGAGCTTTACCCATCTCGGCAGATTGCCGTCTGCCTGGACCCCTACTGTGGCCTGGGCTTCGCCCTCTGGTGCTTGTGCAGGTGCGCGGCCCCCACCTCCAGGCTTTGGGGGAGGGGGAGACGGGGTGGAGAAAGGTTGATCTAACTCTCGACTGACAAGCAGTTTCCATGTTGTTCCTGCAGTGTCTATTCAGGACACCAGTCCCTCCTAGTCCCTCCACTTGAACTTGAAAACAACGTGTCCTTGTGGCTGTCTGCTGTGAGTCAGTACCGAGTCCGTGTCACCTTCTGCTCTTACTCTGTCATGGAGATGTGCACCAAAGGGCTCGGGACACAAACAGATCTCCTCAGGGTGAGTGCCCCCAGCACCTTGAGAGCCCAGAGGTCTGAGCTGGGGTCAGGGGCTTCTATCCTGGGGGCTGCTGCTCCCTCCCTTCCTCCCCTGGATTGCTTGTGCTCTTTTCTTCCTCTGTCCACCCTTGGCAGTAGAGGTTGGCAAAAATGATAGAGGAAGTAGCTTTTTCTGCTCCTCACCCCCAGCAGACCAGGTGCCTTTCCTTCCAGTTCACTGAGAATGTCTTCTTCCTCTCCTTCCTGGGGAGCCTGCTGAGTGTACTCCACCTTGCCTTTGACTGGCAGTGATGCTGCCTTCCCTGAATGACTCCTGGAGCTGAAAATCAGCCCTTGATAAGTCCATGTGTACAAATCTATCAGTTCTTGAGTTCTCGGCCCCCTTATTAGTCCTCACAAGTTGATGAGAAAGGGGTGACTTTGCTCCATCGTCCAATATCCAGACTTCCCCGAAGCTCCCCTGCTCTGGTGTTTCCTGCAGCTGTGCCATAGTCCTCATTTGCCCCTTCCAAGCTTGGCTCATCTGCATCATTGGTGGGCCAGGGGCCTTGCTCTGTCATCATGTCCTCGTTGCTCCATGTTGTCGCCCTTTGCTGTGGGGCTTTGGTGTCTGTCAGTGATGAGGACGCATTGTCTGTGCAGTCAGTCAATGAAGCATTGATCAATCAAGGGCCCACTGTCACTTGTCCTCAGTTTCCACTTTATGTAAGTGATGTGATGGAAGAAGGAATCTAGACCAAGAGTCAGAGTCAGCAGGCACAATGCTAAGTGCTGGGGGTCCCCAAGAAGGCATCATACAGCCCCCATCTCAATAAGTAGCCTGCTTGTCCGATTTACAGATGACATGGAGTTGGAAGGACTAGACAACGTGGCAGATCTCCCCAACAAAAAACGGTGAATTTTTATTGGGGGCTTGCAGTGAGAAACCAGCTTCACAAGGACAAGGCTGGACACAAACCAGATCAAAAGGTCTTAGTGGTTCTAGGGACTGTGGCTACTCTGGCTGTGAGAAGACTTCACATCCTTTGTGTTTTCCTGAGTCAGAACTTCATACTCACCCTTGGTCACCTTAGAGGCCAGGTTTTTTGGAAGGACATAGTCAAGCTAGAGCTGCCAAACTGAGAAAACTGGGTCCCAGATCCCAGGAAGACCGTTGCCAAGAATATAGATGCTTATCCCAGAGAAGAGGAGGAGACACGGGGGGATGGGACATGGGCACTGGAGTCAAGATTTGTAAGGTCTCTCATGTCAATTAGTATTCCATCTCACACTCGCCCAACTTGGGCAAAGGGTTGGCTGTTTCCACCATGGCTTCCAACCTCAAATGAGGTGTTAAATGAGCAGATAAATCAAGCTTCCTTTGAGCTTATGGTCAGCATCATGGATGAGGTCTCATGGAAAATTTAAACAAAAGATGCATTTCCTATTTTGGAAAAGCTCCATGAATGAGGAATGAATTGAATTTGTAATTCATCTAGTGAAGTGTGAAATGGGATTGGATCAGAAAATGGTTCTACAGATCCAGAGCTCTACTCTTCTCCTTCTCGACAGTCAGAATGACCAATCAGAAGGACAAATGGACAGAGGGTCATGGAAGGATGAATGGCAATTAAGCAAGTGACCCACAGTGTTATTTTACTCTCCATTGACCCAGCGTAAGAGGTGGACAGACTGCCAAGTAGGGAGAATGAGTGAAGACCCGAACAGGTTGGAGGACACTGGCACCCCCCCATAGCCAAAGAGCCAAGAGGACAGGCTGGAGCCCAGCCGCATCAGTGTTGTGGATGCCTGGCTCAGTGGACTCATTGGGTATTTCAAGCACAGTGGTATTATGCACTTTTCCACTCAGATCGATGAGTCCTATTTCTGAGTTTTGGGAAGGGCAGTGATGAGCTATTTCTGTCAGAGAAAATGTCCTCTATGGCTTTTCTCCCTTAAATTTTGCGTCTGTTATGAATTGAAGTGCACAGTTAGGTGCTGGTGGTCATGGTTTCAGAACGGCCAAGATATTGTCCTTGCCTTCAAGGGAGTATGGACATGTCTTAGTCAAGCTGACTTGGGTCCCCGGTGGAGAATGACCCTGCAGGGTTCTCTCCTTGACCCAGGCTCTAGGGCCTAAATCATGGCCATGTTGGAGGATTCCTCACCCTGCCCACTTCCCCATTCCCAAACAGGCAAAAAGCGTGAACCTGTCCTGTGTGCGAACATGTATGGTGGTTGCAGAAGAGAGACCCCGGATCGCATTAACACAATCCTTCTCCAAGCTGTTCAAAGACCTGGGCCTCTCTGCCCGGGCCGTCAGCACCACGTTTGGATGCAGAGTGAATGTAGCCATTTGCTTACAGGTGAGATGAGCTCCTGCCCAGGTCCTGGAAATACTTGCTCAGGCAGGCACTAGAGTCCCAGGGAAGTGGCCTCTCAAGGACTTCTCCCTGGCTCTGAAAACCTTGGGATCTGGGAAAAGGTCTTGGGCCTCTATTGGTCCCTGCTTATCTGTCAGATGGGAGGATGGTATTGGGGTGGAACAGACAACTTGAAGGTCCCTTCTGCCAGGCATTCCAGAATTCCTTAGTTACTGCAGAAAATGAAATTTTGAAATAGCAGTATTAACTCCTGAACTCTCATCAAGGCCTTAAAGGCCTTGTCTTCATTCTGCTGCCTCACTTGCTCCTCTTCTTAAGTATTGTGACCCCTAATTGATGAACCCTAGTTGTTTGGATAGCATTTGTGGCAATAGCTTGCCAAGGCTTCTTTGAATGGGGGGGTCAGCAGAAACTGAGCCTAAGGTCCCTTTTCTGTCCTCTTAATGGGATTCTGCATATAAAGCTGGGGCAAAGCCATGTCTGCTCAGAGCTCATGCTCTGTCTTGGGGGTAAGAGACCAGAGCACTTTGAAAGCAGCTGATGAGTAGAGATGGAGGCTGGGCCCTGTCGGGAGGCCCTTGGCAAGGGCGTTGTGGACACGGTGCCGGTGCTGTGGGAAGCCTTGGTCATTGTTCTCTTTCCTGTTTTCTTTGAGGAGATCTCTGGGAGTGGCCACCAGCCAGTTTTGTCCCCTACCTCCTGTTTTTGTCTCAGCTGATTGTTTGGGAGTGAGTGGGGGCTGCCCTGTGCTTGTTAGACCCATCTTAACGGGATATTCCTTCCTTTTCTTCAAGATGCAATCATGTGTTTTGTTCTTTCTGACCGTGTGTCTCTCCTGTTCCTGTTGCCTCTGTCTCTTTTCCTTTTGGCTGTTTCTCCTCTGTCCCTCTCCCTTTGCCGACCTCTGCTCCTTCTGCTTGTGGCCCCCCTGTCAGCCCAACAGGCTGGGAAAGCTGGCTGAGCAGGTATAGTGATGTGTGTGCATGTGCTCCAGGGCTCCCCCCCCCCCCACTGCCCTTGTAGGCCCCTCCCACCCACCCCGAGCGTTCAGTCTCCAACTGGGGATTCGAGATGTGATGGTTGTATTGGGAGGGAGGGGAAGATGTTGAGTTACGGATTTTTTTTTTTGGTGGTATTTGTTGTTGATGAGGGTTGGGGGATTCAGCAAGACCCCATCTGGCAAAGTTGAATGGACATCTGCCAAGCACCAGAGAATAAGTATGTGTTGCCTGTAGAAAAAGAAAGCCAACTCTTCATTTTGCAAAGAAAATCTCATTATTATCCTTTATGGAATTAGTTTAGCTGATCTGGCAAGAGACTGGAAATCCCAGTAGGCCAGTTCCCTGATCTCGGAGGCCAGTTCCTTGATTGCCACCTGGGGTCCATTTGCTCTAGTCAGCCCACCAGAGAGGTGCCTTCTGGAGGCATCTGCTGTGAAGCTGCCCAGGCCGTGCCTCTGGGCTGGCCTGAAGCTGCCTTGGAGAAGCCAGTCCTGGGTCAGCATTACCTTTTAGTTGCAAATGGGCTTGTTAATGGTGGACTAAAAATAGGACTTTTGGGGACCTTGTTTCAAGATTCCCTTTCCTTCCCCCCACCCAGGGCACTGCTGGCCCCGACCCCACCACGGTGTACGTCGACATGCGTGCCCTGCGCCATGACAGGTGAGCCCCACCTCCTTCCTCTCCCCCAGGGGAGCCACAAAATCTATGAGGATATTGATAAACATTTTCCCCAATGGATGGAAAAATTTCCTGGACTGTGTTTGTCAGCAGCCTTTCTTGGATAGTGTGTCTACACACCAGAGCTGGGTCCTCAGTTTTGCCATAAGCATGGAGAAACACCTATCGGGCCTACATGGGGGTTTCCCTATTCACCTGAGGCCACACAGGCACAGAGGTCCAGGGCTCCTTTCCCTCCCCGGGGGAGTTGTGTGGCTCCAGTCCAACCATGCATCCATGGGAAGTACCCTGTGACCAGGGGCATGTGTTTGTGAGGAGAGGGCTTGGGCAGGAGCAAAGGGACATTGAACCAGGGGCCGTTGAGGGACCAGAGAGCTCACCCTCCTTCCTCCACTGCCCACTCCTCAGTTTGCTTTGCTGAGGGAGCCTGGGGTCTGTCCTGAGCTTCTTGTTAGGCCTGTTCTCTCTCAGTCATCCCATCAGCTCCCACAGACTGATCTGTGACTATGATGCCTCCCAATTCCTGTTTTTGTGTCTGCCTGTGTGGCCCGAGGGCTCTGGCTGGCCATGCCAGAGACTCACTGTGTCTGCAGCAGATCCCCTAGCCGTAACCCTGCCACTGGCCCCTGCCTCTGGACTTTCAGCTTTACACCCCGGGAGCTCTCTGCCAGGAGTGCCCATCACCCCGTCCTTCCTCCGTGTTCCCCAGTTGCAAAGTCTTGAAAACTTTGTGATGACTTAATCATCCCTTCTTTTCTCTGCCCTCCCCCTCACAGCAGGCTGGTCATGACCTCCGACCTAGCCTGTCTTTCTGTCTTTCTCCCTCTCCTCTGCCTTTCCTCCTTCCCCTCTCCTCCTCCTCCCTCCCTGCCTCCCTCTGCCCGCCTTGGACTAGGTGCTCCTGGAGGGCGCTCTGCCTTTCTGCCTCCACACTAGTACAGGGCCTGGGGCCCAGTGGCCTTTATCAGTGCCAGCTGATCAGCTGACTGACCTGGACTTTTGCAGCAGCTTTTCAGCGTCCAATTTCTCCACAGCCCTCACAAGCTGACAAATCATTTTTCCAAAAGTGTGAGCCTGACCTTGTCACGAGCAACCCTTTGGTATTTGGCACCTGTCCCCCTTGGGTTCTTCTCCACCCTGACTGACCCCCGGCTGTTTGGCAAGCCCCGGCCTTGCCTGAGGCCCCTCCTGCTCCTGTTCCCATGTCCCTCTGCATTTGCTCTGGACCCGTCCTTTCTTGACTTCTCCCTGCAAGAAGACCCAGAAGAGGCCTTCTCTTTGCTGGCGCCCTTGCTCTATGACTGGCTCCCCACCATGAGGGCTCAACTCTTTCTGGGGAGATTTATTTTTTGCCACTTGTTTACACTTGGGTGTGAATCATCAGTGGCAAACATGCCTGTATCCATCAAGCCCCTCTTCATTGCCCATTGGGTCATCCAAGTCTGAGATGCTTTGGTGATTGATAATCAAAGACCTCACCCCAAAACCATGGCTTGTGGGGAGCTAGCTGGGGTCCTTGAGAGGGCAGGATTGTTCCTCCAGCTTCCTCAACCCCAGTGGAGCCCGAGACTTCTTTACATCCAGTTTTTCCCTCTCTCTGCACAGAGGGTCCTTCAGTGTGGTCAAGGCAACTGGTGTGTGTTGGGCCTTTCTCTAACCATTTAGACTTTCAAATTCAAAGATTCAGACCAAAGAGTAGGGAGATGCCTAAGGTGAGACTCTGAGACTCTTGTGGCTGGGTTGATTGGGTTGGTGCAGAACTGCCACAGCCTTGGCTGACCCATGTGCTGAGCTCCCACATTCCTCAGATGCAAGATTTCCATCACAGCTATTCTGAGCATATTTGGCGGCTGCTTGTTCAAGGGTGTTTGGATACATGGCCCAAATGTTGGAGAAATTTTTTTCTCTCTTTTCCTTTTAGGGTACGGCTAGTAGAACGGGGTTCTCCACACAGTTTACCATTGATGGAGTCTGGAAAGGTAATGGAATGACCAGCCCAGGGGCCTGGGAGTAGTCTTCCCAAGCAGGCCCTGGGCTCATTTCATGGGACCTTTGCCTAGGTGAACCCCTCCTCTTTTCTATGGAATGCCTCACCACCGTCATCCTCTGTGATTGAGCTTGAGAGGCAGACAAGGGAATGAAGGAGAGACCTGGGGGGTGGGAGGAGAGGGGGAGATGGGCACACTTCTCCTTGGAAGACCTGCTCCTCCTGCTCAGAGCTGGTGTCCTGAGAGCAGACAAGTGAATTGAAGAAAGGTCGGATTTGGGAATAACAAGCATTGCAGTTTTAAACAAGTGGCGGTAATTTGGTGCCTTACAAGGTATCATGGCTATGGCTCTTTCTGTGGAGTGCATCACCATCTCCCTAGACACCCAGTCCCGTGACTGCTGGCCCTCTCATGCTGACTGCTGATCCCTCAGCTTTGTTCTCTCCCCACTTAGCTGCCAGTTCAGTCTTCCTCGGGTTCAGAGCCGTCCAGGTCATCCCCTCTCTGTCCATGTTCTTCCAGAATTAAATAGGAAACCCTTTTTAAAAATTTAAACTTTTAAAATGAAGATTAAGAGGCTTTGGTCTTCAGTTAAACCCCACAGTTCCTTCTCTGATAGGGATGGCATTTTCCATTGTTGTCAGTGTGGACAATGATCTGGTTCTGCTTCCTTCACTTGGCATCAGTTCGTGCGAGTCTCTCCAGGCTTTTCTAAAGCCAGGGCACATTTCTTAAATGCCTCCATGTGTGAAGTCTCGGGTTGGCAGCCAGAGACTGCAACTGTCCTGGCCTCAAGGAGCCGATAGTCCACATTAAGCCAGAATAGTGTCAAGAACAAGGGCTGCCGGATGCATCCTTTTAGAATGTGATTGGATTGGTTTAAAACCCTTGTGCCCTTTGTATTTTTTTTATTTTAAAATTTTATTTATTTAAGGCAGTGGGGTTAAGTGGCTTGCTCAAGGTCACACAGCTAGGTAATTATTAAGTGTCTGAGTTCAAATTTGAAGTCAGGTCCTCCTGACTCCAGGGCCGGTGCTCCAGGCTCACAAAGCCACCTAGCTGCCCTGCCCTTTGCATTATTGTAAGAAAATGTCCTCCCGCCTGGTCTTGTGAAATGCTCAGCCTGTACTCAGGAGGGTGTCACCATAGGCCCAAACTGGGGGGACTGGAGACTGGAGGGCCAGCCACAGCCCCTTGGCCAGAGAGCCAAACATCTCTGTGTTCTGTCCCCTCCCTGCCTGAGGCCCAGCAGTGCCCCCTTGGGAAGGGTCTCACAGGTCAATTTGTTGAAGAAGACCCCCCCCCCTTTCCTCAGGCCTCTGCTCTGCCAACAAGGACACACTCTTTCTCTTTGCAGATTCTTCCTGGTGTCAAAGTCATCATCGCTCACACAGAAACCAAGGGCCCCCTTGGGGACTCCCACCTGGGCGAGGTGAGCACTGGCCTCTTAGGTCAGGGAGGTAGATGAGTGTTGGGGTGACCTCCTGAGAGAGTGGGAGTGCCAAACCTAAGACTCAGGTCGTGATCCCTCTGGTCCTCAACTCCAGCCCGGGAGCTGCTTGGGGAGCAGGGGGTACACCAAGGGCATTGACCAGGGAACAGGTAGCAGATGGCTTTGTGAGCCTGGAGGGAATGAGAAAGTAGTAGAGCATGGCCAGACAGTGACCGGCAGGCTTCCTTGCTCTGTCTGTGGCCGTTATCTCCTGATCACCCTCGGGTGTGCTGCCCTCAGCTGTGGCCTTCTGCCCCCTGTTGTCTCTCTCAGCCCAGCAGGAAGGAGAAAAAGGCTTCATGCTGCCAGCATCATGAGAGGGGGCAGGGAGGCACCGGGACCAGCCCCCAGTGGGTGGGATGAAAGGGGCCAGTATGTGGCTGAGAACCCCTGGCAAGGCCTGGCACTGCCCCAGGGGAGCCATAGACATAGCTCTGAAGTCTTGGCAGGAGGCTGGGGAGGAAGGGAAGAGCCTGGAATGCCATCTCCCCTGGCTTGGACCATGCTGCTCCCAGAGCCACCTCTGAGGACTTGATTGTTCCATTATGCCGAGATCCATGGAGTTCTGTCGGTGCCAGGCCAGGTCCATGGGGTACAAAGGACAGGATGCAGGCTCTGCTCTCAGTACCCAGGGAGAAGGTGGGGCCCAGGACTCTGAGCCACTGGACAGACTGTGGGGGGGCAGAGTGACCCCTGAGTTGGGCAGAGGAAAGCGCCAAGGGAAGTCTGGCAGTGCAGGTCAGGGCCAGAGGAGCTGAGGTCACGGGACACTTAGGATGCAGAGTAGGGCACAGCAAACCCTTTGTTTCTGGATATGAAGCCTTTCACTGTCACCATTTCCACATTTAGGCAGAGGTTCACCTGTAATTGAAAACAGGCATATTTATAAAAGTTGGTGTGGGGACTATGTGCCACGGCTTCCTCATTCTTCCATCAGGTCCCCGGTGCTGCCACTTCCCAGAGGTAGCCTTGGGCACCAAGCGGGCATAGGGAGCTTCCTGGGGAACTACACTGAAAGACCCTCAGCCTGCCAAACCCATACATCTGCCCTGGGCCCTGGAGCCCCTCCTGCCGCACAGGGGCCCCAGAAGCCAGAAGGGTGCTGGGCCCAAATCAGCCCAGAGTCTGCCTCCAAGCTCTCCAGCCCCCCCCATTATGGAAGTTGAAACAAACCTCTTTTATTCTCTTTGCCCGATGCCTGGGTGGGTTCTTCTGGGTGCCCAGAGGGCCTTGATTCTGGCGCTCCTTCCCTAGATTTGGGTGAGCAGTCCACACAATGCCACGGGCTACTACACTGTCTACGGAGAAGAGTCCCTGCATGCTGACCACTTCAGTGCTCGCCTCAGTTTTGGAGACACCCAGACCATCTGGGCCAGGACCGGCTACCTGGGCTTTCTCCGAAGAACTGATCTCACTGATGCCAGTGGAGGTAAGAGGGGAAGGCAGCCCACCAGTTAGCACTTTGCCACAGGGCACCTTTGACCTCATAGACTCTTGAAAATCTGTGTGAGCATCCCAGTGAAGAAACCAGCCCCACAGCCCTGGACTGGGAGAGTCTGGCCCTTGAGTCTGGGTAGCCAAGCCTAGAGAAGGGTCCTCCTGCTTCGGTGAGGGGAGACAAAAGGAGGGCTTTGAGGCAGAGGCCGAAAGAGTGGCCTCAGGACTCCCTGGCCAGATCTGGATTCAGGGTCCCACAAACCCCTGGAGAGACCTGTTTTTGTCCTGAGCTGTCCTGGGACAGTGAGGTGGGGCTTGTCTGTCCATGGTGGCTCGCCGGGGATTTCCTTACACAGAGGCTATTGTTCACAGAGAGACATGATGCCCTGTATGTGGTGGGCTCTCTGGATGAAACCCTGGAGCTGAGAGGCATGAGGTACCACCCGATCGACATCGAGACGTCTGTGATCAGAGCCCACAAGAGCATTGCTGAGTGGTAAGAGCCCCGGCCCCCTTCCTGAGGCTGGTCAGGCTTGGTCTCCCATAGATCTGGATGTGCTTGCCGTAGCCACCTGGGAGGAGAGGGGAGATATGGGTCTTGGTTTCTTCCACTTGACGGGGCCAGGGTCTTTTCTGTAGCTGTGGCTGTCTGAGCCTGGAGCGGGAGCCCCCAGTGCCAGGTCCAGGCCCTTCCTAGTTTGGGGCCTAGGATGCACCCCAGAAAGAGATGTGCTGCTGGAGAGCCTCCATCCCTTTTCTATGAGTACCTGACCCCCTAGTTTCCTTGAAAATGGGTGATCTTAGAGAGCCAGTGTTCCATGACCGTGTGTACTCCATGTTCCCTCCCTAGTGCTGTGTTTACATGGACCAACCTGCTGGTGGTGGTGGTGGAACTGGAGGGTCCTGAGCAGGAAGCCCTGGACTTGGTGGCCCTGGTGACCAATGTGGTCCTTGAGGAGCACTTCCTCATTGTGGGTGTGGTGGTCATTGTGGACCCTGGAGTCATCCCCATCAATTCTCGGGGGGAAAAGCAGCGGATGCACTTGCGAGATGGATTCCTGGCTGACCAGCTGGACCCTATTTACGTAGCCTACAACATGTGAAAGCAAGGTCTGGATGCCCCCGGACTGCGATTCTGAGCCCTCTGGGCCATGGACTCTGGGGTGGGGGTCAGGAGGCAGGGCTGGGGGGAAGTGTTCCACACAGCTGCTTCTGTTTTTCCAGCCATGGGAAAAAAGAGAGTCAGATCTGGTTGCCTCTCTCAGACACTTGGCCTGTTCTGACCATTGTCAGTAGCAAATCTGTGGACGGGATCCCTGGAATTCCTTGAGGAGATGTGCTCATGACGGCCAAGGGCTCCAAAGACATCTAAATGTCACTTGCCTGGGGCCAGTGGTGGGGGTCCTGGGGAGGTCCCGCTCCCAGGATCCTGCTGGGTCATGCTGTGGAAGAAGCTGGGGGACAGCGGATGTGCTTCGGGGGCTTGCAGACCCCAGTTCTGCACTCTGCTGTATTCTTCTAAGTGTTTTTGCACATGGTTTAAAAATGGGAGATGCAATACCTGCTTTTTTTTTAAGGTTTATTTTTTGATTGATTTATTCACTCCCACGTCTAGCCGACAAGTCCATTCCTAAGATGTTAAATCTGGAAAGGACTATAGAATTAAACCAGTGTCATCTCCTCATTATAAAGGTGTAGAAGCAGAGGCCCAGAAAGGGGGCCATGACCATCAGAGCCAGAGGTAGGACCCGGGCCTACTCGTTCCCCCCCCCCCCCCCCCCCGTCCCCACCACTTCCCCCCAGTGCTCAGTCCTGATTCTTGGCTATCCTGTGGAAATGCATTCTGAACGCTCCCAACGCTCACTCCTAGTCCATACCAGACCACATCACGGCTCATCTCTGTTGGAGAGGTGGACTTCCAAGGGCTCCCTGTGGAGGAGGGACTGCAGGGGAGAGAGGTGCTTGTTCCCACGGCCCTCAAATGTTGTTAGGAAGATGATCAGTCTTGCCTCCCTCAGAGACGTGCGCACACACACACACACACACACAAACACACACACACACATACACACACACACATACACACGCGCGCGCACGCACGCCTACCTGCAAGGCAGGTCCAATCTATTGCTGCTACACTTTGAGGTGATAGTTGTGCCCCTGGGTAGGTGGGCAGGTGGGCTTGATGCACCTTGCCCCACCGGCTGCAACGCCAGCCCAACAGACTAGTGCAGTGAAGATGAATCAGAGCAAGGGTTTGTAGACAAGCACGAGTCTAGCAAATAGCTTATTTTTCTATGCTAATAAAAGAGGCAGTTCTACAGTTAGCGTTGGGGGAGTGGGGCACGTCTGATGCATCTGCTCCCAGAGAGCCAGGTAAGTCTGCCTGGACCAGTGCCTAAGAAAGCGGGCTGTTACCAAACGAGCCTCCCTGAGGCGGCGGGCAGGTTGCAGGCTGGTGCCCTTCTCTGCCAACAACTGACTCCATGGAGAGTAGTTCTGTTTGCCCTTATGGTGTTTGACTGTGGTATATGAGGAAAATGCATATTAAAACTCTAACAATTTATTGTAATTATGTACAGAATTGTATAACTTATTATTTGAAGCCCAGAAGTCTTAACAATAGACTAATGGATGATCCTTATAATAGGATGGCTGGCAAGGGAGAAGAACTGCCCAACCCCAATTTTGATGTTGTAGTTTTATAGCAAATAAAGCATTGTAAGATTTTTGTATTGAAAGATTGGTGACAGTAAGACGAGTTGCCTTGTAAAGTCAGATTTTCAAAAGCACATTAAAAACATTTAAAACTATCTAGAAATTTCTCTTCTTAATCACATTAAAGAGCGGTAATCTCAGCAACTGAATCGACCTCTATCAGATGTGCACCTGCTGCCACCACCTCCTGGTGTAGAGGTGGTGCCGAGGTCGCAGAGCCTGGGACCGTGGTAGACGTAGACAGCCCAAGCTCCAGAGGTGAAGGAATCTCCCAGCCCAGGAGGAGCATTCCTGGGTGCTGAGGGCAGTCATGATCTACCCTGAGGGGTAAAATAGCAACACCAGTGAAATCTGTCTCTCAAGATCTTTAGCCCTTTTTGCCAAGAAACTGCAACACACGAAGTATTGAGATTTACAAAACTGGTTTCATAAAATTACTACAAAATCATTATCTTTTAAACACCCTGATCATTCACGTGGCCTGCATATAGAACCAAACAAGGCAACTTCCAGAATGGAAGAGGTCAGGGGAGCCCAGCAACTTGATTGCCCTACACCTTCCCAAAAATCAAAGACATAAAAGTTGTCAGAAGGGAGGCAGCTCAAGATCTCCAAAAGAGAATGGGATGCAAGAAGGAAATGAGTGAAATGCTGGAGAGCCAGTCATCCACCATTGCTAAGGGTGGACTTGGATGAAGGGGCATCAACCTGAAGAGGCGCAGTGAGAGGGAAAAGCCACCAGGGACCCTAGAAGCCAGACCAGATGTAATCTAAGACAGAAGGTAGAAAATTTGAGTATTTTTCCCCCCTTTAATGGAGCTAGTTATAGCATCTGTACAGAAAAGGCCTATAAGTATGTGTGGCTGAACAAAAATGGAGAAAAATCACACCCCTGTTCTAAGATTTTTTATTGGTGATTTCAACTCTTCCCTTGCTGCTGCCGGGCAGCCTGACTCTACCTGCCTCATCCGTGACCCTCCCAAACATCATTCCTCCTCAAACTTCCCATGGTGCCACTTTCCCTTGATGTTCTTAGTTAAATTTGAAACCTTTTGCTGTGAGCTGTCTCTTCATCTTCTGCCCCTCCTCCTCCATCAGCCTGGTCTCCCATGATGAGGCGGCCTTTCTCCCTACCAAAGTCAGCCGCTCTACCTCCTAATTTCCCCCTTTTTTCAATGGCTCCCTCGTTATTGGCTCCTTCCCTATTGCCTACAAGTAAGCCCATGTCTCCCCTATCCTAAAAAAGGCCTCTTCTTCCCTTTGTGGCTAAATTTAAGAAGTCATTGACAACAATTGCCACCAGTTTTTCTCTCTTTTCAAGCAGACATTGTGAGGGGGTCATTCTGTCATGTGTCCACAGACCACACACAAGCTTAGAGGAGACACCCCCGGGATGGACGAGCTTCCTTACTGGGATTCTCCCACCCACTCTGAGCTCTGGATTCTACTCTAGCGAGCACCTGTTTTTACAACCCTAATGAAATATGAAGAAATGTAACATGCCATGTGGTGAGTTGTCACCAACATATGTTTCAGTATTTTAAGGTTGTCTCTTTTACCCTCCCAGGTACAAAAATCTATAGTATCCAAAAGTCAGAGCATCTGGTATTCTGAGCCATAGTGCTGGCAGCTTCTTAGAGGCTTTGAGACTAAGCCATTTGTGAGGGAGTTTGGACGTGGCAAACAGACTGAGAATACTGCTTTTGGACATTGAGAAAGGCAGTCATGGTCATGAGTTTCCTCTATTTTAATTCTGAGTATCTTATCTCTCCCAGGCTGCAGGTGGAGTCACTCATGGGCTCTGTCCCACTGTTGGCTGGTAGGGACATTTGAACCTGTTCCTTTAGTCTCCACATGGGCCATTCACTTCTCTCTAGGCAGCCTAATGGACCCCCACCCCTTGGGGCACACCATATTGGTGCCAGGCTTAGTCAAATGCAAGGATCGCCCACCTCAACCTCCTCCTCATCATGACCAGTCCTGTGCCACCTGCTCTTGGCCTGTTTGTTTTCTCTTAAAGACTTTTAATTGCACCAGTGCCTTACCCATGGGAGACACATTATTTGTGAAATTCAAATAAATAAAATTCAGACTCTGTTATCTTGTTTTCTGAAGGTAGATAGCATTTTCATCACAAGTCCAGAACTGCCTTGGATCTTTTGCTGAGAGTAAATCATTCACCATTGGTCACTGGACAATATTGATACTACTATCTATGACAGGGCTGTCAAAATACAGCCCACAGGCAGCATGTGACCCACAGCACGACTTTAATGCAGCCTGCTTGTGGGTTTTAATTTTCAAGGCCAAAAAAATAAAGTAATAACTTGCATGGAATGCATATTAGATTTTATAATTCCATCACTAATAATCTCATGGATGCTAATTTTCTTTGGTGTTTTTAGGCTGTATTATGGACAGAACATAACAGAATTTTCAGTTGATTTGTGGGATGCATTCCATCTGTACAATGCAGTCTAGTCAGTATGCACCTACCTTTGTCTCGTGTTGTCCCTTTGTTGTTTTGTGTTTGCTTTGGTGCTTTGTGCCTTTGCCTGTCATATTGATGACACACATTCCCCCACTTTCTAAGAAGTCAAAAGTACCATGACTTTTCGTAGCACTTGCTAAACCTAAGGTAAGACTACAAATTAACTATTGCATTAGTGAACTATATTTTTTTATTCTGGGTATGGCTGTTGAATAAGTATTTTATTTTAATGTAACCCTAAGATAACCTAAGGTTGTACGACCCAAATCTAAAATATTCTATTTAGTCCATTCATTTTTGCTTCGCATCAGTTAATTTAAGTCTTTCCAGGTTTTCCTGAGGGCATTCTGCTTATATTTCTTATAGCACCATATTATTCTGTCAAAATTATTTATCACACCATGTTCAGCCATTCCCCAATTGATGGGCATCCCTTCAATTTCCAATTCTTTGCCATCACAAAAAAGATCTCCTTTTTCTTTTTGTTTCATTCTCTTTTGGATACAGACAGTAGTGGTATTTCTGGGAAATGTCCTGTTTTATAGCCTTTTGGATATAGTTCTAAAACGTTCTCCAGAAAGGTTGAATCAGTTCACAACTCCACCAAAGTGCATTAGTGTCTCAATTTTCCCACAGCTCTCCAACATTTGTCTTTCCTTTTCTGTTTTAACAATCTAATAGGTGTAAGGTGGAACCTCAGAGTTTTAAAATTTGCATTCTCTCAATAGTGATATAGCAAATTTTTTGATATAAATATCGATAGCTTTAATTATTTCATCTGAAAACTGCTTGTTCATATCCTTTGGCTATATCTATTGGGGAATGACTGACAGAATTTTTACAAATTTGACTCAGTTCTCTATATATTTGAGAACCTTGCTTTTTATGCTTCTCTTGAGTCTTGTATCTGGAAGGCAAGTTCTCTGCTTGTATTCAAGCGTGGTGATGTCTGATAACTCATATGAGCCTTCTCATTTATTAGTGTAATTAGAAGGAGCAGATATAGACAAGACACAGGAAGGGGGAATTAGGGCAGCTAGGTGGCACAGTGGATAGAGCACCAGCCCTGGAGTCAGGAGGGACTGAGTCCAAATCCGGCCTCAGACACTTAATAATTACCTAGTTGTATGGCCTTGGGCAAGTCACTTAACCCCATTGCCTCAAATAATAAAAAAAATTTAAAAATATGGAGTTAATGGGCAAGAAAGGAAGGTACTGGAAGGGAAAAGAGAGTTGGAATGGGCCAAATTATTCCGCATAAGAGCCAAGAAAAAGCTTTTGCATTGGAATGGAAGGGGGGAAGGTGAACAGGAATGGTGAGCCTTGATTCTCATAGAGTGGCTCATAGAAGAAATAACATACACTCTCAATAGGGTATAGAAATCTATCTTACAGAACATAGGAGAAGAAAGGGAACAGGAGAAAGGAAGGGAGGGTAAAGGTGACCAGAGAGGGAAGATAATGGGAGAGGATAATCAGATACAACATACTTTTGAGGAGAGAATAGAATAAATGGGGGTGAGGAGGAAAAAAGAAAAAGAAAGTCAAGTTCTCTATTTAGCTCTGGTCTTTTCATCAGGAATACTTGAAAATCTTCCATTTTATTAAAGTTCCATTTCCCCCGAAGGATTATATTCAAATTTTTCTTGGTTGTAATAAACCTAGCTCCTTTGCCCTCTGGAATGTCATATTCCAAGCCCCCTGATCCTTTAGTATAGAAGTCAATATATCTTGTGTAATCCTGATATCTGAGTTGTTTTTTTTTTTTTTTGATTACTTGCAATATTTTTCCCCTTGATCTGGAAGTTCTAGAATTTGACTATATTATTCATTTAAGGTTTTTATTTTGGGGTCTCTTTTTAAATATGATTGATGTATCCTTTCAATTTCTAGTTTACTCTCTGATCCTAGGATATTAGGGCAGCTTTCCTTGTGAGACTTTGGGCAAGTCACTTAACCCCATTGCCTCAAATAAATGAAAAAAAAAATTTAAAAGATGGAGTTAATGGGCAAGAAAAGAAGGTACTGGGAGGAAGGGAAAGGGGAGTTGGAATGGGCCAAATTATTCTTTAATTTCTTTAAAGATGATGTCTAGATTCTTTTTCTGATCATGAGTTTCAGGCTATCCAATACTTTTTAAATGATCTCTTTTTACTCTATTTCCAGGTCAATTTTTTTCCCCAATGAAATAGTTCACATGACTTCTATTTTTTCATTTTTTGACTTGGTTTTATTGTCTCTTGATGATTTATGGAGTCTTTAGTTTCCACTTTCCCAGTTCTGATTTTTAAGGAATTATTTGCCTCAATGAAATTTTTGTACCTCTTTTCCTTTTGCCAGTTCCACATTTTAAGGGGTTCTTTTCTTCAGTGAATTTTGGTACCTCTTCTATTACTATTACTCTTTTTTACTATTTGGTCTATTCTGTTTTCAAAGTGTTATTTTCTTCAATATTTTTTGTGTCTCCTTTACCAAACCATTGACTTTTTCTTGCATTACTCTCTCTTTTTTTTAAGGTTTTTGCAAGAAAATGGGGTTAAGTGGCTTGCCCAAGGCCACACAGCTAGGTAATTATTAAGTGTCTGAGGTCAGATTTGAACTCAGGTCCTCCTGACTCCAGGGTCAGTGCTCTATCCACTGTGCCACCTAGCCGCCCCCTTCACCTAGCCACCCCTCTCATTTCTTTTCCAAACTATTTTCCTACCTCTATTCCAGGAATTCTTTTTGGATCCAAGATCAATTCACTTTTTTCCTTTGAGGCTTTAGAAGTAGCAATTTGTGTTTTGCTGTTCTGTCACAGTAATTTTCAGATTCTTTTTTATTGTTTGATAATTTTTCAAGCTCATTTCTTTATTTTTTAAACTTTCTGTTAAAATTGGATGCTGCTTCTGGGATAGAGGAGCTACCATCCCAAGCTTTAGCTTTTTTGGTGCTGTTTTCAGAGCTGATTCTGGGGAACTATAAATTTTCAGTTCTTCCAAGGTGGTATAATCAAAGGGGAAGTGTGTTTATTATTCTTCTGACCTGTGCTCTGGTTTGTGAGTGACCACAAGCACGCTTTTCTACCTTAGAATTTTGACCAGGGTTCCCATTTTCCTGTGACCAAAAGGGAAGATACCAAGAATGTGGGCCTTCTCCTCCCCGTAGACTGTCCTACAACTGTGACAGGTATAGTCTGCCCTTGACCCTAAAAAATACCTACAGAATTACAGGGACTGTGAGCCACCACACTGCAGCCGGACCTTGTCAAGGGCCCCCTTCCTAGTGCTCCACAGATGCACCCACAACACCAGTACCCTAGCACTGCCTGCACTGCAACCCACTTCTGCCCAGCCAACCATGTTGGAGAAGCACCTCAAGGGGCGCCAAGAGGACAAGCAGAGGGTCTCAGCACAATTTAAAGATAAAGTCCAAGTCCATCTAGAGTGGCCAGAGCCTGTGACAGTAAGAGAATGACCACTGACTCAGACCTGGCTCCTAAGCCAGTGCCTTCTTTGAACCTACATTGTAAACAAAGGTGAGAACCAATCAGATTGAGGAAATTCCACCCCAAATTGAAATTTTGGAGTCTGTTTAAAGGAATAGTGTGAATGCTCTTAAGAACCAAGACCACAAACAGGGCAAATAGGTGGAGATAGGGTAAGTTCAAGGCCATTTCTCATTACCTGCTGCTGGACTGTAGAAATGAGGGTTAGGGTTAGGGTTAGGCTGAATTTGAACTCAGGTCCTCCTGGCTCCAGGACTGGTGCTCTATCCACTGGGCAACCTAGCTGTTTACTCACAGGTTAAGGAATCCCTGGTATTGGTTGTAGGGCAGAGGGATGAACTGGTGCTTGTAGTGGCAGGGGAACAGACTGATGATAGTGTATTTCTGGAACCATGGGGAATGAGTGTTGTGGTGGCAATGGTGCAGGGGCCCTCGTGGAAGCTTAGGGATGGAGAGGACTACCTGAGGACACTCACTCATAAACCAAGGAGTAAACCAGAAGAACAGCAACTATACCAGGTTCTGTATCACAGGATAGTGGAAGAATAAAAAAAAAAATCAAAGACCCCCCAAAAAAAGAGCTTTGAAAAGAACAGCAAAGAAAAATCTAAAACTTGAGACATCATTCCTCACACCCTAAAAGAAAGCCCAACACTAACATAAATTTAACAGATGAGAATTAGATTGTTAAAAATGAGTAAACAATAAAAAAGTATCTTAGATAGTTTCTATGGTAATAGAAAAGATCAGGGTTCAAGCTTGGAAGAAAACTCAAAACAACTACTTGTAAAACTTAAAAGGAAAATGTAAAATAGCCACAAGCCCTAAAAGATTTCTTGAAAAAGCCTTAAAAGGACTTTAAAAATTAAGAAAGAAACATAAACAAATCAAGAGAGCATGGAATAGTTTGTCAGATCTATGGATAAGGGAAGAATTTAGAATCAAAGAAAATGTGAAGAGCATTTCAAAATGTTAAATGTGTGAATATAGGCTGAATTGTGCTATTTTTGAAAAAGTCAGAGGTAGAGGAAAAATTGGGAAAAGAAAGAGTAATGTGAAGAAATTATGAAAAGACAATCGAGAAAAGATCTCAAAACTTACTGAAGAAAACAATTCCCCCCAAGAATTAGAATTGGGCAGAAGGAAACTCGTGATTTCATAAGACATCAAGAAATAACATTTTAAAAATGAAAAAAAAACAGAACTATCTTAATGAGAAATGACTCATTGGAAAAACAATTGATCTAGACAATAGATTGAGGAGAGATAATGGGAGAATTATTGGACTATCTGAAAAATCATAAATCAAAAAAGAATCTAGATAATCTACTTTAAGAAATCATTAAGGTCTCTGCGCTTTGGTTCTTACAGTCACCATGCCCGACATGGCCCAGGCTCCCCCCCACTGCTCCTTGTTCCGCTCTTGGGTGTCGGGCAGAACAAGGCTAAACCCCTTCTTCTGTCCCTGTGTTGGTGCTTTCGTTATCTCCTACCCTGGGAGTCAAGAGCTGAGTTGAGAAAACTGAGGCAGGTCAAGGTGAAATGCTTTGGCCAGAATCATCCTGCTTCTTGGTGACTGAGACCAGATTTGTACTTCGGTCTTCCTGACTCCATGCCAGTGTTCCATGCACTGCCGGGCAGAAGCTGAGGAGCAGACGCTTTCAGGTTGACAAGAGCTGGGGAGCCCACCTCCATCTGCCCAGTCCGGCTGGGCATCCCGCCTGCTTTGGTTTTCTACTTTTGGGCTTGGCTTCTCTCCGGAGGTATCACTAACTTCCTGCAATTCAACAAAATGATTGTTTTCCCCGAGGATGCCCCTCTCCAATGTGGTCCATACCCGTTGGTCCTAAAAAGCTACAGAAAAACCAGGTGTTAGAGCAGCTAAGACATCCTACATGGTGCACCAGTTTTAAATGAAAGGATGACCACTTGGCAAATCTGTCAAAAATAAATACTAATTTTATTGTCTTCCAAAATGAAGTTTTAAAATCAGAGAACGACTTTGGCTGGAAGCCTTGTGGTGTCTGGGACAGTCTTTCATCCCAACCCAACATGCAGGGCAGAGACACCTCTGTCCCCCCAAAAGTCAGACATGAAGTCCCTGACCGCTCAGAAGCCCCTCTTGTAGAATCACAGAGATCATCATTCAACTAGAGAACCTAAAATGAACGCCTTCCCCAACAGATGAGGCGTCAAGGGAAGAGACCAGCTCTCAGTCATGTAAAAGGATGCTCGGAATCATGATTGGTAAGATGCTGGAAAAACAACCTCCAACCAACCCAGCCCGGCCTGGCCCGGATTGTTCACCACTCCCTCCCCCCTCCACCTCCAGCAAACTGGCAAAAAGCCAAGAGATGGGGGTTGTGGGAAGAAGGGTGTGGACCCTAGGTCTGGACTCCCAGGAAGTCAAGGGCAGAAGCAAAGGTCTGGCACCTAACCCAACATCCAAGCAGCCCTTTTTGGGTTAGCAGAAACCTGGAGACAAGGTGGAGCCTGCCCACAGCCCCCCTCAAGGCCAGGACAGTGAGATTCATCACTGGAACCAGAGCCTTGGCCAAACCAAGGAGGGTCCCTGAGAACAAAGGCTTGGGCTTTGGGCCAGACGCAGGTGGAGGGAGACCACAAGGAAGGGGCTGGAGGGCAGGAACAGGGAAGGGAAGTCTTTTCTTTTTTTTTCTTTTTTATCTTTTAGGTTTTTGCAAGGCAACGGGGTTAAGTGGCTTGCCTAAGGCCACATGGCTAGGTAATTAAGTGTCTGAGACCAGATTTGAACCCAAGTACTCCTGACTCCAGGGCTGGTGCTTATCCACTATGCCACCTAGCCGCCCCCAAGGGAAGTCTTTTCAAAACAGGTGCCATCCGTCACTTTTTGTGTCACCTGGAAGAGGCTGGCCCTCAGGTCCTATGATGCACAGCTGCCCTTGGGCAGGGATGCAGGAGTCCTGGTGTGGACATGCACTGAGAAGTCTCAGGAGAAGCTCCTAGGTCAAGGGGAACCATCCTGGAGGTGTGACAAGAACCTGCCACCCCCGGAAGAAGCTGGAGGATCCTGTCCTCGGTTGGGGCAGCCGGAGCAGGAAGTGGTCATGGCAGTAGTCTTGGGATCCTATTCCTGGCTCTGCCACTACCTGAGTGGCCCCAGCCATGCCTCCCACAATCCTCACCTCATCTCCAGGTTGGCCCCTGTTCCCATTCCCCCCCAGGCCTGGACCCTCATCTCCAGATCGGGAAGGTCTTTTCTCCAACCTGAAACAAAGTAGGGAAAATGGATGAAGCCAAGGTCCCTTCCCTCCCCCTTCTTGAGCTCTCATGGATGTCTCCCGAGGTTAATGGAGTTTGTCCACACCGGTCCTGCGGCACCCCCTCCCTCCCAACACAAATAGCTGGGCACTGGGCACCGGGCACCAGGCAAGAGTTCTGAATCCCTGGGAAATTCCTTCTCCTGGTCTGGGCCCAAAGGAAGCCACGTGTCCAGTCTGCAATCTGTATCAGGACAGCGGACACCTTGGGTCACTTCTAATTTTATTTCAGTTGAAAACACCGAGACTAGGCTAGGCCCTGAAAGGAGCCTCAGTGAAAAAACAGCGGCTGTAGGCTGCATCCAAGCTCCGTTCCCACCACGAGCCTGCTGGACTCCCCAGAGAGAAGACCCCAGATGGCATGGCCCCTTACAAGCCTGGCCAGACCTGGGCCTCTGCACAACCACCTCCAGGGGGCTGCCTAACCTGGGCCCAGGAGGCTCTGGGGAGACAGAGAACCTTTCTCCTCTGCCGCCAGAACCACATCAGAGGAAGAAACAGCCATGGTTGCCCTCTCTGGTACCTTTGGAGAGCTGGGGTCTTGACTGGAGGTGAGAGTCCAGCTCAGGGTGATGGACATATGCCTCCTCCACACTGGGTTTCTTTGCAGCACGATGGAGCCACTGACCATGTCTCCGGCGTGGACAGCCAGAGGCTCGTCCAGCATAAATAAGGTCTGTTTCCAGTGTGTGGGGCTGTGGGCAAAGATGTCACCGAATGAGGCCTGAGCCCTGGGGTCACCGGGTCTGGACTCTGCCCCCGGCCCTTGGCATTCTGGTTTATAAAAGGGGAGACCAGATGTGACCACAACCAGGGTCCCATCTGGTTCTTGAATCCCAGGAGACAGCAGGGACTCTCCGAGAGCTTAGGCCCAGATGGTCAATCAGATGTTTTCTCTGAAGGCCGGAGAGCTGCAAAGGGCTGGTCTCAGGTTGGACTGGCAGCTAGGGCCGACCTGCTCTGATGGAGGGAGTTCTCTCATCTGGGAGCCCCGCCATGCCTGGCCCTGAAACCACTTCTATCTGTTCAGAGGTAGGTGACAGGAGAGACCGTCAGGCTAGTCTGCCGCTGGGCACGATTGGCCCCTCCAACTGCCTGGGCCCCAGGAGGGCAAAGACCAGCCTTGTATCCTCTAAGATCTTTTTGAATCCCAGGTGAATTCTCCCTCCTTCTGCCAAGGGCCGATTATACAGTAGACATTCAATACGCACTTATGATTTCAATATGCTAGAGTTCTCTCTAGTTTCCTCAGTTTCTTAAAACCAACATTTCGATCTCCAACAAAGCCTCTGACCCCTTGATCCCCAACATCAGGAGGCTGACTCAGAGAGAGCCGCACCACAGGCATGCCAGGTGGGTGCACCAGGGCCCCATACTTACGGGTCCCAGGGGCCTGTGCTCAGCATCAGCTGCGGTCCGTCTTCACCCAAGTTCTGGAACTCCACACTGAACCAGGCAGAGAAGCCGTGCAGAGTCCCGGCCCTCTGGATGCAGAAGCCCAGCTCACCCTCCATCTTCTGGGGGAGGGAAGAAAGAGGGGATCACACAGGGACAGAGGGGGGTGGGGCCACCCCCAATGCACCGTCCAACCTGGATGCCGGCCCCTCCTCTGGGCCCTCAGACAAGGCTGAGATCATTCAGGCCTCAGCATCTGTGGGGGCACAGAGAGGAGACAGGGTCCTGCGTGCTCCAGCGCCATGCTCCTGGGGCCCGGGGGTGGGGGTGGGGGACTGCTCTTAGGAGGCAGCAGGACGCCTGGGCTCAGCATAGAAAAACAATCTGAACTGTGGGAGCAAGCTGCCCAAAGGGGTCCCCAGGGAAGATACAGCCCGCTTGAGAGGCAGCCCCTCCCTCTCTATGAGGCTGAACAAGTTCTTCCTCGATGAGGGGCTCTGCCCCATTTCAGAGTTAAGATCTGGGGAGACAGCCCAGTCCCAGGTGGGGGACAGTCTCTGGGTGGTTGATCCTCAGCCCTGTCCTGGGACTGGGCTGTCTCCCCAGATCTTAATTCTGAAATGGGGCAGAGCCCCTCATTGAGGAAGAACTTTTACTGTTGTGTCCCTGGATTTGGTTAGCGGGGCACAGAGGAGTCTCAAAATGGCAGCCAAGGTCCCCAGGCTGGCACAAGGTCCAGAGGCAGGCGGGAATCTGTGGGAAGGGACTGGGGGAGCTGCCTCTCTCACCTCGAGGTCAGGAATCTGCAGGGTTCTCATGTCCAATTGGAAGACAGGATGTGGGGCAGAAAGACACTCTTCAGGCTCCAAAACATGATTGAACTTGGGCTTGGCAAAAAATTCCCTGATGGCCAAAGATCTGGCCAAAGGGAAGAAAGAGCCAGAATCAGGTCCTGCGACCATCACTGTGCTTGGCCCTGGCAGGCATCCTCTCCCTGCTGTGACCCAGAGTGGTGTCGGGGGGGGCAGCATCAACTCCCCACTGTGCCCCAGGGGAGCTGCCCGTGGCCTGGCTGGGGCTCCAGGACACACGTAGCTAGAGAAATGCGGCTGCTCAGAAGTACAGAAGCCCCTCAGAGCTGGGGCTTGCCGCTTCGTCCCTGACGTGGGCCTCAGGGACAACAGACAAGCTTACAGGAACCACCACACTTATAGGCTCGGTTGGCATCAACAGGCTCAGCTGACAGTGGGGCAATGCCCGGCCTGCACGCGCACTCACACCGTCCCTCCCCGACCCTCTGCTCCCCCAAGTCATCCATCCACTCAGGACCACAGCCTTTTACTGTCCTGGCCCACCTAGACTCTCCCTGTACCACTGACATCCCACAGCCCAAAAGTGGGTCCAGGTGTAGGTGGAGCCATAACAGACAAGGACAGAAGCCTTCAGATCCATGGGAGGCAGGGTCAGGGGTCCCTTCAGTCTCATTCCCAAAGAAGGGTGCACAAGAGAGCCTCTAAATGGTGATGTGATGACAGAGAAGAGACAGCCGAGTGGAAAGATAGACAGCGTCCTCACATGGGCGAACACTGAGCAGAGGGGAGGGAACCTCTGCCAGATGTGGAGCCGGGGCCCTGCCGCCCCTGCCCACATGAAGCCCCCACCCTGCAGCTAGGCAGGAACTCAGAGGCCTTACTCTAGATAGGAGGAGCCTGTGGTCTACAGGGAGTAACAGGAGCAGGATCTGAACCCAGACCCGCAGCCTCTTTCCCACGGGCCATTTCAAGCAGCCCCTTCTCTCCCCAGCAGGGTCGAGCCGGTTCCTCTGGGCTGGCTCCCCCCATTCAGCGCCTGGCCTGGCTCATTCAGCTGACGGTGGACAAGCACCGGAACACATCGAGCCCTGCCCAAGGAGCCAATGTGGCAGTCCTGGGTGGCTTCTTGGGGGGATGGTTTTGGGGCCACTCACTTTAAAGAGCTGAGGTCAAACTCATAGGCGTTGTCCCAGAAGAGAACCTTGTGGTCATAGTCCTTCTCGGCGCTGCAGGGAGCGAGGTGGATCGCGGCCGTGGTTGGCCAAATGACCCCATCGGGGGAGAGCCACTTGTCCCGGGCGTAGAGCACGGACTCAATCATGAACTCAAACTGCAGACAGAGGCAAAGCAACGCCACTGAGGCTGAGCGAGGATGGTCAATCCCAGAGGGCTCTGGGGCCTGGGCTGTCCCTGGCCCCACAGAGGCACCTGCATCCAAGCTGCCTCTGGGTTCCCCATCTCTCGGCCAGTGGGGCCCAGGCCGGCTGGAGCCCCTTCCCCGACTCCTCTGGGGCCCCCTCTGAGCCCCAGGTTCCTGGCCCGATGGCCTGCGGGGCTGACCCCAGGGTGCTGCAGGTAGATGGAGGCCCAGCAGGGGCTTTGGCAAAGCCTCAGAGGTGGGGGGGGTGCAGGAGGTCTGGGAGTGGGGGAGGCCGAGCCATTCCCCGCATCCGCTCCTAGGCCAGCCCTCACCAGCAGACAGGTGCCCATCCACTCTGACACCAGCACGTCCACCATCCTTGGCAGAGCCACATCCTCCATCTTCTGCTGGAAGATGGTGATTCTGTCTGCAAAGCCATTGTGCTGCACCAGCTGCTGGGTGTGCTGGGCCATCTCACTGGCCTCCACGGCATAGACCTGTGGGCAAAGAGGGGACAAGGCTGAGGAGGGACCCAGGCTACACTCCTGGGCTGCTCCATCCCTCGTGGTCAAGACCCTTGTGTGGGACCACGGGCAGGCAAGCCTCGCCTAATGGATGCCTCCCTCACCTTGGCAGTGTGTGCTGTCCCTGTTTGCTCCTGAGATCTCCTGGAGGCCTGTGAGCCAACGGGACCAGGGCAGAAGCCCCTTCCCCCTCTCAATGCTCTGACCTCCACAGCCACCCCATCCCAGGATGGGGGTCTCCACTGGAAGAAGGGGGTCCAAGGGAAAGGAGGGTCTTGGCATCCAGGCTTGTCTCAGGCCTCCTCACTGAGGCTGTGTGACCCCAGATCAGCCATTCAGCACCTGGGCAATACTCTGCCGGCCACCTACCCTGAAGAGGGTGGTCCCATTGGGGGTTGGGGCCTCCCCCCGGCAGCCATGTCTGGTGAGTGGATGACTGGCTCCCTCCTCCCAGGGACAAGGCTCTGACCACTGGTCTTCACTCACTGCTCTGGGCCGGGAATAATGAGCACAGAAGAGGCTGAGGATGCCGGTGCCACAGCCAACATCCAAGACCACCTTGTCCTCCAGGAAGTCCTTGTGCCGCAGGATCACCTGGTGGTACACGGCCATCCTCGGCTGATCCGATAGCATTTCCAAGTGGAGTTTCTAAAGGAAAAGGATGTCTGCATTAATGCTGGCCACCAAGGGAACCCCCCCCCCCCCCAGCCAGCGCCTGGAGGGGTGCAAAGACAGAGAGTGCCATAGAGACGCTACCAGGGTCCCATAGCTGCCAAAATACTCTTCGTCTTGCCATGTATCCTCAGGCAGTGGCTCTTCCAAGCTCTCCCTCACGTAGCTGGCTGGGACGTAGCCGCAGCGGCCCTCACGCTCGCCCCACCACCAATCGGTGGTTACCCGTCGCAGCACGAGCAGCTTCTCTCCCCTGCAGAAACCGAGCTGGAACACAAGGGGCAGGAAGGCCCTCTTGTGAGGCCAGACCACATTTGTGCCCGGGCCTCAGCTGTCTGTGGCCACCTCAAATGAACACTTGGGAAGTCGGACAGCGTTGCCACTGTGGCCACAGGTCGCCCCATGAGCCCCGTGCATTGACTTTGACCACGGCTCCCATTGGCCACATAAAGACTGGACACCCAGAGCAGGGCTGCCCGTTCTCAATGCCTGGTGCGGTGGCTGGTAAGGGGCACACAGGACAGGAGCCCCTAGCATGGCAGGAGGGGCGTCCCAGGTTCAGTGATGACCAGCGTCTGCTTGAGGCCAAAAGTCTAAAGATTGGCCCTTGTGGCCATCCTGGTTTGAGATATGGAAACTGAGAGTGAACTGCCCCCAACCCCCCATCTCTGTTCCAGGTCTCTCCTCCCTCCTGCAGCCCCACCCCAACAGTCCTGCAGGATGTGGCCCCAAACCCCAGTCCTGCAGAGAATGCCCCCCCACTCCTACAGTCTTGCAGAGGCCCTCACAGTCCCAGCAGAGGGCACCCTGCTTCCTGCAGTCTTGCAGAGGGTGACCCCCACCACCTCTTTGAGATGGCAGTTTTCCTGGACATCAAAGCCCACATCAGGGAAGCACTGCCCCCCCATTACCTGTGACTCGTCCATGGCTGCGTAGTCCGCGATGGCCACAAACTCTTCGGGCTCTGCATTCTCTTTTATGGGATCTTCATCATTCTGTTCCTTCTGCATCAAACCGAGATGGTCAAATGGGGCTGGGACAGAATGTCTGGGCAAAGATTTCATTCCCTTGGGCATGGCAATAGGTGCCATGGTACCCCAACAGTCACTGTGCCCTGATCTTACTAGATGCATCCAGGTGGTGCTTAATAAATTCTCCCTGACTCAGGGTCATGCCCCGAGGCCAGAGGGAGGACACACAGATGCCACCTCTTGATGTCTGTTGTGGTCTAGGGGTCTCCCCCATGATGTTTGGGGACAGCTGCCTCTACCCCGACAGATCAACAGCTCGTCTGTTCTAGCGTGGCTTTTTGGTTTTATTTTTATGTAAATAGTATTTGATTTTTCCCCAATTACATCTTGTGAAAATTTTTGCTTTCATTTTTACAAGATTTTGCATTCTCCGTGCTTCCCCTCCCCCTCTTCTGACAGTGGCAGGTCGTTATGTAACACCGTTTCTGTCTTTGTTTCAGTTGTAGGAAAACTAATCGCGAGAAAGAATAAAGTAAAGAAAGGATGCTGCGATCTGCACTCCTCGTCGGGCATTTTCCTTCGTGAGTCCGTCCTCTGGGATCACGGTGGAGGCGAGAAGAGCTGGGGCCTTCAGGGTAGCGCCACCCGATGTCCCTGAGACTCAGCATTTCTCCCGGTTCTGCTTCTTTCCCTTTGCTTCAGTTTGCACACTTCTTTCCAGAGTTTACTGGAATCTTCCTGCGGCAGCAGAGGCTTCCATCACGTTGGTACATGGAGTTTGTGGCGCCGGTGCCCACTGCCTGGCATCCCCCAATCTTCAATACTCTGCTTCTCTAGTTCGGTGTGAATGGATGCGCTCCCCTTTCTCCGGATGTCTTTGGGAGACAGAGCAGGGGTGGCATTGCCCAGGGTGACCGGACACCGACTGTCCGCGTGACGGTAACCCCGAAGGCACGTCCGGCGGCCCGGCTTCTGGCTCTGGTCACTCCTGCGGCTCGGGCCTGCTTGCAGCCAGCGCCAGCTCCTGCAGGCGGCGCCGCCCCATGTGGCTGGCCCCGGGCCCGGGGTCCCCGCTTGTCTTGCGTCTCCTCTTCTTCAGGGGGCGCGGGGTCCCGGCTCCGGGCGGCTGCCTCGACCACCGCCTCTTCTCCGCCCGGCCCGGCCCGCCCACCCCGGCTGGCCGTGACATTGGGGAGGGCCGCTGCCACGGGGTCTCGCAGCCCCGGACGGCCCCGGTGCCAGGCGGCGGGGGTCGCGCCCGAGGCGCCGCCCCTCTTACAAGCGCTGGGGGCACGGGGCTGCCCACGGCGTCCGAGGCCGGACCCCAACCCGCGCCCTCCCGGCTCGGGCCGCGCTCTGCCCGCCGCCCCCCTCGCCGCCCCCAGGTCCCTGCGTGGAGTGGGCAGCACGGGCCGGCCTCGAGCCCCCCGAGCCCCGCCCGCCGAGCTTTACCCCGCGAGGGTCTGCACTCACAGGCTCCGCCGGCCGGGGGGCATCGCGGGGTGGCGGGCTGTCCCGGGCAGCGTCGGGGCCCGGCTCCCTGGGGGTCGCGGGGGGCGGCGGCGCGGGCCGGGGGTCCCCCTCCTCGTGCGGCATCTCCGCCCGGCTGTCCCGGCCCTCTGCTCGGCCGCAACTGCGCAGGCGCGGCCCGGCGGGGGCGGGGCCTCGGCAGGAGGCTCCGCCCCGAGCCCCACCCCCGCTCACCGCTCCGGCCCTAGGGGCGCTCCGGGGCCCACGTGACTGAGGGCGCCTGCGCACATCCTTTCTCCCCTTCCGGGTCCCTCCGGCGGCGTGCGCCTGCGCGCGAAGGCTGGCTCCTCCCCCTCCCCTGCCCCTCTTCCTCTCCACTAGTTTTCTGAGAAGTCGGAGGCTTCCCGGGTTCTTCACCTTTAACCCGGAAGCGCTGCCCCTCCCCCGGCTGGCGGGGTGCCGCGGGCGGGGGGAAGGGGAGGGGAGGGGAGGGGGGAAGGGAGGGGGGGGGGGAGGGGGGGGGGGGGGGGGGGAGGGCCGGGCCGGGCCTTGCTGCCCTTCCGTAGAGGTCCAGTCCTGCTGGCGGCCGGGCAGGGCCCGTTCCCGGGCCCGAGGGGCCGGGCACCCCCAGGGTCCACGCGGGGTTCCATCTCCGGGGCGCCCCCGCCCCCCGGCCCCGACCCCCCGACCCCCCGGCCCCCCCCCGACCCCCCGGCCCCCCCGGCCCGTCGGCCCCGTTTGTGCTCGTCACCCTGGGCAGAGTGCCGGGGCAAAGCCCGGCGGGGTGGCGGTGCCCCGCCGTTCTGCTTCCGGCTGGCACCCAGGCTCGTGGGGGCACCTTCTGTTGGAGCCCCCCGGTGGGCGTCAGAAGTTCACCCGAGCTTTGTTTGGCTTTTGCCAGGCAGCGGGTTAGCGGCCTGCCCAAGGCCACACCGCGGGGTCATCGGAAGTGTCTGGGGGAGGATTTGAACCCAGGTCCTCCTGACCCCAGGGCCGGTGCTTTATCCACTGTCAACTAGCTGCCCCTCCCCACAATTTTTTTAAAACAATCATTCCATCAAAATCAGCCTGCACCAGAAAGGGTAACAGTGATCCTTGGAAAGGTTGTGGGAAATCTGGGACACTAATACGTGGTTGGTGGAGCTGAGAACGCATCCAGCCTTTCTGGAGAGAAACTTGGAATTATACCCAAAGGGAAACAGAAATGAGCATCCTCTTTGATCCAGCAATACCACTACTGGGTCTGTTACCCTGAAGAGATAACAAAAAAAGGTAAACATCACTTTTTTTTTTTTACTTTTTGCAAGGCAACTGGGGTTAAGCGACTTGCCCAAGGCCACACAGCTAGGTCATTATTAAGTATCTGAGACTGAATTTGAACTCAGGTCCTCCTGACTCCAGGGCCGGTGCTCTATCTACTGCACCACCTAGCCACCCCTAAAAACATCACTTTTACAGAAATATTCCTAGCAGCCCTGTTTGTGGTGGCAAAGAATTGGAATGTCCTTCAATTGGGGAATGGCTTAGCAAACTGTGGCATATGTATGTCATGGAACACTATAGTTCTATTAGAACCAGGAGGAACGATCCGGGAAGCCTGGAGGGATTTGCATGAGCTGATGCTGCGTGAGATGAGCAGAACCAGAAAAACAATGTACACCCTAACAGCAACATGGGGGTGACGATCAACCTTGATCAGTGCAACAACCAGGGACAATTTGGGGCTGCAATAGAGAAGACCATTTGTATTCAGAGAAAGAACTGTGGAGTTGGAACAAAGACCAAAGACTATTACCTTCATTTCAGAAAACAGTCATCATTATGTGATTCTGCTATAGCTCATACTTGATGCTTCTTCCTTAAGGATTTGATTTCTCTCATCACATTCAACTTAGATCAGTGTATACCATGGAAACAATGAAAAGACTAACAGACTCCCTTCTGTGCCGGGTAGGGGAAAGGAAGTGAGATTAGGGGGAAAATTGTAAAATTCAAAATAAAATCTTTCTTAAAAAAAATATCAATGTATATCCACACCTTCAGCTTATGTATGCTTCCTCTAATAGAATTATAATTCTCAAGAGTTTTGGGGATTTCCCTCCCAGGTAGGGATATAACCAGTTTAATCTTATTGAGTAACACTTTTTCTTTTCTTGTTTACCTTTGCTCCCTTGCTCTCTGGAATATCATATTCCAGGCCCTTTGATCTATTAAGTTGATGCAGCCAGGCCCTGTGTAATCCTGACTGTGGCTCCCTGGTATTCAAATTGCTTCTTCTGGCCACTTGCAGGATTTTCCCCTTGATTTGATAACTCTGAAGTTCAGCTATCATATTCCTTGATGTTTTCATTTTGGAATCCCTTTCAGGATGGGATTGGTGGATTCTTTTGGTGACTATTTTGCCATCTGGTTCCAGGATAGGGCAGTCTTCTCTTGGATAATTTCCTGAAGAATGGAATCCCAGCTCTTTTTTTTTTCATCATGGCTTTCAAGTAATCCAGTTATTCTTAAATTATCTCTCTTGGATGTATTTTCCACATCAGTTGTTTTACCATTGAGGTATTTTATCTTTTCTATTTTTTCATTTATTAAATCTTATTTAACAGATTCTTAATTGCTCATGAAATCATTAGCCTCTATTAAACCCTATTCTATTTCTCAGGGAGATATTTTCACTTAGCTTGTGCATCTCCTTTTCAATTTGGTCAATTCTGTTTTTAAAACAACTGTTATCTTTTTCCAGTTACCTGATTGTATTTTTAAAAGATTTGTTTTCTTCTGTCACTTTTTGTTGCAAGATGTTCATTTTCTTTTGTATTTCTTTTCCCAATTTTTCCATTTGATTTTTAATATCCTTTCTGAGTTCTTCCAAGAAGTCTTTCTGGCCTAGAGACCAATTCATATTTTCCTCCATAGCTTCACACACAGCCTCCCTTCTGCTCTCCTTTTCTGAGCTTGTGTTTTGTCCATCCTTATCTCCAAGGTAACTTTCAATGGATTCTGGTTTTCTCTGACCTTTCTTATTCATTTTGAAATTTGTTACCTATTCCAAGGTTTTCGTGTTGGGGGAGGGGCTTGCTACCTGGCCTGGGGCCCTTGATGTTAGGAACTCCTAGGGTTGCTCAGTGGACAGACTGACCAGAGCTCTCTCTCTGGATGGTCTGTGCTGGGGATGTCTGCTAGACTGCTGGGAGCACCCGGGGTACCTGGGTCATCTTTGGGCTATCTTTTAGGTAGCCTCATCACTGGGCTAGGCTGTCCCAGCTGGCAACGTCTGCATGGTCAGCATGGGGGAAGTGGGGGAATTCAGCTGCCCACTCCCTCACTGGGTGAGTGGGAACTCCTGGGGCTGTATAGGAACACCAGGCCCTCTCTTGGGAATGCCAGGGGCTTGCTGCTCAGGTCAAAGAGCTGTACAGTCCAGCCACAATGGCTGAATGGGCTCCTGGGCATCCTAAACCCCACAGCTGAAGCTCTCATATTAGTCCCCTGCCTCTCCCCACCACCCACCAGTGTGCCAGGGCTCTGCTCTCTGCCCTGGACACATCCATGCTCCCCCCTTCCCAAAACAGACTTTGTTAGAAGATGGTTCACTCTGACCATTGGGAGCTTAACACCAACCTAGCTTCTCTCTGCCATCTTGACCAGAAGTCCCCGGGCCCTCTGCTTTTGATAGTTGAAAGGACTTCCAAAACAAACCCAGGTGTAGAGGAGAATATGTTTGTGAGTTTGTATGACAGAGCCCAACTAGGAAGCCCAGTCCTGAGACGAAGGCAGGAGGAGCAAAGAAAGAAGTACACTTTGATCATGGTTTAAGGGGGTGCTGCGGTGGCGAGAGTGCAGGGCCTGGGTCAGAAAGACTGATCTTTATGAATTCAAATCCAGCCCCAGCCAGGAACTAGCTACAAGGCTGGGCAAGTCACCTCACTGTGTGCCTTGGTTTCCTCATCTGCAAATGAGCTGAACAAGAAGATGGCCAAGCCCTCCAGGATCTCTGCCCCCAATTAGGGTTGTGGAGAGTCAGACATGACCAAAATGACTAAAGGGGAAATTTGAGGGGAAATTTTTCACTTTACTGGTGATGAAACTGATACCCAGAGCATTTCCTTTCCAGCTCTGTAATTTATGGTAGACATTTGTCCTTTCTTGAAGAAGACATCAGGGAGGTGATGCCATGACAGGAACATGACCTGGATCGGAGTGAGGGAGGCTGTGCTAAGCCCCCAGCCTCACTTCTCCTCTGGAGCATCTAGATCCAATGGCCAGATGGTAATCAGAATGACTGGACTGAATTTGAACTCAAGTCCTCTGTTTTCAGGGCCAGGACTCTACCTACTACTCCATCTAGCTGCCCAAGATGCTAAATAATGTGACTAAGGTTGTGGATATTAAATTACCAGAATCTTGTGTGTGTGTGTGTGTGTGTGTCTGGTGTATATTGTATATGGATGTGCTTTTTTGGGATGTGGCCATTACTTACTACTATCTGGCTCAGGGTGCTAGATGTCACTCTGATGAAGGACAGAACCCTTAATACTCAATGGGGTATCTCCTGAACCCCCACCAGTGTGCTTCTTATTTCCAAACAATTAGTGATACCATTAACTTTTTTTAAGAAAGATTTTATTTAGTTTGAGTTTTACAATTTCCCCCCTAATCTTGCTTCCCTCCCCCCACCCCCCACAGAAGACATTCTGTTAGTCTTTCCATTGTTTCCATTTACAAAAAGACAATACAAAAACCATAATAATCAAAATACACTGAATAATACAGGAATAATCACACCCTAGGCATTCATTAGATGACAGTAGCCCAAGTAATCCAAACATCCTAATCTGCCCCTGAGCCCCTGGTGCAACCATGAAGAGTGGGAAAAGGCTTGGAGAAGCCTAGAGGAAAGGCTCACTCTGAATCAAGGACCCTTTGGGAACAATCTGCTACTGGAAATGATGTCTCCGTAGGTGGTTTCCCTTCTTGGGCTCTCAAACTGGCAAAGCTGTGCCTAACCCTGCTCTCCAGCTGGGACCCCTGAGGATGCTGCAGGGTGGGGGGATGCTGCGCTCCTTTTGGGACAGGTTGTTTC
This sequence comes from Macrotis lagotis, assembly GCF_037893015.1. Classification (NCBI taxonomy): domain Eukaryota; kingdom Metazoa; phylum Chordata; class Mammalia; order Peramelemorphia; family Peramelidae; genus Macrotis; species Macrotis lagotis. The sequence goes on along the minus strand of NC_133662.1, from coordinate 271,145,433 downwards.
CTTGAGGTAAACTACTGTCCGGTTCTACAGATCTCAAGTGGCAGACTCCCCCCTAGAAACCACAGTTCACAGATGCAAACCCTCTCTTCCCTTCTGTTGCTCACGCCAGAGAGGCCAATGGAGGACAAACAACCCAAGCGCTGCCCCCTCCACTCTCCCCTCTCGTCAGAAGGTGGCTGTAGAGAGCCACTCGCCCTGACCGCTCCATAGGGCCACAGGCTTTGGCTCCTGGACAGGAACTTCCAGTGGACAGCTGGCCCAGCTTTTCTCCAACCCATCAGCAAAGTGAACCCTCTTCCAATAAGTAAGTCCCAGAGAAGCAGCTGGAGAGTTGGCCGGCTCAGCTGGACACCTTTGGAAGCTTCTGATCCTGATTTCTGGGCTCCCTGGCTCCACCACCCCTTCTTTCTTGACAGCAGAGCCTGGGAGTGACCCGTGACTCATTCTTTGCCTTTGGGAGTAAATTCAAAACTCCTACCTTTCTGTCCTAGGATAATCCCATGACCCCCAAAGAGCCATTGGGTTTAAACACTCGTCCCTGCCCTTAAAAACCTCACAGCCTTCACGTCCAGTGAGTGTGGGCCACAATGCTCTCCCGCTACCAGGGTTTCAGGGACTTCACTCAGTTTGTCCAAGGTCAGCTTCTTCTGGGGAGGAGCACACGTCCGGCCAACTCACTCAGAAGAGGCTGACTGTCTTAAGACAAATCAGTCTTCCTTCTACAAATGATTTCCCCCAACCTCTTCAGTTGTGAAAGGGGCCAGTACCTGGCCCACCCATGCCCAGTTGGAGAATCAGAAACAGCTGAGCAGAGAGCAACCTTGCCATGCTTCAGGTCGGACCTGCCGGTCAACCTCTGGTCGCTTGACCACAGATGCCTTCCTTCTGCAACCCTCGGGAGTCTGTTTTTAAACATCTACTATTTACTTTGTTTTTCAGTGAATCCAAGTAGCCATGTCAGCAGCACTCGGGTTTTTCTTTTGAAGTTTGAGTCCGAGAGCTTCATTAGGTGATGACCAAATTCCTCTTGTTCCCAAATACTCTTTTGCCCTGTGCTCTGGGTATCTAAGGAAAAACGTCACTTGAGGTCACCCATCAATTCATCTGGATGCCATCTTTTGTTTCTTTTTTTTTTTTCAAACTTAATTTTGACTTTTTCTGTGTGAAACTTAGTAAGAGTATATTCCTCTGTATCCTTGATTAGACACCAAGATAATCATTAGGTAATACCAATAGAAACTTCATTTCATTTATTCTAATTAATTACCCATAATGCCCCCTCCCCTTTATCTTAGTTCCAGCATGTTGAAATAATCCTGACTAAATAATTAAAAAAGACTTTTAAAAAAATAACTTCCTTGTTATTCCATGACCTCAAGGATATTGTTAGAAAAGCCAAATTTGCATGTATTCAGCTCCAAAATTCTGTTCATAACTTGGTTCTCTGACATTAATTTTTCCATATTCATTGTATTTTGTGGTGTTTTAATTCTGCAGACATTTTATCAATACAGAGAAATTTTATTTCTTGCTTTAATTTTTTAGAGAAAATTTTATTGCTATCTCCTGTTTGTGCATCATCTACATTTCCCATTGTATCTCCTTACGTAGTCCTGCCCTCACTTGTGCACTCTCCCTTACAATAAATAAAGGAAAAAAACTCAACACATTAAAAAGTCTGTTGTTTGCAGTATGTCAAACCTGTGGCTCTTCTCATCTCTTCTTTGGAACCCATTCCTAATGTAATTTTAGCCATTTTGTCTTTTGCTTAGTTTCTCACCCAAGAATCCTGTAAATGTTTGTAAAATATTGTATGAGATTATTTGTCCATTTTATCCTAAATAATAGTGTTGATATACTCAGTATTTCAGAGGTGTCATTAGTATTGCTAAATTATAATCTCTATACTCCTTCTAACTGATGCTTCAACGTTGCAAGGTTCCCTCATTTTGCTGGCAGGGTTCCCCCATTCCCTGATGGCAGCCTGCATCTCCTCTATTTCCTTTTTAAGTGACTTTGAAGAGTTCTTTCAGCTGAAAAATCTTCCTCCTCCTCCTCCTCCCCAAGCCTCTCTGGTGCTGAGACTCAAGCTTGGCACCTGGGTCATAGTCCAAGCAAGTAAGTCCTTGGTCCATACCTTAAGCCTTCTTTAGAGCTTAGTCAGACCAGTTAGAACCTGTGTCCCATTGACTCAGCCTTCAGGAGCCCAGGATCAGCCCAGCCCTATGGGGTGGCATCACAGGAGGACTTTTGGGAGTGTGTGCAGGGCTAGAGCCTCAAAAAGAAAGAATAAAAGTTTGCCTACCCCTCCCCCAATTCCCTTCATCTGTATTCTGATGTTTAAGTAAGATATTTTCAGGGTTGATTAATAGAGCTAAATAAGCCAATATGATCACTTTAATAGGCAAATATGTTTTTGTTATTAGTTTTGCCTGAGCTTCATAAAATCCTATGAAGAAAGAATGGAAACAGATATTTTTTGCTGTGATTCTCAGAAGGAGTAGAATCAAGGTTTTTATTCTCAGGGCTGACTCAGACACTTCCTGTCTCATTTTAGTGACACAGTTTTGCTAGGCACCAAAAGCTCACTAGGCCTGAATGCGATGAAACCCAGCTTTGTTTGGAGTGTGCTCTCTATTTATCAACCTCCAATTCCCTTTTCACAATTGAAAGAAAGTGAGGAGAAGAAAAAACCCCCTTGTTATTTTTGTACTGGCTTACTAGGGTTGCCATGGGGTCCAAAGCAAACACTGGCTGTTAGGGGCAGATAGCTCCTCTGTTGCCTGGCAGGGCAGGGGTCTGCTCCAGTTTGTGCTTTGATAGAGTGGGCAAGCTGTGCTCACTCCAAGGGAGGGCTGGGGAAATGGAGCTGGGTGTACAGGACTCTGCTCTGAATCTTGGACCGGCTCTAGAAGGGCCAAAGGGTTTGGGGAGACAACTGTGTCCCGAGAAGGATTCTTCAGAAGTCAAATAAATTCATGGAATTTGATGTTATGCAAAACAGTCAAAGACGATATCCATGAAATACAGCCATTGCCCACCCAATCTGCCAAATATCTCGGCCTCCTGGTATTAAACTCTTCTGAATTAGACCTCGTACTGTGAAATGAGAAATGCTTGGACAATGACTCTATTCTCTATTTGTTTGGACCCTGAATATCTGAATCATAAGTAGATCTCCTCTGCTTAAAAAAAAAAAAAAGAAAAACAACATTCTTTGATTGTCAGTGATTGAACTATTTACTGTGAGGAGCAAGTTTAGACAATTCTAGAATTCTTTGATTGGAAAAAAAAAGGGGACTTTTCCTAAAAATGATACGAGCTGGCAGCTGCATCTTCCAAGATAGACAAGACCTTAATCTTTGAACCTGAAACCTAAGTCTAACTTCACTAGTCTTAGTTATGCAGTAACTTTTTTTCTCCATCTGAGCCCCTTTCCTGTCAAACAAACCCATTCTTTTCATCTGTATATGGTTTTTTAATCTCTGTGGTTAGCAACAATGTACTCTGCTCTCCACGAAAGAAAATTACAGAACAGACTCTCTGAGCCAGTGCTATGAATTCTTTGCATTGCTTTTCTGCCATTATCTGAGTGGCCTGGGGAGTCCTTAATCTCCCTGGGCCTCTGAAGTGTCTTCTGGGGCTGGTTTAACCAGCCCATGATTTTCTTATTGCCTAGTTCCCCTCATAACCAATGTATGGACAGATTTCTGAGACAGCCAACTAAGCTTTGGTGTTGTCACAGATCACAGAGAACTTCCATATCGAAGGGATCTGAGTTCTGATCCTGACTCTGCCACTGATGAGTAATTGGGACAATCTCACCTTAAATGTTAATGGAACCTTTTCCTAGGATGGCATCTGCACCAGGCTCTGTATTGAACAAAGGATGAACATCTTTGACTTATTCATTTGGATATAGTTTGCTATATGGAAAAAACCAACAAAGCCCTTCCTAACAACTGGGGCTGCTCCAAAGCAGAATCCAGTGTCTTGGAAGGGAGTGGGGTTCCTTCACAGGAGGTCTGCATGAAGCAGAGCTGGGGCTCTCACTTGGATCCAAGATGTAGAACTGAATCACCTCTTGTAGTTAGGGATGGTGAGATCTGAAGGCCTCTGAGGTCCTTGCCAAGTCCCAGATTCCGTGGGTTCTTTTCTGATCTGCATTCTTCAAGGTATGTAGAAGCCCAACTTGAAAGCCCCCTCCATAGGGACTGAACACTAAGGTTATCTTTAAGAGAGAATAGAACTTTGAGAAAGGAGGAAGTTAGCTGACATGTGAGACTGGGGAGAGGGAGAGAGAGAGACAGAGACAGAGACAGAGACAGAGAGAGACAGACAGAGACAGAGACAGATTGATAGGGAGAGAGACAGACAGAAACAGAGAAACTGTGAGGGGCAGAGATAAAGGACTCAGAGAACTTCTTTCCTAAGAAGATTAACTTTTATTTAAGCAAATTGTTATTGCTAGAGAGAGACTGAAAGCAGAGAAAAAGAGCTAGAAGAACTTTCCCCCTAAGTTTAGCTATAATCTTATTTTTTAATTTATTTTTCTAATCACATGCAAATTGTGATTTTCTACATTCACCCTTTTGCAAAGCTATTGTTCTACTGAGAAGATATCTTGAAGATAATTCTTCAGAGACTTTAACTTCCATCTTAAGAAAGATGAATGGGGGGACTGTTTCTAGAGTTGAGGAAAAGTCACAATAATTGTAGTCGATGGCTAGAAGTGACATTAGTTATGATCTTTCTCAGTGTGATTTATTGTTGAAATAGTTAAATATGTCTTATTTTGTTTTTCACATTGTTATTAAATTGTATAACCAGTAGCATTGATTTTTTTATTTGGATCTAGGAGATTAGAATGTTTAATATTGAACAAAGGATGGGAGAAAGCTTATGAGAACAGTTTTCTAGTTTAGTAAGAAAAATTGGAGGTTGGGGCTAAGAGCTAATTGACTAATTGATGGGAGAGATCATATATTTCTATGAATTTGTCAGGAGATATCAGAACATGACCCTTTATTGCCTTAAAACCTAGATAAAGAATTAAAAGGAAACGAACCAATAGCAGTTAAAAAAGGGGTGCTTACCGCAACTAGGTTGTATATAAAGATAAAGAGCTGCTATACCTTGCTTCATTTGAATTAATAATCTGTTACAAAGAGGAGGTGGTGGTCTTCCCTAACATTCCCCCTTGAAGTTATTTTTTATTATTTGTATGCATTTCTTAATGTACATGCGTGCACTCTCTATGACTAGGATGTAAATTCTTTGAGGGCAGAGACGATTTGGTTTATATCTGTGATGCCTAGCAGGATGTCCTGGACATCCAAGGTTCTTAAAAAGGTTTATTGAATAAATTATTAACTTGTTAGAAGTCATTTCAAGTTTTATTGAAAAAACACCCTGACGGTGGATAGAGTACTGGCCCTGGAGTCAGGAGGACCTGAGTTCAAATCCAGCCTCAGACACTTAATCATTGCC